>NC_063349.1:39747342-39808771 GCF_021869965.1 Rhincodon typus
TCTCCGATACATCGATGATATCGTCGGTGCTGCTTCCCTCTCTCATCTGGAATTGGAAAACTTCTCAATTTCGCCTCCAATTTCCACCCTGCCCTCACTTTCACCTGGTCTATCTCTGATATCTCCCTTCCCTTTCTCGGCATTTCTGTTTCCATTTCTGGGGATAGACTGGCCACTAATTTCCATTACAAACCCACTGACTCCCACAGCTACCTGGACTATACATCCTCACACCGCACTTCCTGTAAAGACTCCATCCCATTCTCTCAGTTCCTCCATCTCCATCGCATATGTTCAGATGAGGCCAACTTCGACAAGGGAGCCTCCGAATTGTCCACCTTCTTCCTCAACCGAGGTTTCCCCAGCTCCGCTGTCGACAGGGCCCTCAACCAGGTCCCACCCATCTCCCGCACTTCCGCCTTCATCCCTTCTCTTCCCTCCCGCAAAAGCGATAGGGTTCCCTTTATCCTTACCTACCATCCCACCAGCATCCGCATCCAGAAGATCATCAGATGCCATTTCTGCCACCTCCAGCAAGATGCCACCACCAGACACAAATTCCCTCCCCTCCCTTGTCTGCCTTCCGCAGGGACCGTTCCCTCCGGAACACACTGGTCTACACTTCCTTCACCGCCAACACCTCCCCACAGCCCTACAGCACCTTCCCCTGTAACCAGCAAAGGTGCAACACCTGCCCATTTATCTCCTCCCTCCCCAGTGTCCAAGGGCCCAAACATACCTTCCAATTGAAGCAACACTTCACCTGCACTTCCCAGAATCTAGTCTACTGCATTCGCTGCTCACAATGTGGTCTCCTCTACATTGGGGAAATGAAGCGTAGACTTGGTGACTGCTTTGCAGAACATTTACGTTCTACTCGCAAAATAGACCCTGAACTACCCATTGCCTGCCATTTCAATGCACCACCCTGTTCCCTGGCCAACATCTCTGTCTCTGGCTTGCTACAGTGTTCCAGTGAAGCCCAACGCAAGCTGGAGGAACAACACCTCATTTTCCACTTGGGGACCCTGCAGCCCTCTGGACTCAATATTGAGTTCAATAATTTTAGGGCCTAAACTCTCCCATGTCCCAGGCCCCCACCCTACACACCAGGCTTTGTTACTACATAGCCTGCCACTACACACCCCCTGTTGTTAGTCACTAACAGTCCCCATTAACAACCATTCACCCTCCCAGCCTGATCGTTAGTAACTCCTTTGTCTTTCCAACTGTCTTTCTCTCTCTTTGGGCTCTATCCTATCGTTTACTCCCAGCCCCACCCACCTCCCTATTTTCTGCATATAAACTGACATTTTCCCAGCCACTATCAGTTCTGAGGAAGGGTCACTGGACCCGAAACATTAACTCTGTTTTCTCCTTCACAGATGCTGCCAGACCTGCTGAGCTTTTCCAGCAACTTTGTTTTTGCTCCTGATTTACAGCATCCGCAGTTCTTTTGGTTTTTCCTCAGAATATCAGCCTGGACTTCTAGATTCCTAGTCCAGTGAAAGTACCACTATGCCTTTACCTCCCCAGCAACTGTCATTGTAACTGCAGCTACAAGAATGAAGTCTGACTACCTGTCCATAGCACCATGCCATATTTGAGTCCTTTATAAGGGCTGTGTTACGCTTTCCTTAACACCCCACATAGCATAACATCAGAACAGAACAGAAGCGAGCTCACTGGACTCAAAATATTAACTTGGTTTCTTTCTACACAAATGCTGCTGGACTTGCTGAGTTTCTCCAGCAATCTCTGTTTTGTTACAGCATAACATCTTCTCATTATTCAATGTGGGTGCATCACATGCTAGAAAGTCTTCAAATGGTTGAATATGTCGACTTCAATTGATCAATTGCAAAAGCAAAGAAAAAAAGTTAACGTTTCTTCAGAACTGAAGTAATATCAGACTTGAAACGTTTACTTTGTTTCTCACTCGACAGATACTACTACTCCTCCACATGTGAGTGGTGTGCCACAATATTAGTGCTGCGATCTCAACTATTTACAAATTATTTAAATAACTTGGTTGAAAGGACAGAAGCTATGGTTACCAAGTTTGCCTATGACTCAAAAAATGGTTGGAAAGTAAGTAGTGAAGACATAAAGGGGCTACTAAATTAAATAGATGGGTTTAAGTGAGTGGGCAAAGATTTGGCAAACAAACTACAATTGTAGAAAATGTGAAATTGTCCATTTTGATTGGAGGAATAAAACAGAAAATTATTGCCAAAAGATGAGACAAAGCAGAGCTCTGAGATGCGGAGACATCTGGGACTCCTAATGTTTGAATTGCAAAGGCTGGAATGCAAGTAGAGCAAATAATTAGGAAAGCTAATGTAGCATTTATTGTGAGATGAACTGAATATAAAACTAGGGAGGGATGCCTCAGTTATACAGGGCAGTGGTGAAACCTGGAATATTTTGTATTGTCTTGGTCATCTTATTTAGGGAAGATTGTAAATGTGTTGGAAGCTCAGGTCAGGAAAGATATAATTACCAGACTAATACCAGAAATGTATGGGTTATCTTATGAGGAAAGGCTAGGCTAGGCATGAATCCATTGGAGTTTAGAAGAGTAAGAGGTGACTAGATTGGAATATACAAGATTATCAAGATTTGTCAAGGTAAATATGGAGAGAATATTTTCTCTTATACAGAATCTAGAACTAGGAGTCACTCCTTTAATAAGGTGGGGGGAGTTCCTATTTAAAATAGGGATGAGGTGAATATACTTCTTACAGCGGTATGAGGGTCTTTGGAACTGTCTTCCTGAAAAGACGGTAGAAGCAGAGTACACATGAGGGTGAAAGCTTATCAGAGCAAGGTGGGAATGTGGATTTGTGGCTGCAATATGGCCAGCCATGATCTTAGCAAATGGGTGGAGCAGCTGAAGGGGTTAAAAGGCCTATTCCCGTGTCTTGTTCACGTATTGGAGATGGTAATCCCATTGGTGTTGCATGAAAATCCAAAAATCTTGCTTTGTGGCCCGACATCTAATGATGATTGGTTTGATGCCATCTGTCATATATTCTGCTAGACTATTTGAACATGAATATCGGGGTGATGATGTGTTCTGGGTCATATCGCACGTAGCATTCATTTCTTGAAATGGTTTGCCAGTGTCCTGCACTCCATCAATGAAAAATACTTGTTCAGGGACACTGAATAAATTGAAAGTTGTATACATCATGCCAGCAATGGTCACACGTATTCTCTTGCTAAGACCTGCCCATAGTTCATTTTGCTGAGAGAACCAAAGAGCCTGCCACACAATCTCAGTGGACATACATTGGACACAAATTTGGGATGAGATGGAAAAAATGAGACAACAATGCAGATTCGACTTACACTGTGGGTTTTGCATTTATTTAATATCTTCAATCTTTCTGGATCAGTGGAGACTCCATGAAATAATGAACCCAAAGAAGTTTAGCTCGCTCATGTTGGCCTAGCACTTCATGCTAAATAAAAGCTGAAAGAACTTCGGATGCTGTAAATCGGGGGCAAAAACAAAGTTGCTGGAAAAGCTCAGCAGGTCTGGCAGCACCTGTGAAGGAAAAGAAACAGAGTTAACATTTCGGGGTCCGGTGACCCTTCCTCAGAGCTCTGGTCAAGTTCTGCCTTTGTCTTATCCATGACTGATAAAATTAGCAGCTGTGCAAATTCAAAATTTTAACCAGATCTGTCCTCAATAATCCTATTCATGAACTGATGAAACACATCTTATTTAAACCAAGCTCAGATGTAAACATTAGAAACAATACCAGTAAAATAACATCCTAAATGTCATGAATACTTGGTATTTTTGGAGTTACAATGTTTTACAGCACAGAAAGAGGCCCTTCTGCCCATTATGTCCATGCCTGTCATCAAGCACCTATCTACTCTCAGCATATTGTTGCCTTGTATGCTATAACATTTCAAGTGTTCATCTAAATACTTTTTAAATGTTGCGATGGTTCCTGCTTCTACCAATCTTTCAAGCAGAGAATTCTAGATAGCATCCACACTTGGGGTGATTTCCCCCCCTTACATGTGGGTGGCATTGTGACTCAGTGGTTAGCGCTGCTGCCTCACAGCGCCAAGGACCCAGGTTCAATTCTACCCTCGGGCAACTGTCTGTGTGGAGTGTGCCCATTCTCCCTGTGTCTGTGTGGGTTTCCTCCGGGTGCTCTGGTTTCCTCCCACAGTCCAAAGATGTGTGGGTTGGGTGAATTGCCTGTAGTGTCTAGGGGTGTGTGAGTTAGGTGGATTAGACTTGGAGGATGAAGGGTTACAGGGAAAGGGTCTGGGTGGGATGCTCTTTGGAAGGGTGGTATGGACTTGTTGGGCCAAATGGGCTGTTTCTATGATCTGCTCTAAATCTCCTGTTCCGTACCTTAAATCTGTGCCCCCCTGATTACTGACTCCTCCACTAAGAAGAAATATTTCTTCCCATTAACCCTATCTACATGCTTCATAATTTTGTATAGCTCAATCAGCATTTTTTTGATTACTTATCTTTTAAGTGAAAGGTTGAGGCATTTTGTACCTAGGCCTACTCTTTTGTGGTGCCATCTTTCTTTGAAGCAAATGTGATGGATTTGCACCGATCTATCTAATGGTTGATGTTTTGAATCATACCATTTTGTTCATTCTCATTCTGTTCCATTTGAAGCTTCTCTCGAACATGTGCCTACACTTCCTTGAAGGATCAAGCAAAGGGGTTGCACCATCTTTAGGATGCAATAACAAATCACTCTTAAAATTTGTGATTATGACAAATCTGTCTGAGGACAGATTTTTGAGACGTTGACTAACCTGTTTACATCATAGGTGGTCTGCTCCAGCACAGTGGGTGTGCTCTGAAGCTATGAATTGTGACAATACCAAGACCTGTGCACACTGGTAATCCTGCCACTTCTAGACTGTGGGTGTCTACCAGGTAACATATTTTGGGAAGCCAAGATGGCCTTGCATATTGCTACTGCAGTGTGATTCTGCCAATGCACAGCATTAGTGATTGTTATTGCAGTGTGGGACAGTCCCTCCTAAGCTGTACATCATAGAGAGTTACTGCTGTGCTAAATGGCTTCTAGGATGGATAGTAGCAAACTAGCTCTCATGCAAACAATAGCATATAAAGTGTGTCGACCTGACTTGTCAAAACATATGAACACAGTCGTAAAAGCTTTTGATTGCCTCGTACCACTGATTTTACATAGCTCCAACTTGGCACTTCTGCAGCACTGGGACAAAGGCCATCACAAGTCCAAAGCTCCAGCTTCAGATCAGATGTGGATCCAGGACCTCCTCCGAATGGAAGTTCACGTACAGGGGAGGAAAGTGGGAGATGGGTCATTTGGCAAGAGGATGAACTAGGGAACAATGAGTTTGAACATTAGCAGGGTCGGCAGCAAGAGATTGAATTAGGGAGTGGAAGAAGAGACTGCACTGGGGAGTGGGAAAGACTGCTCTGAAGCAACACTGATCAGGTCATGCAACTCTACATCAGACTGGTCAAAATCTGGTTAAAAGAATATTTGTGCATTAAATGAAAATACAGGCTCCATTAATTAAGTGCCATTAAAGCAGAGCAGCATAAATTGTGGCAACATTAACTGAGGACTGAATATTCACAATTTTCCAATGATCACAGGGGCAAAGAAATATCTTCTCTGTTGTTCAAGTTTGGGCTTATTTTTCCCACCACCTAAGATTGAGAAACATAAATAATATCTGGCATGACCATTTAGAAGGTAAATCTGCATGGACAGAAACTCCTGCAGTAAGATTCCGTTTATTTATTATTAAATCAACACAATTGAAACCAGGAAAGAAAAAGCTTTGAAGTTCAGATGGCAGTGTGAATTTATAGATTTTGTAGTCTGAACATTGCAGGCAAGGAAACAAAGCTGTTATAGTTTCACAACAACATACATCAATCAATCAAATATTGTTAGGAGTATGCAAACATGTCAGTAACAACCCAAAATGATCAAAGAGGGAGACCTCATATTTTCAACATAAATTGCATACCCTGTGATAAGGATTTAGGTAACTGACTTACTCCAAAGTCATATGTCAATGTCTATTAAATATAGACGGTGAACAAGATGAGATTCAATAAGGGTATTCTTATCTAACTGTGCACTGGTGTATAAAAGAAACCATTCAAACTCATGCTATGCAGCATAAACAAATTCCATTACTATCTTGCCTTGGATAAATTAATACTTAAAGAAGAAGCTCAAAGAACTTTTCTCATGGGTTCAAGACCTCAAGTAGAAATCTTGTGTTTTCAGTTCATCAGCAAAAATAAGCCAGCTGTAACAGAGAAATTCTGCACCATATTTGAATTCAATAGTTTCTACATTAAAGCAAAAAATAAATACTAAGCAAAGTGGGGGAATTATATGCATGAAATTAAGGATGCAAATTTTGGCACGTCAGTCCTTCCAGATTTCATGTCTTGAAACCACGATGAGGATGTGACACAAATAAACAGGTCACAAATGCGGGATGTCAATTATCTAAAAGGCCAATGCCAAAATGGAACTTAGAGGAGATGAGTGTTGTATAAAATAATGGTTCTAAAGGGGTTTACATTCATGTTATATTGGCTCCACCCACTCTACTGATGTCTCACACAATCTATCGGTGGAGATAAGAATTTCTACTTTAAATATTGGAAAGAGTAATTGTACCTAAGAGTCTTAATCCCTAAGATTCTAGTTATTATGTCTGACCAAATGTAGTCATAGATATTCTGCAATAAACATGCTTGTTAATCAACAACATTGCTTCATCTGTAGATACTCCATGGTATATCCTGACCACTAACCACTAGATAGGCCCAAAAAGATCAGTTGGCAGCGATGCAGGTCTGATTCCCATCACAAAGAGAAGGAATCGAGAAGAATAACAAGAAAATAAATTCAAACAGGTGAGTTTAACACATTAAGAAGACATAGTCTTGTTGCAGTTGAAATGTGATTTCAAACAGAGAGAGCCAGTAGCATTTGTGGGATCAGCAAGAAAGCAAGTTCAACTTCCTCACTCCAAAAGACAAAATTTCATACAGAAGTTGATAAGAAGTGTGGTGGCAAACATATGTTTTTGAAAGAGAGAGAAAAGACTGCCACATTTCAAAATAAAAAGGCTTTAGTAAAAGAGGTTCCAGAAGCAGTAACTGAATGCTCCAAGAGGTAAAGTTAGAAATGCACAAGGGGAAAGAGAATTAATGTATTGAAAAGAAAATAGCACAAAACCAGAAAGGGAAGGCAAGGGAGTGTAGAAGTGAGTTCACATCCTTCCCGAGGATCCAATAGGTTGCATTAGGTGTAGCTGCAAGGAACAGCGGAAGGGCCAGTAAAGAGATTTAGACCAGGGCTACAGAATAGGGAATGTCTTTGAATCCATTTAAGATGAAAATGAAAATTGAAGAAATAAAATTAAAGAAATCTAGTAAAAGACTCTCAGAACAAGTGTTGGGTGAAAAAATTTAAAAAGGTGTGAAATTTGATAAATAAACTGTTATTTTAATGGGTTGACTTATCAAGAGGCAGCCAGAGAATTGTTTTTAAAGACTTGTGCCAATGGAATGTTTGGTTTTTGATGGTAAAAGCCAGGAAAATGTATATTTTACTTAGGAAGAGGTGAGAATACTCCATCTCATCTGTAAAAGGCAGGGAATGCTAGAAGTAGATAGCCAGCATTTTGGTTGCAAAAAGGCAGGAAAACCCTAAGAATATGGGAAAACTGAGTAAGCAGTAGAAAGATATAGCATTAAAAAGGAACAGAGTTAAAAGGACTGAGAACAGGAATACATAACAGCCCATCATATTATTTGAGGAATTCAACTCATTTTTGCAGAAAGAGTTAAAAAGACCAGCAAATAAAGGAACTAATGAAACATTCAATGTTCCTTTTAAGTTGCACAGCCATGCGGCTCCTCAAAGGGTCTTCACTTGCTGGTTGGCATGCAGATGCATTGACTTCCGATCTCGGAAGTCGCCGCTGTGGCAACAGTGGGAAAAAAAAGAGAGCAAATACAGACAACATTGTGGTGGTAAGATTCCAGAAAACTGTACAATCGTTCAACTTGAAACATGACTGGTGAACACAAGAATGGGTTTAAAAGAACAGCAGATAAAACAACTTCATCTTCAGCATCCATAAGAATCTTTAAACAATCTCACTTATGACATTTTACTGATCAGTGGAAACCAGATATGGAGCTTTTAAATCAAAATTCATAAGGGCAGAATTGCTGTTAAAATTCTTGATGGAACTTTGTTAGATTTCTTAAAATGCAAGGACAAATAAAATTTGGAGAAAGCTATTCAAATTATACTGGAAGCAAAAATTACAAAGACTCATAGACAAATCCAGAGAGGAAACGACAATACCCACGTATAGAGGGCAACAGAGTCCACTCACTTTATAAAGTATGGGCTTCTACAGATATATGTGACAAGCCTACAGAGAGAATGAACCAAATGCTTAATGCAAAAAATCAGCATCAGTGTTACAGGACAACAAGAGATCAGAATCATAGATGATTTTCAGGCATCACTAAGGAAAAAATTGCAATACTTCGTGCTTATAGAAAATGGACAAAAGTAAGACACACCTTTAGAATAGTGGAAGTATTGATATTGAGTCATGTAAAGAGATCTACACAGTAGAACACCCACTGCTATTAGAAAATATATTGCCATTTGAGGAGATGCCTCCATTAGAGAAGATGTCCAATGCATTTCGAAGGGAACTAACTAATTTTGATAAGCCAGAAGAGAAACAACCTATTTCTGCAAATGGACATCCTGTTGATTTTGTGCTTGATACAGGAGCAAATGTCACTGTCCTATCATATCAGATACCATGGCTGAAAAAGCAGAAGCTGCAGTTTGCAAAGAGGCAACTACATGGCACAGGTGGAATAACAGTCAGAAGCAAAGGAATACCATACATTACACCAATCTAGGAATCATTTGAGAGTTGAAAAATTGGACATTTTTCACAGTCAACTAATTTCACTTTTTAACCTGCATACATGTCTCGTTCTCAACTTCATCGGAAGAGTTAGAGCAGATTGGGAACCTCTCAGAGAACAACTTATCCACTGTCCAAAAACTGGTCCAGGCACAAAACATTACTGACCAACCAATCAAGAGGCAACCAGTAGAAGACTTACATGGAACATAGAACTGTACAGCACAGGAATGGGCCCTTTGGCCCATGATATTGTGCTGAAAATGATGCCAAATGAAACTAATCTCTTCTGCCTGCCTTGGTCCATATCCCTCCATTCCTTGCATATTCATGTGCTTATCTAAAAGTCCCTTAAATGCCCCTATTATAGCTGCCTCCACCACCCCTGGCAGTGTGTTCCAGATTCCTACCAATCTCTGTGTAAAAAACATGCCCCTCACATCTTGTTTGAAGATTTTCCCTGTAATCTTAAATGCATGCCCCGTAGTATTAGACATTTCAACTCTGGGGAAAATGATTCTGACTGTCAACCCTATCAGTATCTCATAACTTTATAGACTTCTATTAAGTCTCCCCTCAGACTGCGCCGCTCAAGAGAAAATAACCTGAGTCTTTCTAGTCTCTCCTTATAGCTCATACTCTCTAATCCAGACTGCATCCTGGTAAACGTCTTCTGCACCCTCTCCAAAGCCTCCACATTTTTCCTGTAGTGTGGCAAACTGAATTGAATGAAATACTCTAAATGTGGCCTAACCAAAGTCTTATAAAGCTGCAACATGACACCCTGGCTCCTGTAGTCCATTCCCCAACCAATAAAGACAAGCATGCCAAACACATTGTTCATCACCCTATTTACTTGCATGGCCACTTTCAGGGAGCTGTGGACTTGAACTCAAGATCCTTCTGTATATCAATGCTGTTCAGAGTCTTGCCATTAACTATATACTTTTCCTCAACATTTGATCTCTCAAAGTGCAGCACCTGACACTTACCCAGATTAAACTCCATCTGCCATTTCTCCGCCCATATCTACAACTGATCTATATCGTGCTGTATCCTTTGACAATATTCTACCCTAACCACAACTCTCCCGATCTTTGTATCGTCTGCAAACATACTAACCCACCCATCTATATTTTCATCCAAGTCATTTTTATATATCATGAACAGCAGAGGTCCCAGTATGGATCCCTGCAGAACACCATTAGTTACGGACCTCCAGCCTGAGAAACACCCTTCCACCAATACCCTCTGTCTTCTGTGGACAAGTCAATTCTGAGTCCACGTGGCCAAGTCACCATGGATCCTATGCATCTTAATCTTCTGGTTGAGGCTACCATGAGGGACCTTGTTGAAAGCCTTAGTAAAATCCACATAGACAACATCCACTGCTCTACCCTCATCGATCACCTTCGTCACCTCCTTGAAAAGTTCAAACAAGCTAGCAAGACATGACCTGCCCTGCACAAAGCCTTGCTGACTGTCCCTAATTAGGCCATGCTTTTCCAAATGTGTGTAAATCCCATCCCTAAGAATTCTCTCCTTTAGCTTCCCAACCATTGATGTGAGACCCACTGGTCTGTAGTTTCCTGGATTATCCTTATTTCCCTTCTTGCATAGAGGAACAACATTAGCTACTTGCCAGTCCTCTGGGACCTCTCCAGTGACTAGCGAGGATACAAAGATCTTGGTCAAGGCCCCAGCAATCTCCTCTCTTGCCTCTCTCAATAAGCTGGGGTTGATACCATTGGGCCCTGGGGACTTAATAACCTTACTACTCTTCAAGAGATCTAACATCACAACTTCTTTCTTGATCTCAAAATGCCCTAGCATAATAGCATGCTCCACCCAAATCTCACTGTCCTTCATATCCTTTTCCTGGGTCAATACTGATGCAAAGTATTCATTTAGGATCTCACCCACTTTCTTTGCCTTCAAGCACAAGTTCCCTCCTTTATCTTTAAGTGGTCCTACTTTCTCCCTAGTTATCCTCTTGTTTTTAATGTATCCAAAGAGTGCCTTTGGATTCTCTTTAACCCTACTTGCCTACTTCCTCTCCTAATTTCCTGCTTGTGCACTTTCTTGCTTTACTTATATTCCTCACGGGCCCTATCTGATTTTAGTTTCCTAACCCTTACATATGTTTCCCTTTTCCTTTTGATTAAATTCACAATCTCCCTCATTATCCAAGCATCCCTTACCTTCTTTGGGCTTCCCAGACTCATGGTGGAACCCAAACAGCAGAAAGAATCAAATGAAATCAAGTACGTTGACACAGAAAAGCTGTTCAATATTGTCAACATAAAGGAAGCTACAGACTTCACAGAACTGGTGGAAATGTTCATTTTCACTGTCTTCTAAGATAAGAATCAATGCCAGTGACAGAGATAGTGCTGAATTAGTAGCAATCTTCCAGTAATATGATTGTGTATGACAAAGTTTACTTCACCAGTCAAACAACCACAAGGCTGAAGATGTCCAGTCTTATCAACTAATTGAAGTAAATGACACCTGACACCTGCACATGACACCTTGGGAGCCAGACTAACATCTACAGACCCAAGATACAGTCAAGAACAGGAAATAGATATACATTACCATCTCAGATCCTGCACAAAGAAACTACCTTTTTCATTTCAAAACCAGTTACCTGACCCAGAAATCCAGGTTTCTACAAGGCAGAAAGTATTTATTTTAACAGACCAATTGTCTTCCAGGTAGGAGATTCAGGTGATTAAGGGTCCTCCAGTTAAGGTAATGGAAGAACAACAACATCTACAGAAAACAGCATCCTCTGAGAAATGGATGTGATAGTCCATCAATGCCTGACATCAGCCTAATGTACCTTCTCTGGACTGCTTCCAGAGCTAGGCCTTCTGTCACTTTTACACTGCATTTTCTTTAAAAAAAAGCCAATATTTCATTTGCTTATTTGTGGAGGAATTCCTGCATATCGGTGGAAATTGAGTAAATTCACTCTTGGTTGTTTGAAGTCTCATGATTGGCTTCTTCGCTGTATTAAGTTTCCTAGAAGTACTGTTGATGTTTCCAAAAGCATAATATGAATCAATAGTCCTATCATTGTATCTGACATGTTGCCAGAAGCAAAAGTTCAGTTGTCTATATTTTTCACAATTTGAAAATTAATTCTCTGTGTGACCATTATATGCTTACACATATTATGTACCAAACCACTGATTTTAGTTTAACACTTAGTGCATGCATACTTTGAAACTAATATTTAGGGCAATTGTAAAATGATATATGATATGTACTGATTCTCTTCACACAATAGCCATACAAGGTGGATATAATACATTTCAGAAATGGAAGTGATAGCTGTTGTCAAGTTCAATTTTAAACTATTCAGTTCTATTGAAATATAGCAATGGACCGATATAGCATCAGCTCATGTTTCATTTACAGTATTAGTAACAATTAGGCACAGTTGATCTCACAAATATGGTCAATTCAAGATTAACATGCTCTTGGCCAACAACTGTTCATGCTTTTTGACATTTTGAATAATTTTAGGTAATGTCTGCACTAAAACTCAGACAAAGAATAACGAGGATAGTAAATGTTATTATTGTGTTTCCTTCAAAAATTAACACAGCCCAATTACAACATCAAATTGTATGCAGCAGACCAGGCAGCATCAGAGGAGCAGGAAAGCTGACGGTTTGGGTTGGGACCCTTCTTCAGGGTTCCGACTCAAAATGTCAATTTTCCTGCTCCTCTGATGCTGCCTGGCCTGCTGTGTTCCGCCAGCACCACACTGTTTATCTCTGACTTCAACATTGGCAGTTTTTGCTATCTCTGATTAAATTGGATGCAGAGGGTTCAGAGAATGTGTAACTCCCCTTATTCAGCAATCAGGTTGTCAGAATTGTCATGACAAAGTGAGAAGAGGTGAACTGGCCATCCTCTGTTCAACCTCCTCAGTTAAAGATTCATAGATTTATACAGTGCAGAAAAGTCTCTTTGGTCCATTGAGTCTGCACTGACATAATTAGCACTAAAGGCGTGCCAAACCCAATTTCCTGCACTTGTCCTGTATACATATGACATGATATGATATTTCAAGAGCTCATCTAAATGTTTTTTAAAGGTTGTAAGGTTACTGTCCTCAACTACCTTCCCAGGCAGTGCATTCCAGATTCCCACCACCCTCTGAGTGAAAAGACATTTTTTCTCAAATCCCCTCTGAATCTTATGCCCCTTACCCTAAAACTATGCCCTCTTGTGAGTGACTCCTGAACCAAGTGGAACAACTGCTCTTATTCACCCTGTCCATATCCCTCATAATCATAGAATCCCTACAGTGTGGAAGCAGGCCACACCGAACATCAAAAAAGCATCCCTCCCAGACCCATCGACTCTATCCCTGCATTTTCCCATTGCTAATCCACCTAGGTTGCACATCCCTGGACACTACGGGCAATTTAGCATGGCAAATCCACCTAGCCTGCACATCTTTAGACTGTGGGAGGAAACCGGAACACCCAGAGGAAACCCACGCAGGCATGGTGAGAATGTACAAACTCCATTCAGACAGTCACCCCAGGTTGGAATCAAACCGGGGTCCCTGGCACTGTGAGGCAACATTGCTAACCACTGAGCCAACTTTTCTTGCATTTAATGCACTAGGAATCTGATTTTCATACTATGCAATAAGAACATCCTCATCATGAGCTGTCTGATATGGTATTGCACCACTGCTTCCTCAATAACGATTGATTTTCAATCCCAGGCTAATTTCTATCAGTCTGACAGTGTAAAACTTATTTACCTGCTAAACTGCTTTCTCCTTACTTTGATTAGCCATCATGAGTGAAATGTTTCTCTGTCTTTGAACTCACTTCAAGATCTGATGGAAATTCTTGCCAAACTTGGGATTAATGACACCAACAACCGTCCAAAGTTAGACAAAAATTATTCTGTCAAATAGTTCCCCATTGTACATGAAGTTGCACTTCTATAATGTAATGACGGTAGCTTAACTAGATGATTCATTATTCTTGTAATTGCTTTAAACATAACATGAGAAACATAAATTTTGAAAAAAAAAACTGTGGCAAAATCAATTGCAAAACCTATTGCTAATTCTATCCACTATGTGCTTCCAAATTACAGGCTATCAAAACTCATTGGGATAATGCGCTGGAAATCAAGCCTCGCTAATCCCAGAGTTGTCACAAAGGTTAGGCATTTTTAAATATATACACAAAATTCCCCAGTTTACTTGATTTTCAGACCCAGGTTGATAGAAGGCATAGACCAGGTTTCTGCTCTTAACATAGGTTAGAGTCATAGAGCTGTTCAGCACGGAAACAGACCCTTCGGTCCACTCGTCCATGCCAACCAGATATCCTAAATTAATCTAGTCCCATTTGCCAGCATTTGGCCCATATCCCTTTAAACCCTTCTTTTTCAGAAACCCATTCAGAAGCCTTTTAAATTTTATAATTGTTCCAGCCTCTACAACTTGCTCTGGCAGCTGTTTCTATACACGCACCATCCACTGCGTGAAAAAGTTGCCCCTTAGGTCCGTTATATATCTTTCCCCTCTCACCTTAAACCTATGTCCTCGAGTTCTGAACTCCCCTACCCTGGGAAAAAGACCTTGAACTATTCACTCTATTCATACCCCTCATGATTTTATAAACCTGTATAAGATCACGCCTCAACTTCCAACTCTCAAGGGAAAATAACTCCAGCCTATCCAGCATCCCCCAATAGCTCAAACCCTATAAACGCGGCAACATCCTTGTAAATTTTTTCTGCACACTTTCAAGCATAACAATGTCTTTCCTATATAGAGTTACCATTTATTACAAGTGATTAGACTCTAGTTACAGATAAACAGTTATAAACCATCAGCATAGACCACTATAAATTAAAATGCTAATCCCCTTATAAACTTCTCCTTACGGACACAGAAAAAATCAGTAGGTTATGGATGAAGTAAAGCTGAATGATTCACGGGTTTCTGAGATGATTCTTATGATTCTTATGCAGGTTAGAACATTGCTCTTCATTGCCCTTTCTGGATGCTTCAGCTGATTTGCAGGAAACACAAAGATGGCTGGTTCACTTATAAAAGGTCTCCAACTTATCACTTAATCATCACCAATTGCAAAAACTGTGAAAGAAAGATTAACTGGTTGTCTTCAGGTTTAAAACGGGATTTGATTGTAGAGTTTGAGAAACAGCTCCTGTGCTGGTAGAAATCAAAACCCTTCTCCATATCTTGTTCCTAGCCCCAAGCTATTCAGTCATCTAAGAATGAATTACACAGTTGTTGGCAGGCAAAAGGCTTTTGTCATAGATAACTGGCCACTAATCCACAAACCAATCAACTTCTTGTTACCATTCGACTGCATCTGTACATACTGCTTGGTTCCAATTCTTCTGCACCCAACTTTCAATTACTGTTGATTGAAACAGCTGTTTATATGATGCTTGCTATAAGTGACAGATTACTGGCCTTTCAAAATATGCAGCATTCCATAAGGCCATACAATATAGAAGCACAAGTATGCCTTTTTGCCTATTGTGTCAGCTCCATCATCCAATGACATCATGGCTGATCTGATAATCGTAGAGTCAGAGTCATAGAGGTCTACAGAACAGAAAAAGGTTCTTTGGCCATTCAAATCTGTGCCAGTCAAAAACAGCCACCTAACTATTCAAATCCTATTTTCCAGCACTTGGCCCAGAGCCTTGTCTGCCTTTGCACCGCAAATGCACATCTAAATATTTCTTAAATGTATGAAGGTTTCTGCCTCTGCCACCGTTACAGGCACCCTTACACCCTCTGGTGAA
This sequence comes from Rhincodon typus, assembly GCF_021869965.1. Taxonomy (NCBI): domain Eukaryota; kingdom Metazoa; phylum Chordata; class Chondrichthyes; order Orectolobiformes; family Rhincodontidae; genus Rhincodon; species Rhincodon typus. The sequence continues at coordinate 39,763,153 of NC_063349.1, forward strand.
AAAAAAAGACCTTACATCTCTTCTAAACCTTCTGCCCCTTTACTTAAATTTATGCTACTGGTCCTTGATCCCTCCATCAAAGAGGAAAAGTTTTTTCCTGTCTACCTTATCTATGCCCCTCATAATTTTAGACATCTTGATCATATCATTTCTCAATCTCCTCTGCTCTAAGGAAAACAACACCAGTCTGTCCAATCTCTCTTCATAACTGAAACTGTCCAGCTCAGGCATCATCCTTGCTAATCTCCTCTGCATCCTCTCCAGTAATCCCTCCTGTAATGTGGATTCCAGAACTGCACACAATACTCTAGCTGTGGTCTAACCATTGTCTTATTCAATTCCAGAGTAACCTCCCTGCTCTTAAATAAATAAAGGCAAGTATACCATATGCCTTCTTAACTACTTTATCCATTTGTTTTGAGATCTAAAGGGATTGGTGCACCTGTACAACAAGATCCCTCTGATCATTGGTGCTTCCAGGGTCCTATTTCTCATCATGTATTCCTTGCCTTGTTTGTCCTGCCCAAGAGCATCATCGCACATTTATCCAGATTGAATTCTATTTGCCACTGATCCATCTGATCAGCCCATCTGTATCCTGTTGTAGCCTAAGGCTATCCTCACTATTTAGTAACCAACCAGTTTTTTTGCGTCATCCGTGATTTTACTGGATTGGAACACAAATATATAAATTGGGGGCAGGACCATAAGACATAAGAATGGAAGTAAGTCATTTGGTCCATCAGGTCTGTCCATCCTTCATGATTGATTTGAAAATCCTCAGCTCCACTTTCCTACCTTTTCTCCATAACCCTCGCTTCTCATACTGATTAAAAATCGATCTATATTTAACGAACTAGCCTTGGCAGCCCTCTATGATAAAGAATTCCACAGATTTTCACTATCCTCAGAAGAAATTTTCTTTTATTTCTGTCTTAAATGTGCGACTCTGTGCTGAGATTATGCTCTCTGGTCCTGGACTCTGCCACAAGGTGAAACAATCTTTCTGTACCAACTCTGTCAAGTTCCCTAAGAATGTTTCAGTAAGGTTGCCACTCATTCGTTTAAAGTGCAATGAGTACAGGACCAACCTACTCAACCTCACCTCATAAGATAGTCCCTCCAGGCTGGTATCAGTGAACGTTCTCTGGTCTAACTTTAATACCAGTATATCTTTCTTTAGACAAGGGGCCCAATACTATTCATACTGCCATGGTCTGACTAATGCCTTGTATGATTTTAGTGGAAACTACCTACTTCTACACTCTGAGACAACAAGGTGCAGGGCTGGATGAACACAGCAGGCCCAGCAGCATCATAGGAGCAGAAAGGCTGACGTTTCAGGCCTAGACCCTTCATCAGAAAAGGGGGAGGGGAAGGGGGTTCTGAAATAAATAGGGAGAGAGTGGGAGTCGGATAGAAGATGGATAGAGGAGAGGATAGGTGGAGAGGAAACAAACAGGTCGAAGAGGCGGGGATGGGGCCAGGAAAGGTGAGTGTAGGTGGGGAGTTAGGGAGGGGATAGGTCAGTCCAGGGAGGACAGACAGGTCAAGGGGGCGGGATGAGGTTAGTCGGTAGGAGATGGGGGTGCGGCTTGAGGTGGGAGGAGGGGATAGGTGGGAGGAAGAACAGGTTAGGGAGGCGGGGACGAGCTGGACTGGTTTTGGGATGCGGTAGGGGGAGGGGAGATTTTGAAGCTTGTGAAATCCACATTGATCCCATTGGGCTGCAGGGTTCCCAAGCGAAATATGAGTTGCTGTTCCTGCAACCTTCGGGTGGCATCATTGTGGCACTGCAGGAGGCCCAGGATGGACATGTCGTCTGAGGAATGGGAGGTGGAGTTGAAATGGTTCGCGACTGGGAGGTGCAGTTGTTTATTGCGAACCGAGCGTAGGTGTTCTGCAAAGCGGTCCCCGAGCCTCCGCTTAGTTTCCCCAATGTAGAGGAGGCCACAACAGGTACAGCGGATGCAGTATACCACATTGGCAGATGTGCAGGTGAACATCTGCTTGATGTGGAAAGTCTTCTGGGGGCCTGGGATGGGGGTGAGGGAGGAGGTATGGGGGCAGGTGTAGCACTTCCTGCGGTTGCAGGGAAAAGTGCCGGGTGTGGTGGGGCTGGAGGGGAGTGTGGAGCGGACAAGGGAGTCACGGAGAGAGTGGTCCCTCCGGAAAGCAGATAAGGGTGGGGAGGGAAAAATGTCTTTGGTGGTGAGGTCGGATTGCAGATGGCGGAAGTGTCGGAAGATGATGCATTGGATCCGGAGGTTGGTGGCGTGGTACGTGAGGACGAGGGGGATTCTTTTTTGGTTCTTATTGTGTGGACGGGGTGTGAGGGATGAGTTGCGGGAGATGTGGGAGACACGGTTGAGGGCATTCTCAACCACTGATGGGGGGAAGTTACGGTCCTTGAAAAATGGTCCTCTTTGTAGGTTATGTGGAACAATCCCTCTTCCGTACCTACACCGGCCCTAAACCCCACCTTTTCCTCCGTTACATTGATGACTGTATCGGCGCCGCCTCGTGCTCCCACGAGGAGCTCGAACAGTTCATCCACTTCACCAACACCTTCCACCCCAACCTTAAGTTTACCTGGACCATCTCTAATACCTCTCTCCCCTTCCTGGACCTCTCTGTCTCCATATCGGGCAACCACCTAGAAACCGATATTTATTTCAAGCCCACCGACTCCCACAGCTACCTAGAATACTCCTCCTCCCACCCACCTTCCTGCAAAAATGCCATCCCCTATTCCCAATTCCTTCGCCTCTGCCACATCTGCTCCCAGGATGAGGCATTCCACTCCCATACATCTCAGTTGTCCTCGTTTTTCAAGGACCGTAACTTCCCCCCCTCAGTGGTCGAGAACACCCTCAACCGTGTCTCCCACATCTCCCGCAACTCATCCCTCACACCCCGTCCACTCAATAAGAACCAAAAAAGAATCCCCCTCGTCCTCACATACCACCCCACCAACCTCCGGATTTATTTTACACATGTTTATTCTTGCATCATGGGTCATGTTAATTTTAATTTTTCTTTCATGTCAGCATTTCCATCGTAGGCCTGCTGCAGTATTCCAAATGTATTGCAAGCGACAGAGACTGCACCTCATTTTGTGCTTCGGCATTTTACACCCTTCAAGACTTAACATTGAGTTCAATGTTTTAGACCATGAACACTGTTCTCCATTTTGCTTCACCCTTACAGTCCTTAGTCCACAGCATCTTATTTGCATGGCTTTATTCTGAGTACAACTGGTCTATTTTCTGCTATTAACACTTACCCTTAACATCTATTCTACATCTGTATTTTCCTCTACCACTATTAGCATTCCCTTTGCCTTTTGTTCTGGGCACCGTCACCATCTGTTCCACTTGCTCCTCCTTCTCTTTTATCAGCAGTATAAAAAACATCATTTTCCAGTCTCGTTCTGTTCCAAAGAAGAATCATATTGAACTCAAAACATTAACCGTCTTTTTCTTTCCACAGAAGTTGCCACATCTACTCAGTTTCTCCAGCACCTTTTGTTTTGATTTCAGATCTGCAGCATTTGCAGTACTCAGGCTTTTATCAAAGTAGGTATGCATTGGGCAATTTAAAAAAAAAGCATTCTGCTCTAACAAAGAATATTTTGGGGGCAAATGAGGCATTGTTGAATGTGAGTCCCTTTAAGCCCAAAGTGTTCCAATGTGAATTAGGACATCTACCTTTCTGGTCTAACTAGGAGAGTATTGCTGATTATTGAGATGGCCCCAATTGGCAAACCAGGGATCAATGGAGAACGAGAGTCTCCAGACCATCAGGAAGACAGTTCAAGTTAACTACATTTTACCAAAGAAGCTACCACTCTGTATACATCTGTGGAAGACTGTGAAACTTCTAGATCATCTGAATATGTAAAGTCAAAGGCTTAGAAGATGAGGTAGAGATAAAATGTGAATAAACTTATGCAAATCAATATAATTGAGAATAAACACTGCTGACCATGCTGAATATGGGTCAAAAAGGGTTAATGCCTGATATTCTGTAGTAAACACCAACTATTTTGATGTCACAGGGGCATGCTCAGACTAAAATAGTAATTTACAGAAGGTGGAGCTGAACCTAACAGTCTCTGTGCTAATGTAGTTCATATTCATTCACCCTCTATACAGTTGCAGTAACGCAATAGACTTCATTTGTTTACTCAATAAGCATTTTCTAATCAGAACAGAAAGATGGATCACTTAATTTGCACTAGATCAGTTTGCTCTTGAAGAAACATACACGGATAACATAATTCTTGTAAAAATTAGAAAAATTCTGAATTGTTGTTGCTCTGTTTTGGCCTTGGTACAATTCCCTTAATGTTCTGAAACTAATGCTGATCATTTCATGCCATGGTAAGAACATGAAAATGAAATTGTATGAATTACTTTGAGCAGCTGACTCTAATGACTTTTAATTTTAAGAGCTGAGTAAATCTTTCTCTTTCCATACAATTACACTAATGCCTTTTAATCTCAACTCCAGCTGATATCCTTTCCTTTCACGTCTGAAACAACATTGGTCTAATGGATGCGAAGTGTTTTCTCACTAATAGTTGTAATGGTCTTATGAGAGTCTGGGAAGTCTCAATCCATATCCAGTGGATTTGACATCAATGGACCATAATTATGGAATTGGCTGGGTCTGCTGAGAGAATAGAAGTTGTGTGATTGAAAAGGGAAGGTAATTGATAAACTGAAAGTTAAAGATGTATCATTTTACTTGCTTTGCTGCTCAAATGTCCATTGCTGCATCATTGCTGCTGGCTGCATTTAGAGCAAATCAATTTAGTAAAGAGGGCAGCAGATAGGTGTGAGGACTTCTATTGAAATCTGTTAAAAAAGCAAGATCATTGTTTCTTTTCATGCCTACACTAATAGAGCAACTAGTACACTTCTGGCCCAGACTTTTGTGTATGCCTGTCCCTGCCATATCTTACACTTATACACCCAAAAGGTGAATCCTCCCAATTACACAACATTCCCTCAACATTGATGCAAGCATAAAAACAAACTCAGGGTTGTCAACACTTTAGGAACTGCAGGCAGAGTTGTGTTCACAGTGGATTGTTTCTTGGGCTAGGGGTCACTAATGATGCAACTCAGAAAATCATAATAAGTACATAAATCATAGAAACCTTACAATGTGGAAGTAGGCCATTCAGCCCAATGACTCCACACTCACCCTCTGAAGAGCAGCCCATGCAGACCCCACCCCGTACCCTATAACCCTGCATTCCCCATGGCCAATCCTCCTAACCTACATATCCCTGGACACCATGGGAAGTTTAGCATAGCTGATCCACCTAACATGCACATCTTTGAACTGTGGCAGAAAAAACCAGAGTACCTGGAGGAAACCCATAGAGAGAACATGCAAACTCGATACATACAGTCGCCTGAGTGTGGTATCGAATTCACATCCCCAGAGCTGTGAGACAGTAGTGCTAACCATTGAGCCACTGTGCCACCCAGTTAAAATATCACCGATGTTAAAATAATAGTCAAATAACAAATTCAGATGTTTGTATGCACTATTCACCTGGGAAGTGAAAGCATTTGCATGCTGATAAGAAATTAGTTCTATAATTTTGACACAACAGATAACAATTCTTAGGAAGGGTCACCGGACCCGAAATGTGAACTGTGATTTTTTTTCTTCACACATGCTGCCAGACCTGCTGAGCTTTTCCAGCAACTTCTGTTTTTGTTCCTGATTTACAGCATCTGCAGTTCTTTCAGTTTTTAGATAACAGTTCTACTCTGATCTCTCTTGTGTCTTACAAGTCAGTCAGCCTCAGTTTAATAAAACCACTTACAATCTCACAGGACGAGGAACCTTTTCCTAGGTGGCAACCCGGTGTAGATTTCTGCAATGTTCATTGATTTTTCAGGCTATTACACTGTTGACTACACATATTTGTAAGTATAATGAACAATGAACAATAGTCCAATTCAGTGGCTCATTCATTCATAAGCCTGGAAATTCTCCTATTACACTTTGTTCGCCTGAATGCACCATTAAATGTACTTGGTTTGAACTCTGCTTCAGGAGAGGATATAGTTGTTAAATACTGGTCATGCAGGTGATAATCAAATAGGTAGAACCATCATGTTTTTAAACCTCAACTTTTAAATGTACTTGTTCCATAAACTATGGAAATTGAATTCATTGAGTTAAAAGTTCATAACTATTCACATGCAGGTTACATCCACAAATTGCAAAAACTGTTCAATGGCACAGGTGTCCCCAAAGTGAAAGTAACTTGAGATTCATTTGACTGCTTCTGTGTGTTCCTACTCCAGGTCTAAGAAGTTTTTGGATTTTCTCTGTCCTGTTCTTTGTTTGTGCATAGCACCTATAGGTTCAAGTTTTCCAGCATACTTCATCAATATATGTGAAGTGGTTCAAAAGGGATTGAGTGAGGATTAGGTAAATGTAGTGGTAAGGTCCCAAAGCTAAGTAAATAATGGCAGCAGCCAGAACTAACAGTAAACCATGCTGATTCAATCCCCAGTCTGTGATTCATCAGCTCTCCCTATATGGCAAAGGGGGTCTAAGATTCACCTCAGACCCCTTGATCCAGAACATTTTAAGAAATAAACAGCTTGGATTCCCATTCCTGACTGCTAACCAGTGACATTGCTAAAAAGCAAAATCAGGTATTGACTGAAGACAGGATTCAATTTGGTTGTGATGCACCTGTGGTATAACTTTTAGCCTGACATTCAACATCTGGCTTCACTCATGAAGAATGGCCATATCATCAGCATACCAGAGGCTGTTGATAGCAATGTAGATCCACTCTAGCAAATCAGGGACTTAAAAATTATGAAAAAGGACAGAAAAGTAAATGTAAAGATGACTTTAGCAATTCCAAAATTTAAGGTGTAGATCTGAATCGCTGAATCATTGATTTGTTGCTTGATTATGCGACATGATACACATTCCTACACTCTCTGACAAAAAGACTACAGGAAGCATCATGTTCTCTCCTCTACTGCAGTTTAGTGGTATGTATAGTTTCAAAAGATAGCATTACACAGGTCATTTAGTCTGACATTAAAAAAACACAAATAGGCGAACACATGTGGGCATCACCATTTCACAATCACTATTACATTGTATTTTTGTGAAAGGTAAAGGCAAAATTACACACTAGATATTGGGTTTGAGTGGAAAATTGCCAGAGATCATATAGAGTAAGTATTGCACAACTACTTTGTAAATTACAGATGGAATTTCATCAACATGGTAGCTGAGATAAAAAACAGAAATGTTATACCTTAATACTGAAACCAACATAATTTAATTATCACTGTGATATTTTGACCTGACTTCGCACACTTGAAAATTGAATGTATTTGATGGAGCAATAAACAGGCATTTTAGAAACAAAATGACCTGTTACATATGTATAGATATTGAAATGACCACAATACTTTATAAAAGGTAATGCTTGGTAAGATAACCTATATTATAGGTATCATTGTCCTTTTCCATGCAACTAAATTGTGGAATTGCATGTTTATTACTTTATCAAAAATCCTTCAACCACTGTAGAATGTATTCTTGTACTGAAACAATTAAAAAGTTCTTGAATGCTATTTTCATTTTGAAAAGAAAACTGCTTTTTTATGCTGTAGTAAATTGCTGGAGAACCAATAGTTTTAAAATTACACCAGATTACCTTTGCAAGGAAAGGAAGATGGTGATGATAGCAGCCTTTAAATAAAAACGATAGATAATACTAAAATAAAGCACTAAATAATGGCAGTAAGAATGCCAGGAGAGGAATTGGACAGCCTGCAGTTGGGTGGGTAGAGGATGGAGGTTTTGTAGCAGGGATGAACTTGAAGAACTCACTGACAGGGAAAAGGGAATGAGAGAAAACAAAGATTGTGACAGGGAAGTGGAAAGAGATTCTGTAGCCTGAACGGCTGCATGATGGTTCTAATCCTGGAAACAATGAGATCCTTGCATTTGCTGGTAGAGGTGAAGATGGAGGGACAAGAAAAAGGTCAGAGAGTTGTATATCCAGGGTGACCCCAGATTTAGACTTGTATATGGACAGGTGCGCACAAAAATATTTGACACAGCTTAAGACAACATGGAAGACAAATTCTCTCAAAATTCCATTTATGGAATATTTTGCTTCTGGAAGGGGCAAAGTTGGCGGCATGGGATAGTTGGGATTAGGTGGGATGGAGGTATACTCATATCCCATCTCCACTCTTCTCAATGGAACGGCCAATGTTACCCAACTGCCAGTTAACAGCCTTAAATGGTAAGTTAAGATCAAGTTAAAGATCTTAGCCGCAGGCGCATTGCTAATGAACACCATCCTCTGTCTTTGACTCTGAAGCCACCTTCTCCACTCTCTGTAACTCTCAGCTACTGGGATTTACAGCTCCACGTTGGCCTGTCATCAGGTGGCATCATAGACAGGTCAATCTATACAAGCAGCTTTGGTGTAGGTGGAGATGGAGGTGAAGAAGTGAATGGGAAACCCTTGATTAAAGCTGTTTTTTTTTCATTCATTCATGGGATGTGGGCATTGCTGGCTGAGACCATCCCTAATTGTCCAGACAACAGGTAAGAGTTATCCAAATTGCTTTGCTTTGAGTGTGGAGTCTCATGAAGGCCAGACCAGATAAGAACAGCAGTTTCTTCTCTAAAGAACATTAGTCAACAAGTGTTTTTTTGCCCCTGACAATTGACAATGGTTTTATAGTCATCATTAGATTCTTAATTCCAGATTATTATTGAATTCAAATTCCACCATCTGCCATGGCAGAATTCGAACCTGAGTACCCAGAACATTACCTGGGTTTCTGGGTTATTAGTCTAGCAATAATATCACAAAGCCATTGTCTCCCTGAATCAATTCCCAATTAAAGGATTCAACTTCGGGCAGTGTATAGCCAATCTGCACCACCCATTGCCCTTGACTCTGAACCCCGTTCTCCACTCCCTGCAACCCTCAACCCAAGAAACACCATCCACCACCAGCCCCATCCACCTCCATCCTTCGGACACCAAACACCAAATCACTTACTTTAGCATTGGTCCTCTTTGACTCTGGGGTTTCAAGTGTGTTCTTTCAATAGCAGCCTGGGCATCCTCCATGGTACTGCCAAGTGCCTAACAGCCAGTCTGATTGGCTGGCAGGTCATGTCCTAAAGTCTTCATTTCAGTTGAAGAGCATACAGTAGCTTTGTCAGCACCTGATAGGTGTGGATTTGGTGGATCTCCCTGGAAGAGACGGCATGAGTCTTGTGCTGGTTGTCCAGCCGATTGCTGAGATGCCAGCCACCCTGACAAGGTACTACCCACATACCTTCAATGCTGACCTAAATGCTATTTGCATCAAATTAACTAGGCCAGCATCTCTGATGAATTTCTTGCCAAAAGGAGACTCACTATCATCTATCCTTCTATTTCTACCATTTATTTATTGTTTGTAGGATCAAATGTATTACAATTTGGCTGCTGCATTAACCTAAATAACTGCACTTCAAAAGTAATGGAATGATTGAAAAGCACTTTGATATATCTTGAGGATAAGATGTTGTGGAAATGCAGGTTTGTACTTCCATAACTTTGGATTAGGGTGTAAAGAAATGGTCTAATTCCACTGAGGAGAAGTGTCATTGTGAACTTTAATTTGAGAAAGATCCCCACCACACAAACTCAATGGTATTTTCTCCATCCGGAATCAATGGTCGTCAAGTAATTGAATGAAGTACACCAGATATTCCACATTTCACTTATGTCCCTACAATTAGAAACTTGTTTCTTGCACTTTAGTCCAGCCACAAGTAACATATGATTTAGTAATGATTTGTACATATATAGTTTTGAAACCCGGCTCAATTCTACAAGGAATTTGCAAGCCATGTAGCCATGTACTGCAACAGAACACTGTCAAATCAAATACTGATACACAAGGTCACCAGATCACAGGAATGTGTATTCCTAGAAGTGATGTGGCTCCCCAAAACAACTTTAAACATTACCTCATTTTGGACAGGTTAAAGGCTGGAGACTACATTGAGAAATTGTCTCTATTTAAATTAATGCTTTTACAACCCTCAAGCTGCCCAACAATTTACATGAGACTGCATTTGATTGAACATTAATTATACAGACAAACGTCTGTACGAGTCAAAAAAGTTACTTGTACAAGAAAGGGAAAACAAGAACAACAGTTTTACTGACAGGGAACTAACGCCTAACTGAACGATATAGAACTGAGCGTCCTACAGGCATTTCATTCAAGTAGCTTTTGGGAACAAAAAAGCTCCTAATAAATAATGCACAGTGAGCTCCATGTCGAGATTTAATTCCGTTCAGCAAATGCAGTTGTTACTTGTGAAAAGGAATTGAAAGAAATCAAAAACAAACGTGGGATAAAGTGCAACCAGAATTGGGATTTCCCTGTGCGCCTTGTGAAGAAGTGTTCATTAAACACCTCTTGAGAAAGATGTGCAATGTGGTGTGAGTTTAGTTTCAAGAGAGAATGCAGTTTGAGCTGTTTAGTCTTTGTTTTTCTGTCCAATACAAAAAGGACTGCCTGGTACTTCTTGCATGTTTTGATTTGAGATGCAGACTTTCATATGCAAATCTTGTCATTTGCATAACACTTCTTCTTTATAACTGCCAACTTTGAATCTCTGTGCTGTATTTTAAAATTTTAATCTCAATCTGCGTATTTCCAAGAGAGAATGCCTAAAGTGTTCACTTACTCTAAAGCAAGGATAGGAGACACCAGCAGAAACAGCTAATGGCTTCCCTCTTACCTGTTCAGTGTGGAATCTTGCTATGTAAGCCTACATTTTCTGATCACATGAGATAGAACCAACATAAATGACTGGAAAAGATTAGCTCGTGTGTTCTCACACCTCTCCATTAATACCTCCCATGCCGCCACATAATCGTACACACTAAAAAAAAACAGAAAAGGTTCTTAGGATAGATTCTTTCAAAAGTGCCTCTTAGAAACCAAAGATGAAACACAGAATCTTCAAGAGATAACATTTACTGGTAAAATAACCTTTGGTAGTCTGCCTATTTTCTATATGCAGACATACTTGTTATTCATTTCAGACATTTAACACTCAATTGTATTCCCACAATTTATTCCAGAGATCAATGATATTCCTCAACAAAGAACTCTTATCATTTAAACCCTACCTGTTAATGTGCAATGCAATCTTGATCGAGCTTAATGTTCTACCCTCCATAAACTTCAAATTTCTGCTGCCCAGGTCCTAACTCGCATCAAGTTCCATTTATCCCTCGTCCTTCTGTTTATTGACTCCCCGTCAAGCAATGCCTCAATTATGAAATTTCCATTCTTGCGTTAAAATCCATCCAAGATGATGCCTCTCTCTATCTCTTAAAGTCCTTCAACCCCGTAAGACTCCAACGATATTCGCATTCTCTAATTATAGTATCTTGAGCACCCCAGTTTGAATTGTTCCAATTCTAGTTGCTATACCTTCAGGTAGTTGAATAATCTCTAGGATCCCCTCCCTAAAGCTCACTACCTCTTCCTTTATGTTTTTCCATAAAACCTACCTTTTTGAAAAGTGCTTCACTCTGTCACTCTTGGGATTTAGCCAGAGCTGAGAAAGTCTGTGCCAATCGTCAAGCCTAGCAGCTTTCAATTTGGTAGGTGTTGGGCAAGGAAACAGAGTAGCACTTCTTTACCAGGCCAAATCAGAGGCCAATGGCAGGTGGCTAATGCAGGACCATTGCAGAAGTCCTGTTGTTGGCTGTTAAATGACTACAGGGTGAGCTGACAAACTTCGTCCCTCAATTTTTGTATAATCAGTTTCCATGTTTGACATATGCATGTATCTTGTATGCACTGAAAGTATAAATTTTGGGGAGTTGGCTAGTTCATTTGGCTGGATGGCTGCTTTGTGATGCAGAGTGACACCAACAGCATGGGTTCAATTCCCATACTGGCTGAGGTTATCATGAAAGACTCTCCTTCTCAACCTCTCCCCTAGCCTGAGGTGTGGTAATCCTCACATTAAACCACCACCAGGTTTCTCTATTAGAAGAGCATCCCTATTGTCCAATAAGATGATGGTGACTTCACTTTTGGTAGAGGGTGAAGACCGGGCGTAAGGAGTATTGAGTGTGTCCCTTGAAGAATTAAATCCAAAACAAATTTATATACAAATATTAGGATTTATAAATCAATGCCCTTCAGAACAAGGAGAGACTGGGGGCTAGAGATGGTTATGATCTTCAGTGAGCAAAGCAGAGGTTTAGCAGAGTTGGAGATTATGTAAGATACAATGTGAGAGGCTGACGAAAAAAAGCTGGACAACTCAAATCTATAAGATGATGGAAACAAGGATTAGGGTTTGGTAACAGTCAAGGTGTTTATGGTTATATTATGGAATTGAAAATAGGCAATTCTGATGATGGGCTGCATAAAAAGTTTGATGTAAAATTCAGAGAAGAAAAGGACATTCTGACCGTTGTTTTTCTTGAGCATGCACCTGCAAAGAAGGAAGGTGGGCTCAATGTGCAAAGTTTCAGAAAATTAGTGTCAGAATTGATTCAGTTACACCAATATTAATTAAAAAAACAATTTAGACTCTTGACAGCTTGACGAATCAGTTGTGAGGTAGATGGGTTAGTGAAGAGGGGTGCAGTGGCAACGAAATAAGCTGTATTGTTGGCTAACATGTGGAAGCTGATTTCTTGTAGACAATTAATGCAACGGACAGATGGGGTGCAAGTAAGCAATGGGGAAAAGTCAATGATTCAACTTTAGAGTGTCAGAGTGAAAAGAAACCATTTGAAGCAGATATGTTGTCTATATTGCACAACTAGGAATGGAATTATGAACAATTAACTTTTTTTATTCATTCATGGGATGGTGACATCACTGACCAGGCCAGCATTTATTGCCCATCCCTAATTGCTCAGAGGTCAGTCAAGAGTCAACCATATTACTGTTGGTCTGGAGTCACATGTAGGCCAGACCAGGTGAGGATGGCAGTTTCCTTCCCTGAAGGACATTAGTGAACCAGATGGATTTTTCCGACAATTGGCAATGCATTTGTGGTCATCATTAGATCCTTAATTACAGATTTTCATGGAATTCAAATTCTAATATCTTCCAACTTGATCATGGAGGCAACATAATGGAAGAAGTGAAAATGGGAGACCATGGCAAATGCTGCAGAAAGAAAAAATATGCAATAGTCAGAATCATTCAAAATGTTATGGGTAACTTTAACCAGTGGTACTGTGGATAAAGTGAAAGCCATACTGAAAGGATTAAAACATGGGAAATGCTGGAAAAGGTAGGTGTAAATATATTTCAGAACCTGCCCCTGCCCATCATTTTCTTTGTGATGTTTGGACAGAAGGAAATGAGAAAACCCTAGTAAGTTTCCTGGACTTCCCTCGAGGGTTCAATCAAACCATTGATGAAGTTATGACAGGAGGTGAGCAAAACTCATCACAGATTTTCATGATACAGCTTTCATATGCTTTTTAAATTAACATCAAGTCAAATTTTTTCATACTGTAACCAGATTAAATCATTTTTTTTCACAAAATTATAGGGTTGAGTTGTATTTGTGCACTTAATTAAATACAAAACACTGTTTAAGTTTGACTTGTTTTTGCAATAAGACTAGAAATAAATGTCTAGGTGCACCTGCAAGTTTTAATCCTTATATTTGTACATCAATGCATGACTGACAGCAGGCCTAATTACCAGAGTATGGAAAATAGTCTTTCAGTAGAAAATTTATTCAGCTTTAAAAGTTATGGAAAACATTTTTACACAGCAATTTCCTGCTTACCAAGCGAACAGCTTTATTTATTCTTAAATAAAGTTTTATGAATACCACACAGAGTAGTCCAGCATCTGACATAAACGGTTGCGCATTGAAATCAATACTATTTTGGAACGAAAAACTAGGTGTATTATTAGCTGAATAATGATTTATTTTTTCTAGATCTGAACCTTTTCATATATTTTGACTGTAAGTAGCTTTCAGGCATTTTTAAGCATTAAAATATTGTTCACTTTTTGGAAGTGTGTACTTATAAATAACACTTCAGCAATATTGAATTTAGTTAATATTGGAGATAATAATACACAAAATTTTGGTCACTTGTCAGGTAATGTGAATGACTGGGTAGGGATAGCCGTTTCCATTCTTTCTGGCATGCATTTATTTTCAAGCTACCCAGTCACTTGAAACTTTCATAAGGTAATTAGCATAGCCATTAGACATAGTACATTATCACGTACAGATGCCAAGATGAAACATAGATTCATTATTCTAAGTCAGTTTGATTTTCTGTGAACTGACTGCATATTGGCACATTTATTATGCTTTCTGATCATTTGCTGAACCCCTTAGTCAGAACTCAAACGTTGTTATTCTCGTTCAGAGATAGTAAGAACTGCTGATGCTGGAGTTAGAGATAACACAGTGTGGAGCTGGCGAAACACAGCAGGCCAGGCAGCATCACAGGAGCAGAAAAGTTGAAGTTTCAAGTCGGGACCCTTGTTCTTCTGTGCTCTGACCCAGTGCCCACCTTCATGTCCTCAGGGTAAAATAGCAAACCTAATAAATCAGTAGCTAGCTCAAATAATTTCATTTCATTATAACAGTAAAGTCGTGAGCATTTAAAATGGACATTTTATTTGAATAAGCATTTAGCATAAAAGGTTAAAATCATTAATTTTGCACTCCAGTGAAGAGCAGAGCAAGGGCTCAGTGAAGTAGCACTATGTTGTAGTCCCAGCTCTCAACTGATATCCTATTGATTGCTGTTTATATACATGAACAAGAATTAATCATTTATTGGAACAAGAATCAAATAGGGATTGAATGGAGTAAATGTTGCCATTCAGCATTGCTGGTGCACAGCTTTGTGTGATGGTAGAGCAAATAGGGAGCTCAGGGTCAAAGATCACAACATAATTATAGAAACTGGGGGCAAGACCATAAGACATAGGAGCAAAAGTAAGCCATCCAGCCCATCAAGTCCACTCTGTCATTCAATGAGATCCTGACTGATCTGATAATCCTCAACTCCACTTTCCTGCCTTTTCCCAATAACCCTTGATTCCCTTGCTGATTGAAGATCTGTCTATCTCGGCCTTAAATATACTAAATCTCCCAGCCTCAATAGTGCTCAGTGGTAAAGAATGCCACAGATTTACTGCCATGATTGAAAAAAAATCCTTTTCATTTCTGTCTTAAATGGGTGATCCCTTACTATGCTCCCATCTTCGATTTTCCCACAAGGGGAAACAACTTCTCTGCATTTACCCTCTCAAGCCCTCTGAGAATCTTGTGTATTTCAGTAAGATTTCCTCTCATTCTTCTAAGCTCCAATGAGTACAAGTTCAATCTTCTCAACCTTGCTTCAAAAGGAGATTTCTCCAAATCCTGATTCAATCTGGTGAACCTACTCTGGATTGCCTCCAATGGATAAGGACGTCATAACTGTTCATAGTATTCTAGATGTGGTCTGCCTAGTGCTGTGTTTATTTTTAGCAGGGACTCCTTGTTTTATGTTTTCAATTACCTTTGAAATAAAGGCTGGCAGTTCATTAGCCTTCTCTACTACCCACTGAATTTGGTTGGTTGCTTTTTGTGATTCATGCATGGAGATCCCCAAATCCCTCTGTGCTGCAGCTTTCTGCAATTTTTTCCCCATTTAAATAACATTCACACTTCTTTGCTTAATGCCAAATTTCATAACCTCTCTTTTTCCTACATTATATGCCATGTGCCAAGTTTTGGCCTTTCACTTAAACTGGAAATCAATAACCTATCTAACCCAGTCTTAACAATATTCAATAAGCTTGTCCTCACAGGCCCCTGGAGAAGAGAATTCTTCGGACCAATGACCCTCAGAGCAAAAAAGGTTCTCATCTCAGTCTCAAATGGGAGATCCCTTATTTTTAAACTGTCCCCTAGTCCTAGACTCTCCCATAGGGGAAACATCAGCAACCACCCAGTCAAGTCCCTCAGGACCTTATATATTTCAATAAAAGCACATCTCAATTCCAATACATTCAGGCTCAACATGTCCAACCTTTCCTCATAAGATGACCTCTCCTTCTAGGCAGAAGTTTTCAGGCAGGAAATGATTAGTCTCTTCAACATTGGTGACTTTGTTTCTTGGTTCAAACGCCCTACCAGTCTGAATACTTTCCTGTACATAAGTGAAGGGAAGCAATGGCCTTGAGGTATTATCACTGGACTGCTAATCCAGATAATGTTCTGAGGACCCTGGTTTGAATCCCACCACGGTAGATGGTGGAATTTGAGTTCAATAAAAATATCTTGAATTAAGGATCTAATGATAACCATGAACTATTGTCAGGAAAAACCCATCTGGTTCAATAATGTCCTTTACAGAAGGAAGCTGCTATCCTTACCTGGTCTAGCCTACATGTGACTCTAGACCCACAGCATTGTGACCCTGAACTATGGATGGGCAATAAATGCTGCCTAGCCAATGGTGCCCTCATCCCGTTTGTGAATAAAAAATGCCTTTGTAAAGTATACCATGAAGTCTGTGTTCTTGCTGAGACGTATGGTTTGAAGTTTCTTAACTAAAGATGAAGCAAGTAACGTTTATTCTGTAACATTATATGTTGTGATGTCATCTCACTGCTGAAAGGAGCATTGCCTTTCTGGGATCAATGCAATTGATTTTACACAAAGTGCCTGGGAACCTGAGGCAATGAGGAGGAAAAGGCGTGAAAACAACTGAACAACTGAAAAAGCATCTGGGACTCACAACATAGCACAAGCACCACAGTAACAGAAATAGCTAGAAAAAACTCAACAGGTTCAGTAGCATCTGTGGACAGAAAGCAGAGGTTTGGGTCCAGTCACCCTTCTTCAGAACTGATTGCAGCTTGGAGAAAGTTGGTATGTATGCTGAAGATAGGGTGAGGGAAGGGGTAGGAGTGAACAATAGGAGCCCAAAGAGAAAGAGAATAACAGTTGGGCAGACAAAGGAGTGGGGTAAAGGTCAATCTGGGAGAATGGATAGCTGCTAATGGGGACCATTAGTGACTGACAATGGGTTGGTGTTAGTAGCAGCCCATGTGATGACAGGGCCTGGTATGTGAGGGTTGGAGTGAGGGCATGGGAGAAAGCACTGAGGCTATAAAATTATTGAACTTGATGTTGAGTTCTGAATGCTGCAAAGTCCCCAAGCAGAAATGAGATGCTATTCTTCCAGCTTGCACTGAATTTTTCTGGAGCACTGTAGCAAGCTTGAGACAGACATGTTGACCAGGGAACATGGCTGTGTGTTGAAGTGGCAGGCAACTGAAAGCTCAGGGTCTTTCTTGCAGCCAGATCATAGGTGTTCTGCAAAGCAGTCAGTTAGTCTGCATTTTTTCCCCCCAGTATAGAAGAGACCACATTGTGAACAGACCTCAGAAACAGAACTTGCACTGTTCAGGCCCTACATCAGCATGCTTCAATTTACAATTATTGTAAAATTCCTGTATTACCCGTACTTCAAAGAGTTTTCTAGAATGATTTATGGCCATTATGTTAAAGCTTCACTTTCTCACAATTATCCCCTCTGTGCCCTATTGTACACATAAAAATGAGACACGAAGAAATGGGCCTACTATCCATTAAGTTCCTGAATAAATATTGCCGATTTATTTTGACATTTACCATTGTTTATGTTCTCATCTTTCATTCAATGAAGAGGGTGTGACTTTGGTATACATCGACTGCAGCAGCTGGTTCATAAACCCACCGTAATGCTTGCAAGCATACTGGGGCAAAATAATTGACAGGATTTGCAGTTGCTGCATTAATGTAAAGGATATGAATTAAGTGTTCTGTAAAATCCAGTTACGCTTGTTCTTCTGAAAGTAGCAAAGATAGATTAAAAAGGTTTGAGGTTTTGTTGCGAAAAGTCGTGAAGAAATGCCTGTGAGATTCTTGAGATGAACAAAGGCACACCTTTTTGCAATTGAAAATAAACAAAGATAAATATTGTAAACTTTAATCATATTGAGACTAAATAATAGTAGGTCTGGATGAATTGAGTGGCCCATTTCTGTGTTTCATAACAATTAATTTTGTCTCATAAAAATTAATTTTCAGTCTTTTACATGCATCATTTTGGGAAACATATTTTAGGGCTACACAAAGAAATATATTTGAATCGTATAGTTCTGAATTGAATCCTTTCTTGGAGCTTCCATTTATAGAAGACCATTTAGTCCACTATTTCTGTCCCAGCCCTTTGAATGCCAGCCACAAGTTCCACTCTCATTCTGTTTACTCATTGCCTATTTACTCTCTCCTATCTGCCAACCCTACTTTTCTAGTATATGTCCCGCTTTCTAAAGTTATTATTGAATCTGTTTTTACCACCCAATCAAGATCATAGCACAGTCTACAGAGAACTCACCTGTCCTCTGGTTCTTTTGTATTTATATTAAATCTGTATCTGTGGTTATCAACCATCCTGCCTGTTCTTTCACATCTACTCTATCAAAGTGTATCATAATTTTACACACAATGACCCCTTAATATTGTCTGGTCTGAGGAGAAAAACATCTTTTTTCTAGTGTCCACACTTAACTGAAGTCTCATCTCAGGTTGCCTTCTGATATATCCCCTCAGTACCATTCCTAAATAGCACAGCACATGTTTAAAGTATATTTATCCTGTTACAAAACAATCATTGTTTTACATTTATAATCTAGGCTATTATCTGCCTACCACCAGAGAAAGAGGAAATAACATATCAATTAAGACTTTCAAAGAAAGTACGTCTCTCTCTACATAAATTGTAAAAACCCCCATCCACTGCATGACCTTGTTTTCATTTTGCCTTTCAGCTTTTGGACACCCACCATTTCGATTTCTCCTTCCTCTGTGCATCAGCCATAATATCTGGAGACACAGAAATGTCATAGATCAGCCATCAAACCGCTTGAGAATAATCTACATTCGAACGCAAACTTTAGTATAAAAGTCCCCAACTGATATTGGTATTTGAACTCCTCAGCTACAGGGAGCATAAATGTGAAATCTGGGTATGCTTGGCACATGATATCCCATTCACTTGTTTAAACGGTTGGCATCTTGAGTCCAATTTTCTGTTATACACTGCATATGGGTTTTCCTGTCCACAGAACCGACTCAGAAATTACCCAACATAGTCATTTAAAGCCAAAAATCTTTTTGATTTATTTTTCTTTGTTTTAAATCCAGATGTGCTCTTAACACAACTGAGTATTATTTTGTCCCCACCGTCAAAACACCATGGCTTTTCTTTCATTATCAACCACTACCAGTAAAACAACAACCCTTCTTAATATATTAGAAATATCAAACAATTGTTTTCTTTTAAATGAGCTTACTTTTACTCATCAAGGTTTTGATCAAGATGAGACTGTGTCCAAATAATAACAGCAATTGCTGGAGAAACTCAGCAGGTCTGGCAATATCTGTAGAGAGAAAAGTACAATTGACATTTCAAGTCCAATATGACTCTTTTTGGAAGCTTAAGGGAATTCAATTTCTCTCTTCACTGCTGCTGTCAAACCTGTTGAGTTACTTCAGCATTTTCAGTTTTTTTTTCAGATTTACAGCAGCCACAGTATTTTGCTTTTATTTCAGTCTGTAATTGTCGTTATCTTTCAACGTATGGATTGAAGCTTTGTGTTACTGTTATCAAGTAATAATCCATTATCAATTATTTCAGTAAGCCATTGCGCTTCGTGAGCATACTCTCAGCTTCTTTCTCCAACACTCTATTATTAAAGAATGATACAGAAATGTAACACAGACATGGGCCACTCAATTCATCCAGTCCTACTATTATTTAGTCTCAATATGAGTTATTAATTATCAAGTTCTTTAGATGTATTTGTCCAATTAAATGTTACTGATGTATAATAATTTATTTCTTGGGTACTTTGCAATCTAATAGTGTATCAATTGTTGCTAGTTACTAAATAGTAGCCAAGACGATTTGACAATTAAACTGTGCTGAGAGTTTCTGCTCCTAAAACCATATGAAAGAAGATGGTAGCTAATTGGAGAATTAGTGTTACATTGGAAATATTTGTAAAGTATTCCTTTGCAGTTTCAACTGAAAAGTTTAGATTTCGATTGATTTATTTTTCACATGCACTAAGTATAGAAATACATAAATACAGTGAAACACGCACAAAGTCACCATTCCATGGCGTCTACTTGGGTGCAAAAACCAGAATTAAAAGATTTTAACAGAGCCAGAAGGAAAGCAAGAAAAAAATGTCCAGATCTCAGAGTCCCAAATCCCATCTCCACAATGGTGCAGGCACCGTTCCAATCGCTAGGACATCCAGGAGGCTGCCACTGCTGCCATGCGAAAGCCCTGTTCTCATCGCCACTGCTGCCTCACTGGCCTGCTCTCACCGCTGCTGCCTCACCGGCCTGCTCTCACTGACATGCCTCACCAGCCTGCTCTCACCACTGTTGCCTCACCGGCCTGCTCTCACTGACACAGCCTCACCGGCCTGCTCTCACTGACACTGCCTCACTGGCCTGCTCTCACCGCTGCTGCCTCACTGGCCTGCTCTCACTGACACTGCCTCACCGGCCTGCTCTCACCACTGTTGCCTCACCGGCCTGATCTCACTGACACTGCCTCACCGGCCTGCTCTCACAAACACTGCCTCACTGGCCGGCTCTCACTGACACTGCCTCACTGGCCTGCTCTCACTGACACTGCCTCACTGGCCTGCTCTCACCACTGCCGCCTCACCAGCCTGTTCTTACCGTTGCTGCCTCACCGGCCTGCTCTCATCGCTGAACCAGCCCACTCTTGATCAACTGCCGTCACTTCGGCCCACGCTCGATCCGCCATCGCTGCAAGACACGCCCACGTGTTCAGCTCCCGCCACATGGTTCCCGGTCACGATCTGATTCATTCCCGACTCCTTAGGTAGGTAGTTAAAAGGGCTGGGGTGGGGTGGAATAGAACTACTGCAGAGAGGAGAGAGAAGAAGAAGTAACACAGAAAGGAAAAGGAAAGGGAACTGGTGAGCAAAGTGGAGATCCAAATGGAACAACTTACCCTGCTGCCACCTTGTCAGAACCAAAACAGGTCAGGAAAATAATCAAGAATGTTTCTCATTGAAATATTGTAGGGAGAAATATCAAACAGGAGTTTTGAATTCTGTGTTCAGTAATACAAGTGACCTTTATTCAGAGCTCTTTTACCACATGTGTGGGAGAGACCAGAGACTGCTCTGAATCTGGCCTTCATGTGGGGCCCAGCTGCTCTGTTATTCACAGCTCAGATTGGAGAAGAAAGCAATGACACTCTGGGCCACAGCTGAAGACAATATTTTTATACCTTTCGTATTACAATAATCACATGCAATATTGATGTCATTGTTAGTCATATCCCCCAATTTGTACATCCAATCTGGTAAACACACAATCAATGATGGACAACTCTACGGGCAGCCATAGGTCCTCCCATATTCTCATAATATTTACCAGATTTCTCCATCATCTGTCTTTGGGATCTTACAATGCATCTGACAGTTATACTCCTTCCCAGATATTTGCCAGCTGCATCAAGTTAATTCCCAACACCCTAATACTTGCTTATTGAAGTAACTCCATAGAGGGTGGTATCCATCATCAAGTCACCCTTTATTTACATGCGGAGAGTCCTTGACACTAATCCAGCTCCCTCAGAGCCAGCTTTCTGACATTCCTGTTTATATCTGTCAGCCAATGCTCCCAGATTGGACCAGATTAACAGCCCCAATCAGGGAACTCATATTCTATGAGGTTCATCTGGTTGACCTCACTACAATCATGATACTTATTAGTAAGAACTCTACCAAATTCCGTAAGGCAATTCATATTCCCAACTAATATTATTACAGAAGATTAGAAGGATGTTAATTTCGAACAATTGGTATGAAATCTGTAATTACAATTCCAATATAAAGTCACACCTAGTGTTGTAGTTCTTTAACATGGCTAACAAATTGGGGGCAGCTTCTCTTTCACTCGATCTCAGGAGATCAAACACAGTCTCTTTGCCTTCCAGCTGCAGCTTACAACCACAGCCATTTGCATACTATAAGCGAGTTTTAAACCAGAGTTTAATTTTTAAATAAATCTTTACTGTTTCTACTCTAAACACTTTCCAATACTACTATTCTTTTCTTAAAAAAATCTATTCAAATGCCACTGATAAGGGTGAATTTCAATCACTTTACAACTTTACTAAGCCATTAAAGGAAACATTTTTAGATTTCACGAATAACTAGGGGATATAACTACATCTTCACTCTGTATTTTGTAGTACGTCTGTCATTCTTCCATTGATCTTTGCGTATAAGAATTTGTTCAAATTGTCTCCATCTACAGTTGAGTTTCATTTATTTATCTCTCTCCAGTCCTGACCTCTCTTTTTACAAACTTCTTTTGCCCCCTTCCTGTACCAGTGGTTTTTTAAGGTAGTAGTTATACCATTTATTGCTTTATCCTCCTTATTGATGCAGCGGATCACTTTTACTAACAATAAACATTTGCTCAAGGAATTCAACTAGCCCTTTCACACGAATTTGTTATTTGTATTTCTAATTTACAATTACCTAAAAAGTTCAGAATACGGTAGGATCAGACTTTTCCTTCTTTGTTTTACTAAATAACAAACTTGGGACTGTGGCTTAACAAGGCTTTTCAAAAATGGCCCTTATTAAAATGCCTACGTTTAAAGTTTTTTGCAAAGATTTGCAGCTCGGGTTGTGGATGAGGTTGTTGACTTGCTCGCCGAGCTCACTTGTTTTCATTCAGACATTTCATCACCTTGCTAGGTAATATCATCAGTGAGACCTCCGCTGAAACCAGAAGGCACGAACACCACCCACTTCTAAATACTTCCTAAAGTACACAAACCAGACATTCCCCTGAGACCCATTGTTTCCCTACTGGGCACATCTTCACACAAACTGGCCAAGGACCTACAACAGAGATTGAAACACGTGGTTGAAGGATCAGCCCATTCCATCCACTCAACCTAAGAATTCCTCAATACCCCAAAAACATAAAAATCAGCAATGAGGAGATTATGATATCCCTTGATGTCACAGCTTTATTCACACCAATCGACATCTCACTAGCCAAAGAAACACTGGCCACATTACTAGAGGAAGCAGGAATGCAGACCAGTAACTCCAGCAGTATGACAACATACTCAAACTACTAGACCTGTGCTTCACCACACACTTCGTCTTTAATGGCCAAGTATACAAACAGATCAATGGCACACCCATGGGTCACCCATCTCAGGACTCATCGCAGAGGCAGTCATGTAAAGACTAGAACACACTACCCTCCTCCTCATTCAAGCGAAACAGTGGTTCCTGTACATGGATGACACATTTGTCATTATTAAACACAACAAACTAGAAGAGACCCACCAACTCATCAACAATATATTGAACAGGTTGATGTTAGGAAGGAGGATGTGTTAGAAATTTTGAAAAACATGAGGATAGATAAGTCCCCTGGGCCAGACAGAATGTATCCAAGGTTACTACGGAAAGCAAGAGAAGAGATTGCTGACCTTTTGGCGACGATCTTGCATTCTCACTGACTACTGGAGTAGTATCAGATGATTGGAGGGTGGCAAATGTTATTCCCTTGTTCAAGAAAGGGAAGAGGGATAATCCTGGGAATTACAGACCAGTCAGTCTTACTTCTGTGGTGTGCAAATTATTGGAGAGGATTCTGAAAGATAGTATTTATGATGATTTGGAAAAGCACAGTTTGATTAGAAATAGTCAGCATGGCTTTGTGAGGGGCAGGTCATGCCTCACAGGCCTTCCTGAATTCTTTGAGGATGTGACAAAACACATCGATGAAGTAGAGCAGTGGATGTGATGTATATGGATTTTAGCAAGGCATTTGATAAGGTTCTCCATAGTAGGCTCATTCAGAAAGTAAGGAGGCATGGGATTCAGGGAAATTTGGCTGTCTGGATACAGAATTGGCTGTCCAATAGAAGACAGAGGGTGGGTGTAGATGGAAAGTATTCAGCTTGGAGCTCGGTGACTAGTGGTGATCTGCAGGGATCTATTCTGGGACCTCTGTTCTTTGTGATCTTTATAAATGACTTGGATGATGAAGTGGCAGGGTGGGTTAATAAGTTTGCCAAAGATACGAAGGTTGGTGGAGTTGTGGATAGTGTGGAGGGCTGTTGTAGCTTGCAACGGGACATTGACAGGATGCAAAGCTGGGCAAAGAAATGGCAGATGGAATTCAACCCAGAAAAGTGTGAACTGATTCATTTTGGAAGGTCAAATTTGAATGCAGAATACAGCATTAATGGCAGGATTCTTGGTAGTGTGGAGGAAGAGAGGGATCTTGGGATCCACACCCATAGATCTCTTAAAGTTGCTACCCAAGTTGATAGGGTTGTAAAGAAGGAGTATGGTGTGTTGGTTTTCATTGGCAGGGGAATTGAGTTTAAGAGCCGCGAGGTTATGCCGCAATTCCAAAAAACCCTGGTTAGAACACACTTGGAATACTGTGTTCAGTTCTGGTCACCTCATTATGGGAAGGATGTGAAAGTTTTAGACAGGGTGCAGAGGACATTTACCAGGATGCTACCTGGACTGGAGGGCAGGTCTTATGAGGAAAGGTTGAGGGAGCTAGAGCTTTTCTCATTGGAGCGAAGAAGGATGAGAACTGACTTGATAGAGGTGTACAAGATGATGAGAGGCATAGATAGAGTGGACAGCCAGAGACTTTTTCCCAGGGTGGAAATGACTATTATGAGGGGGTATAATTTTAAGGTGATTCTAGGAAGGTATAGGGGAAATGTCAGGGGTAGGTTCTTTACACAGAGAGTGGTGGGCGTGTGGAATGCTTTGCCGGCAGTGGTAGTGGTGTCAGATACTTTAGAGACTTTTAAGCGACTCTTGGATAGGCACATGGATGGTAGTATAATGTAGGGTATGCAGGGCACAACATTGTGGGCTGAAGGGCCTGTACTGTGCTGTACTGTTCTATGTTCTATGTTCTATGTTCTGGGCTGAGAAGTGGCAGATAGAGTTTGACCCTGAAAAGTGTGAGGTGATTCATTTTGGAAGGACAAACTTGAAAGCAGAATACAGGGTTAACGGAATGATTCTTGGCAGTGTGGGGGAGCAGAGGGATCTTGGGGTTCATGTCCATAGTTCCCTGAAAGCTACCACCCAGGTGGATAGAGTTGTTAAGAAGGCGTATGGTGTGTTAGCTTTCATTAATAGTGGGATTGAGTTCAAGAGCCCTGAAGTTATGCTTCTGCTGTACAAAATCCTGGTTTGGCCACATCTGGAGTATTGTGTCCAGTTCTGGTCGCGTCATTACAGGAAAGATGTAGAAGCATTGGAAAAGGTGCAGAGGAGATTTACCAGGATGTTGCCTGGAATGGGGGGAAGGTCTTACGAGGAAAGGTTGAAAGATCTAGGGCTTTTCTCTTTAGAACGACGAAGGATGAGAGGTGACTTGATAGAGGTGTACAAAATGATCTGAGGTATAGATAGAGTGGACAGCCAGAGACTTTTTCCTCGGGTGAAGGTAGCTATTACGAGGGGGCATAGTTTTAAAATGAGTGGAGGCAGATACAGGGGAGACGTCAGAGGTAGGTTCTTTACTCAGAGAGTGGTAGGGACGTGGAATGCATTGCCGGAGACAGTAGTGGAGTCAGCCTTATTAGGGGCATTTAAGCGGCTATTAGATAGGCATATGGACGATAGTATAAGGTAGGGGTGGAGGTTAGATAGACCTCAGGTTTAGGGTAAAAGTTCGGCACAACATCGTGGGCCGATGGGCCTGTACTGTTCTATCTTCTATGTTCTATGTTCTATGTTCTATATTCTATGTTCTGTATCTGCGGGGATTACATTCACAAGAGAAGAAGAAAACAACAATCAGCTTCCATTTCTGGACACCAGAATTGCACAAATGACCAACAGAGAGTTCCAAACCTCAGTATACAGGAAAGCAATGCACACTGGCTAAATCCTCAAATCCCACAGCAACCTGCCAATGTCCGCAAACAAAACTGCATGAGGAGACAATTTAAATGGGCCATGACTCACTGCAACACTCCAGAACTAAGCAGAAAAGAGGAAGAGCACCTGTAAAAAATCCTCGCTATAAACAGATATCCCCACAACTTCATCCGCAGGTACATACTAAATAGACAACAAGAGGACACAGTACACCCTAACACACTAGCCACATGCCCTACATCAAGATCACATCAGAACTGACAACAAGACTCCTAAGACCACTAGGAATCATGGCAGCACACAAGCCCATAGCCAACTTACGAAAAATGCTCACACGGATTAAAGACCCCATACCTATGACGTGCAGAACCAACGTAGCTTACAAAATACCATGCAACGACTGCCACAAATGTTACATCGGACAGACAGGAAGGAAACTAGCCATCCGAATACATAAACATCAGCTAGCAGCAAAACGACACAACAAACTTTCCTTAATATCAGTACACCCGGACAGTGAAGGCCATCAGTTTAACTGGGACAATGTAACTATAGTCACCCAAGCCAAACATAGACATGCACTGGAATTCCTAGAGGCATGGTTCTCAACTTGTAATGCAATCAACAAACATATTGAATTGGGTTTGTATATGGGGTCCATAAAGAACAAAACCGGAAATGACAGTACTCACCATAACAGATCAGACAGTATAAATTCCAAGCGGAATAGAACAACATCATTTCATCGGAGGCTTCACTGATGATGTTACCTAGCATGGCGATGAAACATCTGAATGAGGACAAGCCAGCTCAGCGAGCAAGTCAACACCTCAAAATGCCTATGTATTTAGAACTGGCTGTTTTTAAAACCTGAGTAAATTCACCAATGTTTCTTCTCAGCAGGACACTTTTATTACACCCCATGAGACCTTTCACTATCTTATGCAATAACTCTGTACGGAGACCACAAGTCTGGCTGTGGTCATCCACTATATGTAGTTGCCAACTCCTTTCAACTATCTTGTGTCAGCTAAAAAGCCCCAGGTGGCCGTTTTGTCAACTTTAGTCATAGAGAGCTGCAACAACAGAAAGTAGTCCCGGTTCTTTGTGTATAAAGCATGGTAATCATTATATTGTTGTTTTCTTTACTTGTAGAAACATCAGCTTTATTGTTCACACAGAAAACCTTGAGTTTGATTTCCCTTGCTGATTAGCACCTCTGAGAATGCTGCCAAGAAGGAGAATCTTAATACTTACTGTTCGTTATAAACAATTGGTGCCATGACTCCAGACTGACCTGAGACCCACAGTACTCCAGGAAACCACTCTGGCAGTTGAGGAGTAGTTTACTGTGGTACAAGTCTAGCTCGCTGGGTTCCCTGATTAACAGCAAAGTTCAAGCTGGTCTGAAGGTGTAGTGTCTTATTGTTTTTTTCTCTGGAGCAGTTCAATGTGCTGCCAATCAATTGCATTGTTGTATCAAATTTAGGAGTTGTTGTGAAGTTAGGTAGCGTACTTGTGAACCGGGAGGCAGGAAGTTAGAATTTGGTGTTTGTAAAATGTTAGGGAGAAAAGCAGTGTGTGGTCCCTGCCTGCCATTTGTGCTTTTTCTATGCTTAGAGATTTAAGAGGGATATCTGTGAGCAGCTTGAAGGTTTGCAAGTACACAGAGAGCATCCGAATTGAAACATTTATATCAAAAGTCCGTACAGCTAGCAGGCAAAGCAACAGTTTTGAACTTGGCTAATCAGTTTGAACCAGGCACTTTGATACCAAAAACCTATTAAATTTAAATCTGATCATTTGGATAACATAGGACCAATCCTAGTGTAAGAAATTGATATGTCGTCAAGGATACAAAAGGAGAGGACAGTTGGACAAAGACAGAAGAGCAAGCTGCCATCTGTCAGAGTTAACAGCTCTCAGTTCTTGAGAATCACTGGCTCTCACAGTCTTCTCTAAGTTTCAGAGAAAGCACCATCTAAATCAAAGGTACCTGTGGCACAATTAGTTAAGATTTCTGACAGAAGAATCATCAAAGAAGGCATTCCTGACAGAACATTTGACAAAGAAGCCATTCTTGACAGAACATTCAATGGAGAAGACACAGAACATTCCGGAAGACACATAACGTGGCTGTAATTTTGAGAGACTAGATTCTACTTTTTTAAAATTTTATTTTATATAAGTGGGACTTGTGTTTATTGGAATAGCTTACTATTCGAATCTTGTTTTATTCAGGAATAGTTAGTAGTTAGAAGGGGGTTTATTTAGTTTGTTAATAGTTTAGCTAACTTGTTCATTGTTAGAGTTAGATAAATAAATTGTTACTTGTTGATTTTAAAGTGAATGTCAGGGGTTTATTTTATTTAACCACTGGAAGCTGCTGAAAGGCAGGTTACACCACTTCTTACACTGCTTTACAGATTATAGGGCAAGGTGCTCTTCTTTGGGTGTTTTAGTTCTCGATGGGGGGTGGGGGGATTAACCTCCACTTTATAACAGAGCACAAAAGATGCAGGTTTTAAAGAAAGATACTTCTGCTATCCAAGTGGCTCAGGAAAGAGCTTCAAAAGTAAGGACTGGGACCCTATGTAGAGCCATAAGTTGAAATTTTGGAATTGTGAGCTTACATGTGGCAAAAGCTAACACCCTTGTCTTTTTCTAATCGGCCTTTTCCTCCCTGTTCCACAGCTCACGAAGCGGTTATAACATTTTTAAGCTTCAAACTGAGTTCACACTGGGAAAAGATTTGGGGAGTACTGGCTTAGTAAATTTGTCCAACGAGCAGCCTAACCACATAAACAAGGAAAGTCCCATGTCGATTCTTGGAGTCCTCCTGAATTAGTTACAATTGCATGGAGGCAGTGATGAGTCACTGTAATTGGCTTCAGGGGAGCTTCAGGAAATCAGCCAGGATTCTTACTCATTATCTACCTGCTCCAGGTTTGGTAAGGACAGCACCAGACCTGCTTCTGATGTCCCAAAATGTTTGGGTAGCCTGCTAATACTCACCATCAAGACTATTGAATGAATAATGACTACAGTGAATGGTTCAGTGACTATACCCCATCAATAGCACCCTGGTGATTAACACCTTTGAGAGAGGAAATGAGGAAAGAAAGATAAATTATTTTGTGTAGAAACTATCAAATAAAGTAGTTGGTTTATTACTTTTCTGTATAGAATGAATACTTAAAAGCTTTAACTTTGCTCCTTAAAGTGATCCTATTACTAATTTGGGCAATTTAAGTCAAATTTTGGAAAGGTTAAATGTATTATTTTGTGAAGGTTGAAATCTGAATGATACTGATAAGTATTACACCAATTGCAGCGTGAAATTCTGGGGACAGGATGGAATTTCCTGGAGATAAAATATTGGTCGAAATATTAGTCAGAAAAGATCACTTGTACATTTCCGGTCCAGGGCCTGAGCACATAAATTTTGTTGACACTGCATTTTGGAGGGATTGTTGGATTCCTGGAGATGCTGTCATTTGGGTCAAATTTTAGGCTGTTATACATTATGCACTGTTTTTGGGAAATAATGTTAGTTCAGCAAAGTAACCATAGGGTAAGTAACAAAAGGAGAGGTCACGGCCCTTATATTTTCTGTTGTGTTAGCTAAAGAGATCAAATTAGTTTCATGGAATCACCACAATTGGCAACAGTGTTATTGAACTGGGGAGTAAATGTTAGTCAGGCATCAGTAACAAGAAATAGCAGTGTGAGATGAGTTTCAGAAAGTACAGATTACACCGCATTAGTGGATTAATAAATAATGAGATTAAGGTGCAGCGTCTTTTCTTCAAAGACTCTTCTCGAGATTTTCTTGGGAGATTTTTATTCTTCCTCTTGATTTTCATCACTACTGTTTCAGTCTCACCAACTCAGCTATTAGGTGATGCAGTTATGTGGTACCACAACCCACATTATTCTTATTGACATGTGGGGTACTTGGACTAATACAAGAGCAGCAATTACTGAGTAAATATCAATCCAACATTAAACTAAAAGTACAAGAAATCTTTATTTCTTCATGATATGATTTCTGGCAGATATAAACAAAGAAGTTACCAGCCTTTTACTGCATCTCAGACCCTAACATTTAAATTTAACAATCAACACTGTGACCATTACAAGATCATCCATTACATTTCCCCATTTGGTAACTCCTAATGTCTGCAGCCCAAAGCTGAAGATCCCACATTCATTTGTCAGGAATTCATCACCTCAACGACTTCAAGTTATTTTGGCTCCCAGTTAGTTGAGTACATCTTTGTTGACAGGTTTAAAACAGTTCTCCCTTCTTTGTAGCCTCCCACAACCGCCAACTCCCAAAGTTTCCCTCTTCTGCCCTTGCAGCATTGCAGCAGGGGTTCATGAGTATAAGGAGAGGCTTTTTTTGGATTGGTTTAACTAACAAAATTGGAGAATTGGAGGCAGGACTAGTGAACAAATGAATAGTCCATATTAGCTTTGACAATTATGTGAATGTTGATTTTCAGAAGGGATGGAATAAAGTAAGGGATAGTATGGGTTTTATTGCTGATGCAAACCTAATCAGTCTTTGTGATGACAAGATGTGAGATTAAGACTAAATTAGGGTTAAATAGAATATTGCGATTACAAACGATTAGTCTCAATTTGAGTCAGTGATTAGGAAGGGTTAGAATAAAAATGAAAAAGTCAAGAGAAATATTGAAGTTGTCAGGGAAGAAATAAGATAAAATAAGCATTGCTGCTGGCCCCTGTTGTTGCACAGTGGTATTGTCCAAAAAAAGAAGAAAGAAAACATTGAAGTTGTGAGTTATGCCCTCTGGTTGTGCAGTAGTTGTGTCCCTATCCCAGGACTAGTTCAAGTCTCACCTGGCCCAGAAGTGTGTAATAACAACTCTGAACAGGATAAATAATAGAAAAAAAACATTGAAGTTGTGCGGCTGAGTAGTGTTAATATGGATTTGGAGTTTGATGCCATGTTACTAAAGGGCAGCATGTCTGTTGATTGAAGAGAATGGTGACACCCAATTTCAAACAATGTGAGTGGGAGGGTAAGCCATTGCTGGCTATAATCAGGCTATGATTAGATAGCTTAAGAATGGAAGAAGCAAGACCAGGCTCACTAAGCAGGGCAGAGAAGGAAAGAATGAACTGGTCAAACATGTGAAAGGCTGTACAGAGGTGGAGAAGGACAAGGAATGATACAGTACAATCACAGAGGTAGTTATTTATCACTTTTATTAGGGTGATTTCAATGCTGCGTATAAAGTTGATTTACAAGATACCAATGTGACATTGCATGAGTTTGTATAGTTTTATATAATGTTGTATTCTGGAAAAAGAGCAATGTTTAATAATCTCCAAGGGCAGAATGTTTCCTTTCCTGGAGCAGATGGATTTATTTCAAATCACAAACAGTTTTCAGGTAAAATGGGTAAAGGGGTGAGTGTGCAAAACACTTGTAAATCTACAGATCAAGTCTGGGTATTTTAATGCCTGGAATCTATCTCTGGGCTGCCACCTATTTCTCACCCATTGAGGACTTCAACATCTTCCAATAGGGAAAGGTTAGGCAGACCTAGGTTGCCTGCTGGCTTGCTAGGATGAAAGCCTCTGACTTTCCATGTGAGACCCAGGAAGCTTGATCTGCTCCAACTATCCTCACAACAGATTTTTTTTTTGGCTACATTGGATGGATCTCTTTGATCTGTAGATCTGCTTAAAGACGTAGGCAAACTGCAACACCTTCCTTGCTCACTATACCACAGTTAAATAGCAGTGTCTTGCTATTTAATGGATGCATATATGCATGAATTAATTAACTTTGTCATTTTTTAAGCCTGCTTTACTGCTTGTCTATACTCCTCCATCATGGTCAGTAACACAAGAATAGAAAGCCACAATTAATTCTGTTCTGAAACATAGTGAATGCATGTCCCACTGTGGCATCACATTTAAGAATTCTTTATCACTTTTATCATAATGAATTGAAATTTGTTGTAGCATTATAAAGAAAGATTTATTGTATGAAGTTGATAATGAACCTTACAGCTACCCGTTGGACTGGAATTTCAAATTCTGTCCAGTTGAACATTTTTGGCTGAACATCAAATGACTATGGGTGTATTAAATAAATTTCAACACTGTGCAATAAATCTTTTCTGCTCCACAACAGTTTGTTTTCCAGTTTCACAAACTATATTGGCATGTGAAAGAAAGGAGTCTGAAGCAGTTTTCAGCCTCCTACAAGTTTCCAGATATCAATAACATATCTACAACCCCATGTTCATGGGTTAATACTCAGTGTGATAAAGCTTTTAGGTCATAATTTCAACAGTGGAAAGGCTTAAATAATCTAGACTCTTTTCGCTTAAATTTCTTATTTTTATACTTAGTCTTAAAAACTGATTAACACATTCACCATGGAAACTGTCAGTGCATTTTATTCTTGTTCTGATATATGTAGAATGAAAGTTTTTCTTACTTAGCTACTTCCTTTTTAATATGAGTGGATAACTATACATTTACTTGTTGGCTCTTCTATTCTAAAAGTTACAAAAGTTCTAAAAGCTTTGATCGCATTGTCATTGTGGAGACAAAACCCCATCTCCACACGGATGAATCCTTCCTCCTTGCTGTGAGGCACTACCACCATGCTCGATGAGATAAACTTCAAACAGATCCAGAAACTCAAATTGGACACTCAGGAGGCACTGTGAGCAATCAACCTCAGCAGAATTATACACAAACACAATCTGTAACCTCATGGCCCAGCATATCCTCCACTCTACTGTTACCATTGCCATGACTACAGATCACAACCCCATTCATTTATCGACATACTGAATTTTTAATTCCAACGTATGTGTTTATATCTTAGTGTGTTGTGAATTTCACAGCTTTGAGAACAGGCATTAAAAATCCATGCACTGTTGGTTTTTAAAAAAAGAAAACGTGAAAAACTCTGAATTCTTCCAAACAGTCAATGTCAAAAGGAATCAGGGCAAAGGAATTTAATCAACTTGTAAACCCAAGAATTGTGAAATTGACTGCTTAATTACCAATGTCAACAATCCAGGTAATATTTACTTTAATGGCTGTTCAACTATTTACTCTTCATAAGCAACTCAGAAACTGATTTGTATATTTTTTTAAACCTTTTAGCTTTTTTTGAACTCACTTCTTATTCCTAATATATGTGTCGTCTTATTATTTCTTCACATGTTTGGTAACTAATAAATTCAGTCTATTATTAAATCAAGGAAGTCTGGGTAAATCGGTTCCTTTTCAAACATAAATTCACTTGGTTTGGGAGACAGCCATCCATCGAGAAAGGATTTTTTTTAATGCATCTTTTTGTGACCAGCTGAGGGTGTGGATGAAAACGGTGGATCTAGTTTCTTTCTCCTTACCCTGGAGCTTAACCATTTAGGGTATTCCATTTGGAATAATAATGAATTGGGTAACCTCACTGAAGTTCTGAGAAAGGATCACTAGACCTGAAACGTTAACTCTGACTTTTTCTTCACAGATGCTGCCAGACCTGCTGAGCTTTTCCAGCAACTTCTGTTTTTGTTCCTGATTTACAGCATCTGCAGTTCTTTTGGTTTTTAACCTCACTCAGGGACTGGCTGTAACACCATTAGGCCAGTAGATCAACCCTTGTTCATAAAAATGCATTCCAAGGCCATCAACTGGTATAACTAAATATGAGGTGTCAACCTGGTGAAGCTGGACTACAGAATGACATTAATGTCATTAATGTCAGTGGAAGCAGTATTCAATTGACATGGCAAAGCAATTTCAAACAAATCAGATCTAAGCAGAGGAAACTTGCCACAGCGAGTCGTGAATAGAAACAGGGAATAATACAACTAACAGGAGGATGCTCCACAAACATTCCTATCCTCAATGATAAGCACGCTGAGCGCCTTCATGCAAAAGACAAGTCTAAAACATAGAGTCATACACCATAGAAACAGGCTCTTTGGCCCACCATGTCTTTGCTAATCAACAATCACCAAACTACATTAATCCCAGAGATAGTAGGAACTGCCACTGCTGGAGTCTGAGATAACAAGGTGTCGAATTGGATGAACACAGCAGTCCAGGCAGCATCAGAGGAGCAGGAAAGCTGATGTTTCGGTTCTGGACCTTTCTTCAGAAATGGGGGAGGGGAAGGGGGCTCTGAAGTAAATAGAGAAAGGGGGAGGCGATGATAGAAGGTGGATAGTGGAGCAGATAGGTGGAGAGAAGACGGACAGGTCAAGGAGGCGGGGACGAGATGGGCTGGTCTTGGGATGAGGTTGGAGGTGGGGACATTTTGAAGCTTGTGAAGTCCACATTGATACCATTGGGGTGCAGGGTTCCCAAGCGGGATATGAGGTGCTGTTCCTCCGGCCTTCAGGTGGCATCATTGTGGCACTGGAGGAGGCCCAGGATGGAAGTGTCGTCCAAGGAGTGGGAGGGGGAGTTGAAGTGATTCGTGACTGGAAGGTGTTGTCGTTTGTCAAGATTTTCCCAATTTTCCCAATAATCCCAATTTTCCACATTTGGTCCACAGCCTACCATGCCTTGGCATTTTAAATGCTCACCCAGATGCTTCTTAAATGTTGCGAGAGTACTTGCCTCCACCACCCTCTCAGGCAGCACATTCCATATTTCTACCAGCCTTGGGTGAATTTTTTTCTCAGATCTCCTCTAACCCACTTACTCCTCACTTTGAACTGATGCCCTCTGGTCTTAGACATATCTGCCATGGGAAAAAAAGATTCTCACAATCTACTCAGTCTGTGCCTCTCATACTTTTGTATACCTCAATAAGATATCCCGTCAGCCTCGTCTGCTCCAAGGAAAACAAACCCAGCCCATCTAGTCGCTACTCATGACTGAGACTTTTCATCCCAGGCAACATCCTAGTGATCCTCAATGCATCCTCCACTGTAATCACTGTCCTTCAGATAGTGCGGCGATCACAATTGAACAATATTCCATCTTTGGCCGAACAAATGTTTTATAAAGTTGTAACAAGACTTCCTTGTTCTTATATTCTATGCCCTGTCTAATGAAGGCAGGCATCCTATATGCCTTCTTCATCACCCTGTCTACCTGGACACCTTCAGGGATCTATGGACTTGCAAAACAAGGTCCCTATGTTCCTCAGTACTGCCTAGGGACAAATCATTCATTGTGTATGTCCTTTTAAGACTCCTGAAAATGCATCACCTCACACTTACCAGGATTAAATTCCATCTGCTATTGCTCTGCCAAATTTACCAGCTGATTAATATTAGACTGTAGCCTGAGACCATCCTCCTCACTATCAACAACACCACCAATTTTAATTTTATTTGAAAACTTACTAATTATACCTTTTACATTCACATATAAGTCATTAATGTACATAACAAACAGCAAGGGCCTCACAACCGATCCTTGTGGTAAACCACTGGTCACAGGCTTCCAATGACAGAAACAATCCTCCACCATCACCCTTCGGCTCCTACTTCCAAGTCAAATTTAGATTCAGTTTGACAACTTGCCTTGGATCCCATGGACTCTTACATTTGGATGAGACTTCCATGTGGAACCTTGTGAAAGGCCTTACTGAAGTCTATGTAAACTGCACTGCCCCATCATCTTTTCAAAAGATTCAATTAAATTAGTCAGACAGGATATTCCTGTAACAAATCAGTGCTGACTATCCCTTTTCAATTTCTGCCTTTTGAAGTGTTGATTAATCCTCTCCTTCAGAATTTTTCCAATAATTTCCCTATTACTGACATCAGCCTTAGTGGTCTGTAATTACTTGGCCTATCACAGCTACCCTTCTTGAACAAAGGAACCACATTAACTCTTCTCCAGTGATCTGCCACTTTGCCTGTGGCTAGCAATGTATTAAATATCTTTACCAGGGCCCCAGGAATCTCCTCCCTTGTCTCCCATAGCAGCCTGGGATACATC
This sequence comes from Rhincodon typus, assembly GCF_021869965.1. Lineage (NCBI taxonomy): Eukaryota > Metazoa > Chordata > Chondrichthyes > Orectolobiformes > Rhincodontidae > Rhincodon > Rhincodon typus. The sequence goes on from NC_063349.1 coordinate 39,799,214, forward strand.
TCAACAGACCCTGGGGATTTATGCACCTTTATGCCCACTAAAACATCTAATACCCTTATGTTGTGGACCAGATGAAAACCTCATGCAAATATATCAAGGAAATAGACTAGACTGTAACTTTTATCTTATTTAAAGGCAAGTATAGGGTGCTGTGTTCCAAATCTAATTTTAAAAAAATTGGTCACACTACTCAGCTTTAAGCAAACCACACTTTATTCTTAGCCCCAGTTAAAATACAAACAAAAGAAAGAATATTTGATATAATTTTTTGTCTACTGGAAAACTTAACAGAATAATAAATGATTTAACTACTAAACAGAAACTGTTCCAACACAGTAACATCCCATAAACACAGCTTTGGCAAAGGCAAATTCAGTAAAATAGATTGTCTCACATGAGATTCTGGCAAGAGAGAGAAAACGAAGTCCTTTTAGCTACATCAGGGAGAGACAGCTTCCACTGCCAACTTCCAAACTCCAGCACTGAAAGCTAAACTAAAACTTTGGTTCTGTGGGAGCCTGACTCCACCCATTTATGCTGCTTCTACTATTCCAACTTAAAAAAAATCAAGTCTATGAAGCTGTTTACTTTATTGGCCTTGAATAGACAGCTTGTCACCTGTGGCTCAAAACCTCTCTTTAAAAAACAAGTCAAAATACACCTCTTAAAGCCATAGTATTGCTGCACTTATTTATCTTAACATGTTCTGGAATCTAACCATCCCAACTGAAATATCCCAACAAGGCTGAAGAACTTGTATGCATATTCAAACAGAAATACTGAGTGGATGATCCACATCAGCCTACTTCTGAAATCCTCAGCATCACTAACGGCAGTCTTCAATCAGTTTGATTCACTGCACGTGACATCACAAAGTGGCTGAAAGCTCCAGATATCTCAAAAGCTAAGGGTCCTGCCAACATTCAACCAATGGGACTCAAGACTCCAGAATAAGCCATATCTCTACTCAAGCCATTTCAATACAACTTGTGAGGAAATCCATTTCCAGCATTCTGAGAGAATGTAACATTTATGGAACATAGTTCCAAGATTAATTAGGAGGTATCATTTAACTCCACCCAGTGATAGAGGCAGGGAATATTGTCATGTATTCAATAGGCCACTGAGGACATTCCAGCAGTCATGTTAAAGCAGTCTGGGGTCACAGCGAATCAGAGAAGAGTCAGAGATAGAATCTTTATGTTACACTGATCTGCTGTTAGTTATTCTGCTGTGATCCATGTGACCTGTCTTGACAGCATTTGCTATTTGATGTAGGCTCTCCACCTCTTCCCTCAGCTGAGAAGTGATGACCCTCAAGTTAAACCATCACCTGTTATTTCCTCTCATGAGACAGCAGCCTGATCCAATAGTACTATGGTGACTTTATCTTTAGGGTGTTTAATCACAGTAAATTACCCATGTTTAGCACATGTTAATTCTGTGTCCAAGAAATAAACTGTACATGTATTGTACATTGCATTACTATTCTAACATTGTAAAGCCTTGTTTGTTCAAAACCATGGAATCTTGTGACTTCATTCTCTTAATATTCCCCTTGGATCCTACCTTTGTCAACTTTAAAAATGAAGGGTACTGGTCTCTAATGAGATCACAACATAAAGTTAGTGTTTATTTGCAGGATCTTGACAACATCAGCATCAGTCCGCCAATGCGAGAAATTGCTGGCTTACTTCCTGTACACAGAGGCAGGTCAAATCCAACCCAGCCAACTAACAGTATACCAGTCTATTCTCAAACATAAGTAAAGTGATGGGGGAGTAATCAACAGTGCTAGCAAGCAGCACATGCAGAGGAATACCTGCTCACTGAATTTGGGTCACCCCAGGCTGAGCTGCCTCATTATAGCTTTGAACCAAACATAGACAAAAGAGCTGAACATCAAATGTGAAGTGGGAGTGACCATCCTTAACATTAAGGCATCATTTCATCAAGATTAACATCAAGGTGCTCAAGCAAAACTAGAGTCAATGGAAATCAGGGGAACAATATTCTGCATGGTGGAGTCACACCTATCGGACAGGAAGATGATGTGGTCAATGGAGGCCGATCATTTCTGTCTTACAATATCATTTCAGGTGTTGCTCAGGTTAACGTCCCAGGTCTACCATCTTCATCTGCTTCAGCAACGATTTTCCTTCCAAAGTAAGGTCGGAAATAGGGATATTCACTGATGATTACACAAAGTTCAGTACCAATTGTGACTCATCAAATACTGAAACAATCTGGATTAAAATGCACCAAGACCTGGACAACATCGAGCCTTGAAGAGCAAGTAACATTTGTGCCACACATAAGCAATGACCTTCTCCAACAAGAGGAACCATTATTCTTTGAAGTTCAATTGCATTTTGGCCACCAAATCCCTCACCATCAACATTCTGGGGTTACCATTGATAAGAAATTGAATTGGACCAGCTATATGACCATGATGGCTACAAGAACAGATCAGAGGGTAAGAATTGTGCAGCAAGTAACTGATCACCTATGTCCCCAATTCCTGACCAGCATCTACAAGCCACAAATCGGAAGTGATGAAATGGTCTGCACTTGCCTGGATTGGTACAGCTTCAAGAACATTCAAGAAGCCTGATATAATCCAGGACAAAGAAGCCTTTTTGATTGGCACCCCATTCACCACCTTTGACTTCCATTCAATTCGCCACCAATCACATTGGCAGCACAGTGTACCTATCTATGAAATGTATTGCTGTAACTAATCAAGGCTCCTTCAATGGCATTTTCCAAAGCCACCTACAAGAACGAAGGCAGCAGACATAGTGAGAACACACAGCAAGTTCCTTTTCAAGCCTCACAGCATACTGACTCAAGGTTAAAATCCTGGAACTTCTTCCATAATAGCACTTTAAGTGTTCCTACAACTATACTCCAAGTAGGCAGCTCACTATCATCTTCTCCAGGGCAACAGATGTTGGCCTAGCCAGCACACGCTCATCACATGCATGAATACAAAAAGATAGAAGGTTTTGAAAAGTAAAAAAGTTTAGAATTTAATCTAGTTGATAAATCATGTGTGAAATTTGGAGGTAGGATCAGCATATTGTAGGATTGATCCTTTGACTCAAACCTAATGATAATAGCATGTGTATGAGGTTATAATGTGAACACATGATCAAGAGCAGGTGTAGGCCATTCAGCCCCTCAATCCTGCTCCACCATTTTACAAGTTAATGGCTGATTTGATTGTAACCTCAAATCCACATTCCTATCTACCCTGATAATCTTTCATCCCCATTCATACCAGAGATGCATCAACCTATCCCTTTAAAATATTGAAGGAGTCTGCTTCTACCACCTCATCAAAAAGAAAGTTCCAAAGACTCTCACTGTCTGAGAGAGAACAAAATTGCCTCACCTCTGTTTCAAGTGGATGACTTTTTTATTTTCAGATAGTGACCCCTATTTCTAGAAATAATAAAGATACATATTTGAACCAGGGCCTCACACACTTCAAAAATGTGGAGCACATACGCTTGGTTCACGACAAACAACACCTCCAAGTCGCGAACCACTTCAACTCCTCCTCCCACTCCCTGGACGACATGTCCATCCTGGGCCTCCTCCAGTGTCACAATGATGCCACTCAAAAACTGGAGGAACAGCACCTAATATTCTACCTTGGAACCCTACAATCTAATGGTCTCAATGTGGACTTTACGAGCTTCAAAATCTCCCCACCCCCGACCTCATCCCAAGACCAGCCCCCTCTTGTCCCCGCCTCCTTGATCTGTCTGTCTTCTCTCCCACCTATCCACTCCTCCCACCTCACTGACCAACCCCCATTCTAACTCCCTACCTACACTCACCTCTACTAGCTTCATCCCCGCCTCCTTGACCTATCCGTCTTCCCTCTCACATACCCGCCCTTCCCTCCTCACTGACCAACCCCCATCCCAACTCCCTACCTACACTCACCTTTACTAGCTTCATCCCCGCCCCCTTGACCTGTCCGTCTTCTCTCCCACCTATCTGCTTCACTATCCACCTTCTATCACCACCTCTCCCTCTCTCCATTTATTTCAGAGCCTCCTTCCCCTCCCCCATTTTCTGAAGAAGGGTCTAGGCCCGAAACATCAGCTTTCCTGCTCCTCTGATGCTGCTTGGCCTGCTGTGTTCATCCAGCTCTACACCTTGTTATCTCAGATTCTCCAGCATCTGCAGTTCCTACGATCTCCAGACCAGAAACGTCAGCTTTCCTGCTCCTCTGATGCTGCCTGGCCTGCTGTGTTCATCCAGCTCCACACCTTGCTATCTCAAAATATTTAAACCTGCTGCCAGTTAATCTCCCATTTTTTTAGAAGGTATCAAAAGCTCTTGTTGCTTACAAATTGTGGTGGTAATTGTGTGTTACGGTTCACTTTGAGAGTCCAAGTTGCTGTGGCAACATATACTTTATGCTGTAGTCTGGTGCTATGGATAATAATCAGGTAGTTCCAAATTTCTTTTCACCACATGGCTGACCAGCTGTGCTGTTCTCATCAGTTGCCATTGGTATCTGCTGCAAGGATTTGCAGGTTGATAATCAGCTGCTCTGAATCTTCATTAGACATCAATTCCTGGAATTGATTGGAATGGGATCAAACTCAGAGCTTCTGACTCAGAGGCAGAATTGTGTGCCACAACATGTATTCTTCTTATTATTATTAATTATTATTGTCACATGTACCGAGATACAACATCTCTTACAGTTGGATAAAGTCTTCATAAATCATCTGATTTTGCAGTTTGGACTGCAACTAAGAACCCTCATCCTTTGACTAGAAGGCTGTCGCAAACACAAAGGATCACACTGAGATTAATTGCTAAACTGATTATTTATTAAAAACAAAACTGTCAATGTTGCTGAAGTAAAGCTGACATGACAGAAAATATGTTTTTATGCATATTTAATGATCTATACATACAGGTTTGTTCTTACACATCATCTTTGCTTCTCTTCACCTGACCAAAATTAAGTGGCACAGAAAAATAATCAAGACGAGACTTAAAATGTTTTTCAGTATGTGGTAAGTTAATATTATTAGTTTGCCAGAAAAACTTTGGTCTAACAAAGCCACATGTTTATTAAACTAGGTAATGCAAGGGCAAACATAGTTCTGATCCTTGATAAACTGCTTATGTTAAACTGGAAGATGTTTTATAACAATGACAGTACTATGCTATTTTCTTTACTCATTCATGAATGAGGGTGTCATTGGCGAGGCAGCATTTATTGTCCATCCTTAATTGCCCAGAGGACAGTTAAAAGTCAACCACATTACTGTGGGTCTGGACTCACATGGAGGCCAGACCAGGTAAGGTTGGCAGTTTCCTTCACTCAAGGACATTAGTGAACCAGATGGGTTTTTCCCTGACTACTGACAATGGATGTAGTGTCGTCATTAGACTCCTAATTCCAAATAGTTATTGAATTCAAATTCCACCATCTGCTGTTGTAGGATTTGAACCCAGGTCCCCAGAACATCACCTGGGTCTTAGGATGGAATGGTTGAGTAATAATACCACTAGGCCATTGCCTCCTCTAAGGAGAAGGATATATGATCACCAGGTCACTAATTTAATGTGACAGGATAAGTTTAAATTTATTCACAGACCCATAAGGTGTGACAAGGAAAGTGGAATGAGAAAAGCGTTACAGGAAGTAAATGTAACACAGAGAGCATACATATGATATACAGCAATTAATATATTACAAAATTTGGAGAGTCAAAATTTGTAAGGTATTGAAAAGTTGTATTCTTATGATCTTGCCAAATAAAAGTGAAAACACACCTTAATACACCTGTCAAATTGCAAATAACATAGGTGTTAAACTTGAGATACACAATAAAACTTACTATGTAGTCAAGATCATCAGAGATATCCTGCCTAGACAGGGAAGACTTTTAGCTATTGTAAAGAAACAGCTATTTAAAGAGAGGATCTCGTTTTAAAAAAAAGGCAGAGCAGCTCAATCAATGTGTTAGAGAACCGGCAATGCAGAAGATGTGAAAGATGGAGAAAGTAGTGAAACAGTGCTTTCGTGGTCAGAGACCCTTAATTACAGCATGATTGGCATGGTTGATATAAAATTTTGCCATTAAAAATGTTGAAAAAAAGACGCAAAGAACAGCAGATGCTGGAAATCAGAAACAAAATCAGAAATTGCTGGAAAACCCCAGCAAGTCAGGCAGCATCTGTGGAAAGAAAGCAGAGCTACTGTTTGGGGACCAGTGACCCTTCTTCAGGGCTGAAAAAGTTCAGTTCTGAAGAAGGGTCACTGAAATGTTAACACTGAAAATACTGATATCATTTCACTATAACAGGCTAAAACAATTTGTACATATTGACATTAAAAGTGAACCTCAAAAAATGTGACTTAAATATCAGGATTTGAGCAGTGAATATATTCCATATGTCAAGTCTTAGTATTGTATATTATGAGTGTTGAATCAATACTTTAAAAGTTGGACACGAACAGACTATTAAAACTGTGTCAAATCATGCTACCTTTGGCATCTTGAGCTTCACACAGTCTTGAGTCACAAACAAACACTTAATTAAATGTGAACATTCACAGTCATCTGGAAAGTCATATAACTCTTTATTTAAGTGAATCAGCACAAAAAAAAGGAATTCCAACTAGCCTGTCCCCCAGTTTTCATGTGGACAAAAGAAACATTGAAACTCAAAATGTGGAAGGTGATTGTGTGAGTCCTATCAATCTTCCATTGTGTAAGGATCGTAGTTCATTTAAACTAGAATGACTGCCTCTTACTCTCAAGGGATTAAACAGCATGCACAACATTCTGCTTGAGAAAACAATTATGAAATTGTGGAAATTACAAGTTGAAGATGTGATTTTGTTGCATGCATTTAAATTAGCAAGAACCGGTTCTACAGACAGAGAGAGTTCTATCAAAAATCATAAAAACAGTTGAAAGTCATCCAAAAGTTGTTTAATTCCATTGCACCGCTTCATTTCCCAAAGCAGTGTTTGTCAGTAGCCAACCTGTGGTTTTCTGGGTGTCAGACAACTCTTTCTTTTATTGCAGGCTTTTTGTTCCATCTAATTTGTGCACTGTAACTCATGGCACTATTGATTTAGCTCCTGTGGTATGTGTGTAGCTGTGCTGGTGCTTAGAGAGTTCTGTGAAGGGTTAGCTTGCTGTTGGCACAGAACATTGCTGGCAGCCTTCTCCCTCTTCAGGCCTACAATGGCAAAAAAGGAACAAGTACCTATATTACCTTGTTGCCCTCAAGAAATATTTTGAAACGTAACTAGCATTACAAGATATTGCGTGTTATATTTAGGCGCATTTATTAGTGAGTGAGAAGGAGGATAAACAAAGAACAGAATAGTACCAGCTCTGAGTACTAAATTAATGATACATGTTAATAAGGTCAAAGTAAAAAACACAGGGTCATTTCAAACGGGAGGCAATTGAAAAGCAGAGAAGTTTTAAACTTATATTAAGCCTTAATTAGGCAATCCTTTTATCAGCAATGGGTGTCTTTTCTACAACGGAAAGTAATGCAGCTAAATTGACAATGAAAGCATTGGAGACATAAGATGAAATGACTGTCGTAATCACTCAGCCCATTTCTACTGTGTAGAAAGCATATTTTGTTTAAAAGAATGGCTTTACTGAAAACAATGTAACTTGCAATCAAATATCACATTTTCATCAGCAAAAGAAATTCTATACTGTAACAGAGAAATTGTATTGGAATCTTTAGAAATATGGTCACTTGGGACTCTCACCAATAGGATCCTGAATGCTGATTGGAAAATTTCAGTCAACCTCCTTTAATTGACCACAAATAAGTTGTCAGTGAGCCTAACTGGTTATCTCTCTCCTGTGGGCTGGTAGACCTTTCATCCACCAAACCCACTTCTGCAAAATTGGTCATGAGGGATGTATTAAATAATTTTTTAAAAGAATACAAGGAGGAACCAAAGTGGAAAGGCTTAAGGAAATAATTTCAGTAGTATCAAGACAGGTGAAGGCATAGTCACCAACAATGAAGTAATAAATTTTGTTGTTTCTTAAGAAGTTGGAGTACATATATCTTAGAGGATTGTGGGGTTGGAGAAGACTTCAGAAATGGTGAGGGCGAAGCCGTGGGCAGATTTGACTATGTGAATTTTATAACTCAGGAGTTTCTTAACCAGAAGCCAGTGTAAGCCAACAAACTCAGTTTAACAGGACTTCGTATGAATGAAGACAAAAGCAGCAGAGTTTTGAATTAGATCAAGTTAATAATAGGAGGAATGTGGGAGGCCTTTCAGAACTGTGTTCTAATAGTCAAGCCACAGCTGACCAGAAGATGAGGCCTTCAGTAGTATATGAGTTGTAATAGGTAGAGAGTTGGATGATCATATAGAGTTGGAAATATGTTGTCTTACAGGTCAGGCAGACTGTGGTTGGTGAAGAAATATGGTTGGAAGCTCATCTCTGTATCAAATACATCAAATTTCTGAACAGCTTGGTTCAACCTCGACAGGTGGAAGGAGAGGAGTGAATTCTGTTAGTGTGGGATTTTACAATGAGAATGGCAAAATAAATGGCTTTGGGCTTTCTTATATTTAAATTGGAGAAAACTTCCATCCAACAAGTTCCTCACATGGAACAAAGCACAACTTGAGGTGTAACACTTCATAATTCCAGCTGCTTGTTTCCAATTTTGAATAACAATTGAACATTGCTAATTTAACTTCTTGATCTTATTTTTCAATTTCATTTGTTGTTTGAATACAGCTTATTTACAGTTGATATGCTGAACATATCTTTCATAAAACATTTTCTAGAAATATTTAGCATTCCAAATTTCGCAACATAGTACTATGTTCATCAAAATATTGATTGTTTCTGGAAAGTGTGAAGGCACTGTACAGTCATAAACCAAATGAGATCATTGTAAACATTTTAAAGTTTAAGGCAAATTGCAAGAATAGGTTTCATATGTTAAGGCACTAATAATCAATGGTCTCCAGATGCAAGATTGAAATTGTTTTCAATATAAATCAAAGATATTGTTCACTTTGTATCAGTCATGTGTTTTTGATGCAATAAAAAGCAAACAAAGTACAGCCTACACCTTTTGGGTTATTTTGCTTCTAGTTGTTACATGCACAACTATAAATGCCCAGATTTTGAAACTGTTGTGCTGTTAAGTCCTTCATTAAGTTTCACTATGTGACTATAAATCAATCATTTTACAAACCATAAATAAATCATATTTTGTAATGACATAGTCATGGTTTCCATGTAAATCTTGATATTGCATTAACGAAATCAGTATACTTTAAAAATAATGTGGGCACAAGAAGTGTTTTAGAGATAGTAGGAACTGCAGATGCTGGAGAATTTGAGATAACAAGGTGTAGAGCTGGATGGACACAGCAGGCCAAGCAGCATCAGAGGAGCAGGAAGGCTGACGTTTCGGGCCTAGACCCTTCTTCAGAAAAAAAAAGAGTAATTAAGTAAATGATCACAGTATAACATTTCAAGTTTTTTTTTCTGAAGAAGGATC
>NC_063349.1:39809171-39867240 GCF_021869965.1 Rhincodon typus
GTCAGCCTTCCTGCTCCTCTGATGCTGCTTGGCCTGCTGTGTTCATCCAGCTCTACACCTTGTTATCTCACAAGAAGTGTTTTGTTTATTTTAAAATATATACAAAGTTAGAAATTGTTAGGCAAAACAATGAAACAATAATTCCAATCAATTCAAGACTATGCTTTGAGTTGATGGTTTTGAGATTGATTTTGCTTACAATAAGTCACTGTGATAATGCACAAAATATGGCAGCTAGTTTGCACGTATGGCTCAACAAAGAGTAATTAAGTAAATAATCACAGTATAACATTTCAAGTTTTAGACGTATAGTTGTGAGAGGAATAAAGTTCAATAAACAATTTGTTTTCTTCAAGAATATTTCCTGGAAATGTCATTTTTTTTTTGTTATGCAGAATTTTTGTGAAATTGCTCAAGGTTTTTAGTTTAGAAAGATATCATGAGTTGGCATAGGCTTAGTGGGCTGAAGGACATGTCCCTGTGCTCTACTGTTCTTTGTTCTTGGATAAGAGGATAACAAAAATGAACGTATCAATAAGTGGTGATTTATTCAGCTGCCATTTCACAATTTAGAACAAATGAATATGAACAATCATTTTTCTAAGATATGGATCAATAAAAGATAATAGAACAATTACATTGTACATTATTGAAAAGACAGCTGAAAATCATGCTTTATCTATTTGAAGGTTTTATTTTTGTTTAGTCAGCAACATAATTACACAAGTGTACAAACTAAATCTCAATAAACTGATCACAAAAGTATAAAAGGAGGTAACATTTTCATGAAATAACAGAATACAAAAAGAGTTTGATTAACTTTTACAACAAAGTCATACTTATTATAATTGATTTCTTCACAGGGTGTAGCATGAAAATGCTCCAAGGAAGCTTTCAAAAATATTTTATTAACATCTTAACAACCTTTCCATTTTATTACCCTGTTGTTGGCACAGAATGTTAAGCAAGATGATCAATTTTCCTTTAACATAATAACTTTTCTGGAGCATGTCAATGAACAAATATATTAAGTACAGGAAGTTGTTAAGATGAACCAGAAATTTGTTACAGAAACTTGTGTCTAGTGTAATAAATTTATAACTCTGAAAGGAAGGCGATTGTCATTTTAAGTTTAATGTGCAATAATTTGTTCAAAATGTTGGCTTACCCATAACAGAAAAATTCAAATATGCATTTGAAGTGCAAGCTTCATGTCAACTGGAAAAACAAGCACTAGTAACTAGCTAGTACAAAAGATATTCTCAAATTTGCTATAGTTTGTCCTTTGAGATTACTGAAATGACCTTTTTGACAAATACAATGCACATTCCATCACTTTGAAGTCCATTGCAAATGAAGCTTATTTAAACCTTATGTCAATGCATTAGATTTTTGCCACTTTATTGTTGAAAACTATTTCTTTACAATCGAGACAAAGTGAATTGAGAGATACTGGAACACACTGACCATCTATGTTAATTGTTTGGCTGAAAATTTTCATAATCCACGATTATTGTTTAAGAATTACAAAATTTCATCTTGAGTATGAAAGAGATCATAAAAAAGAACTCAGAAATATATTGTTGAGTATATGTTTTATCATCTCCCAACGTGGAAAACAAACTATAGACTTGACTGCTGTGTCACCATAGATTCAATATAACCGTTCTTGAAATCATTTGGCACATTTCATGCATAATTATTTGGAAGTAGACCAGGAGACCTATGAACAATATACAATGCATTTTTCCTACTGTACAATGCAGAGGTGGAGCAACTTAACAAATCAGTTAATGCATTATGAAAGCTGGCAACAACTTTAAAACATGTTTATTGTAATTTGCCAGTTTATGTTCTCCTTGCATTTTCCAGCATACAACATTCTATTTACTGGAAATAGGTGGTGATGACAGTTGTCAAGAAAAATGTCAATTAGCTGTTGACAACAGAGACCTGCATCGATCTCATTCACATGTGAGCTCTATATTTTTGACAATTAATAATAAGGTGGCTTTTTGTGCAGTAATATCAGTCACAGAGACTGCTGGTGTAGTTTTTCGTTAAATTGAGACATCTAAGTGAAGGCCAAACAGTGCAGGTCACTACCAACACTGAAAGAATAAGGCAAGTAATCTAAATACAAAATGCTGGAGATGGCAGGTCTGGCAGTATCTGCGGACAGAGAAACAGAGCCAACATTTGGTAACCAAAGACTCTCCTTTGGAATGGAAGAGGAGAGTCTTTGGACTCAAAGCATTCACTGTTTCTCTCACACAGGTGATGTCACGCCTGCTATGTACCTTCAGCATCTTCTGTTTTTACCTCAGATTTCTAGCATCCCTAATATCTTGCTTTTAACCTTTCGATGATAATGAACGTAAAATTTCAGAGCCTATGGGTTGTAAGAAGTAAGGCAAATGAAATAAATTTTGTTTGTTTAATTTATGTTGTTACCCACATTTTAAGCGAATTCTGCAAAATACATCCTTATACGTCCACTGAAGAACATTAAATACCTTAGCAACAATCTTTCTACTGAATTCCTAAGGGAACTAGTATAGTTAAACACGTCAGAAGATTGATCAATTTTAATCAAACTGTCAGACTAAGTGCTTGCAACTTTTATGCAACTGGGTATTTAAATTCAATTAATTAAATAAACTTAGGATAAGATAGCATTCAAAAATGATTGGATTAGCATAGCAACCCATGGCTCATTAATGTCCTTTAGGAAATCTGCTCTTCCTTCTTAGTATGGTCTACATGTGACTCAATGTCACAGCAGGATGATTGGCTTTTCATTGGCCTCTAAAATGGCCTGGCAAGTCATTGTCAAGGGAGTGCTCACTACTGACTTCTTCCATGGACAATTAGGGATGGGCAATAATTACTGGTTTTTAACAGCAATGCTGCCATTTAAAACACATGCACACATTTATATCAGTATATAGAGGAAATCTGAATCATTACTCATAAATCGGAGAATTGAGTCTTTGACGAACAGAAGCATTGCTCCAAAGTAAGGCTGAAAGGTTTTAATGCTATTCAATTCAGCCCTGGTCAGTGGAGACTAGAACATGAACTCCAAATAAAAGGGTGACATCAAGTACAGCACTATCATCAACATTCACTGCAACAGTGGCAGTGTTGGGTTTATACTCCACCTCAGACAATCTTGCTGTTTGGAGCCCTGAAACACTGAAAACTGGTTGGATGTCAAGCAGAGTACTCAAGTCTGTTGTGTGGCTGCTCCTCTGCATTCTTAAAGGATTAGTGGGCTCTTTCGTATTGGTTGTAGCTCATCCAGGAAAAGGTATTGTGAAGATAGATATTCACAAGGAATGAAACCACCTGAGCCTATAAAATGGCTACATATCTCAGACCACAACTTCAGTTAAGATTTACAATAGGACAGCATACAATGGATATAGTCACAATTAGACATTCTTAAAAATTCTGAAATCAGTTAAGGCAGGAATCTCTAGTTTCATCATCAATATACTGTTAAACATTACCTGGGTGTTATGAGCAAGGGAAAGTCTGGTTGACACAATTCCAGGAATAAAGGATTTGAGTTAAACTGATTCCAAGAAGAAGAAAGCTGTCCTGGTCTGTTACTACCATGCAGTTTTGCCTACTTTTGCTTTCTGGTCTCAGCACAACTGGTGCTTTGTGTTCAGGTGGTAAAGATGCAGCAGACTTACTTTGGATGTTAATACTGTAAAAAATGGAAAATGGTCCCATTTAAACCAATAAGATTTTTATTGGTGTGTCATAATATGTTCTACGCTCTATTTCACTTTCTAATGTGAATGTGAAATCCATGTTTTTACAGAGATCACTTAAAAAAATTTCCAGTGTTCATTTTTATTTTGTTCTGGAAAATCCTGTCAATTCATATTACAGTCTATACACACAGTGCAAAATAATCACCTTGCTCCCACTTTAGTAAATGTCAATTTGTTAAATTGTTCAGTAAAATGAGTCTTAGCAACTTATTGTTCATTTTTGGTACCTAGCCAAAAAGAAGTCAGCATGTTAATATAAATCATTTATTTTACTGTGACTAAGAAACACCAGCCCACTTCTGCTTATATTAATCATTAGTTACATGATATAAAATATTTTGTAGTGCAGTGAACTTAGACAAACCTCTGAATGTGTTTGTCCAAGATAAAGTGTGTAAGAGGAAACTGTGCAGTTAGGAGGGGTGTACTGTTTGTAGATTAATCTTCAAACTATTATCACCCTAAACAACCAGAGATTCCTTGATCTGCATTACGAAAAGGTGCGTTCACAGTGCAATCTTCTCAGTCTGTTGCTTCAGACGTTCTGAATGGGGATAACTGCAGTGTGGGGTATTTGCGCTTGCTCTGCAATGGTGTTGGCTAATTCCTTGAATAACAGAATGAGAGTTGTGTTTTCTACAAGTAAATCACTTGTCTTTTATTAGCAGTGCTTTTTGTTTTGTTTTTAACGTAAAAAAGGTGGGAAGAATTTGTTCAGGAATTATCTGGTTGTTTAGGAGTTTGTGTAATCTCTGTCCCCAGTATGTGTGACCAGCTGTACCAACCCAATGACAGAATTTCTGAATACTTTCCCAGCAATTTCTGTTTTTGTTTCAGAATACTACTAACGGTTTACAGTTGGGCAAGTCTCACCTTCCCTCGAAACAGAACGGTACAAATTTCCGAACTGCATTTAATTTAAAGTCACATATTAAAGGCATTTCTTTTGAAAAGACGCACCTAACATCTGAAAGATATGTAGGAGCTTTCATGCGTCGTGTCCCAGGGGCGTTACTGTCCCTCCTGGTTTGTTCACAAGGAAACAGAATTTAACCAAAGGACGATTCAGAGATAGTTTTGCGGAACGGGAAACACCCCGACACAGGGCGATTCGGAGTCCTGGCTGTGAGTGGAGCTGATCCCCGTGTCCGAGTCGGTGTCGTTCACCTCCGAAAGGGTGAAGCCGCTCTCAGGCGGAGATTTGACGGAGCCCTTGGTCGAGCCCTGGCAGGGGCCAGGCGCTTCACCACCACCACCGCCACCGCCGTCCGCCTCCTCGGCGAGGCTCAGGCACTCCAGCTGCCGCGCCAGGCGCTCGTATTCCTCCGCCTTCTCGCGCAGCGCGGCTTCCTGCTGCTGCAGCCTGCGCTGCACGTCCGCGAGACTCCGGCCGAGCTGCCGCGCGCAGCACGCGCTCCTCTCCAGCTCGCCCTGGAGACTGTCCGAGCTGCCCTCCTCCGGCCGCTCGGGGCCGCTGTTGTTGTCGTCGCCGCCGCCGCCGCACAGCTGCTCGCGCTCCAGCTCGAGCTCCTCGCTCAGCCTCCGGACGGCCTCGCGATGCCGTTCGAGATCCTCCTCGAGCCGGCAAACCGCCTCGCTCCTCTCGAGGTACTCCTGGAGCTGCCCGCCCTCCAGCAGGTAGGTCTCCTGCACGTAGTTCTGCCCGTCGCTCTGGACCCGCTCCGAGTGCAGGCGGCCCTCGAACCGCTCGATGTCGCCGTCCAGCTCCCGCAGCCGGCTCAGCTGCTGGCGGATCGTGTGGTCCTGAGAGACGATCAGGTGCACCAGGGTCTCCATGCGCTCCCGGCCCTGCCTCAGCCTCTTCATCTTGGCCAGTTTCCTGAAGGCTTTCCTCACCATCCTCCTCTGCTTGTCCCGCGGCAGGTCCCGCACGGAGCGGGCGGCCGGACGCCTCTCTCCTCGCTGACCCTCGCCGCCGCCGCTGCTGCTCGGCACCACCTTGGCCTCGGCGCTCCAGAGGCCGGGCAGCGGCAGCCGGGCGTCCCACTTGACCAGGACGAAGCGCACATTGCGCCGCTCCGGGCCCCAGGACAGCCAGAGCCTGAGCAGCTTGGTGGCGGGCGGCAGCAGCCTCTCGAAGCCCCTCCACTTCTCGGCCAGGCAGTAATCCCGGGGCGGGGCGTGCAGCAGCCTAGTGTCCCCGGCATGGGCGAGGTGATCCCGCAGCAGAGCTCTCACCACCTGGGCGCAGCTAGTCCTCTTGGTCAGCCCGCACACCACCTTCTCCTCCTGGCATACCCACACCGACAGCTTGGCACCCTCCGGGGAACCCATGGACCTGCTTTACACTGGGGAGGCGGCGAAATCTGCAAGAAAGTCAGAGACTCACATTAGGGAACCACGTCCAAATTATAATATATATATATATATATATATATATACGCCTACCCCGCCGCTTTCGGAAAACACAAAAACTGAACCGAGATGAAATCATGGGGAAGCTTAAAGTTTTTTTTTAAAAAAACTCACCAACTCCCTGCAGGGTGAAAACTTCCCTCACTGTCCCAACTCTGCATCGCTCTCTGACGATATTGCCTCTTCAACCCAAACAATCTCTTCATTAGCTCCACCTCAGTCAAGTGATACATTACAGTAGGGTGTCCCCATTAACCTGTTTGCCCTCAGATATCTCACTTTGCGTGTTGCCCTCACGCAACATTATTTCCATATATTCAGAATATTTAAGCGTTTTTGAAAGTTGAAAGGGGGGGGAAAAAGACCCAAACGGAGGAGGCTGTAAACATCTTAAGTCTTGCACGTTCCTCTCACTTGGTACTTTTTCCACCTCTTGGCTGCCACAGCGCTACAAATAAGTTAACAGCTTCTTAAAACTTCGTACATCTCTAACGCTTTAGACCTGATGAATCAGTCGAGGTCACGCAGAACATCTCGGTGCCCTGACAAAGATCGTTATTTCTGCTCCCAAATCTAAAATGTAACAGTCTTCGTTTAATAGAGTTGTATTAAATTAAAATAGCAATAACACAACATTACTGTTTATTTTTCTGAAATCATTTAAACGTTTTCATGGTTTACAGTAGTTTGAAATTACTGACACTTTTCTGTTTATTGTTAAACCTTACTGTTTGCTACGCTTTAAGATCCCATTCCCAATGTGATGATGCCCCACAGGCATGGTCACTGTTAGGTGTGAACATTGGCAGGGAGCTTTGGTTGCCTATTTACGGAGTCAATAGTCATAGAGGTGTACAGTGTGGAAACAGACTCTTTGGTCCAACTCGTCCATGCCAACTAGATATACTACACTAATCTAATGCCATTTGCCAGCATTTGAACCATATCTCTCTAAACCCTTCCTATTCATATACCCATGCCAGATGCCTTTTAAATGTTGTAATTGTACCAGCTTCCACCACTTGCTCTGGAAGCTCATTCCAAACACGCACCACCCTTTGCACCCTTTGCCCCTTAGGTCCCTTTTTAAATCTTTCCTCTCTCACATTAAACCTACGGACTCTAATTTTGGACTTCCCCACCACAGGGAGAAGACCTTTTCTATTTACCCTATCCATGTCCCTCATGATTTTATTAACCTCTATAAGGTCAACCCTCAGCCTCTAACGCTCCAAGGAAAATAGTCCCAGTCTATTCAGCATTTCCGTATAGCTCAAACCCTGTAAACCTGGCAATATCCTTGTAAATCTTTTCTGAACCCTTTCAAGTTTCACAACTTCCTTCCAAGAGCAAAGAGACCAAAATTGAACGCCATATTCTAAAAGTGGTGTAACCAATGTCCTGTACAGCTGCAACATGACCTCCCAACTCCAATACTCAATGCACTGACCAATAAAGGCAAGCATACCAAACGCCGCCTTCACTATCCTGTCTATCTGCGACTCTACTTTCAAGGAACTATAAACCTGCACTCCAAGGTTTCTTTGTTTAGCAACACACCCCTGAATCTTACCATTAAGTGAATAAGTCCTGCAGAAGTGTCTTAGAACTAAGATGACTGATCAACAACCACAACCATCTTCCTTTGTGCGAGATATGGCTCCAACCAATTCCCATCGACTCCAGGTTTTGCTGGGGCTTCTTGATGCGCACTTGTTCAAATACGACATTTCATCATTATGAATATTTGTTCCATAATATGTGATATCAGATCTTTCAGAATTTCAGGTTATTTTATATAGTGAATCACAAAGCAATTCATTATACTCTATGGTATATCATCCTTAAATATGCACGTCTATTAAAAATGTGCCTACCTGGCTTATAATTATAAACTTTGTTTTGTTGTGATGAACGCAATATGTTTTACAAAGAATGTTGTTTAACATTCCATACTACATCCTTCAGGTAAATTAATGTGTTCATTTAGGGTTTCACCACACAGATTTAACCTTTCCCTTTGAAACTTAACTAAAACACACGAAGGTACTTAGAAATGTTTAAGAAATCCAATGATTATTTATGAATATATTTACTTTGATGGTTAAACCTTGAAGAAAAATGCACTCCAGGTATTTTCAGCATTTACTACTGAGTTTTTTTTATTACCTAATAAAAACAGTCCTGATTTCGATATAGTACATTCCAAACCTTCAAAATGACTTTTCAACAGATTAAATTAGAACAATGGATCTTAAAAAATGAGAATGGCATGTTATTATTTGAATGGATCTATAAATAAAAATGTCATTTTACAATCTGCTGCAATGTTTGACCTTAGTTTCTTAAAATGAATGCTAAAATTAGTGTATGTAAAAGGAAATGAGGTGGAGGTTTTGAAATCTAATTCTTTGAATTTAATTTTACAGCCCAAAAAAGAATGCCTTTAGAGAAAATGAGTTCATTTTTTGCTTCAGAGTTTCAAAGTTTGTTTTAACACAAGTAACCTGAAGTGATGAGTGAAGTTCTAAGCTGATTCTGTGTAAGGCATCAAGTTATTAAATGAATAAAATTATATAAAGAATTGCATGCTGTTCGAGGGAGCACTCCAACAGCTCATTACTCACAGGTTTTGTGATAGCTGTATATGTGGTGGAGTCAAAGACGGAGATGGAATTGGAAGTGCAACTTTGTTATCAACAACATCAATCAGGTACTTTGATCTCAAAAGAACTGATGGTTTAGACTGTTAAGACTGTATAATGAATTGGTAAATTCACATTTAAAATATTGTGTCTTACTTTGGTCAACCTACCTTCAAAAGTATATTGATATATTGGAGAGAGATAAAAAGAAAGAACAATTTCACAACCTGAAGCTTTAACTTCGGAGCAGAAGCTCCAAGAAATCATTCCATTGCATTCCATTTGTGTGAAGAATACAGAGAAGATTAGATGCAGCTATTTACAGTAGTCAGATGTAAGTAATTTTGTTAATTTAGTAATATTATGTAACATACTAGTATAACATTAATAAAGTTAATAAACTGAAAACAAAACATACAAAATTGATTTGACCCCTTTGAGTATGTTGCACCACTTAATAAGATCGTGGCTGCTCTAGTCATGACCCCTCTACTTTCCTACTTGCTGTCATCCCTTCATTCCCTTGTTCATCAAGAATTTATTTAATTCTGCCTTAAAAATATTCAACAATGCTGTCTCCATCATTCTCTGGGGAAGAAAATTCCAAAGACTCAATCTGCCAAGAGAAAAAAAAATTCTGTTCATCTGCCAAAGATGGTTTACCCGATTTATAAACTGTGTTCCCTAATTCTAGGTTCCCCAACAAAAGAAATATTCTTTCTACATCCACTATGACAAGTCCCCTCAAAATACTGTTTCAATATGTCCACCTCTCATTCTTCTAAACTCCCAAATTGTCAAACTTTCCTCATAACAGCTTCCCCCATCCCGCATATCAGTCAAGTAAACTTTCATTAAATTGCCTCTGATGCATTTTCATAGTTTCTTAAACAAGGAGACGAAAACTGGGCACAGTAGTCCAGACGTAACCTCACCAATACCTTAGCCAACCGTAACAAAGTATCCCAACCTTTAAATTCCACTTCACTCTTAATGAACAAGAAAATTTAATTTGTTAAACCAGATTAGGAAATATAAGATATTGTTCACAGAGTTGCAGATGTGCAGAATAAGCACTCATCTAATGCTGCTCTTGCCAAGTTACACATGAATCATGATCTAACTGAATGGTGGAATAGGCTCAACAGGCTGAATGGTCCAATGTTCTTCTATTCTTGTTCCTGCATTAAGATCATAAGATACAGGAGCAGAATTATGCCATTGCACCCATCAAATATGCTCCACCATTTGATCATTAGTGATGAATTTCTCAACCCCATTCTTCTGCTTTCCCCTCATAATCTTTGATTTCCTTACCAATCAAGAACCTCTGCCTGTCTTAAATATATTCAATGACTTGGACTCCACAGTATCTGTAGCAAAGCATTCCACAAATTAATCACCATCAGCTGAAGAAATTACTCTTCAATTCAATTCAAAAGGGGCATCCTTTCAGTCTGAGGCTATGCCCTCAGGTCCTAGTCTTTCCTACTAGTGGAAAGATCTCCACACCCACTGTATCCAGGTCTCAGTATTTTGTAAGTTTCAATCAGATCCACCCTCATCCTTCTAAATCCCATTGATTACAGACCCAGAGTCCTTAACTGTTCCTCACATGACAAGCCCTTCATCCACAGGATCGTTCTTGTAAACCTCCTCTGGACTCCCTCCTTCGAGGCAGAGCTCAAAACTGCTCAATCTTCCAAATGCGGTCTGACCAGAGCCTTTTATGGCTGCAGCAGTACATCTCTGCTGTTTATTCTAGACTTCTTGAAATGAATGCTAACATCGCATTTTCCATTGTAACTGCCAACTGAACCTGCACGTTAATCTTAAGAGACTCCTGAACGAAGCCTTTCTCCATTTAGAATATAGTGTGTGCCTCTATTTTACCCACCAGAGTGCATGACCTCACACTTTCTTACATTGTACTCCATCCGTTGCCACTTTGCACACTCTCTTAGCCTGTCCAAGTTCTGCAGCTTCCCTGCTTCCTCAACACTACCTATCCCCCCACCTATCTTTGTATCATCTATAAATTTAGCAACAATGCCCTCAGTTCCTTCGTCCAGTTTGTTTATATATAAAACATGAATAGTTGTGGTCCCAAGACCGCTGCAGAACTCCAGCTGCCATTTTGTAAAAGACCCCTTTATCCCAACTCTCTGCCTTCTGCCAGTCAGCCAATTCTCCATCCATGCCAGTACCTTGTCCTGTGGGCTGTTATGTTATTTAGCAGTCTTTTCTGCAGCATCTTGTCAAAGGCCTTCTGGAAATCCAAACAGATCATGGCCATTGGCTCTCCTTTGTCTAACTTGCGCAATACCTCCTCAAAAAATTTTAACAGATTTGTCAGTAACCTCCCAAAAAATGCTTGTGTAAATATGTGAACAAAGTTTCAGCTTTCTTGCTATTTTCCTGTCAAAGTGAAGTAGTTTTCCATTTGCAATGTGGAAAAGAGACATTACATTTCACATAGTCCCTGATCCGAGTTCCAAATTCACAAAAGCCAAGTGATGCAAGCCCCCATCAGGTGCCTTCTCACATTATTTGAATGTACATAAGAACTAAAGAAATAGGAGCATGAGTAGACCATTTGACCCCTGGAACCTGCTCTATCATTTAATAAGACCTTGATATCTAATTGTGGCTCTAACTCTGATATCCTGTCTTTTCAACCTCTCTGCCCACCCAATTACCTTTGACTCCTTGTTAGATGAAAAATCTCTCTCATTCAACCTTGAAATATAGTCAATGACCTGGCCTACACTTCTCACTTTGAGAGAAGAAATTCTTTCACATCTCTGTTTT
This sequence comes from Rhincodon typus, assembly GCF_021869965.1. Lineage (NCBI taxonomy): Eukaryota > Metazoa > Chordata > Chondrichthyes > Orectolobiformes > Rhincodontidae > Rhincodon > Rhincodon typus. The sequence goes on from NC_063349.1 coordinate 39,820,792, forward strand.
AAAGAAAAGATGATTGTGCAACTATGAACACAGCAGGCCAAGCAGTATCAGAGCAGCAGGAAGGCTGACGCGTCCAGCTCTACACCTTGTTATCTCAGATTCTCCAGCATCTGCAGTTCCTACTATCTCTGTGCAACTATGAAGTTTGGTTTTAAATTCCCTTAATAGGGAAATATACTCTCAGCATCTGAACTGTTAAATCCCCTCAGAATCTTACGTGCTTCAATAAGATCACATCTCATTCTTCTGATCTTCAATGAATATAGGCTCGACTTGCTCATCATAAGACAAACCCAGAGAACCTTTTCTGAATTGTGGTTCAATCCAATTAAATAAGGAGATATTGTCTCACTCAAACCCTTTACAAGTTAAAAGGGTGAAATAACTGTCAGTTATTTCAAAGCCAGTCCCTAGACTGAGGAGACCTTCTGAATCCCCTGTTTATATATTTTTTTATTTTTTTTGTGCATGTGCTGGTGTGAGACACAATGAAAACCATCAGGTGTGCAAACAACTTTTTTTAACATACCACCACCAGGAAAAACATCCATGTTACCAAAGAATCAGTATCAAGCAGAGCCCGTAGGGGCATCCCCTGTTTATACCTGTCAGCCAGGACTCCCCGATTGGGATTGTTAACCTGGCCCAATCAAGAATCTCAGTCAATGAGATCCACCTAGTCATGGTTCCAATCAGTACAAAAGACTTCCCAACTTTTATACTGCTTTCACCTAACAATAAAGGTCAAATTCTATATTACTTTCCAACTACTTCCTGTACCTGCATGCTAACTTTTTAATGATTCATGCACAAGGACACCTTCGATTCCTTTATTGCGCAACAGTCAGCAGTGCTTTCCATTTAAATATCCTACTTTGTTATTCTTCCAACTGAAGTGGATGAGCTAACATTTCTCATACTTCATCTGCCAATTTCTTCCCATTTATGTTTTTTTTAAATCATTCATGGGATGTGGATGTCACTGGCCAAGCCAGCATTTATTACCCATTGCTACTTGCCTAGATTGCAGTGATGTGTCAACCATTTTGCTTTGGGTCTGGAGTCACATCTAGGCCAGATCAGGTAAGGACGGCAATTTCCTTCCCAAAAAGGCCAGATATGTTTTTCTTGACAATCGACAACAGTCATCATTAGGTAACACGGTCATCATTAGATTCCTAATTCCAGATATTTATTGAATTCAAATTTCACCAACTGTCATGACAGGATGTGAACCTGGGTCCCCAGAACATTACCAGGGTCTTTAGATTAATAGTCTAGCAATAATACCACTAGGCCATCACTTCCCAATTTTACTAATCCTCCCCTTACCCCTTTGAAGACTCCAGGTGTGTTCTCCTTTCCTACTCATTTTTGTATTGTCAGCAAACCTGGGAGGAGCTAAGGTGGTGTAGCAATAATGTCACCAAACTAATAATCCAGAAGCTGAGGCTAATACTCTGTGGATATGGAATCATGGCAGCTGGTGGAATCTAAATTCAGTTAATAATTTGAACTGAAAGCTTGTCATAGAAATGGTGACCCTGAACCTATCACCAACTTTAAAAATCATGTGCTTCATTAATGTCCTTTCGAGGTGGAAATCTGCCAACCTTTCTTTATCTAACCACATGCTACTCTAGACCTACGCAGAGAAAAGTGACCGATTCTTAACTGCCCTTTGAAATGGCCCAGTAAACCACTTTGTTCAAGTGCAATTAGGGATGGGCAATAAATGCCAGCAATTCCCACATCCCATGAAAGAATAGTGGAAAGAAGGCTATAATATACTAGGACTAGGGGTCATAGTTTAAAAACAAGGGATCACCTAATTATAGCAGAGATGAGGAAACATTTGTTCTCTCAGAGGGTTGAGTGTTTTTGGAATTCCTTTCCCCAAATGGCAGTGGATACGGAATCTTTAACTAATTTTAAATGGGCGAGGTAGATCGATTATCAAGGAAATGAAAAATTATCAGGGATGAGCAATATAGAAATCTTGAGTTGGGTTAAAAATCAGATCAGCCATGATTTTACAGAATGGCAGAGCAGGCTTGAAGGGCCATGTGGCTTACTCTTGTCACTTATTTGTATGTTTATTCATTCCCTTTATACAAGCTATTAAAATAGATTGTGAATAGTTCAAGCCCCAGCACTATAGCGCTCCACTATCTGACTCATTATTTCCTGTTAGTTAGCCAACCTTCTATCAATGGTAACATATTACCAGCAATATGATGAGCTATGGGTCTTTATCAAATGCTTTTAGAAATCCAAATGTGGTACATTTACTTCTCTTTACCTGCCAGCACAATCTCAAAAAGCTCTAATAAATTTGTTAAACATTATTTCCTACTCATAACACCAGGCTGACTCTGCTTAGTTGTATTATGATTTTCTAAATGCTAGTTCCTTTCTAATGAATTGAAGCATTTTCCTAATGACAACTGTTAGGCTGACCGGCCTGTAGCTTGCTACTTGCTGTCAACCTTTTTTGAACACCGTTTTTATACATTTGCACTTGGTGGGACCTTTTCAGCATCTCGGAAAGTTTTGTAGATCCAGAGCTGCTGGGATGTAACTCAAGACTATTTGAAGTCAGGTCGTAATAGTACTTAGATGAGTTATTGAATCTTCTAAGCATTTCTTCAACTTTTTTCTCGCTGTCTTGTGTAATGCATAGGAAGTTTGGGGTCCAGTAAATTGTTCAAATAACCATATCCTAAGATAAAATTTGAGCTTAATTACGGATGTTATTGGAAAATCTCCAGAGTAGCTGCTTAGCTTCATGCGAGCTCTAAAAGAACAAGTGTGGTATTTTAGGTTTTACTGCTAAGGCAGGTTATATGAAACTACATTATTGTACAAAGTCTTGAACAATTGTGGAGTGAGTTTTAAATCTTACACATGTTGAGGGACACCAAGGCCCCATAGAATGTGCTTAGCTGCTCAAGCAATACTGTAGTCCATCCTAATGCTCCCAGTTATGAGGCTTCAGGATTTGAATGTATTTTCATTAGAGAAACACAGGCTCAATGAAGACCTGTTTGAGACATTCATAAGTAGAAGGGATAAAGATCTTGCTAAGTTAGGTAAGTTATTACCGATGGGTTTTTTAAAATTAGAAAGCTTGAATATAAAGTGAATCAACAGTGTTAGATTTGGTGTGAGGAAATATTCATAGTGAATGAGTAGTTCCGGAACAACTGTAAACATGTAAACACAAATTTCATATAAACCTTCAAAAGCATTTCAGAGAGAGTACATTTGATGCTGTAAAAGCAGCAAGGTAGCTGGAATCATTTTTGTTTGCTTCACAAAGTCAGAGAGTAATTACCAGAGCTTTACTTAAATTGACCAGAGCTTTTTTTTAAAATACACTCCTTTTCACCTCTCCAGGGGAATTAAGTGGCTGGGGTGGAGAAAGGATTGGAAATTCTTGTTCATAGCCGTGCCATTTCCTTTTCATCGCTTTTTGTACACTCGTGTTCATAGACTTCCTGTGAGGAAGCGTCCAAACTATATTGTGACGTCAATTAGAATTTAATAGCTATTTAAAAGGCAAGTTTCCATATTGATAGATGCATCTGTGGGTCAGAAATGAGAATTCTTTAAAAAGTATAGCTTTTACAGTTCCAAATGCACTAACTGGATTATTATCTGAAAATATAAAGATTTGCTGATCTCTTATACCATAGCTCACAATAATTTGAAAGATTCAGAATAACATGAATATGGTGTCAGGTAGCATATGTTATAATATTGATCATCTATGTAAATGTACATCAGCAAAATAAGACCAAAAGACATAGGAGCAGAAATTAGTCCATTCGGCCCATCGAGTCTGCTCCGCCATTCAATCATGGCTAATAAGTTCCTCAGCCCCATTCTCCTGCTTTCTCCCCGTAACCCTTGATAATCAAGAACCTATCTATAAAGGATTGATTTTCTTTTGCCATGCAATTGGTAAAGTTTAGTTCTGCAGAGCTAAATAAAAGAAAGACAGAAACCTAACATAGTAGATTTCATTGGGCATGGGATGGAAGTGGAACTTAAGTAATATCATAGAATGGAAGTACAGTGGGAGAGCTAAATCAAGTCTGTGTGTCACATCTTCCTGTTTGACTGCCAGGTGAACAAATATTTAAAATAATGCCTCAAAACCTTACACTTTGTGCGCAGACATGGATATTTTAGAGGAACTGAGCGGGGACAGGGTGCCAATTATTGCAGAATGCAGGTAAGCCTTTACATAATTACAAACAAGAATCAGGCTGTGGCTTTTGGACTTCTGTTCTTTCCCAACAACTAGTCACAGTTGTCAGCCATTATTACAAGATGCCTTTGGATTCCTGCTTGCAGGGACCTCTGAAGGACAATGCTGGGGGAATCCTTTGGCTGACATAAATAACCTGAACTCCAAAGCAAACATGCGCTCCGGTTAGGTAAAGTCAGACTCACTCTGGGAAAGAGTGGAAAGGGAATAACGGTCTAGGTATCTCTGTCCACATGGTGCTCAATTCTAACTCTGAATTCTCAGCCTAATTCAACAGTTGCACTCTGCTTGTTTCCAAATCTCCAATGCTATTTATGTTATGCTTTGAGTAGGTGCCCATTACTTGTTTGCATCCTTTTTGCTCTCCTCTCACTGTACTGTTGTCATAAAACTTTATCACTTCCATGACCATTACATCAAGAAGCTCAGTTTTAATTGACTTTTCCTCTTCATTATTTTTCTCTTTCTTTTCCAAATACCACTGCCATCATATGGCTTATGCCATAACAAGAGTGTAGGAGGGCATGCCAGAAGCAGCACCAAACACACCTAAAAATAAAGTGCCAACCTGGTGAATTTACAAGATAAGAGTGCTTGCATGCCCAACAGCATTAGCAGCAAGTGAAAGACAGAACTAAGTGATTCTACAAACAATGGGTCAGATCAAAACTGTGCAGGGCTGCTCTATCTAGTCATGAATAGTGGTGGACAATTAAACAACTCACTGAAGGAGATGGCTCCACAAATATCTCCATCTTCAATTAGTGGGGAGAGCAGCACATCAGTGCAAAAGAGAAGGATAAAGCATTCACAACAATCTTCCGAAAGTAATGTTAAATAGATGATCCATTTTGGCCTCCTCGAGAGACCATTGCGTCACAGAAACTGTCTTCAGCCAATTTGATTCAGTCCACATGATATCAAGAAATGGTTGGAGGCACTGGATGCTGCAAAGGCTGTGGGCTCTGACAACATTCCAGCAATTGTACTGGAGACTTTGCTCCAGAACTTGCCACACCCTTAACACTGGCACCTACTCAGCATATGGAAAATTGCCCAGGGATGTTCTGTGCACAAAAGGTAGGACAAATCCAACCCAGCCAATTACCACCTCATCAGTCTACTCTTGATCATCAAAGTGATGGAAGGTGTTTTGAAAAATGCTATCAAGCAGCACTTGCCCAGAAATGACCAGGTCGGGTTCTGCCAAGGCAACTTGCTTCCTGACCTCATTAAAGCCTTGGTTCAAACATGGACAAAAGAACTGAATTCCAGAGGTGAGGAGAGGACACTTGGTTTTAGTTAGTGAATGCAAATCCCCAGAGCCAAGTGATTACCTCCCTTTTGCTGTGTTAAGGCAAGTAATTTGCCAATTAATTTGTAGAGATGTCACTCCTCGGAAATGTGCAACGTTGTTGATGTGCATGAGAGATTTGTACCATGAAACCAGTTTTGGAGGTTTGGTTTATAGGGTCTCTGGCTACTCCTGAACTTGTTCAGAAAAGACCGTTTTACTGTGGTAGTTCAAAGCCTATATTTGACAGATGGGATTTGTTAAAAGTATCTTGTTAGCGAATCCAAACTTTCCCAATCCTGATGCACAAGATGTATACCGGTAGATCTTGGTTAGGAATATTGGTGCATATGGGGCATTGGGATGGAAGGTGAACGGTGGGTGGACTGATTGTGTTACTTTGGAGTAGTAAGTGAAACTATCCATGCTGCACCTCGAACAGCAAGTGGAAGGAGCTAGGTATCCGATAAAAGCAGGGGGCTTGACACTGAAGGCAATCCAGGGGCATATTTTAGTTCAACAAGAGGTGAAAGTTGCAGAACAAGGGCTGAGGAACTGGGAACACATTAGTCCATTATAATATGGGACGAGTGAAATGAATTTGGACATGGATATATTCAGAGTAGCATTTTAGATGGGTGCAAGAACACTTAGTGAGGCAGGGGATGTAGGAGTTTAGAAAGTTCAGGCTCACTAAGGGAAATTATGGTGTCTTGGTGTTGAACAGGAACACTGGAAGGTGAGCAAAGTTTGATCCACTGAACAGTCTATGGGATTAGAAGAACAGAAATTGTGTGACAGAATACAAGATCTAATTTTTGATCCCAGGGCCAAGTATTAGCCCAGGTTTGTAAATGGCAGAAGAAGTGAACAGAACAAATACTAGCCTGGAACAAAGCAAAGACATACTCAAGAAATAACATAAGGAAGGTGCAGCTAAAAGAACTGAGAAGATGCTCCCAGGTGGTGAGCCGTTCGGACATGCTACCAGTGAGAGAACATGATGAAACTGAAAGCATAGCATGTCTTAGAAAATGAAAATCCTCATCAATGGTGTGAACCTTTGATCTTTTACTTATAAATTCTGTGTCTGATACTACCTCTCTCACTAACACCTGACGAAGGACTGAGGCTCCGAAAATTTGTGTTTTCAAATAAACCTGTTGGACTATAACCTGGTGTCGTGTGAATTCTGACATAGAAAATGTTGTATGCATGTAAACCTAATTAAATTGTAGAAAATTCTGAAACCTTGAACTAAATATTTTCTTTATATATTAAGCTATCTTTTGTCCAAGAAGATTATAACTTTTAAGGAAGGTACTTGACCCATTGTATCTGTGGCAGCTCTAAAAAAAGCTGTAAAATTTATTGCAAGCCCTTGTTCCTTGTAGCACTGGAGGAGGTCATAACCATGAAAATATTTCCTTTAAATACATTTTCATCTGCCTGTTGACAGATCCTACTGTTTTGAGACTGTTTCACATCTCTTTGGAACTAATTAGTGTGATATTTTCAGGAATGGGAATGTCACCAAAATAATTTAATTATTCAAAATCATTTTTGGCCAAGCCTGAACAACAAATACCAAGCATTTTGCCACTTTAAATAAGTTGAATGACACTGGAACATTTTAACATATTTTTCTGTCTGTCATTAAGCTACTTTACTCTTCCTCTCATTGCTGTTCACACACATTTTTCTCCACTGCTATTCAACAATCCCTTGCTTTCTATCTGTGTCATAACCCTACTGTGCCACCTCAGCCATTTCCTCTCTGGCCATTTCCTCACTATCTTATTTCATGGAATTCCTACTGTGTCAAACAGGTTATTCAGCCTATTGAATCCACAGTGACTCCGAAAAGCATCCCACCTAGACCGACACCACCCTCTCCCCACCCCACCCTCTCCTTGTAACCCTGCATTTCCCATGGCTGATCACCTAACTTACACATCATCGGCATTTTAGCATGGCCAATCCACCTATCCTGCACATCTTTTGATAGCGGGAGGAAACCGGAGCACCCAGACGAAAACCACACAGAAATGCGGAGAATGTACAATCTGCACGTAGACAGTCACCCAAGGCTGGAATTGAATCTGGGTCCCTGGCACTGTGAGGTAGCAGTGCTAACCACTGAGCCATCATGCTGCCCACAGCATGCCTGATTATTTATCCAGCATTATAAGTACCACTGTCAAATACAGAAGAGGAGTCAAACTTTGCACAGTGTTGAGAAAACTCCAAATGAAATGGCCTTAGGAAAGCATTATGGACTGATCAGGAGTTTAGAGTGGAGAGTGAACCTGCCATGAATCAATCAGGATGGAAACAACAACTAAAAACAACAACAAAAACAGGAGTCGCTAGAAAAGCTCAGCAAGTCTGGCAGCATCTGTGAAGAAAAAAGTCAGAGTTAACGTTTCAGGTCTGGTGACCCTTCCTCAGAGCTGTTCTGAGGAAGGGTCACCAGACCCAAAACATTAACTCTGATTTTTTCTTCACAGATGCCAGACCTGCTGAGCTTTTCCAGCAACTTCTGTTTTTGTTCCTGATTTACAGCATCCGCAGTTCTTTTGGTTTTTATTCAGGATGGAAACAATTCAGGGTGGATTAGAATTGGCTTTGAAAGACTGGGTGGACTGCAGTACATTGCAGGTACGGTCACAGCTGGCTGGGAATTACTCTAGACATATCACAGTAGCCTGGGAACATTGAGTAAAGTTTAGCCCAGGGTGGACCCAATTAGAAGAAAGGAAAGATTTTCTATGGACTGTATGGACTGTAGCCAGTTGGGAGGAACAAAAGCGTTATCAGAAAAATAAAAAGTGAAATGAACAAAGTCCAATTCAATAGCTGAAGGTCCAGCCAACAGAGGAACTGGCTTCTCTGGGAAAATATTTGCAGCAATTTACAATGCTGTGTTTCATAAAGCATTTGCTCATTTATATCTCGTACATTGAAAATATGAGAGTTTGGAAAACAAATGAACAATCAGATCAACGTTATCTGTACATGTCTACTTAGATTCTGCCTGCATGGAAAGACATCTGCACACACATGCCCCGTCATGGTTCAAAAAGTTGGCTCATCACCACCTTCTCAATGGCAATTAAGGATGGGCAAGAAATGCTGGCCCAGCCAGTGACACCCAGATGCCATGAATGAATTAAAAAAAAACTCATTATGGATGTGAGAGGTCCCACTTCTCTTGTGGCCAGCCTTATAAAAAATATTGATAGATTTTAGTGGTATGGCTTAATTTTGTTGATTTTTCTTTTAAATTCAGGATAAGTATCCTGAGAACAACAAAGGCATAATGATATATACAGGTATCATCATTTGTAATTTACATATTTCATTATGTACATATGGATAATATTTTTGTAAGTATATCAACTTGCATATGTTGTGCCTGTTTTACAAGAGTAAAGTGGGAGTCAAGCATCTGAACAGCAGAAAGGCCTGTACAGTTGTTCGTGTTACTGCTAAATTTGGGGGTGGGGCAGTTTTTAGTCACTCCAGGTAGATGTTTAAAAATGGAATTGGCCTGTGTTAACTGGGGGCCTATTATTTGCTGCAAGACATTGAACAATTGGTCACCAAATGCACGGGCAAGCAATGGACCTGCCTCATGTATTTTTTCCCAGCAATCTCTGTACCTGCCCACTCAGAGTAACCCTTACGTTTTCTTTATATGCACAGAAATTCCTGTAAATCCAGGAGGGGCATAATGGTCACAATTTCCTTGAATGTAGCTTACTCCATTCCTCCTTCGCAGCACTTGCTTGTTGCATGGTTGATGGACTAGCATTAATGTTTTAGTCAGGTCAGTTGCCTGTGGAGACATAACTGGCACTGCCAACAGTGATTATGGGCTGAATGTTATAATATTTCAACTAAGTGTCGTGTTTCATGGTGGTTTGCTCTCCATGAGGCCAAGCAAGATTTATTGCCGCATTATCCCATACTCTCCTCATTAACTACCTATCATGCCGTGGTTAGTTGGCTCACCGAGCTGGTTCGTTGTTACCCTGCTGGGTAATGTCATCAGTGCAGCCTCCGATGAAGTGCTGTTGTGTTTTCCCACCTGTTATTTAACCTCTGGTGTCTGTTGAGCTGGATTCCTCACTTCTGGTTTTCCTTCACAATGGAGTGTATATGGGGTCGAGCTCTATGTGTTTATTGATGGCTTTCTTCGTGGAGTACCAGGCTTCTAGGAATTCTCATGCTTGTCTCTGCTTTGCCTGTCCCAGGATCCTGGTGTTGTCCCAATCGAATTGGTGGTTCTTGCCGAGCTGGTTTCTTGTTTCGCAGATGTTTCGTTACCATGCTGGGTAATATCCGCAGTGCAGCCTCCGATGAAGCATCGTTGGGTTTTCCCGCCTGGTTTTTAAACTCTGGGGTCCGTTGAGATGGATTGCCTCACTTCCGGTTTTCCTTTGTAGTGGAATGTATATGGGGTCGAGTTCAATATGTTTATTAATAGCATGCTTCGTGGACTGCCAGGCTTCTAGGAATTCTTGTACCTGTCTCTGCCTAGCTTGTCTCAGGATTTTGGTGTTGTCCCAGTCGAAATGGTAGTTCTCCTTGTCTATTTGGATTGAGATCAGTGAGTATTGGTCGTGTCTTTTTGTAGCCAGTTGGTATTCATGTACTCTTGTTGTTAGTTTCCCTCCTGTTTGTCCGATGTAGCGTTTCTCACAACCTCTGCAGGGGATCTTGTAGATGACATTGGTCCTGTCCATGGTGGGGAGTGGGTCTTTAGTTCGGGTGAGCAGTTGACGTAGGGTTGACGTGGGCTTGTGTGCCACTCTGATGCCCAGCGGTCGTAGGAGTCTCGTGGTGAGTTCCGACGTGTTCCTGATGTAGGGTAGTGTGATGAGTGTGTCAGAGCGTGTAGTATCTTTCTGATGTTGTTCGTGTAGGCATCTTCTGACCCAGTTTTTTGGATATCCATTATCCTTGAAAACCTGGAAGAGATATTCTTCTTCCTCTTGGCGTAGTTCCGTGTTGCTGTAGTGTGTTGTTGCCCTTTTAAATAGTGTTTGCATGCAGATTCGTTTGTGTGTGCTGGGATGGTTACTGATGAAGTTCAGTACCTGGTCTGTGTGTGTGGCTTTTCGGTGTACTTTCTTTTGCAGTTCCCCATTTGTCTTGCGCTGTACCATGACGTTCAGGAATGGGAGCGGCTTTTCGGTGTACTTTCTTTTGCAGTTCCCCATTTGTCTTGCGCCTACCACGACGTTCAGGAATGGGAGCTGTTTGTTCTTCTCCTCCTCTCTGGTGAATTTTATTCCGGTGAGCGTGTTGTTTATAAGTTTGTGTGTCTCCTCTAATTTGGTCCATTTAATGATGACAAAAGTGTCATCTACATAGCGTATCCATAGTTTTGGTTGGATTTGTGGAAGGGCCGTACTTTCTAGTCTTTGCGTCACTGCTTCTGCTCTGAGTCCGGAGATAGGTGATCCCATGGGTGTCCCATTGATTTGCTCGTATGTTTGGCCGTTGAAAGTGAGGTGGGTGGTGAGGCATAGGTCCAATAGTTTGAGCATGTTGTCCTTGGAGACGGTTTCACTGGGGTATTGATCTTGTTCCAGTAGTGTTGTCATTGTTTCCCTTGCTAGTGGTATGTCTATTGATGTGAATAGGGTGGTGACATCAAACGATATCATGGTCTCTTCGTTGTCTATCCTTATGTCTTTGATGGAGTTGAGGAATTCTTGGGCTGAGTGGATAGAGTGGGGTGACTTGTTGAATAGGTGCCTGAGTCTGGTTTGTCGTTCCTTGGCAAGAAAATGGGAAAAACTATGCCAAACGAGAGAGCGCAACCCACGAACAACTCTACTTCTTGCGTGGATGCCTCAGGAACCAGGTATTACCACGCAGTATGAAGTACAATGGATACCCAAAAAACGGGGTCAGAAGATGCCTATCACATGAATGACACCAGGAAGATACTACACGCCCAACACACTCACCACTCTACCTTACAACAGGAACACATCTGAACTGACCACAAGACTTCTACGATCACTGGGCATCAGAGTAACACACAAACCCACATCAACCCTACGCCAACTGCTCACCCAAACCAAAGACCCACGACCCACTATGGACAGGACCAATGTCATATACAAGATTCCCTGCAAAGACTGCGACAAACACTACATTGGACAAATAGGAAGGAAATTAATCACAAAGATACAAAAACATCAATTGGCAACAAACAAACACGACCAATACTCACTCATCTCAGTACATATGGATAAGGAGAACCACCAATTCGATTGGGAACAACGAACCAGCTCGGTGAGCCAACCAACCACAACATCCACAGCCTGAGCTACAAATCTACTCTTAAAAAAAACCTATCATGCCCCTATGGAATCCATCTTGTCTCTTCCAATTCTACCATCTCATTATGGCCAGAAGAACTTGCCACTCATTGTATAACATGAAATGGACTGACATCCCTGGTGCCTGCACCTTTTTTAAAAGCACCCCAATTAGTATTGGCATTCTGAAACTTCCCTGCATCATTCACAAACATTTTCCCCAGGCATGTCAAACAAAGGAAAATTGGCACCCTGCTTTGCAGGCAGGGACCTGGTCAATGGAGTGGTGTAGAGGAAGGATGTCCTCTTCCTGCAGGACCAGCAGAGGGCACCACACCATCAGCCCCTCCCAACCTGATCAGAGGTTGCCACCCGCATCAGTGCAACCTCATTTATTAGAAGGAATGTCCAGCAATGCCGTAAGAAGGTCCATGACATTGTCTGCTCCTCCAGGGCAAGTGCTATCATCTTCTCTCTGGTACCTCACACCTGCCCTGTCCTTACTATACTGTCCATCCACCACCAAGGTTCTACCACTCTCATTGCTGCACCCAACATCTAGCCTCATGTGCTTCACAACCCCACTGCCACCAAACCTCCCAGACTACTCACACTGCATGTCCTCAGCCCTGCCTTCTCATTCATTGAGGACACCTTAATACCTTCTCCCCCATGCACCAGAACCAAAGACTTTGCTACCCACTTCCATCTCAGTCATTCCCTGCTTTCTCTGATTCCAGGAAAATTATAGCCCACAATAGGGCAGGAAGGGCCGAGGCGGACGGTGGGGTGCTCAACATTTGGCTGCTCACTCCCACAAGGAGGAATCCAGAACCAATTCTCATATTAACCCCAGTGGTCACTCATTTATTGCACACAACTTAGAACCCTTGACTGAGATGGTCAGGTAAGCCCAAAAGCAGCTCTCAAGAAGAGAGTTCAGACACCCCAGATGAAACATCAGAGAGGCTACTTTTTACACCCCCAACTAGCTCATATGCTGATGCCGTGATGGGTACATTAGCTAGATTCAAGACAGGAACACAAGCACATCACTGGCATATCTCTGAAGCTGGTCAAGGAAGAAATGCCACAAGCTGCTGGCACACAAAGACTGCTGGAGACCAGTCACCCACTCGGGCTCAGGGAGGAGGACTCCATAGCATCGGCAATCAGGGACTCAATGCACACGCGCAAGCCAACACAGGAGCAAGAGTAAGGTCTGTGGGAGGCAATGGCCCTCATAGCCCAGAGGCTACATTTATGCTATGTGGATCAAGCTGCTGCAAGCATGCAATCATCTGGATGGGTTGGTGATTGTCAGTGGGAATTATCAGGATCTGTTTGGTATATGCACAGACCTACACTTCATCGCTCTAGCCATTGATCCTCAGCACCAATGGTAAGATGACATATTGAGTGGGCCATCTTGACCTCACCCGAGGTGCCCCAACCTCACAAAGAGACAAAGCAATGCCAGTAGGCATTCAGTCAGAGGAGTCATCATGGTCAGACCCCTCAGAAGTCTCCTGACTGTAATATTCAGACATCAGTTTGCATGTGTGATGGAGTAATGCTTGCATCACATGTCAGCAATGTGAAGTTTGCATTTAGAAAGGTGTCAGTTTGGCAGAAATGGTCTCAGTTGCCTCTTCACACACCAGCAATGTTTGAACCTGGGAGGTGTATAGCACACAGTGAGGCAATGCACAAGGGTCGCCAGGGATTGGTAGCCAGCAGGTGTGTCTTCACTACGAGCAATGGTGCACGATGGCTCAGTGGTTAGTATTGTTCCCTCACAGTGTAAGGGATCTGGGTTTAATTCCAGCCTTGGGTGACCATCTGTGTAGATTTTGTACATTCTCCCTGTGTCTACATGGGTTTCTGCTAGATGCTCTGGTCTCCGCCCAGAGTCCAAAGATATGCAGGTTTGGGTAATTTGCCGTAGCCAGTCCACCTTAGTGTCCAGGGATGTATAGGCTAGGTGGATTAGCCATGGTAAATGCAGGGTTCTGGGGAAAAGATAGGGGTCTGGGAGGGATGCTGTGGAGAGTTAGTGCAGGCTCAATGGGCCAAATTGTTAAGGATTCTTATGTCAATGTGTGTATGTAGTGTTGTCCCTTGTAGGGCCTCACTGAATTTTACAGCCCTCTCCCTCAGTTCAAGATAGCTACTCCATCCACTTATTGTGCAGTTGTGGCTATTTTGTTTCCCATTGTGTGGCTGCAATTTCCGAGACAATGGAAGGTGACAGCAAGTCCGCCTTGGAAGGTCATTTGCAGGGATTCCAGTTTAATGTGAGATCTGAAATATCCAAGTCTCCTTCCCATGAACCCTGTAGGCTTCATGCCCCCTAAGGGCTCTATACAATCAGTCTATATAACCCTGCAGCTGCTATCTTCCCTTGGATACCTGGACGAGGTGACCATGTCAAATTTGGTCATACATTCACCCCTGAAATCCAGGACAATCCTTACCTTCGAATAAAACCCCTCCTCCAGCATTACCCCATCCTCATCCATGGTTTACCATAACCCCCACTCTTACATATACATTTGCCCCTCTTTATGATTGTCGTCCCTCCTGCCTTCTATCCTAGGGCCCCCAATCTCTCCATGAATAGGTTCCCCAGCCTCCTTCCCAATGCAGAAGTCCCCTTTTTTCCAACCCCTTGCCTTTATTTCACAGACAACTGATTGGCTGCAGATCACCCCCTTGAGTTTCGGAACTGGACACCACATGAACTGCCCATTCTCAACAAATGCCTGTTTATTTCCCTCTCTCAGACTGGTATTAAGGAGCCACGGGTCTAACTGCAATCCTCTCCACAGACTGCAGAAGCATGGGCTCCTGGACTAACAGGATGTCTGGGCATGGCGATGCCGCTGAACTCACTTCCAAGAATGCTCTTGACCAACTGTTACAACATTCTGACTGATGAGTACCTCCATGCACTTCACTGAGGACCAGTCACTTCTGACTTTGAGATATTGCCATTTGCTTGCAGCACATGCAGTGTGTTTGCCACGTAAGCTGCTGGTGTGCCGTGAACTGCATCTTTAGAGAACAGAAGCATCCTGCACGTGGATCAGAAAGGTGCCACAGGGGTTCTGAGAGGCTGGCAGTTGTCAGATGCCACACTAGCATCCAGCTGGTGCCCTTGAGCATACCTCAAGACATTGTTACTGAGTGCCCAAGATGACAGCCCGGGGGGCAAAACAGTGAGCTGAAGTCAGAGATAGCATTTTCTGAATAAGGGTTCGGACCCACAACGTCAGCTTTCCTGCTCCTCTGATGCTGCGTGGCCTGCTGTTTTCTTCCAGCTCCATACTGTTTTATCATAGAGCTGAAGTCACTAGGTACCACTCTGATCTTCATTTGGAAATTGTCAATATCTAGTTTCCTCACAGCAGGTTTCAGAACAAAAGCAGTCCTGAGCAGTTGGGGCAGCACAGTGACACAGTGCTACTTAGCATTCTGCCTCACAGTGCCAGGGATCCAGGTTCCATTCCAGTCTTGGGTGGCATTTGCATGTTTTCCCACTGTCTGCATGGACTTCCGCTGGGTGATCCAGTTTCCTCCCACAGTCCAAAGATGTGCAGGTCAGGTGGATTGACCATGGAAAATATGGCATTATAGGGATAGAGTGGGGGTGCTGGGTCTGGATGGGATGCCCTTCGGAGGGTTGGTGTGGGCTCGATGGACTCTTATGACTTGTTGGCCTTGTTTTTTGTATATTTCAGTTTAGATGTGTGTCAACATTTTTAAAGTACTTCTAGTATTATTTGCCATTTCACAATCAGTAAGTTTTAAAAAGAAACAAGCAATTTGATTGATTGGTTCAGTTGTTAAGTACTGATGAGGAACAAGAAAACAAAGAGTCAAACAGCATTCAATTAATTTATGTTTAGCCTATTGTATGTTTGATTGTTGTTTTGACAGATGAGTTCTTGTTTTAACAAATGATTAATTTTTGCTTCAAGGATGAAGAATGCACTGAGCCAACATTGTATGCGATTATATCTTTGAAAGGCTCCTGATTTGAGTATTCAATGTAAAAATTTTAATCTTCTAGATAGATAAGCAAGACAGAAATGCTGTCATTTGTACTCTTCTGCAGGGATACAGCATTTCAATACACAAGAAGCCATTACATTTGGAGGTCTTTCCATTGGCATTTGGAGCACCAGCTGCAAGTGTAATTCCAAACTTGCTAGGTGTCCTTTCTACTCTAGGGCAGTAAGTCTGAGAATACAGTAAAAAAGGTGGAACAATATGAAACTCAATAGAACACTAAAAGTATCTTATACTTTGTATCAACGCGAAGTAGTTTTGGCTTCATGCCCATCCAGCTTTAACTTGGATAAGAAATTCCTTCACACTTTTATTAACAGCATGAAATTACATTGAGGCAGTTTGGCCACAAAAAACAAATGCAGAATCTGGAACTAATCCATGGCAAATAAATCATTCATGTCAATTAATATTAACCTTTATTGTTTCATATTGTGTATTGATGGGGTAGATTGATTTGAGTCTTGATCATCTTAATTGCAGAATTTTGGCATTTGGAATAACTAAAGATAAAATATCATTTGCGAAACAAACGCAGGTATTGATCTGTGAGAACACAACTTGGCCAACTGATTTATTTTCCAGGTTATGAAGGGGAAGGTCCATAATCCCACACTTGCAGCAAAGAGCTGGTCTTGAGGGAAACACAGACCAGAGATATGACTGCAACTCTTGTGCTCACAATGGAATCACTGAAAGCTGGGTGAGTAAAGGAATTCAGTGAGAAAAGAAGGGAGGTGATATTTTTCTTTGGCTTTTCTTCTTTCTTTGTTAACCTCCAGGAGACCACACCATGAAAAGTTGCATGAGGGGGTTGAGTTTGATAAGAGAAAATATCAGAGTGACATCAATGGAGAACTGTAAGGTCACGAATCTCTAATCTTCTGTTTATATTTTAAAATACCAAAGTAAGCTTAAATAGTAGCAGAGCAGCTCAGCTATGCTGAGAGCCAACCTTATGACATCTGGGGAATAGTGGACACTTCACATGACCTAGATGACCACAAGACAGACCACAAGTTCGAGGGGCAGAAGTAAACCATTTAGTAATTGAGTCTACTATATCATTCAATGAGATCATGGCTGATTTGATAAACCTAACCTCCACTTTCCTGTCTTATCCTGAAACCCTTGATTTCCTTCCTAATTAAAGTGCAGGAAGTGTCACTGGCTGCAGAAACGTGAGCTGACTTTCAGAATTTGAGAGTAGCTGGAATCATTGTGATGCATCCACGAGACTGAGAGTTGCATGGATAACCCGTTCAGAGAGGGAGTGGCACTGCAGGTTCGGGGCATGCAGGCAGATAATTGGTGACTGTCACAGAGTCCAGCAGAACAAGAAATTTCGTGCAGGAATCCCCTGAGGTCCCATTTGAGAATCAGTTTTCTGTTCTGGATATTAATGAAGTTGATAGTTCCTCAGAAGACTGTAGCAAGTGCCAGGCCCATGGCACTACAAGTAAGCCAGAAGGGAAGAAAGAAGAGAGTAAAAGAGCAGTTGAGACAGGTGATTCATTAGTTAGGGGAATAGACAAGCACTTCTGCGTCCACAAAAGTAACTCAAGGATGATACGTTGCCTCCTTGGTGCCGGGGTCAAGAATGTCACAGAATTGCACATTCTTCTGGAGCTAGAGAGATCAACCAGAGGTCACAGTCCGCATTGATATCAATAACGTATGGAGGTCATGAGATGTGGTCCTGCAATAAGAATTTAGGGATCTATGTAGAAAATTAGCAAGCAGCACCTCAAAAGCAGTAATCTGTGAAATACTCCAGCACCACGTGTAAGTGAGTAGAGAAATCAGAGGATAAGACAGATGAACTAGTGGCTGGAAAGATGGTGTAAGAGGGAGGGCTTCAAATTTCTGGGGCACTGGGCTAACTCCGGGGAAGAGAGCAAATGCACAAGCCAATGGGCTGCCCCTGAACAGGACAGAGAACAAGTTCCTTGTAAGGCACTTTGCTAGTGCTGTTGGGGAGACTTTAACTCTGCAGGAATTTGGGAACCAGGAAAGAATGAATGAGTAAAACTAGGTGCAAAAATTACTGGAAGAGACAAATAGCACAAGCATAGAGAACAGATCGCTGGCTTAGGAGTAACTGATTGGGGAAATTTAAAACATTCTAAATCAAGATTACACTGTTTTTGTAAAATCATAGAATCCCTACAGTATGGAAACAGGCCCTTTGGCCCAACAAGTCCACACCTACCCTCAGAGAATCGCATCCAGATCCACACATCCCTGAACACTATGGGCAATATAGCATGGCCAATCCACCTAGCCTGCACATCTTTGGACTGTGGGAAGAAACCAGAGCACCCAGAGGAAACCCATGCAAACATGGGGAAAATGTGCAAACTCCACACAGACAGTTGCCGGAGGGGGAAATCGAACCCAGGCCCCTGGCACTGTGAGGCAGCAGTGCTAACCAGTGAGCCACTGTGCCACCCCAAGGAAGGTGGGAACTCCTTCGAACTGGAATTGAACCTGCGACCTAAGTATGTATGAGTGTATGTGTATATCCTACACAGAGTATAATAAATAAAATTGGTGAGTTACAGGCACAGATTTCATGTGGAATTATGATGATGATGGAATTATGCAATAATAGAGTTAGCTGAAGGAAGGGCAGGACTGGGTATTAATTTTTTCTGGTTACAGGTTGTTCGGGAAAGATAGAAGTGGAAGAAACAGTGGTGGGTGGCATATTTAAGGAGAATGTTGTATTGCTAGAGGAATAAAGTATGTTTGAGAAGGTTCAAGGAAATAAACAATTAAGCTAAAGCTAAGGAATAAGAAGGGTGCAATTACATTATTGGGTGTATTCAACAAACTACTAGAAGGATGTAAACAAATAAATCTGTAAGGAAATTACAGTGAAGTACCAGCATTATGGAATAGTTATAATGGGGAACTTTAAATTACCTGAAAATGACTAAGAAAGTCCTAGTGCTAAGGACAGAGAGCGATAAGCATTCTGATGTTATGTTCAGTAAAGTTTCCTACACCAGTATGTGTCCATTTCAACAAAAGGGGGCCACTGCTACAACTGGCCATTGAAAATGAGGTGGGGCAAGTCGGTCAAGAGTCTATGGAGGAACAAGCAAGGGACAGTGATCATTATATCTATTATAGAGTTTACAGTTACAGTGGGAAAGGATAACAGACAATCCAGCATAAAAATAATTAACTAGGGGACAGCCAACTTCCATGGGACAAGAACACAGCTGAACCAGATAGACAAGCAACAAAGATTGGTGGAAAGACAACAGCTGAACAGTAAGCTACTCTGAAACAATTAATAAAAAATCTGTGGATGCTGGAAATGTGAAACCTATAGAAATTGTTGGAAAAACTGTGCCGACAAAACGTGAACCTGGAGGAACACAGCATCGGAGGAGCAGGAAAGTCGATGTTTCAGATCTGGACCTCTCATCAGGACTGGGAAGGGGAAAGGGAAGGGGAAGGAAGCTCAGAAATAAATAGTGGGGTGGGGCTGGGGGGTAAGGTAGGTGAAATGGTGATAGGTGGATTCAGGTAGGGGGTGGTAGAGATTGGTCAGTGGGTAGGGTGGAGCAGATAGATGAGAAGAAAGATGGATAGGCTCTGTCAGGTCAAGGAGGCAGTATTCAGAGGGAGGGCTGGAAATGGGATGAGGCCGGGTGTGGGGAGATTTTGAAGCTGGTGAACTCTACGTTGAGGCCATTGGGCTGTAAGCTCCCAAGGCAGAATATAAGGTGTTGTTCCTCCAGTTTACATGCAGCCTCATTTTGACAATGGAGGAGGCCCAGGATTGATATGTCGCCAAGGGAGTGGGAGGGGGAGATGAAATGGCTGGCAACCTGAAGGTGGTGTTGATTGGAGCGTACAGAATGCAGATGCTCCGCAAATCGGTCACCAAGTCTGCGCTTGGTGTCTCCAATGTAGAGGAAACCACATCGGGAGCAATGGATGCAATAGACCAGGTTAGAAAACATACAGGTGAATGTCTGCCGGATTTGGACTTAGTTGCTAGAAAAACTGTTTCAATTCTGAAGAAGGGTCACTGGACCCGAAATGTTCACTCTACTTTCTCTCCACAGATGCTGCCAGATCTGCTGAGTTTCTGCAGCAATTTTTATTTTAGTTCAGACAAAAATGATAAAAAAGTGTGTTTATGATAGGTTAGAAAATACAACTGAGAACCAAGCTCAGTACAAAATTTTCAGAAGGGAAATGAAAAAGCAAATAAGTGAAGCAAACAGGAAATATGAACAAGACTGGCAAATAATATAAAGGGAATCTCAAACTGTTGTATTGTAGAAACATAGTAAAAGAGTATTAAAAGGAGGAATAGGGCAGATTAGGGACTAAAAAGGAGACTTACACAAAGGGAAGGGATGTGGTTGAAGTATTAAATTATTTTATTTATTTTGCTCCGGTCTTTACCAAGGAAGCAGGCGTTACCAAGATCATGGTGATAGGACAAAACACAGCCACGGGAAAGGCTCACAATAAAAAAAAGGTTTCACATAAGCTGTTGGAATTTAAGAGGTGACAAGGGACCAGAACCATATAAGATGCGTCCAAGGATTTTGAAGGAAGTGAGAGTGAAAGTTGCAGAGGCACTGATGATAATCTTCTGTCTTTTCCGGACAAAGTGACAATGCCAGTGGACTGGAGAATTGCAAATATTATGCCCTTGCTCAAAACAAGGTTTGTAAAGAAAAGAAGTCAACAATACAGACCAGTCACCTTATAGAACATAGGACATAGAACATAGAACAGTACAGCATAGTACAGGCCCTTCAGCCCACGATGTTGTGCCGACCTATTATCCTACTAAGATCAATCTACCCTGCATACCCTAAATTTTACTATTCTCCATGTGCCTATCCAAGAGTCGTTTAAAAGTCTCTAAAGTATCTGACTCCACTACCACTGCCGGCAGCGCATTCCACATGCCCACCACTCTTTGACAATGGCGATACTTGTAGAAATAATAATATTTCAATAAACGGGATAAAATTAGTAATCATGTGGAGAAACAAATGGGTTAATTAGGAAGTGCCAGCATTCATTTCCAAGTGGAAAATCATATTCAACTAACTTGCTGGAGTTATTTGAACAGGGAACAGACAGGGTTGATCTGAATAATGCCGTTCATGTAATGAACATAGATTTCCAAAAGGCATTTGGTACAGTGCTGCACAACAGGCTGAAGTTAGCATCTATGAAATAAAGGGAACAATGGAAAAAGAGGAATTAAAAAAAAAGATTGTTTTGCAAAACAGTGTAATGTTTAATGACTATGTTTCAGGCTGCAGGAAACTTCATAGTAGGGTTCCCCTGCAGTGAGTATTGGGGCCCTTCCATTTCCTAATTTTCGATTGACTGATTTATTGTCATGTGTGCTGAAGTACAGTGAAAAGCTTTGTTTATGAGCAGTACAGGCAGATTATAGTACGCAAGGATGTACAGATCAGAAAGACTTAGACAGAGGCATACAGGTTACATTGCACAGGGCATGCGCTCGGTGAGATCAATGTTAGCAAGATCAGCATTATTTGAGGCTAGAGAGTCCATTCATTAGTCTAATATTGGCCAAGACGAAGCTGTTCCTGAACCTGCTAATGATCTAGATCTAGTGCAAGAGACAATTTCAAAGTCTTGCGGATGATTAAAAATGGCTAAGGGATGGACAGGACTGGCAGCTTGTGCCAGGGTACAGGTGCTTTCGGTGGGACAGAGGTGGAGGAAAGAGGGAGGGGGAGTTGCATTTTTGATCAAGGGGAATATCACAGCAGTAGTCAGAGATGAAATAACTGAGGGATCCTTCAGTGAGGCTTTGTGAGTGGAGCTAAGAAATGAGAAGGGGATGGTGACATTATTAGGGTTGTAATATAGGCCCCAAAATAGTCAACGGGAATTAGAGGAACAAAATGCAGGGAGACTGGGGAGACTTACAGGAGAAATAGGGTTGTCATAGTGGGGGATTTTAATTTTCCTAACACAGACCGGGACTGCCATAGTGTTAAGGATGTAGATGGGGTGCAATTTGCTAAATGTGTTCAGGAAAGTTTCCTCAAGCAGTATATAGAAAGTCCAACTCAGGAAGGGGCAAAACTCATCCTACTCTTGGGAAATAGGGCAGAACAGATGACTGAAGTGACAGAGGGGGAGCACTTTTGGACCAGTGATCATTGTTCTATTAATTTTAAAACTGTTATGGAGAAGGACAAAACTGGTTCACAGGTTCAAGTTCTAAATTGGGGCAAGGTGAATTTAGATGGAATTAGCCAGAAGTTTGCAGGGATTGATTGGAGTAGTTTGTTTGCAGGCAAAGGGACCTGTAGCAAGTGGGAGGCTTTTAAAAGTGTGATAGCCAGAGTTCAAGGTCCATATGTTCCTGTGATGCTGAAGGGCAAGGTTGGCAGGAGTAGGGAACCCTGGATGACAAGAGATATTGAGGCTTTGACCAGAAAAAAGGAGGCATGGCTCAGGTACAAGCAGCTGGGATCAAGGGAACCCCTGGAGGTATATAGGGGATACAGGAGTTTATTGAAGACGGAAATCAGGAGGGCAAAAAGGGGGCACGAGATAGCTTAGGCCGAGAAGATCAGGGTGAATCCAAAGAGATTCTTTAAGTATATTAAAGGAAAAAGAATAACTGGAGAGGGAATAGTACCCTTCAAAGACCAAAGTGGACATGTATGTGTGGAATCACAGGAGATGGGTGAGGTCCTCAATGAATATTTCTGCTCCGTGTTTGCCATGGAAAAAGACAAGACGACTTTGAAACTTGGGGACATTAGTGGTGATATCTTAGGGACAGTCCATATCACAGTAGAGGAGGTGTTGGAAGTATTAGAATGTATGAATGTATGAAGGTGGATAAGTCTCCTGGTCTGATCAGATATATCCAAGAACCCTGCAAGAGGCTACAGAAGAAATTGCGGGGGCCCTGGCTGATATATTTGCATCATTGTTAGCCATGGGTGAGGTCCCGGAGGACTGGAGGGTAGCAAATGTTGTGCCCTTATTCAAGAAGGGATAGTAGTACTAGTAAAGAAAAAGCTGGGAGTATAGACCTAACACCTGTGGTAGGGAAGTTACTTGAGAACATACTGACAGATAAGATATACATGCATTTGGAAAGATAGGGTTTGATTAGGAGTAGTCAGCATGGCTTCATGCATGGGAGATCATGCCTCACAAATTTGTTCAGGTGACCAGGAAGGTTGATAAGGGCAGGGTGGTAGACGTAGTTTGTATGGATTTCAGTCAGGCCTTTGATAAGGTTCTACATGGTAGGCTGCTCTGGAAGGTTAAATCACATGGAATCCAGGGAAGGCTGGAAAATAGGATACACAGAGATAGTAGGAACTGCAGATGCTGGAAAATCTGAGATAACAAAGTGTAGAGCTGGATGAACATAGCAGGCCAAGCAGTAGCCTGCTCCTATGATGCTGCTTGGCCTGCTGTGTTCATCCAGCTCCACACCTTGTTGTCTCAAATAGGCTACACAATTGGCCTGATGGTAGGAAGCAGACAGTAATAGTGGAAGGATGCTTGTTGGACTGGAGCCCTGTGACTAGTGGTGTGTCTCAGGGGTCAGTGCTAGGCCCATTGCTGTTTGTTATTTATATCAATTATTTGGATGAGAATGTACATGGAATGATTAGTAAGTTTGTAGACGACACTAAAATGGGTGGTATTGTGAACAGCGAGGAAAGTTATCAGAAATTGCACCAATATCTTGATCAGCTGGGGAAGTGGGCCAAGAAATGGCAAATGGAGTTTAATATAGATACATGTGAGGTGTTGCATTTTGGAAAGTCAAATCAAGGTAGCAGTTTCATGGTGAATGGTAGGGCCTTAAGGAGTGTCATGGAACAGAAAGACCTTGGAGTTCAGGTGCACGGTTCTCTGAGTCACAGGTAGACAGGGCAGTGAAGAAGGCTGTTGGCACACTGGCCTTCATTAGTCAGGGCATTGAGTATAGCAATTGGGAAGTTATGTTGCAG
The DNA here is from genome assembly GCF_021869965.1 of Rhincodon typus. Taxonomy (NCBI): domain Eukaryota; kingdom Metazoa; phylum Chordata; class Chondrichthyes; order Orectolobiformes; family Rhincodontidae; genus Rhincodon; species Rhincodon typus. The sequence goes on from NC_063349.1 coordinate 39,844,786, forward strand.
TTGTATTTGGCATTGGTGAGGCTGCACTTGGAGTATTGTGTTCAGTTTTGGTCACCTTGCTATAGGAAGGATGTTATTAAACTGGAAGGAGTGCAGAAGAAATTTACAATGATGTTGTCAGGACTCAAGAGACTGAATTATAAGGAGAGGTTGGACAAGCTAGGACTTTTTTCTTTCGAGCGTAGGAAACTGAGGGGGCATCTTATAGAAGTGTATAAGGTTATGAGAGGCATGGATAGGGCGAATGCACTCAGTCTTTTTCCCAGCATTGGGGAATCAAGGACTAGAGGGCATTAGTTTAAAGTAAGAGGGGAAAGAACATGTGGGAACCTGACAGACAACTTTGTTTTTTTTTTACACAGAGGGTGGTACACCAGCAGAAGTGGTTGAGGTGTGTACATTAACAACATCTAAAAGGCATTTGGAACTATGCATGTGGGCCAAGTGCAGGGAAATGGAGTCAGCGTGGATGGACATTTTGGTCGGCATGGACCAGTTTGGGCCAAAGGGCCTGTCTCCGTGCTGTAGGACTCTATGAAAAATAATTTAGAAGTGTTGTAAACTGTGTGGAGAATGGTGTAGAACATCAAAAGGACATTGATTGCAGATGGAATGGGTGAATAAGTAGGTGGCTGATGAAGTTCAACGTGCAAAAGTGAGTGGTGTTATATTTTGGTAGAAAAACATGAAGATAGAATACAAAATCAAGGATGTTACTCTAAAACCAAAAACAACAAATGCTGGAGATCACAGCGGATCAGACAGCATTCATGGAGAGAAAGCAAGCTAACATTTTGAGTCTAGATGACTCTTCATCAGAGCTGAAGTGAAGTGTGAAGGGAGGCAGCATTTATGGTATATTTGGTGGGGAGATAGCGGTGGTGGGTGTAGGGTGCTGGTGGAGAAAAGATGTTGATAGTTCTGAGGAAGGGTCACCGGACTCGAAATTTTAACTCTGTTTTCTCCTCCACAGATGCTGCCAGACCTGCTGAGCTTTTCCAGCAACTTTGTTTTTGTTCCTGATTTACAGCATCCGCAGTTCTTTTGGTTTTTATGTTGATAGTTCAGATTAAGTGATTGGAATGTGAGAATGGCGGAATATATTAGTTCACTTCCCGGCTGCCCCTTGGGTTGCACGCTCACGACTCCCGCCGCTGAAATTAAGAAGGCCGCTGATTCACGAGGCAAGTTTTTAATACGGGAACCTTACCTTCCCGGCTGCCCCCTGGCTCACGCACTCACCACACCCGCCGCTGAAATTGTGCTGTACTGTTCTATGTTCTAACAATTCTATGAGAGCAGAAGTTTCTCCTCATCTCACTCCTAGCTCTCTTGCTGACAGTTTTGAAATTATGACCCTTAGTTACTCACATACTATTTATAGAAGCAAAATATCTTTCATTATCCTGTCAAAATTGTGCACAATTTTGAACACCTGAATTCAGGTCACCTCAATCTTCTCTGCTCCAAGGAGAATAAGCCCAATTTCTCTTATTTTTCCTTGCATCCAATATCCCTCATTCCATAAATCTCTTTTGAATTCTCTCCAGGGCTTTAACATCCTTCCTTAAATAAAAGTGCCCAGAACTGAACACAATACTCCAAATACATTATGACCAGTGCTTTGTGGAGGTGCAGTAACACTTCCTTGCTTTTCTATTCTATGCCTTTATTTATAAACCCAAGGATCCTATAAGCCTTCTTAACAATTGTTTCAACATGCCTGGCCACCTTCAGAGCATCATACACATGAACTGTGAGGTCACTCTGCACTGGTACTCCCCTCAAGGTCATACTATTAAGTCTGTATTGCCTCTCTGTGTTTCTTCTATCAATATGCATTACCTCACATTTCTCTGCATTGAAATTCATCGGCACGTTTGGCCAACATGGTCCTCTGAGGTCACTCAGCATCATCTTCACAATTCACTACTCTCCCTAGCTTAGTATCATTTGCAAATTTAGAGATTTTGCCCTCATCACTCATCTCCAAATCGTTTGTAGAAAAAGCAAGAGTCGCAATACCGACCCCTGTGGAACACTCACTTTTAACTAGTCTCCAATCTGAGAAATGACCATCCATACCAACCCTGTGATTCCTATCTTTTAGCCATATTTCTAATCCATACTGCCAAATACCCATCAATCCCAAAAGTTAGTAAATATGACAAAAAATGCAGATATAAAAAGAAATACACGCAATGATGCTGAAAATCCAAAATAAAAACATTAAGCAGCAAGCCCACACACTTAAAAGCAGAGTAGCTGGTTAACTGAAAGGAAGCAGATCAGCTTCTTTAATCAGACAGACCAAAACAAAAATAAAAGGAAAACAGAACAGGTCAGAATTATAAATCATTATACTGATTGCAGTAACCAGATATTGGGTTTAAAATAACTAAGCTTGCAATTGTATAGTATTTTCACAACCTCAGGATGTTAAAACAGGTATACATGTAATTAAATATTTTTGAGTTGCAGTCATTGTCAAAACATAATAAGTACAGATGCCAACTGTGTCGAATGACATCACATAAATGGTAATGAGCAGAGGATCTGTTTTACTACTGCTGGTTGAGTAATAAATATTGGCCAGGAATTTGAAAGAATTATGCTGCTTGTCTTCATAATAGTGTCAGGTTAATACTGTGTTCCCTTCAGAACACAAATCTTGACCGACTATCTCACTGGAAAAATTACACCTCTAACAGTGCAATATTCTTTCAGTAATGTACCGAAGCATCAGCATTATAATCTGTGCTGTAATATGTTTAGCACAACTTAAATTTAGAGCCTTCTTACAGAGAAACAAGCATGCCAGCACTGAGCCATAGTCCCCACCTAAGAACATTGTATAGAGCTGAATATATTAGATGTCTCAATGGCTATTTATTTCGCTCTACAATACTTCAAGTTGCAGGTCAAACATACTTTAAACTGTGCAAATATTTATTGGGAAGATGTGTGTTGGAAGGAAAAGCAAGTGTTAACCGAAGCTGTTGATCAGCAAAGACAAGCCATTATTTTACAAGAACACTTAACAATGGTTAGCTTTTGTACAAGTCCACACATGGATTTTTTGCTTATTCTAGAATAAAACATACACGTTTACCTTTTTGTTGATAGAGAAAACACATGGACATTTTACTGTCCCGACTTGTCTATTTCTTAGCTGGCTTCTGGGCATAACCAAACTTATTTTACATTCAGCATTTTCTTTTCACAAAATGTTGCTGCATGAAAGGCATATTGGTAATTACATCTTTCATGCAGCAACGTTTTTTTGCAAAAATAATTGCTGAATGTAAACCAACAGAGTAGGTTCAATTCCTAAACCAGCTGAGGAACAACATCTTTTCTTCCTCAGGTGACTTAGGAAATTTGGCATGCCCATAAGAACCCTCATTGACTTTTACAGATGCATCATAGAAAGTATACTATCTGGGTGCATAACAGACTGGTATGGCAACTGCTCTGCCCAAAACCCTAAGAAACTTGTGGTTGTGTGCACAGCCCAGACCATCATGGAAGCCAACCTTCTATCCATGGACTCCATTTACATTTGTCATTGGCAGAGAAAGGCTGCTAACATCATCAAAGACCCGTCCCTCCCTCCCCAGTAATGCTCTTCTACGACCACTTCTGTGAGGCAGATGATACAGAAGCTTGAACACATGCACCAACAGGTTCAAGAATAGCTTCTTCCCTGCCACTTTTAGACTGATGAATGTACTCTCTAAGATCAAATTATGTTAAACAAAAACAGAAGTTGCTGGAAAAGCTCAGCAGGTCTGGCAGCAGCTGTGAAGAAAAAAATCAGAATTAACATTTCATCCTGAGAACTGTTCTGAGGAAGGGTCACTGGACCTGAAACATTAACTCTGATTTTTTTCTTCACAGATGCTGCCAGACCTGCTGAGCTTTTCCAGCAGCTTTTGTTTTTATTCCTGATTTACAGCATCCGCAGTTCTCTTGGTTTTTTTTCAAGTAATGTTGATCTTGTTGATGTTGATCCTGCTTCATGCACCTCCTGTGCAGTGTAATCTGTATTCCTCACTCTGTCTAAAGCATCCTACACTCTGCATGTCCTTGCTTACTATGATCTGCCTGTACTGCCTGCAAACAGAGCTTTTCACTGTACTTTGGTACACATGACTATAATAAATCAAATCAAATCAAATCAGATCAGATCACAAAGAAGGAGTCTCCTTCTCAACCTCTCCCCTCAGGTTAAACTACCACTAGTAGTCTCTTTCTAAAGAGAAAGCAGTCAGTGAGTTCCTTCACTTCTCTAACTTTGTGACAATGCACACATTGCGAAAAAAGCCCTTGAAATCATGGTTCAGATATCACTCCAGTGACCGACAGCATGATTTAGATGTTTTTATCAAGATGCTCCTGAATGTTAGGTCTGATGGTCCATGGCCTCGATGAAATTTGAAGACGGGTAGATAGATGAAGAACAGAGAAGGGAAATAGAGTGAATTAGTGTTGAATTATCAACAGATAATGAACGAAACAAAAACAGAAAAGTCAGAAATAACACTACAGCCTTTAAAAGAAACCCTAAGAAAATGCCTCGGGGAACAAGTTACTATTTGTGCGATTAACTCTCCACAGCTTCATTATTTACTCCAGTCTGGTTGACCTGCCCGGACCATAAATCATATCATGAACACCATTCTTTGACATTAATTACGAGGCCTAAATGACTGAAATTAAATTTCTATTGACAACCCAAATCCAACAATTTGGTGACTCACTGTATAAGGCCGCGGAGCGGGAGGTGGTCATTCGTTCAGTTCCGACGAGGCTGTGCAAATTGTCCAATGAGTTCTGGTGATTCAGAACTCGTGGCGTATGAATTTACGTACCTCTAAATTGCGTTTTTTTTAATATAAAGTGCGCATCATTACTTTGCCAGCATTTTCTGAGTTCATGTACTCTTTTTAATCAAATCAAATTCACATCATTGTAAAAAGTAGAGATTAGCTGCAGTCTGTCCAAAGGTCTTGTGGCGCCGTGATAATGTCTCTACCTCAGGATCAGAGATGCAGGTTCAAACTGTTATAAGAAGTCGAGCAAGAATCTGTAGAAAAGTCTCTGTTATTCACCATAAAAAGCGTTGTTGACACTTTCTCTAGAATAACAGCAAGTTAGACTGAAGTCTTACTTTACACTACACTTTATAACTTGTTTCAATGCGGATGGCTGAAACTCTGATCGTGTTAAAACAAACACATAAAGGTGCCCCATTGCTACCCATCTCATTAAATACAAATGACATATCTCCTCCTCTATAGCCTTACAAATACATAAATTGACCGTCAGTGCACACGATAATCTTACCCTGTTAATTTCGGCTAACTTTAGTTACTCCTTCTAACGGAGAGGGCTTCACTTCTGCAACCGACATTCCCGAAAAATCTCTTACAAATAAAAAAAATTCCATTGCACCGATGGTTTACTCATTAATTGTGACCTTCTGAATGCCGGAGATGCCAAGTAAATGGTTTGGCCCAATGCCACGGCTAAAAACCTCCCACCTGTTTCAAAAATAACACTGACGTTTTGACCAGAAATCTTCACAGCCCAACAGGCAAGCAGTATCATTTAAAATCGTGTTATCGATTCGGGAAACGTCCGTTGCGAAGGCAGATATTGACCACATACAAAAAAAAAACCTGTCCATTTAAAGGACATTAAACTCGCATTCCGATTTAAAGATGAGAAGCCAACATTTACCAATGCCTCTGGAATGTTTGAAGACTTGTTTTTAACCGCATTATACTGCACTTCATTGCAGTTCTATAATCTAAACTCCTCCATAATCTGTGTGTGTGTAATTGCTCACTATGGATTTGTATGTATTGGGAATTCCACGTATGTTTAAAACTCTTGTTGCCAGTGAAAGGCAACGTGTGGAAAGTGAATCTTGTGTGTTTGTTGTTGGTAACCAAATTGAAAGGAGAGTTGGTAGCAGTGTGTTTGTTTTCTCGGTCTCACTCTAGTGGCCCCTACTGGAGTATCTCTGTGTGCACCTTTTGGCTGAGGACCGCCGCAGACTCGGTGCTGATACGTACAGCCAAAAGTTTGATTACCGGCCAGCTGCCAAGTACATCTCACCTGAGACCAAGGCTCAGTTTAGTAGAGGTAAGTGGAAGAGGATTGTTGATAGCACATTACTCCAGAGTGCTGAAGCTCATAACGTTCATAGCTAGGGTTACCGTCTGAAGGATACATGGCCTGGGCCAGGAACACAGGGTCGGGGGAGGGAAAGAAGAATTCTTCATCTTCATTATATCAAGGTACCAGGCCAGGTATTTCAAAACCTGGACTATTTCATCTCCTGGGTCAAAATCCTGGAATTCTCTCCCTAGTGGGTGGCATTGTGGGTCAACCCACAGCAGGAGGACTGCAGCAGTTCAAGAAGGTAGCTCATCGCCACCTGCTCAAGGGCAACTAGGGACGGGCAATGAATATTGGATGCCCACATCCCACAAATCAATAAATTAAAACAAAAACATTTTGCTAGGAGAGTACAATGTGTATAATAAGACTCAAATATCCCCAGCTCCCAAAATAAGAGGGAAGATTCCTCAACACAGACTGCCCCACGCCCCCACCCTGGCCTCCTTCCAGAGTTATAACCCATTCACCAGCGACTAGGGGTGCCGAACCCAATTAAAGTGACCAACATTTGGCAGTAGGTTGAATGCCATTATAGCCTCTACTGAACAGCTTCCAGCCAAACCAAACTGCACTGATCCTTTCCTTCACACACATAGCAAAATAAAAGCCAAGGTTTGACAATGCACCCCAATTGTAGGCATTGCATGGTTAAAACACTCTATGGATTCATCCAGCATGCATATGAATCTCCAGTCTTAGAACTAGTTTGCAAAAACTCCAAAATATGTGTGTGATGGTTCCCTTAATTTATTAGCAATCCCACAAAATACGTGAAGTAAAATTGCTTCATAAAATCATAATGCACTTTCTTAAATTTCCAATAGAGTTGGAAAAAGAAGAGACTACTTTTGTATATCAAAGCTAAAGCAAGATGAAATGAGGGGAAAGTGGATATTTTTAAAAGAAATGATGGGTCAATCAGTATTCTTAGGATATCACATAATATCATATCCTTTTTCCCAGGAGCAAAGTCCTGAGACAGCACATGTTAATTGTCTCACAACGCATTGAAGATTCACATCCCAGGCATTGCATGAATTCTCACTGTCTGTGATTGCAGGATCTAGAGACTGCAGTGTCAATTAAGTCTATGCATACCCAAAACAAGAGAAGAAAACAGCACAGCATCAGGAGTAGAGAATGTAAAAATCCCAAATTTAACACCAGGTGAACAGGAAGCAATGGCAATGATTGGCTTTAACTCTGACCTGGTAGATGGGCACAGAGGTGTAGGATTTACTCTGCCAGTCTCTGAAGTCATGAGAATGCATGCCTATTAATAACAACAACTTACATTTATATACCACCATTAACATTGCAAAATATCCCAAGGTTCTTCAGAGATGTGTAATCAGGCGAGAACTGACACACTATTGTTGAGTGCCTAATCACATTGGGCCTCTCCCTCTAGCAACCCAGAGGTACCAACCAAAGTGAGTATAGATATAGTAGATGAGGAAATGACATTGATAAGATACAGAACACAATGATGCTGTAAAATTCAAATGTGGAAGTGAGCCTTAAATAGTTGAACAAAGGAGTGAGACATGTCTGTCCATTGTTCTAAAGCCATGGAATGGATGGCATTATGCAGATATAGATCTTAAACATCCTGCCAAAAAAAAGGATGCCAGCAAAACATTAGACGTAAGCAGTCGCTGGCTCCAATATTTTACTGTTCCAGATGGATAAGCCAAATTTTTATGTTTCTCGGTGAGGAGAAATGATTGGCTCCCTTTCTTCATTCAGCCACCGCCCCTGGTCACAACAAGGTTAGTATCTATAAGGTTCTCTTCTGGTTACTTTTGTCCCCAACTTAAATGATTTTATGTTTTAAAAGGAGCCAATTTAACCAGGCTTTCTTGAGTCAAATAAAAAGTGAGTTTATTAATTACAAAACATGAGAATAAATAATGTTGCAACACATATATGCTAGAATGAGAAGTGAACCAAAAAAGGCAAAAATTTAAATGTATGCAGTATAAATTTAAATATATAGCCTCTGGTTTGTCCATGAAGAGTAGATAATGGAACGTTGTGGATGTTACTTTGGATGATACATTGATGTTAGCAATTGAGCAGTTATTTTTGATTCTTGACTTGGCAGATTAGCTAAAATTCTTTCATCGTGTTCACGTTTTGATGGTGACTAGCTTCCAGTACTCAGCGATATTGTGTGTTTTCTCTTCACCTGCAGTGCAGGAATGCCTAATTGCTGCCTTCCCGTTTTGACCTTCCTTGCACATTAGCTCAAGAGCCCACTGACACACACAGACCAAGGGTTTGAATTGGTTTTGAACACTTCTTTTTGTAAATTCCTTGAAGGGTGAAACACAAACATGTCTTTTGATACATGTCTACAGTCTGGCATCCATAAGAGATATGTTCCCACTGAGTGGAGGTAATTAGATTATCTTGCCCGCTCTGCCTTTTGAAGTCTGTCTCTTTGAAGCTTCCTTGACATCTCACAAGGCGTATCATGACATGGGCTCACAGGGAATCCTTAAGCAGTAAGTAAATTCCATTCTTAAAAGTTATATTATCAGTCAGGCCTGGCTTGCAGCCTTTGTTTAAAACAAAACACATCCTGTCCAGAATTCAATGCATCCCTAAGTAATTCTGATCCATCATCATGACACTTCTCCTGCTCAATGAATGAAGCAAAATCCATTCTCACTTCATCACTAATGGAGAAAAAGACTTTAAAATATAAAGCAACAAACACATACATACATTCTCATAGCCTCAGCTGATATCATCTTTTGAGTTCTAACTCGGTCTCTTTAAGTTCTGAACAGATGTCTGGAATTACATTTGACTTTCTGGAAACATGGTGATTTTTCTGGTGATATAGTCAAAGGAACATATTCCAATGGAAAAATCTGGCATTCTGAGCCTGAAACACATTCCACTGGCTGTGGTCAGTTCAGACTGTGATCTTTCAGTTCCCATTGTGAACACATAATTCAATGTGCAGGGCTGGATGAACACAGCAGGCCAAGCAGCATCATAGGAGCAGAAAGGCTGACGTTTCGGGCCTAGACCCTTCATCAGAAAAGGGGGAGGGGAAGGGGGTTCTGAAATAAATAGGGAGAGAGTGGGAGGCAGATAGAAGATGGATAGAGGAGAGGATAGGTGGAGAGGAAACAAACAGGTCGAAGAGGCGGGGATGGAGCCAGTAAAGGTGAGTGTAGATGGGGAGTTAGGGAGGGGATAGGTCAGTCCAGGGAGGACGGACAGGTCAAGGGGGCGGGATGAGGTTTGTCGGTAGGAGAGGGGAGTGCGGCTTGAGGTGGGAGGAGGGGATAGGTGGGAGGAAGAACAGGTTAGGGAGGCGGGGACGAGCTGGACTGGTTTTGGGATGCGGTAGGGGGAGGGGAGATTTTGAAGCTTGTGAAATCCACATTGATACCATTGGGCTGCAGGGTTCCCAAGCGGAATATGAGTTGCTGTTCCTGCAACCTTCGGGTGGCATCATTGTGGCACTGCAGGAGGCCCAAGATGGACATGTCGTCTGAGGAATGGGAGGGGGAGTTGAAATGGTTCGCAACTGGGAGGTGCAGTTGTTTATTGCGAACCGAGCGTAGGTGTTCTGCAAAGCGGTCCCCGAGCCTCTGCTTGGTTTCCCCGATGTAGAGGAAGCCACACCGGGTACAGCGGATGCAGTGTACCACATTGGCAGATGTGCAGGTGAACATCTACTTGATGTGGAAAGTCTTCTTGGGGCCTGGGATGGGGGTGAGGGAGGAGGTATGGGGGCAGGTGTAGCACTTCCTGCGGTTGCAGGGAAAAGTGCCGGGTGTGGTGGGGCTGGAGGGGAGTGTGGAGCGGACAAGGGAGTCACGGAGAGAGTGGTCCCTCCGGAAAGCAGATAAGGGTGGGGAGGGAAAGATGTCTTTGGTGGTGGGGTCGGATTGCAGATGGCGGATTTCACAAGCTTCAAAATCTCCCCTCCCCCTACCGCATCCCAAAACCAGTCCAGCTCGTCTCCGCCTCCCTAACCTGTTCTTCCTCCCACCTATCCCCTCCTCCCACCTCAAGCCGCACCCCCATCTCCTACCGACTAACTTCATCCCGCCCCCTTGACCTGTCCGTCCTCCCTGGACTGACCTATCCCCTCCCTAACTCCCCACCTACACTCACCTTTACTGGCTCCATCCCCACCTCTTCGACCTGTTTGTTTCCTCTCCACCTATCCTCTCCTCTATCCCTCTTCTATCCGCCTCCCACTCTCTCCCTATTTATTTCAGAACTCCCTTCCCCTCCCCCTTTTCTGATGAAGGGTCTAGGCCCGAAACGTCAGCCTTTCTGCTCCTATGATGCTGCTTGGCCTGCTGTGTTCATCCAGCCCTGCACCTTGTCGTCTCGGATTCTCCAGCATCTGCAGTTCCTACTATCTCTGACATAATTCAATGTGTTTGAAAGTTAGTAATAAGCTAAGGGAGCTTATTATGTAATTTGTAATGGGGAGTACCATCTCTGATGCTTATTTAGTTTTTTGGGGGTTATAACTGATTGGTCTCTATATTCCAGCTTTATTTTGCTGAAGGAGTACACCCTTACCTTGAAGTCACTCACATCAATGAGTATTCTGATTGCTTGGCTAAAGTTTGAAACTGCAAGTGCAGGCTCACTAGTTAAATGCCTGCAACTTTTCAAAAGCTGTCTAGCATTTCTCAGACAACACATCCTTTGCTTTTATTTGTCAGGATCACGTGACTACTGTGTTGAAGTTTTGGACCCATTTTTGAGAGAGCCCACATGTTCCCAAGAAACTCATGATTTCATGTTTTGATATGGGAATGGGAAACTGTGCTATTATCTATACGTTTGCAGCCCTGGTAAGTATTCATCCTTGAACAAACATGTGTTCTAGATAGATCACTTGAGATCTTATTGAACTCACTCTTGGCAAGACAGACCACTAGGTCAGCTGACTGTATTACGTGGAAGAGAGTTTCCAGTTGTTCTAAGTGCATTTCCCAAGTGTCACTGTACACTGGGGAGTTGTCTAGGTACACTACACACTTAAATAACTCTGCCACTATTTGATATATCAGCATTTGAACAGAGGCTGGGGTGATGTGGAGAAAAAAAAAGCACAACACTGGCATAACAGACAGTCAAGGAAACCTACATGGTATAGGCTATTTTGCATACCTATGCTTTGCAACTTTCTAGCCCAGGTGTCAGGTAGGAGTCAGCTCTGGTCACTGTATTGAATCTGATAGTCATTAAAGAGCATTTTGGAGCTGTCCAGCTCGGGGACAAGCATAACTGGGAGCTCCAGAAGCTACTGCAAGGGTCTGTTAGTTGGTGCTCCAACATGTAGTTAACTTCCTATCAAACCTGGGCAAGCTTTTCTAGGCCAACACAATTGGGACAGTGTCTTAGGGAAGGAGCCATTCCCACATCCACACTATGTAGAGCTATGGAGGTACAGCCTGGCTTGTACACCATAAGCCTTTTAATGCAGTGAGCAGCCTTTTCAAGTCTGTTCACTGTTCTGCACCCCAGTGAGTGAATAAGAAATCTCCGTCTGATAGTATTTCTGCATTGGTGAGCTGGGTATTAGGGGATTCAGTGTGAGCCTCGCTTCGTCTCCCTCCAAGTCACTCCCACTGCTACCCTTGTCCTTTAGGTCAGTGACAATGGGACAAACCTGTTACCTGCTTGTCGCCTTCTCAGTGGTGGTATTGCTTTATCATGTTGCCATAGTCTTTGCTTTCTCTCCTAATCTGGGAACTCAATTGGATAGTTCACTTCCCTGAGTTTCTTGGTTTCTATAGGAGACTTCTAAGGGTTCACCTGGTATTGGTAGGAACAGTGTCCTGGCAGAAATATTAGGTCCCTGGCATGTTTATCTACCTGTTTTATCATCCCTGTCTGGGACCCTTTCAAGTGTGGCTTATTTTCTTAAATTGTCTTGACAAAATTCCAATATGTCCTTGTGTAGTTTGGGGTTCTGATCCATTGTTATGATAACGCACAGGAAAGTTCAATCTGATCTTTCCTCAAAAACAGATGCTGGAATTAAAATGGTATCAACAATTTTGCTGCCTGCTGATTTCTGAGAAGATTTCAACTTGATGAATTGCAGTTATTTCACAAAGTGTTAGCTTTAGGAACATATGAAAACCTTCCACTGCCTCATAAAAGACCCAGGCAAATAAATCAATTTAATAACAAAGGCATTGAATGAAGGACTGTAGGTCTTTTAAATCAGGAGAAACCAGTTGTAATCAGAATGCAGTACACACAAGAAAGGATCTCAGAGAGACGAAGGGTGCAGTTGCCTGTCAGAATTGTGTTGATCTTTTTTGATTGAAGGAAGTCTATTCCCCCAGTCATCACCAATAATCAGCATTCTGCTCCTCCATCAGCAATGTATTAAAATGCATGCTTCAGATGCATTTCAAATGCATAAAGTCCCTTCTGGCAGCAGTATGGAGGACAATTTCATTTGGTTCTGTGATGTACAGTATGTGATTTTGAACTAGTAGCATGTGGATTTTGCTCTGTGTGTATGAAAAGATAAAAAAAAAATGATTTGCCAATCTTCCTGGGGCCATAAGTTTAAACTGGTATGTGCCAGAGATCAGGGGACTGGGGCTGATAATATGAGTTTGTATTGTCAGAATTTAATGATTGGAGAGCGAACACTGAAAAGCATTAGTTTGCTTTTGGTTTTGAATAATCAAAGTTTGATTTTAGCTTAGGAAAATCTGGAAATTGAAAAGCCTTTAGGCAGTTCTCAGAAGCAGGGGTCAGATGTAAGAACAATTTCTCCTGAAGAAAGGAGCTAGCTCAGAGCAGTTAGGAAATAGGTAACTTCACCATAAACATTTTAGTTTGAAAATTCCAGAGCAGAAGTGTTTGGTTAGATCCCTGAAGGGGTTATTTGGAGCTAAGTAGGTTTGAGCACAGCTATGTGAATAATAAAGGAAGAGGCCATCAAGCTCTCAAAACAGTGAATTGAAAGGAACAGTTAAGTTAAACCTATGGATGTGATAGAGACAGGAATTCTCCAGTATTTGAGTATTACAAAGTGATTGTGTTGTGATTGATGGGATTATGTTTTGCCATGTATTTTGAAACGTTAAGTTGTGTTTTACGTAAATAGCTCAGTTTGTTCTATTTTATCTTAGTTTTGTTTCTGTCATAACATTCTGTTTTATTTTGAAACCAAAAATGTAGCATTGCATGTTTATGTTTCATTGCAAAAACACCACATTAAATTTTAAAAACATCTCAAGTTAGATTTGCCTGGGATCTGAATTGTCTGTTAGTAACATCAGCTGGAATTATCACAATCCATAGAGGAATTTCTCCTCTTGCTGGGACCTATCTGCCAGGTAACCCGGTAGAATAAATTAATCCAGCTCTTTACCATTCCAAGACCTCTGTTTGAAATGGTCGTGGCTCGCCCTTCGAGATCCCTAACCTCAAGAGAATCACAAACTCCAATCTAAATGGTTCATGATATTGTGCAGGCTCAATCTGTATCCATGTCTATATGTGTTTTTCAATACAGTGTTTTTTTTACAGATTATGAAGAGGCATAGGTGTTGTGCCTCATTACCAAGCACTCAATCTGCTTATTGTCCTAGGTATTAACATGAAGATGCTATACTTTTAATATTGCTTGGAGGACTTAGGTTTTGAAGGATTGGGGAAAATATGCTTATTTCAAATTTTGTGGAATACTTGAAGTTGTTTCTTTAAAAGAGGATATTGAAAGTTCACTGTTGATGTTGGAATCTTTGCTTTAACAAGCTTCCTCTGACTTGTGATAATGGCTTTACCATAGACTCTGCAGGGGCTGTTAATAACAGTGACTGACTTGGATAGATTTATCTGGTTTTGCTTTATCTGATTGAATTCGAGAACTGTCTGCTAGAAACCAGCTGAACTGGAAGAAAACCTACTTAGACCAAGTTGAGTTCGAGGAAAACATTTTAAGAACCAGCTGCATAGCTGATCACTGTCATATTTGAAAAGAAAACATTGCTTGAGATCAGAGTAAAACCGATTTGTCCTTTTGCAAGAATGATTGAAGAAACACAAGATTGTAGTTCCTGTAAAAACTGTGTCTCAATGACTTAAGAGAGAGCCACGCAAGATTAGTGATTTGACCACCGATGCCAGAACATCTGAGCAATAGACTTTGAAATATCTTAAGCTTTATCCATTTAGAATCAAGAATGACCCAGAAAGCCAATTTCTATATCTGTTGTTGTTTCCTCTATCTTGAAAAATGAGTGTATAAATGTTTGTGTTTGGGAATATCTAAAGCTGTAAGCATTTATGTTATATTTACATCATACAATGTGTGTTAACTAGTTATTGCATCTTTATTGAGTACAATTTTTTTGAAAATGAACCAATCACTGTTTATTCAGAAACGCGGTTGATAGATATTATTGCCTAAAACTTGATATAGATAAGGTATTTACATTGCCATTACACTAATTGCAAAAACCATTTTAATTTTATGTTGTGGCCCTCAGATTGGTAGGACTAGAAGAGCAGGGCATTTCTTCAGCCTCGATCATAACATAAAAGTGGAGGCTTGAAAGGGTAAAGCCAACAAGGACATTTTTTTTTGATAGAATCCCAACAGTGTGGAAACAGGCACTTCAGCCCAACAAGTCCACACCGACCCTCGGAGCATCCCGCCCAGATCCAGACCCACCTATAACCCACCTAATCTACACACCCCTGAACACTATGGGCAATTTAGTATGGCCAATCCACCCAACCTGCACATCTTTGAACTGTGGGAGGAAACCGGAGCACTCAAAGGAAACCCACGCAGACACAGGGAGAATGTGCAAACTCCACACAGACATTCGCCCAGGAGTGAAATTGTTTAGTTTCCATCTTTGGGACATCTTTGTCATGATTTCTGAAAGATTTATCAAGGTATACAAGATCCATGCAGAGAAAGGACCCCTGATTAGACTCCAACAGATCTAGTTGCCCTGACTGCAGTTGGGAGAGCAGGTATAAATACTGTTGAGAATGCAGGGAAAGTAAGCAAGCCACCTGGAAGTTATAGGGAATTGTTGTTAAATGAGGCAAGTACACCTGTAGTCATACTTAAAGATACAAGAGCCACTCAAATTCTTTTGCTGAGGAAAAGAATAACTTCTCTTCTAGAGATGATATGAATGCCAGAGCTTTAGCAAATGGTCCTTGCAGTGAGTTTATAACCATACCTTTATAGTGGTAGTGTCAGATTGTGAGAGAATTACATCATGCAATCAAATGGCCACCTTTAACTCACTTTTTTTGAGAAACCATTAGTAGAGTGTTAATAGATTGTGTGGAACTTTACCAAATTTAAAGCTGGAAACCAATATAACCTTACAATTAAGGATATGCTGTTCAATTTCCAGAGGTTGTACTCTCACTGTTAAATTAGTGTGAGAGAAGTTAATCCAGTTCTTCATTCAAAGTGTTGGTCTAGTCAGATCAAGGTTCCAAATTCATGCCTAAAACTTTTTACGAAGTTTTGGATATAACACAGTTAGTCTTCAGCTGACCACCAATAGACATAAGAAACTTCAGAAACATACTATGCAACTCTCAAAATGATGATTGGGTATACTGACATGAATATTCCTCATGAATGGGACAAAGGACTTAAATCTCTTTGTTTGACCAACAGAATTTATTTACCAAGTGAGTCTACCAGTTTTAGTTTTTTTTTTAATTAGTTTATGGTCATGAGATAAGGGGACTTCTGAAATTAATCAAGTTTTTTTTAGGATTTAAGGACAATTCTTTGATGTTAAGCTATCTAGCTGTGTTTTGGGGACATCTCATATGAGCCTGCAACATAGCCCAAGAACACTCTAAAGCATTGTAAACAACCATGAAACGAAAGGACTACAACCATGCCAAATCCTAAATATTTCAACCGCGGTTGAGACATTATTATCACTGCCTTCGCAAGGTGAACAATTGATAGCATGATTCAATGTTCCACATAGCAGAGTAAAAGTATTGGTAAATTATCTAATTAACATCCTGGATGACCAGAAAAGCAATTGGTTTTGTCACATCAACATGTTGAAGCATTTTATAACGTTTGGGAGGAGGATAGCAAGTCCAGATGCCTCAGGGGCATAAAGACAATGGAAGCTGAAGATATACCGAGGACGACGCAAAGGGAAAATGAGTTAATTGCAAAACTGAACCACCTATTATCCAGTTAGTTGACACTGAACTGTTTGGAAGATAAGACACCATTCTTTCATATTTAGTGGCTGAAGAATGAACAAACCGAAGAAGGTTATTTATCACATTTAAAAGGACAAACCAGGGTGTACAACTCTACCAATATATGATACAGACATGGAATAATCCTCTCAGATAAAGCTGCATCCTTATTGCTCAGGTCTAGAGAAACAGGCCCGCATGAAATCACAAAATGAAACAGAAATCCAATATATATTTAAAAACTACCTAATTGAATCCAGTCAAAGCAGCTTGAGTTTCCCAGCTGGATTAGCACCTAAACCTGATGGTTCATCCAAATGCTACATAGAAGGTCAATGCAGGAAGATCAATGCAGTAACAAAGGAAGATCCCGGATGAATTCCTTGCTTGGAAGACTGTATTGCTAGGATTGGCAGTGCCAGATTTCTTACCAGAGTAGATTTAACAAAAGGATGATAAAACAGAAATGTAGATTCAGGAAATCTGAAATAAAAACAGAAATTGCTGGAGAAGCTCAGCAGGCCTGGCAGTATCCATGGTGAGAAAGTAGAGTTAACATTTCAAGTCCAGCGATCCTTCTTCAGAACACAAAGAGATAAAAGGATAGTTACAAGTTCATTCAACACCCAGAGCGAGTGAGAAATCAGCCTTTGTCATACCAGATGTTCTTTTCCAAAGCCAGGCGATGCCTTCAAGCTAAAAAGATGCACTGACTTTATTGCTTTTAATATTTCTAGGAGCAGTGAGAGTTTGCAATTTACTGTTTGTCTTTGATGTTGCTAATTTTTTTTGTTTAATATTCAGTAATTTTCATGCATGTCTTATTGCCAAAATTGTTCATCTTTCTGTTTATTCAAAATTAGGTAACTCTATGGATGAAAATGTCATGTCCAATAATTTAGATTACGACGATGAAGATCCTCTGCTTGACATGTGATTCAACACCTTTACCTGGATATTGGACAAGTTGAGGCATACTCAATAGATTCTCCACATCATAGAGAATGGCACTTGTTTGCTAGAGTGGTCAATGATGCCGAATGTGAGGAATATATCTAATTTTTAAAAAATGCAAAAGTAACTGCTCATTTCATTACAATGTCTGGAATCCCACAGCCGTACCTGAGCATATTAATTAAAGTATCAAAATATTTGGTTGAAAATTTACTCTGTTGTGCAAGTGGTAACATGAAAGTATAACATACATTTTGCCATCCCTGGAGGGATAAAAACAACGTCAATTGGATATTTAAAGAAATCTCCCTTTAACCATTGGATAATTTGAATGGTGTGCTAATTTAGTTAGGAAACCACATAATTGCCTGAAGCATGAAATCCCACACACACACACATTCTCAAATTTGTACCTATCACGCGAAATGTATCCTACTTAGACCAAATGGTGATGTGATGCTTTGCAGTTAACTGATACAATTCACATTCAGTCCAACATATAACTTTTAAGGCAAAAATGAATTAAGTAAAAGAAATCCGCAAAGTATATTTCAGTGAAGATTTCTAATATCGGATTGTTCACTGCAAATTGGATTTTATTCTGATAGAAAAATTTGCAAGCTTAAAAATTGCTGCAGGCGGAATTGGTCTGTGACAGCAATAGATTCAAGTTTGTTCATGATATTTGAGTTCCTATATTAATCTCATGTGAATTCCCAATCTTTATTTCACTGTCTTGTAAAATGATTAGAAAGGAGTCAGAATGGGTGCTTTTTTTTTAACTTCTTAGCTTGTTATTTGTGAGAATTTTTTAAAGCTGAATGATTGTTAAGTCTGTTTGATGATTTCCGTATTCCTGAATGTCAATTGGCACCAGAATGAAATTAACATTGTACTCTGTGAAATTGACCCCACAGAGCTCACTGAATCTCTCAGGGCAGCCTTCTTCTTCATTTCTACTTAGTGTTGTAGTGTGCTGACCATTTTTGTTATTTTAATGTGTCCATTTCTGTTGCTGAGCTCCATTAAGAAGGCTTAGTAACTGTTGCGAATTCCAAACTTTCATCCCTTAGGTTTCTGCCCCCGGAGATCTCATACTGTCATACTCAGTTCACCAAGGCTGTCACTTCCAATCCTGGATCTGCAGACACTTTTCAGGGGTCCACAAAATAATTGAGATAGACTTGATGTCAGCCAGGAGGCAAAAGTAGAAAGCATTTGCCACATAAGCAACACAGAGTTGTTTGGTTGTTTCACCAAGGAGCCAAGTGCATGTGTATGAAGGCTAAGGGAAGCACAAAGATTGGCAGAAAGATCCAGAGTTACTGAGGAAGATTGGGATGCAAGGCTTCTCCAAAAGGGGGCAGTTTTTAAAATAATATTTAATTACTGTCTCCTGTGTAGTGAGAAACAGGCACACCCATTTGTATGTAAATACCTGTTTCTTGAAAGTATTCAAGTTATCTACAGAGGGTGTCGATTTACATACCAGAACTGATGGAAAGCTTTGATCTTACTTGCCTAAGATCCAAGATAAAGGTGTGTCAAGTTCTCATTGGAGAGCTACTATCTGCTGACTATGTCAGACTGGTATTCGATGTTGGAGAAACGTCTTTAGAGGCAAGACTCTGCCAGACACATATGGAGATTGGTTTGACCGTCAGCATTAGGAATCCAAGTATCATAGTCCAGAATGTGCCATATTGTCATGGATCAGGATTGACAACATGAAGTTGGAGGTGTTTGATAACTTCACATATCTAGGCTGTGCAATCACTAACAATCTGTCTCTTGATGCTAAGATCAACACACACCTCATAAAAACTGCAACTTCTTATGTCCAAGTTGAGTAAGTGTAGAACAACAGCAAGCTGACTGAGGAAACACAAACTGCGAGTCCACCAAACTTGCATCCTTAGCGAACTTTTCTACAGTGGTGAGATCTAGACTAGAGGCAGGAGATGGGGGCTGAACAGTTTCCACCTTCACTATTTCAGATATATTCTTGGCACCTCTTGGCAGGACAAGGTCACCAATTTAGCGTAGACACATTGTGAAGTCAACAATGTCTGTATTGGCTCATGCAGTTGTGCTTGTTAGAATAATGATGGCTGAAAATCTGTTGTATAATGAACTGGCCTCTGGGACACAACCTCCTGGGTACCTTAACCTCTGCTACAAGGACACTTCCAAGTGAGAAATGAAAATATTAGCTGATAACTGGGAGACAGTCGCTGCCAGTTGGGAACTCTGGAAGCAGATGATTTTGAAGGGCATCAGAAGAGGCAAGCAGAAACAAAAATCTCAAGAAACAGGCCTAAAGAAAACAGAGGCCAACAAATTGTACACATTAGCTCACTGCCATCTTCTTCAGTATTGCAATGAGGAGCTCCTGAGCCATACCAGACAATACTTAACACAAGCACCAAAGCATAAACTATTGTCTTATGATATAAATCACTGCCATCATGGAAAAAGTCTTTGAATATAGTGCTTTCATGTTATAAGTATTATACAGTATAATTTAGATCAGAAGTCTGATTATTAATTTCAATGAATTTCAACCAGATTGTTTGAGAACCTAAAGTAACCTGCAATCTTATTTCACTGTTTGTAATTCGAGGTCACAGAGTCTTGAGTTTTTAATCAGGTTCCAAACTGAAGTACCAAATTTGTTTTGCTTTATTACAAAGCAAAAATATTTGCAGAGCAACATAATTCTTACACAATTTTTAGCTGCTGAACTCGCAGAGTTTTTAAAGATTAAATGTACATTTGTAACCGTGAATATATTAAATATTGTTTGAATAATAATTTTCAATCGAGTTCCAATGTGTATTCTATGTCTTAAGCTTACACCTTCTGATTTCTCTCTCTTCAATTCCACCAGCAGATGCTTAAATGTCACATTTTCTCTTTTGTTTCCTGGAGATAATAGTAAGTTCAATACAACCGTCAAATTTAAATGTCCTTTTTGTATCTCTGATAATGTTTTGTTTCAAAATGAATTATGTATAGAATTAGAATAGTATTATTCTGGAATGCGGTCCTGCTGACTGAATCAGTGATGAAACCAGTCTGCATATCAAAAAGAAAAATAATAACCTTTTCAGATATGTTGGAATTATTTGACCATCTTAAGGTTACTTGGTTGAGAATAAAACCTGTCTTTGCTTTTAATTTATACATAAAAATAACCACCAGACCAGAGTCACTGGCATCTAAATTAATACAGTGCCTTGATGGCCAGACCTGTCACAAAGGAATAATGAAAATGTAAGCAAAGGCACAACATAATAAATAAATCATTTGTTTCGTTGTGGAATAACATTAGTATCCTTTTCTCTTTCAACTAACTTGACATTTTCTGAGTTTTAGATACTATATCATTATGACTGAATTTTGATTCAATTTTGATCATAAATGCAATTTTAATAATTTCTCACCAATCTTTTAAATCCGTCCAGCAGCTATCCTTTTCTGTTGCACTATACTGCTTCTGGGGTGACCAACTACTAACTATCTCCATTAGAAAGCGGAAGAATACGGGAACTTCTGGATGTTAAGTTAGCTGCAAGATTTGCTGGGCTAGAAGTTGTTAGAATCAAGTCTATCCTGAGCAAATTGAGAAGAAATAATTTTACATTGAGATATGTGTAATAGTGGCATATGTCAGTAAGTTATTCAACATAGCTGATTCAGGCTCTGCATGATTCTCTAATCTGTGTTAGCAAGTTTTAAATGAACCAGCATAGCTCATTGATGGATTTTGGACACTCACTGACTGATAGAAGCCTTAACCTAAGCCAGCAATCCCAGAACCTGAAAAGTTCAAGTGACCTTGGCTGAACAAACAGCAGAATCTTACCAGTGTGCTGTACTGGCATGATATACTTTTAACCAGTTAACACTTGTTGCACTCCTACATATAAAAAAGGTTGCCTCTGTCTTGGTGTTACTTTGCGGACAAAGATATTAGCAATGTTGTACTTGTCCGGTTAAGGCTAGCTGCTAGCTTGTCAGACAATTCTGTTGCTGTTTGATTTTCTCACAGCAGGTGCAAGTGAAGGTGGAGTGGCTGGGGACAATTAGATCTATCCTTCTCCCCCTTTTCTCTTTGGTGCCAGCTATTTGTTCAACCGGAAAGGTATCTGCAGCACTATAGATGTCACACTTCCAGGCATCATGATTTGTGGACTGCACTTACTATGATTGGTAATGATTGGTATGGCTAATGGAGAAGGACTTCTTCTGAGAGTCCTTAAAATATTTCTGTGGGACACCTTTGTTCCATTTACCGGTGGTCAGCTCTCCCTACAATCTGACCTTGACAAGTGATTGTCATCCATCAGGGCAATGTGACCCATCCAATGCAGTTGGCTTTGTAGTAGGTGTAAAATGGGGCAAAAATCCCCATCAATTTATGGAAATAGCCTGGACTAAAACCCTCTGAAGATGTAATTTTGTGGAAATTACATTGGACCTAAAATTCACTGAACTTTTGGACTCAAGAAACCATGGGCCTCAACTGAACCAGGAAAAGGCTGGTTGGGACAGACTGGATAATATGCAATCCCAGGGCAGATGTCTGGAACAGAGGCTAGCTTGCAGAAACTAAAGGAAGACCTCCATTCGTACCCTAACTTAAAACAACGGAAGCCAGACTGCAGGAAACAAACAACTCCAGACCTTCTGTAGCCTACAGAGGTACAAAGCCATTTCAATTTCTGATCCGTGCTTAGGCACAGAAATACAGAACATTCCACACCATTGTTCTACATGTAGAGAGAGATAGTAGGAACTGCAGATGCTGGAGAATCCGAGACAACAAGGTGCAGGGCTGGATGAACACAGCAGGCCAAGCAGCATCATAGGAGCAGAGAGGCTGACGTTTCGGGCCTAGACCCTTCATCAGAAAAGGGGGAGGGGAAGGGGGTTTTGAAATAAATAGGGAGAGAGTGGGAGGCGGATAGAAGAGGGATAGAGGAGAGGATAGGTGGAGAGGAAACAAACAGGTCGAAGAGGCGGGGATGGGGCCAGGAAAGGTGAGTGTAGGTAGGGAGTTAGGAAGGGGATAGGTCA
>NC_063349.1:39867640-39920525 GCF_021869965.1 Rhincodon typus
GGAGGGGATAGGTGGGAGGAAGAACAGGTTAGGGAGGCAGGGACGAGTTGGACTGGTTTTGGGATGCGGTGGGGGGAGGGGAGATTTTGAAACTTGTGAAATCCACATTGATACCATTGGGCTGCAGGGTTCCCAAGCGGAATATGAGTTGCTGTTCCTGCAACCTTCGGGTGGCATCGTTGTGGCACTGCAGGAGGCCCAGGATGGACATGTCGTCTGAGGAATGGGAGGGGGAGTTGAAATGGTTCGCGACTGGGAGGTGCAGTTGTTTGTTGCGAACCGAGCGTAGGTGTTCTGCAAAGCGGTCCCCGAGTCTCCGCTGGGTTTCCCCGATGTAGAGGAAGCCACACCGGGTACAGCGGATGCAGTATACCACATTGGCAGATGTGCAGGTGAACATCTGCTTGATGTGGAAAGTCTTCTTGGGGCCTGGGATGGGGATGAGGGAGGAGGTATGGGGGCAGGTGTAGCACTTCCTGCGGTTGCAGGGAAAAGTGCCGGGTGTGGTGGAGCTGGAGGGGAGTGTGGAGCGGACAAGGGAGTCACGGAGAGAGTTGTCCCTCCGGAAAGCAGATAAGGGTGGGGAGGGAAAGATGTCTTTGGTGGTGGGGATTCTGCTCCTATGATGCTGCTTGTTCTACATGTAAACCTGTTTCACCTTTGGATGTAAGAACATTTACACTACTATTCAAACCTTAACAAATACCCATCCAAGGGAAAGACTGGACATTCCAAACTATCGAAACTATTCACCTTAATCAAAAAGCCATTCACACCTACTCTAGTGATCAGGAGCTCATTCAGCCCCGAGAGGAGGAACACTAGCTCGGCAGCCGAAACCTGATTTGGTGGGAGATAAGGGGGCTTGGAGTTGGGTATAGCTGGAGACCCCGAGCCCAGCACTGTGCACTTCGAAACCAGCAATGCGCCCCATTTCCAACCAGGTGTGTGTTCTGAGGTGGGCACTGTGCACTCCTAGTGTGAGCGGTTCGCGAGCAGCAGGCCCTGCATGTGAAGGGCCTTGAGCGAAAGCCACGAGGAAGGGAAAGGAAATCAGTCCGACTTACCAACTCAGAGAAAAGTTCCCGTAGAAGCTGCGAACCCTCCACACCAAGTGCAATCCTCGCAACCAATGAACACCATCAACCAACTACGAACCTCCACTCGATGGTTGGAGGCGACCGAAAGCATCCAGACACAAGACACCGACCGGCTCAACACCAGCAACATCCACCACAACAATCTGCTCGCAAAGACCACCAAGAAAGAACAGAAACCTAAGGTACTCACCCAGCAGGTCCAATGCGCCTAACCGCATCAGCGGACACCACAATACTGACCGTTAGCAGTACTTGCTGCCCTTCAGACTCCCAGCTACAGCAAGAAGCTACGGACAAGAGTCAGTCAAAATCACAGATTCACTCCTGCAGTGAGCCTAAGATAATCGAGACCCTCTAACCCAGCTTGGCTAGTCTTAGATAGGGGAAGGTGGGGTTCAAGGGCTGAAGGTGTAGGGCACCCCTAAGGAAGGGAAGCGGGATAGGACTTTGGGTTAGCAGGTAATCTCTCTCTCTCTCCTCTCTGTCTCTCCCTCTCCCTACCGCCCCTCCCCCCCCCCCCCCTTTCCCTGTTAACATAGGTAACAGCCACCCACTGTATCTATTTATCTGCCATATCAAGTCTTGGCTGTAAGGCTTAACTGGGGGGCAAGTTAACTGGGAGCCAGGTCTCAGTCGTTAGTAGTCAAGTTTGATATTCACTTTCCTGTTTTCCTGTAAATATATTCAATTTGCTTGTCTTTCAATAAAATCAGAGTTTTCTTAGCTTCTGAAGCATCTGCCTCCTGTGTTTTGCACCACACCACATTGCATACATAAGCCTAGTGTCAGAAGCAGGGAGCTGGTGAACAACAAACCAGGAAACACTCCCTACAGAGGCTTTGTTGGCTTTGGTGTTGGTGTTGTTGGTGTTTCCAGGATGTTAATGTTTGTGATGCAGTCTTGGCAGTGGATTTTGAGAATGCCATGGAGATCTGGGCACTTTTAACTAATGACGATATTCCTTCAGCCTAGATGAGCAGGATGTTTCCTGGAAAAAAAGAGGAAAGTATCAGAACAAATAGATCATTTTTTCTGAAGTCTCTGCTGCAGCTTGTTTGGAAGATTTTTTAAAACTAGAACTGGGATTATGTGAGTATCAGCTACTCATCAAAGCAAAACAGAAGATACCTTTTCTGGCTGTTTGTCCCTTCTGAAACTGATAAAGGCTGCTGTGTTTTCAATACCTTCACAAACTGTACACTATCCATTGAACACCTCAGATTAAGCATAAATTAATCTGAGGACATAGTTTTAAGGTGGGAGAGGTAAGATTTAAAAGGGAACTAAGGGGCAGAGAGTGGTGCATGTATGGAATGAAAGGAAGTGTTGGAGGCTGGTACAATTACAACATTTAAAAGGCATCTGGATGGGTGACTGAATAGGAAGGGTTTAGAAGGATATGGGCCAAATGGTGGCAAATAGGACAAGATTAATTTGGGATATTTGGTCATCATGGACGAGTTGGACCGAAAGGTCTATTTCCATGCTGTACAGCTCTATGACTTTTATGATATCTAAACTTATTTGGGTACCCATAGTGCATGGAATTCTTCAAATGTTAAATTGGAGTTATAGGTTGTTTAGAATGAGAAGGGAAATTTTAACTTAAGAATTCCCATTGTACATTTGGGTTAACTACGATTCAGATGATAGTGCTTGCCACTGACTCACAGTCAACATTAAATTGTTCCAGGCTTAACAATCCATCCAAAAACTCCTCTTTAATAGTAGCAACCATTAATGTCACACGCAAATAGGACTAAGACAACTGGATTTATTTAGTGGACCATTAAAAATCATTTTGAAAATATCAGAAATTATTAGAATGAAAGAACAAGCTTAATTTGCAATCTGCTACACTTGATTGCATTTGAATACAAAATACTTTCCTTATAATTATCAAGTTCTATTCCAGATGGTGATTTAATCTTGAAATAAACTTTCAATTAATATATTGAAATAGTTTTGTACATTGTTGTTCACCTTCGACTTTTCAGGATTAAATTCCATTTGCTATTGTTCATCCCATCTAACCCACCCATCTATGTCATCTGTAGTCTAAAGCTATCCCCCTCACTGTGTACCACACCACCAATTTTTGTGCCATCTGTGAACTTACCGATCATATCTCTACAATTATGTCTAGATCACTATTAATGTACACAACAAACAGCAAGGGACCCAGCATTGAACCCTATGGTGCACCACCAGTCACAAGCTAACAGTCACAAAAACATCCTTCAATCATTTCTGAGATAGTTGGAACTGCAGATGCTGGTGAATCCGAGACAACAAGGTGCAGGGCTGGATGAACACAGCAGGCCAAGCAGCATCATAGGAGCAGAGAGGCTGACGTTTCGGGCCTAGACCCTTCATCAGAAAAGGGGGAGGGGAAGGGAGTTCTGAAATAAATAGGGAGAGAGTGGGAGGCGGATAGAAGATGGATAGAGGAGAGGATAGGTGGAGAGGAAACAAACAGGTCGAAGAGGCGGGGATGGGGCCAGTAAAGGTGAGTGTAGGTGGGGAGTTAGGGAGGGGATTGGTCAGTCCAGGGAGGACGGACAGGTCAAGGGGGTGGGATGAGGTTAGTCGGTAGGAGATGGAGGTGCGGCTTGAGGTGGGAGGAGGGGATAGGTGGGAGGAAGGTGTCCGCTCCACACTCCCCTCCAGCTCCACCACACCCGGCACTTTTCCCTGCAACCGCAGGAAGTGCTACACCTGCTCCCATACCTCCTCCCTCACCCCCATCCCAGGCCCCAAGAAGACTTTCCACATCAAGCAGATGTTCACCTGCACATCTGCCAATGTGGTATACTGCATCCGCTGTACCTGGTGTGGCTTCCTCTACATCGGGGAAACCAAGCGGAGACTCGGGGACCGCTTTGCAGAACACCTACGCTCGGTTCGCAATAAACAACTGCACCTCCCAGTCGCGAACCATTTCAACTCCCCCTCTCATTCCTCAGACGACATGTCCATCCTGGGCCTCCTGCAGTGCCCAACGATGCCACCCGAAGGTTGCAGGAACAGCAACTCATATTCCGCTTGGGAACCCTGCAGCCCAATGGTATCAATGTGGATTTCACAAGTTTCAAAATCTCCCCTCCCCCTACCGCATCCCAAAACTAGTCCAGCTCGTCCCTGCCCCCCTAACCTGTTCTTCCTCCCACCTATCCCCTCCTCCCTATTTATTTCAGAACTCCCTTCCCCTCCCCCTTTTCTGATGAAGGGTCTAGGCCCGAAACGTCAGCCTCTCTGCTCCTATGATGCTGCTTGGCCTGTTGTGTTCATCCAGCCCTGCACCTTGTTGTCTCGTCTTCAATCATTTCTCTCTACTTCTTGCCAGTAAGACAATTTTGGATATAATTTGTCAAATTGCCTTGGATCCCATGGGCTGTTAGCTTCTTAACCAGTCTACCATGTGATAACTTGTCAAAAGCCTTACTTAAAAGTTCATGTAAACTACATCAACTAAATTATCTATTCATCTTGTCACATTTTCAAAAACATTAATGAAATTTGTTAGACATGATCTCCTGACAAAGCCACGCTGACTGCCCTTGATTAATCCATGCCTCTCCAAGTGGAGGTTATGTCTGTTGTCAGAATTGTTTGCAATATGATTTCTCTATCACTGATGCTAGACTACTGGCCTGTAGACTCCTGATTTACCCCTACTGCCTTTCTTGAATGATGATATTACATTAACTGTCCTTCAGTCCTCTAGCACCCCAAGTATGGCCAGAGAGGATGTAAAAATTAGTGTGGGAGCCCCTGAAATCTCTACCCCTGCCTCTCACAGGTTGCCGGACAACTGTGGGAAATTGGAAGCATGACTGAGCACTGAAATGAACAGCCACAATGGCAGCAGCCTGAGTGTGAATTTCACCACTGGTATGAATTTACACTGGTAGCAGCAGTGTGAGCTTCCACTGCTGCTTGTGTTGTGGCTTTCAAGCAGACCTGCCACGATCACCAAATCATTTATTGTGCAAGCTTATCCAAATATTTTGAAGGCTGTCTTGGCAATGTAACCCATCTTTGATGCCTTCAGTCCCACAGCTCAGCATGCCCTTAGCATGTATGTGAGACTGAGTTTAAATTATGAGTGTTATGTAAGAGATCTGACCGACAGATATATATGGAATGTGATAATTTGAGCAGTATTTGAATCTAATGGTACAGTTGGTAGAATTTGGCATTTTAGTGATGCATTTCTTGACCTTGACCACTCATATGGTTGTTAGACTTCTTGCAACTCTACATCCTTGGGGCTTGACTCCTGGCATTGACATCTATGGCCCTCTGCTCCCACTGTTTTCCAACTGTGTGTATGGAGAGCCTTCTGCAGAACTCCTCTTGTACTTTCCACCTTCTCTATCAAGGGAAACTTGGTCAGCATTGGAAGAGTTGCACCCAATGGCAACTTATCAGTCTTTGAACTTTTATAGCATCTATCAGAGTCCATTCTCACTCGCAGTCTGCTCTCAAATCTGTAACATCACTGCTTTTCTCACACATGACTCACAAATGACTCGAAAGACCTTCGTTGCAACATCTCTGGAAATCTTGGTGCCCCTCTTACCGTTTCACAGGTCAGATGTCCTGCCTGCATGTCTTCCACCACTTGCTCCAACAGAGCACCTCCCTTTCAGAGATTCAATCTAACTTTAAGGAATACACATTAGCTTGAACAGATGTGTGCATCCAATAAACTGCAGTTAGCACTGGCAGCAAACAGCAACCATTCAAATGTGCAGCAATCATGCTATTAGATGTGCTTCTGAGTGGTCAGTTGTGCAATAGTCGTGCCATTACACTCCCAATAAAGACCAATAGCTTTAAATAGATTTGAATTCTCAGTGACTGATGCAAAGGATCACACAACAGGGTTTCATGATTTAAAACTTTTATTGTAAAAAGACTAAAATACACATCATTTAAACATTAGTGTATTAGTTCCCACAAAAGTAAATTACAGAGAAAAAAAATCCTTATTAGTCTCCTTACCTAACTAATTATCGCACGACATTATCATATAACACATTGCAGGCTCAGTAGAAATGTAGTCTTATTTTTAACATCCTGAATCCTTCCTGGTATTTCATCAGTCTTTTTTCTGTTGCTTCACTGGTGGAAGTCTTCCAGAGTTCCAATAAAAGTGTTTTCATTCAATGGTCCTGAGCGTAATCAAATCAATTTCAGCAGTGAGGCACCCAATGGCAACTTATCAGTCTTTGAACTTTTATAGCATCTATCATAGTCCATTCTCACTCGCAGTCTGCTCTCAAATCTGTAACATCACTGCTTTTCTCACACACAGCAGGTCTGAGTTCTAAAGGAGTTATATTGGAATCAAATTATGAATTCTGTTTCTCTCTCTCCACAGATACTGTCAAACCTGCTGACTATCTCAAATATTTCTTCTTTTTATTTCAGATTTAGCATCCATAGTATCTTGTTTTTATCAGCATCCCTTTGTTCAACTTTCCAGTGTCATGCCTTAACAGGGAAGCGTGCATCAATAATAAAGCCCTGAGATAACAAGGTGTAGAGCTGGATGAACACAGCAGGTCAAGCAGCATCAGAGGAGCAGGAAAGCTGACGTTTCGGATCTGGACTCTTCTTCAAGCTAACTGGCCTATAGTAATTTCTGAAGAAAATTTCTGATGAAGGGTCCAGACCCGCAACGTCAGCTTTCCTGCTCCTCTGATGCTGCTTGGCCTGCTGGGTTCATCCAGCTCTACACCTTGTTATCTCAGATTCTCCAGCATCGGCAGTTCCTACTATCTCTGAATAATAAAGCCCTACTGTTTTACAAGTCATCACAAATGCGAACAAGCCCAATTAAAGCACCACCATGACCAATTTATGACAAAAGCAGTCTGTACCAGGCTTCATCATTAAGAGTAAAACAACTATTTAATGAAAAGTCCTTATTTAACAAAGAACAGAGTGAAAGGAAGGATTCTTAATCTACCACAACAATGTGATTTAAACTACACCCCGTTAAATCTAATGACTGTCTCCCTCGAATGACTGGGGATTGCTGGCCACATAATGAGCATCTTGTCTTTATGTCTGTGATAAGCTGCAAGGCTAGATAGAAATTATATCAGCCTGATAGCTTTGGCTGGGGTGCAGTGTGGAAAGCAAACTGTAAAAAGGCAAGGCAAGGCAGGGATGCTGTGAGCGTCCAGGTACTCTCAAGGTGAGTGAAAGCTAAGAGAGCAAGCAAATAGCCCTGAGATGCAGCTTGGCACATTCCAAGCTGGGTGACTGTCCCCGTGTGCAATGTGGCCTTGCAATAGCATATCAAAGCTGGTTGCTGGTGTGCCCTGAGGTGTAGCTTTAATGTGCAGAAACAATCAGTAAGTGGATCACAGAGGTCTTAAAGTCCTAACTGGCTGGCAGATAGAGGTCAATGCATCAAGTGCCCTTGAGGGTACCCACAGATGTTATTTTCAGGTGTCCAAGATGGCAATCTGGAGGAGCCTATGGTGACCTGAAGTTACCAAGTACCTGGTTTGACTTTAGTGTTGGGAATTGTTGACAACTAGTTTCCATGCAAGAAGTTGGAGAATAGGAAGCTACATATTAATGAAATGAGATTTACAGTTAATGAGGCTGGCAACAAGCAATAATCCCCATTAATAAACATCTCGCCACTCCCTAGTGAACCTCCCTCCCTCATTCGGCACCCAGAATTTCATTTCTTCTTATTCATTCATGGGATGAGGGCATCACTAGCTAGGGCAGCATTTATTGCCCATCCCTAATTCACCAGAGGGCAGTTAAGAGTCAACCACATTGCTGTGGGTCTGGAGTCACATGTAGGCCAGACCAAGTAAGGATAGCAGTTTCCTTCCCTAAAGGGCATTAGTGAACCATATTGGCTTTTCCAACAATCGACAATGTTTCATGGTCATTAGATTCTTAATGCCAGATATTTATTGAATTCAAATTCCACCGATCTGCCGTGGTGGAATTCAAACCCAGGTCCCCAGAACATTACCTGCATCTCTGGATTAACAGTCCAGCGAAACTTCTCGACCCAAAACGTCAACTTTCCTGCTACTCTGATGCTGCCTGGTCTGCTGTGTTCCTCCAGCTCCACATTGTTGTCTATACCAATAAGCCATTGCCTTCCATTTAATGATGCAGGAGTTGCTCCTGACATTGAAAAAGGCCTCATCCAACTTTTCATGTAACTATGCTACATTTTTCACTATAGTCCATGTTTTTGAGGCCTCTAAGATTCCACCCTTAAGTCTATCTGCCTTAACGAGCTGCCCTGTCCTTTGATTTTTTGGTTTTAAACTTGGCATGTGACTTTTAACAAGACTTCTTCCAGGATTTATTCAGAGCACAAAGTTGGAATCAGGCAGAACTAGTACGGAGTCTCATTTTACCTTGAACTAAAATGATGCAGTTTAAAATGTAACAATCTGATAAAACTTTGTTTTCATGAGAATACCTGCCTCTATTTTGGGGGCAGTCTAATTTTGCCCCTCACTACCTTTCCACCACCCTCTCCCCTTAAAAGACTCACCATCAAAATCCACTTTTTTAAAACAAGAATTATATAACCACACATTTATATTTTCCTTTTTTTGACTAATTTTTACCTTTTTTGATGCCAGAACACAGACTTTTTTTTAAACTTTAGAGGTACTGTATTAATGCAAGTTGTTGTTCTTGTCTAAAAGGGAGCTTTGTTTATGCATATCCTTTTGATGAGCTTTGAGCAATGGACTTTCATTCACTGCCAGAGAAAGAAAACTTTCAGATTGTTCAAGTAATTTTACTTAGGATGCCAAGTGTCAACAGACAAAGTAAACTCTCTTCAGTCCAGCCTGATATGATTTTATATGATGCGTTAAGAGGTTAAAATGTATATATAGTAAATCTCTAGACCACTCCATCCCACTTGATTAACAATGATGAATCATATGGGTTTATATTGAAAAGAGTAGTCAACACTGGGTAAGATTTGCACTCTGTATTCGAATAAAAAAAATTAGAACATTAAAAAGACATTCATGCATAACATATATGCGCACAACTCTTGCATACTGATTAGATAAATTCATTCAATTTTATCCTTGGCTGTTAAAAGCCATCTTTGGAACGGAGCCAACAAAACATAAAATGTTTTAAAGCACTCAATCACAATGCTATAATCCATCTGGGCTTTTTGGAATTTAATTCTATTTTGATTTATGTGAGACAATATTTTAAAGGTTTTATACAAAAATAATGGTATGATCCAATAGATCATAGTTTCAAAATACATTTAAATTTCAATTTTTCTGATCAAATCTTTGCAGAACTAGCACACTATTACACATTTCTTACGCATTATTAAAATTATCATCATGTGGAGCTTATCATTCCTGCTCCTACCTTATACTTGATGGCTAAAAACAGTGTTGCAACGTTAGTATAAATTAATATGCCAATACTGTCTTCGTTAAAGTTTAGATATTTTTGTTTTGTTGCAACTCTTTTTCCAACATCACTTGAAACTGCCTTAAAAACTGTTCAGGTTATGAAACCGACACTTGGGATGAAATCGGTCCTTGTCAAGTAATGCACAACAGTAGCATAGTGAATTGGAAACCTGCTTTACATGGCAGCACATTATTTTAATCCACTGAGTTGAAGAAAATAGAAACCCAGCTCTGATGTAAAATAGGCTGGTTTTTGGTGATAAGTCTGTTTCATGCTGACTGATGGAGACTAATTTCATGTCAATTGATCTTTAATGAAAATTTAGAATCTCCTTTGCTAGATACATTGTTGACTTTGTGGTAACAACCAGATTTCCTTTGTTGAAAGATTTTGTTCTTTTCACTTTATTTCAAAACTTAAAAGTTAAGAACCATGATACACTGAAATGTTTAAAGTTGTTGATATGCTAATCGGTTGATTAGTATGGCTGTGGGATAGAGATTGCTTCTTACGGACCAGAAATAAATCAATTATGGCAAAGTGTTTTGAAGCAATGCCAAATATCTATTTTGGGTTAAAATTCTCAAAATTTACAAACGCAGATGGTACATACTTATGTTCCCAAACGCAAATATCCAGTATAATCATTTGTATGTCTTGGTGTTTAGAGGTTCTAAAGATTGTGTTATTGTTCAGGTTATTTTTAAATTCAATGCCTATTCCTTAAATGTAAATGTACAATGAAGTTTTGGGACAACAGATGTGTCTATCTTTCCCACAGTGTGTTTTCATCCCTGATGCCATTATTTTGTCTAGTATTCTGACCAGTCCACTGATATCTTGGAGCAATGTACGGCTGTCATCCTTCTTGTCCCTTTGTCATACATGAATTTCTTGATCAATGCCTGTATGTTTAAGTCCAAAACATTAATGTATCTCATAAACAGCGGGGCCTCAGCACCAAGCTCTGTGGAAACACACTGTAAACAGACTTCCAGTCATAAAAACATCCATCTACCAGGAATCTCTGTTTTCTGCCTGTTAGGCAACTTTGGATCCAATATCCCATTTTGCCTCTGATCTCATGGGATCTTACTTGACCATTCTGTCCACCTTATCATAATCCTTCCTAAAGTCAATGTGGACCAGATCAAATGCTCATCCTCATCCACACTTCTGGTTACCTCCTCAAAGAGTACAATGAAATCTGTGCAACATGACTGTCCTCTATCAAATTCTTGCTAATGCTGATTAATGCATGTCTCTCAAAGTGTATATGTTATGTCCATCTGAATTCTAATAACTTCCCTAGAACTGAGGTTAGACTGACTGGCCTGTAATTTGCTGATCTCTCTTCTTTTTTTTTGAATTATGGGACAACTTTAGTAGTCATAAAGTCGTCTGGCCTGAGACGATTTCTGAATGCAAAGTACAGAATTTGTTGGATTTTCTACATATTGACTAAAAATTCTCCTGCAATTTAAGAATGTTGCACCCTCCCTACCTTGCATACAAAACCAATCCCCGTTCATCTTTTGGTAGTTAAAATTCCTTACTATTACTGCCTTATTATTCTTACACTTCTCTGAAATTTGATTATATACTTGATTCTCCATTTCTTCCTGACTGTTTTGGTGATCTATAATATGCACCCAACAGTGTCTTTGCCACTTTTGTGATTTTTACTTTTACTAATACATTCTTATTTGATGATCCTTTTAAGATATAATCCTCCCTCATAGATATAAATCAATATTGCAAATCCCCTCGCCATTTCATCTGAATATCCTATAACCAGACATGTTGAGCCACCAATTCTGGCCACCGTTCAGCCAAGACTTGATTATAGCTATGATAGCTTACCCTGACATACCCATCTGTGCCCTCAGCTCATCTATTTTAATCCTCAGCTCCCTGCATTAAAATATATTAGATTTAGACTTGCAAAACATTTTCTCCACCTTCCAGACTGATTCATTTTAATTCCATCTCAACATTTTTCTTCTCTGAACTGTTTGTCAGGATCCCATGTCCCTGCTAATCCAGTGTAAATCCACCCAATTTAAAAACCTCCCTGTGAGGATGTTGGTCCCATTCTTGTCTAGGTGCAATCCATCTAACATGTACAGGTCCCAGCTCCCCCAGAAATGGCCCCAATGCCTCAGAGGTTTAACCTTTCCCTTGTGCATAATTTTTCTACCCTCACATTCATCTGCTCTATCCTTACATTCCTATACTTACTACTGTATGATACCAGGAGTATTCGGGAGATTACTACTTTTGAAATTCTGCTTTTCAATTTCTGCTTAAAAGTCTGCTTATGGGACCTCATTTATTTCTTCTGTCATTGTTCCAACATAGACCACAAGCTCTGGATGTCCGTCCACCCCTTCAGAACAGATGGCAATGCTGTCAATAATACAAAATGCATCATTTACATTTAGAGCAATGGCATACACTCAACAGTTTGCATCTCATTGCAGAAATTAGTCCCAATATTATCTGATTTGAAAACAGCTCACTTTCTCTCACACTGTTTTGCTTACTTTACATTCTGTGTTTGTTCTGGCATATCATATTCCATTTCCTGCTCTTCCTTGCATTGCTCTTGGTTATTTATCCTCCTGCAGTTTTCAGACATCATTTTATTTTACAGATCCATCTTATATGACCATAGATCCATTAAACACAGATTGTTCCCTAGATAATGTTGTCCACAGACATCTGACACACCATGAACCTCTAAGGTAGTATGCTGATTAGCAAGGCTGAGCTAGGTAGACTGGGAAATGAAGGGTCCCAGGCCAGGCAGTAAAGTGGAGTTGACACCATAACCAAATCAACTGTGAATTAGTTTGAACAACTGAATGGCCTATTCCTGCTCCAATGTCTTATGATCCTATGTACATGTGTACTATCGTTGCTTACAAAATGTTAATTAATAAAATTTCCTTTTATGATATGGTCAAAATGACACAATCACATCTTGTTCACAGACATACAATTTAAATCACTGGTATACATGATCCTAAGCTTCTATTCATATGGTGAAGCAGAATCAACTTGTTGGACTCACTCTCACCTAAGGAAAGCAATATACTTATATCATTCCTTTCCAAATGTTTTTAGATGATTCTTTAATTAAGTTTCATGTTCTTAAGATCCAGTACAATAAGATTTTAAGGTGAATTCTGCCTTTTGAAAATTATTCAGAGAATTGAATTTATTTGTTGTGTTGTCTCTATTTTACTGGAGTCAACATTTTAATCCTTTTTAAATATGTCATTTAACACTAGGCACATGATATATAACCAATGCTAAGTGTTTCACTTTCTGAAAACATTGTTACCTGTTGTGTGCCCTCAGGCAATTGTCACATATTTCGGGGAGTTGGATTAACATCTACTAAAGGTGCCAGTGAAAGAATAAATATACGAAAAGGCATCAATATCTGACAAGCTGTGAATGATACTGAAACAGTGCAATAATCATCAAGCATTCCCATTCCTGACTTATGGAGATATACAACACAGAAACAGACCTTTCAGCCCAAGTCATCCATGCCGACCAGATATCCGATATAAATCTAGTCCCACTTGCCAGCATTTGGCCCAAATCCCTCTTGACCCTTCCTATTCATTTACCCATCCAGATGCCTTTTAAATGTTGCAATTGTACCAGCCTCCACCATTTCCCCTGGCAGCTCATTCCATACAGGCACCAATTTCTACATGAAGAAGTTGCCCCTTGTATCCCTTTCATATCTTTCCCACTCACTTTAAACCTATGCCCTCTAGTTTTGGACTCCCCCACCCCAGGGAAAAGACCTTGCCTATTTACCCTATCCATGCCCCTCATGATTTTATAAATCTCTGTAAAGTCATCCCTCAGCCCTTGATGCTCCAAGGAAAATAGCCCCTGCCTATTCAGCCTCTCCCTATAGCTCAAACCCTTGAAACCTGGCAACATCCTTGTAAATCTTTCCTGAACCATTTTTAGTTTCACAATATCCTTCCTATAGGATTTGGAGGAAAACTCATTGATAAAGCATTGAAGATGGTTGGTCATGGGCAGTGCTTTAAGGAACTCCTGCAGTATTAAAAGCTCCTAAGGCTGAGTTGATTAACCTTCAATAACAACAACAATCATTCTTTGTGCCAGGTAGACTCCAACCAGTGGAGTTTTCTTCCTGAGTTCCACGTTCTCCAGTTTTGCAATAGGTCCTTGATGCTATAGGTGGTCAATGCTGCCTCAATGTCATCACGCGAATGATAATCTGTTTTGACCTCACAAGCAGTAGAAATGCAGACCTACTCAATGATGGCTGTGCGCAAGAGTCTAATGGAGATAGCAAAAAGCACAATTTTTATTAAATTAGATGCAAATAATGGCTTCTGTCAACTATCACTGGATGAAGAATGCAAACTGCTGACAACATCCGTTAACACCAGAAAATTTTCAAAGTACTGTAGTTCATGCCAAAGAATAATTGGAAGGGGTTATCAGACAAAAGGATAACACTTTAATTCATGGTTTCACCACTTAAGTGCATGATAACAGAGTGAGAGCAATGTGCAATGTTTGCAAAAAGCAGGGCTTCATCACAAATTCAAGTGGATCCCACAACAAAGCATTATAAGGATTGAGACACACGGTTCATGCAGTGAGCATCAGAACTGATCCTTAACATTTAAGCAATCGAAGGTTTCCTCAAACTTTTCGGAGTGGTGAATCAAATCATTGAGTGTAGGAGTTGAGACATAATGTTGAGGTTGTATGGGATGTTGATGAGGCCGCTTTTGGAGGAATGTGTACAGTTCTGGTCACCCTGATATAGGAAGGATATTATTAAATTGGACAGGGTTCAGAAAAGATTTACTAGGGTATTGCTGGGACTGGAGTGTTTGAGTTATAAGGATAGGTTGGATAGGCTAAGACATTTTTCACTCGAGCACAGGAGGTTGAGGGGTGATCTTGTGAAGGACATAGATGAGGTGAATAGCAAAGGTCTTTTCCCTTTGTTGGGGGAGTTCAAAAGTAGGGGCATATTTTTAAATTGAGAGGAGAAAGATTAAAAAGGACCTGAGGGGCAACTTTTTCACACAGGGGGTGGTTTGTATATGGAATGAATGGCTAGAGGAAGTGGTTGATGCAGGTAGAGTTACAAAATTTAAGACATTTGGATAAGTACATGAATAGGAAAGGTTTAGAGGGATATGGGCCACAGGCAGGTGGGACTGGTTTAGTTTGGGAAACTTGGTCGGCATGGACAAGTTGAACTGAAGGTTCTGTTTCTGTGCTGTATGACTCTATGACTCTATAAATAGGAACGTTCTTACCTAATCTGACAAAGATAAATGAAGCAATCTGATCATTGCTTAGATGAGACAAAGATTGTATTGGCAAGAAAGTCAACACGTTTCCTTCAAGACAATAAAATATGTGCTCATCCAGCAGACATGTCAGCCCTCTGTTGAACCAGAACTATCCACAATAGTAGCAGCAGATAGAAAGTATTCCTCCTGCCTGCCACTAGCCTGTGCAAATAAATCTTTTGGGTAAGATATTTGGCACTAATTATCATTGGTGTGTGGGGTCTCTGGCACACCATTTTCGCTGGTAACACTGCAGTAGGGACAGACAGAGTGAGGTGGCCATTCACTTGTTTTCATGTGCTATCCCTGTGGCATGTGAAAGCCAACTCAATGTTGCAGAACAGGCTAAGATTGCAGTTGTGCTAGCACAAATAGGATGGGCCAAATGACCTCCATTGTGCTGATCATCTTACGGTTATATGGTACTGCTCATCAAGATTACAAGTAAGAATCAATATGAAATTCATTCCTTCCTCCTGCATCATCAGAGATGATTCATCCACCTTATAATTCCTCGGAGCAGAAGGTGGAGTTTATTGATCCCTTATCCAAAAGGAAAAGAGAAGACAAGAAAAAACTTGCATTTATATCTTCTCAGGATAATGTCTGCCTTATTATCTCACAGCTACATTATATTTGAAGTGTGGTCACGATTTCTATGTAGGAAAACTTTCCTGTAAAGCTTTTCTACCTGAAACTCAACTCAAGGACATGCACTTGCAGCAGAGAACCAGTCAATAACAACATTTCAGTTGAGATAATACTTCATGAAAGCTGGCTACTATTATTTAAAGTTAGGGGACAATGTACACAGCCAGTAATTCAGTCAGTAGCTTAATTTCAAGATGGGGGATAGCTTCTTTTAAAGAATTAAGAGGTATAACAACAGGGTGCAGATGAAGACAGCTGCAAAAATAAACACAGATATCTCAAACATTTGATTCTGTTGATTGTTGACATCAAAGAAAGCCTTTGAAGAAACTGTACTGAGATATCAAACAGTAAGTTTATATTTCCTATTGTTTAATGTACGCTCCAGCAATCCTAATTCAGTAAGTGGTGGCTAAGGTTCCATATTTCAACCCCTATTTGTGAAGAACAAGGCGTCTGGGATATAACTGAACAGACAAGAATGATGATGTGGGAAGTTTTGCTGCTGGTATTCTGTGTAAACATTTTGAATTTAGAATTTTGAGGTTAAGTGATGACAGCACATAGCATTCCTAGCACAAACATGGAGATCTGCCTTAAACAGTATAGTTGCCTGCCTTGCTTCTCCCATTATTGTTTTAAAGGCAGTTAACAGCCTGACTACATTTATGTAGCAGAGAGTGGGCCCTGTTTATCTTCCTGAAACTTACTGTTACCTCAGTCATTAAAACTGTTCTTCGCTTTTGTAAAGAGCAGATATATAGTTGCTTGGTAGTTTCGAACTTGAATATTACTGAACAGGAGCTGGAAAATGTAGGCTGTTATACATGATGATTGGGTACCACTTGGTAAACAATTGAATCTATTATTAGGTTCGGGAACCAATGTAAGATAATTAGTCAGGCTTATTACAAGACTCATTTACACATGCTGGAACTGTCATTCATTCACATGCATGGACCTGTCCTCTGCAAACAAAAGGAATGGTTAAAAGGAATGGTCCTCATTTTTCAAGGACCGCAAATTCCCCTCCGCAGTGGTCGAAAATGCCCTCAACCGTGTCTCTCGCACTTCCCGCAACTCATCCTTCACACCCCCTCCCCGCAATAACAACCAAAACAGAATCCCCCTCGTCCTCACACACCACCCACCAACCTCCGGATCCAACGCATCATCCTCCGACACTTCTGCCATCTGCAATCTGACCCCACTACCAAAGACATTTTTCCCTCCCCACCCTTATCTGCTTTCCGGAGGGACCACTCTCTCCGTGACTCCCTTGTCCGCTCCACACTCCCCACCAGCCCCACCACCCCTGGCACTTTTCCCTGCAACCACAGGAAGTGCTACACCTGCCCCTACACTTCCCCCCTCAACCCCATCCCAGGCCCTAGGAAGACCTTCCACATCAAACAGATGTTCACCTGCACATCTGCTAATGTGGTATACTGTATCCGCTGTTCCCAATGTGACCTCCTCTACTTTGGGGAAACCAAGTGGAGGCTTTGGGGACCGCTTTGTGGAACACCTACGTTCAGTTCATGA
This sequence comes from Rhincodon typus, assembly GCF_021869965.1. Lineage (NCBI taxonomy): Eukaryota > Metazoa > Chordata > Chondrichthyes > Orectolobiformes > Rhincodontidae > Rhincodon > Rhincodon typus. Next base: position 39,884,766 of record NC_063349.1, read on the forward strand.
CAAACATCTGCACCTCCAAGTCGCGAACCATTTCAACTCTCCCTCCCACTCCTTGGACGACGTGTCCATCCTGGGCCTCCTGCAGTGCCACAACGATGCCACCCGAAGGTTGCAGGAACAGCATCTCATATTTCGCTTGGGAACCCTGCAGCCCAATGGTATCAATGTGGACTTCACAAGCTTCAAAATCTCCCCTCCCCCGACTGTATCCCAAAACCAGCCCAGCTTGTCCCTGCCCTCCTAACCTGTCCTCCCACCTATCCCCTCCTCCCACCTCAAGCCCCACCCCCATCTCCTACCTACTAACCTCATCCCACCTCCTTGACCTGTCCGTCCTCCCTGGACTGACTTATCCCCTCCCTAACTCTCCACCTACACTCACTTTTACTGGCTCCAACCCCGCCTCTTTGACCTGTCTGTCTCCTCTCCACCTATCTTCTCCTTTATCCATCTTCTATCTGCCTCCCCCTTTCTCCCTATTTATTTCAGATCTCCTTCCCCTCCTCCATTTCTGAAGAAGCGGCTAGGCCTGAAACATCAGCTTTCCTGCTTCTCTGATGCTGCTTGGCCTGCTGTGTTCCTCCAGCTCTACACCTTTTTTTATTATATATGGATGGTTAAACACAATGCTTTTCAGATTATCCGGGACCTTGGGGACTCTATAGTTCCCTATTTTCCCTATGACAATGCCTTGATCAATTAAAATGAATATGCCAACAAATTGGCATCATTTTCCCCATGGCATAAATTGTTGTGATCATTTGAAATTTGGCATTCTTGCATTTGTCCTGTTGAGTACAAGATAAAAGGCTTTAGCAACTTTTCTTTTTTCAGCAGTATTCAAGAGATTTGATTTGATTTATTATTGTCACATGTCCCAAGATACAGTGAAAAGTTTTGTTTTGTGTGGAATGCAGGCAGATCATACCATACAAAATGCATTAGGGTAATGGAACAGAGAAAAGAATACAATGTTACGGCTGCAGAGAAGGTGCACAAAGAGTCAGATCAACATTTAAACTTAAACTTTGCAAAGTCCATTCAGATGTTTAATACAGAGGGGAAGAAGCTGTTCTTGATTCTGATGGTATGTGTGTTTAAACTTTTTATGAATACCAAGGCAATGTTTTGTAATGGAAAAGTATAATTATGAAGTATGTGTGGAGGGCAACTCTTAATTCAATTATCCTTGGACCGAATTATTGACTGAAAGTGGAAAATTGCACGATTAATATTTACCATATGGGGTGAAAATTAAAAATGTATAGCTTAAGTAATGTTATGATTTTTTTTGCAGTTTGTAGTTGAAATAGAGTTCCCAAAAAATTGCAGCTTTATCTGCAGCTGAAATTAATAGATTATATGGGTTGTACAGGATATTGGTGAGGCCTCTTCTGGAGTACTGTGTGCAGCTTTGGTTGTCCTGCTATAAGAAGGATATTAGAAATTTGGAGAAGGTTCAGAATAGATTTACCAGGATGTTGCCCTGTATGGAAGGTTTCAGTTCTAAAAATAGGCTGGAAATGTTGGGACTTCTTTCACTGGAGCATTCGAGGTTGAGGGCTGATGTTATAGAGGTTTATAAAATCATGAGGGGCATAGGTAAGGTGAATAGCATGGGTGTTTTCTCTAGAGCAGGGGAGTTCAAAATTAGGGGGCATACTTTTAAGGTGAGAGGAGAAAGTTTTAAAAAGGGCATGAGGTGCAACATTTTTACACGGAGAGTGGTTCGTGTGTGGAATGAATTGCCAGAGGAAGTGGTGGATGCAGGTACAGTTACAACATTTAAGAGACATTTGGATAAGTACATGAATAGGAAAGGTTTGTAGAGATAAGGGCCAAATGCAGGCAAGTGGGACTAGTTTAGTTGGGAACATGTTTGGCATGGACTAATTTGAGCAAAGGATCTATTTCCATGCTGTATGACTCGATGAGTCTCTAGTTTATCAGCTTCACTATAACACCATTAGCATCAATCTTTCTGGTATTCATGCCAGTTCTTCATTAGTAAACAAATGACCTAATTTGATCTTTATAATGAAGCTGGAACTTGTGTGTTATATTGATTAGGAGCCGAAAACTGGAATACATAAAAAGTAAAATGTGACTCAAATGAAAATATTGATAAATTCTCTAATTCGACCGTAAAACTTGACAAGTTTTTTCTGCCCTTCCTTCAATTGAGGCCCTGAAGTGAACAAATAATGGCTGATTTTGCAGTTGCTAGTATTCAGCCAGTGAGGCAGTTTCCATGCAGGAAGCACACCAAGCTAATGCATGTGGAAGTTGCTTGCTATCTCTCAAAGATGCCCTTCATTAAAAGGCACACTGTACCTGTTCAAGGAGTCCAGCATTGGGAAGGAGTGGGGACCTGCTGAGAGCCCTGCCCTCATTACCAATTCTCACGCAATCCCTGCCCCTGCAACGTCCCATGAAAACCACCACTTTGGTCTGAGATTCAATTGTGACACTGTACCTCAGTGGGTGCAATACCAACAGCAGCCACTACCTCTTCAGTGTCACTGCCATTCAATAGAGCTGTTAGCCTCTGAATAACCAAACTGTTATCATGGTTGTGGGTCTTAAGTTATATTCTAGAGAAAGGGACAAATAGCCAAAGCAGTTAGATTACATTTTATTTACCATCTGCTAATTGTTTACACCACTAGTTTCTACACAGAATCATCTTTCTCCAAGTCTGTTGTCATGTGATCTTTTCAATCACTACAGACGCAGGCTGACTATTTACATATTTGAGTAATAACCCTTTACTCTACAACCAGAAGCTCTGAGCAGGACAGTCACCACCACTCCCCTTCAGGGGTTGTTGATGCCAGGTAGGGCTCTACCCTTGGCATGTCAAGTGCCTGAGTGTCACTTGATGTCGAAGGTCTTCCCTAAATGGGGCAACATGGGAATGAAATCATAATAGTGTTGTTACTAGAATGGATGACTGAATTTAATGGCTGTGGTGGTAGTGGTTCCAATCACTGGCTAGATATTTCTGGGAGCCCTGGTGGGAATGATTGTTAATCATGCCTTCCTCTATCAAGATTTGCATGCTTCTGAAGACAAATATCCTGCCTGCAGGTGCTGGCAGCTTTATAGTCACAGCAGCAACAGAGGGAGCAATAGCCACTGATTGAATTGCAAACAGAACTGAAAATAGTCATCGATAGAATATCCATAACAGAACTAAATACTGAATCAAGTGGATACTCCAAGGTCAGTCAGTTACATCTCAGTATGAATGGTGGGTGGGTGTCTATGGAGGGAGGGGTAAGAGACCCTAAGCCCTTGGATGGCCATGCATTAATCATTTAAGGACCTCTTCCTGGTCTCTATGTGGGGAAGACCATCCTTGGTTTCTCATAACCTTGAGATTACCAGCCTTCTCACCTGATTATAAAGAGTCTGCCCATCTCCCAGACCACTCCTTATTTTTTTTTTAATTTAACCCAGTTTTCTAATCAACCTGTTCAGAGATACAGACCACTGGAGAGACTTGAACCCGGGCCTCCTGGCCCAGGGGTAGGGGCATTACCACTGAACCACAAGAGGGCCCCCAGTCCATTCCCTAAATTCCACCCAGAGAATGTCGAGGATATCCGTATGGGGAGTATACATAATATATACCTACCGTTCACATATCTAGAATCCCAAATCAAGACTGAAAAATAAACACAGTGGTAATCATTTACCAGAGAAAAGATTCCGCTGATTCCACAAATTGCTTTGAAATTAGCTCATGTTGTCATTCTGAAAAAGATAACTGCTCTCATCCTGCAAAGTATGAGAAAACATACTGAAGAAATCATCTGTGCTGCCGAGGCTATTTCAAGGCATAAATGATATTTTCATCCTAAAGCTACTCTGGAAAAAAGAACATTATGATGCAGCTGAATGCATCTGTTTATATGCAACATTGATTTTTAAGAAAAAGCTTTCAATAGCAACTGCAGATAAGTCTTTTATTGGATTATGAAATAAAAATTTCCAATGCAATGCTGCAGGATTGGAGAGAATAAAAACAGAATATAAAGTCAATCAACAAGAGGCAAGTAAAGAATGCAAAACTTGAATTTTTAAAATCTAAGTATTGTAGAAATATTGGAAGTCTGAGGAAACAGGGTGAAGTTCTACTTTGAAAACAGGGCAATGTGTGAGACTTTGTGATGACGTTTGAATTCAGCACAATGAAAGTGGAAGAAAATACTTGTTGGATAGTGTTTATAGATTTAAGCTCATCTCAGTTATTGATCTACAACCACAAGAGAAGAATCTTACACTGTGTCTCACACACATCTTCTAAATGTCATGGGAGATGTACCAAATATGCATTAATATATTGCATAACACTGCCATTATTATAGTCTTCTGACGCACAGGAGCAATGCAATGGAAAGTTTGCTAGTATTTTTAAAAATATACTTTTAGCAATTTGAGCTCATGAGAGGAAAGAGTGACGACAAAGTTCTGAACGATCATTGATGGTCACCATTGGATTTCTTACAGCTCTCACAACAAAAATTATAATTAAGACCCTCAATGTTGGAAGAAATCTAAAATGAATGTTTCATGAATCTGAAATATTTTATCATCGTAATAAAAAAGGTGAAATCATGCAATTAGATTAAAAAGTTATTCAGTGACATTTCATGTATCTGTCAATAAAAGGTATTCCTGTGTGTAGGTAAATTTTATGTTGCTCACTACCTGCACACATTTTGCTTCAGGATTTTGCTGCAGACCTTTGCCAAAAATGCTATAGTCAAATACTGTCATATTTGTTTTTTTTTAAAATTGTCTTACTCTAGGTTATTTCAGAACATGTAGCTTACATCCTTCTTAAATTGCAAAATGCCCTCTCGTACGTGCCTATCTTGCTCTGAGAATGGACACTTGTGGGGAATTTGCATGGGCGGCTCTCCTAAGTTAATACAAATTTTCAAGAATTTCAGTAGAATCCCAACGAAATATGCAAGTGGCTAAGAAAAGAACCTTATGCCATTTCATCACCGTTTACATTGATTTTCCATCTCAGCAGGACATTGGGAAAATTCTGTTGGGGATTTCCCCCACATGTTCAGTAATATACCTGGAAACGAAGAACAAAGCTCTCTAGACTTCAAGAAATCCCATTCTAATCATCAAATGCCTGTCTCCCCAGTCAGCAGGATGCCCATTTAATGTTTGTAGCTTGCTTTGATAATTTTAATTAGGCAGGAACCTGAAAGTAGTTCAGATCTCTGCCCCTGTCATTTTCTGTGGATGTTGCCAGTGCCCCACTCCTATTAAGCCACATTTGTTGTCCAAACTATAACTCCTCGACTTTGTTTCTTTCCTGCACTGCAATCATAATTAATGCCCATATTTTAAAGAACTTACTTTGGAAACTTACATTCTCTTTCAAGATCAAAATATTTCAATGAGATGAGGGTAATCTTTGAGTGGGAGGATGAAGTTGACAGCAAGTTTTAGCTGCAAGTGACAGGTAAGTGTCTCACTGTTACTGTTTGTTTAAGGAAGGTTGGAAAACAATCGGTTTTCTATGCTAAACCAGTCAGCATGTTGAAGGGAGTGCCCGCGTGTGCAAGAAAGGCATCAGAGAATGTTTGTGGACCAGGCTGGGATTTCTGCAGTTTCTCAAAGAGTTATGTTGATCCTCCAGCAACGCTAAGGCAGGTGCTTGGGGGAACATGGAAATTCTCTGTTAATGCTTAAAAAAAATACAAACAGCAGGTGGAGTTCTTCCATTTACCTTGGCTACTGAAAGAAACCACGGCTTCTTTGGTCATTTTTTGTTTGAAATTGTCTTAGAAAATCCTTTTAAGGCCCACAATGCTTGGTTAAATAATCAAGGCAATCAGGATCATACAACTGGCACACGCTCCTAATTGGCACATTTGAGTAGCCATTTTTCAGGCATGTGTGCTGATCTGCACTTTATTACAGCCTGCATGAAAATAGAACCAGGCAGCCCCTCAGTGTCATTAGGCAAGTAAAGCTTCCAGCCTGGCTTTGGAGGGAATTGACAAATAACTGATTACTGTCATTCCCTCCCAGACAAGATTCTTGTCACTGGTGTAAGAAGTAAGGCATAAGGCAGTTTGGAAAGAAAAATTATTCTTAATGTAGTAGAAGGTCATGTTGCAGCTGTACAGGACATTGATTAGGCCACTTTTGGAATATTGTGTTCAGTTCTGGTTTCCCTGCTATAGGAAAGATGTTGTGAAATTTGAAAGGGTTCAGAAAAGATTTAAAAGGATGTTGCCAGGGTTGGAGGGTTTGAGCTATGGGGAGAGGCTGAACAGGCTGGGGCTATTTTCCCTGGAGCATTGGAGGCTGAGGGGTGACCATACAGAAATTTAGAAAATCATGACGAGCACAGTTAGGGTGAATAGTCAAAGTATTTTTCCCAAAGTAGGGGAATCCAAAACTAGAGGGCATAGGTTTAAGGTGAGGGGAAAGATTTAAAAAGGACCTCAAAGGGCAAAGTTTTCATGCAAAGGGTGGTGCATGCGTGGAATGTACTTCCAGAGGAAATGGTGGAGGCTGATATAATTACAAAATTTAAAAGGCATCTGGATGGCTATATTAATAGAAAGAGTTTAGAAGGATATGGGCCGAATGCTGGCAAGTGGGACTAGATTAATTTAGGAAATCTGGTCAACATGCACGAGTTGGATTGAAGGGTCTGTTTCCGTGCTGTGCATCTCTATTATTCCAAGCAAATGTGAAAGTTTTGTCTATGATTTTATTGTACAAAAAGAGAAAGAATAAAACATTGTTTCTGTGTGTTAGGACGCAGTGCTAATAATTTCAATAATTTCAATGATTAATTAATATATGTTTTTAAAGAATGAATGGTGTTTGCACAATACATCCATAAGTTGTTCAATATGATATGTGAAAGCTGCGCACTCAGAATTCTTTGCAATAAGTTAAATAGAGAGTCTCTGATGTGCTTGTGAGAAAATAGATTTGTGTCAGAACAAAACATCCTCATGATACTATCATCTGGGATCAATTCCAAATCCAATTCTCATGTGGATTATTTAAAAGCATGAATATTCATTCACTCTGGATGTATCATGCATTTGAAGTTTTTTAAAAGCAGATTCTGATTATCAAATGGTCTAATTTCATGTTTCTATATAGGATGACTGTAAGTCAGGGAACAAATCATTTCAATTCATGCATCAGAAAAAAAAGTTTTCTACATAGTTTTCCTCTTATTGAAGAAGACAAGTTTATTATTTTGAGTCTAAATACTGTTAATGTTGCGTAACAGCATTCATTCACTGAAATACATTTGGAACTTCTTCTCTGTGCTATTCTCAACAATAAATAACACCTGCTATTCAATTATCATTCTGATGTTCTACCACAATTTCATTTTCCTGACCTTTTCTCACATCCTTCAATTCTTAACAGAAACAGAAATTGTTACAGAAACTCAGCAGGGTTGGCAGCATCTGTGGAGAGGAAATAGAATTAATGTTTCAAGTCCAGTGACCCTCCTTCAGACCTCAATTCCTTAAGAATCTCTCTCAATGTCAATCTTAAATATGTCCGCATGACTGTCTTATCCACAGTCATTGGAGTAGAGAACTCCAAAGCTTCATGACCCTCTTAATGAAAATATCTCTCCTTGATTTCATCCTATATGCTCAACTCTTCATTCCAATACTCTAACCCCAGTCTGCAGTTTCTTAAACCAGAAGAACCAGCTTTCAGCATCTAATCAGTCAAGTCCTCTGAGGTTTTCTCTTAGTCTATATTCTCTGATAGTTTAAAGAATATGTATGCTTATTCCTAACTATTACAAAATTTATGAGTTTTGCAAAATTATTTGAGTTATTATAATTCTTTCCAAAAATCCACACAAACCTGAAATCTCAAATTACATCAAGCAGTATAATGCTAAATCTGTGCCTTTTTTCACTATTCCCAGCTGATACTACACGTAAAATTAAGTATCCGTTCAGAACTTAAGCCCTATCCAAAGATAAAAAAAACTAAGTAAGCAAGTAAATGTAATGTTTCAAATAAACCAACGCCAAGAAAGACGCTCATATGGCTGTTAACTTGCACGTGGTTGGGAGTTAGCCAATTTGATTGTGAATGGTTCCTATATATTGAGAAATGATTTGCTCTATTGCCAGTTTCACAGAAGATGTATTTGTGATGCACTTAGTGGTATTGCAAGCATAGTAATCCATTCTGCCCTTTAATTGTCATCAAATACTGAATTATATCTGAGAAGAAATAAATGCATAAGATATCTGCTCAGAAGCAGTGAAGCTTTTTTTTCTTGTTGGATATGAAGAAGACACACATAGGCCCCAAACAGACAAAGTAGTTGCAGGAGACAAAATAGGAGAAAATCAGCAAGGTTGGAGATTTGGGGGTCCTGCTGAACCTAATGATAACTCTCACTATTTTATCAAGCACCTTTCCCCTCAAACTTCCCACAAGATGGGGTGCACTAAAATCAGGATAGAAGCCTTTTTTTATCTACTGTAGGCAGATAAACATATAAATTGTTCTCATCACATGACCAGGTGCAAATACTTTGACAAGGCATACGTCCATACAATATCTCGTGCTAACAGTACTCACAGAGTTCCTTAAAGCCAGTTTAAATCAAAGATCATAAGAAAAGGCCTGTATATTTGTGCAATGTCATTTTCATCTTGCTACAATTCCAGAATCCTGGCATGTTGACTTAAAAAAAATTATAGACAGTTAAATTAAAGTCAAACTTCATTCAACAGCATTAAATAGTTCAACACAATATTTAAAATGATGCAAGAGGTACGAAAATCCTAGTCAACATATCTGTGTAAATTAAAGGTTAGACTTCAGTGCAAAGTTAATTATTGAAACCAAGCTGCAGAATTTCAGCAGCAAGAGATTTTATGCCAGCAAATAAGATAACATTTATACATGGTATCCATTTGAGAATTTGTGATTATAAAATGCAAGCCATCCATTGGCACTAGGCTGAATTACTCATAATGGTAACAGTAAGGAGAGAATGAACAACAGAGGACAAATCATCAGTAATTCATTTATTGCTGTATACTACCATCTGTCTTCTGTTCTGTGAACATCGGTCATGCATTATGAATTTCCCTTCCAGATGCAAATTCTATATGCATTAAACTTTGTATACACATGTTTTTGCATTGGTTAACATGGTTAGATCATATGGAATATAGGGAGAACAAGCCATTTGGATACAAAATTGGCTCAAAGGTAGGAGATAGAGGGTGGTGGTAGAGGGTTGCTTTTTGGACTGGAGGCCTGTGACCAGTGGTGTGCTGCAAGGATTGGTGCCGTTTCCACTGCTTTTTGTCATTTGTATAAATGATTTGGATCAGAATGTAAGCGTTATGGTTAGTAAGTTTGCAGATGACACCAAAATTGGAGGCGTAGTCGACAGCGAGAAAGGTTACCTCAGAGTACAATGAGACCTTGATCAGATGGACTGAGAAGTGGCAGATGGAGTTTAATCTAGATAAATGTGAGGTACTACATTTTGGTAGGGCAAATCAGAGCAGGACTTGTATACTTAATGGTAAGATCCTAGGGCTGTTGCCAAACAAAGAGACCTCGGGGTGCAGGTTCATAGTTCCTTGAAAATGGAGTCGCAGGTAGACAGAATAGTGAAGAAGGCGTTTGGTACAAAACAAAAACCGAAAGAACTGTGGATGATGTAAATTAGGATCAAAAACAGAAGCTGCTGAAAAAGGTCAGCAGGTCTGGCAGCATTTGTGAAGAAAAAATCAGAGTTAATGTTTCGGTCTGGTGACCCTTCCTCAGAACCATTCTGAGGAAGGGTCATCGGACCCGAAACGTTAACTCTGATATTTTCTTTACAGATGCTGCCAGACCTGCTGAGCTTTTCCAGCAACTTATGTTTTTGTTCCTGAAGACATTTGGTATGCATGCTTTTATTGGTCAATGCATTGAGTATAAGAATTGGGAGGTCATGTTGCAGTTGTACAGGACATTGGTTAGGCCACTTCAGAATGTTACATTCATTTCTGGTCTCCCTGCTACAGGAAGGATGTTGTGAAATTTGAAAGGAAAAGATTTACAAGGATGTTTCCAGAGTTGGAGGGTTTGAGCTATAGAGAGAGACTGAATAGGCTGGGGCTATTTTCACTGGAGTGTTGGAGGCTGAGGGGTGACCTTATAGAAATTTATAAAAATGTGAGAGGCACAGATCGGGTGAATAGTCAAGGTCTTTTACCCAGGATGGGGGAGTCCAAAACTAGACAGCATACATTTAAAGTAATGGGAGAAAGATTTAAAAGGGACCTGAGGAGCAACTTTTTCATGCAGAGAGTGGTGCATGTATGCAATAGTGCTGCCAGAGGGAGGAGTGGAGTCTGATACAATTATAACATTTAAAAGGCATCTGGATGGGTATATGAATAGGAAGGGTTTAGAGGGATATGGGCCAAATGCTGGCAAATGGGATTGGATTATTTTATAATATCTGGTCAGCATGGACAAGTTGGACCGAAGGGTCTGTTTCTGTGCTGTACAACTCTATGATTCTATGACTCTCGGTGTTTGCAACTCCGTACAGTAATGTTGCTGCCAATTCGTTTCTGCGGAACAACTTCAGTCTCTGTTCTTGCTCTGGTGTTTTTAAAGGAATGCAAAGTCACAATTTACTTATGTCTTAGAATTTTAAACTCGAGGCCTGGGATTTTGTCGACCAGGTGCTGTTCCTAATGTAACTAGAACCATCTCTGTTCTCTCTCTCTCTCACTCACCCTTTCCATTAAAATAAGGCTTGAGAGGACAAAGATGACATAGGTGTCTTCCAAAATTAAATTTCACCTGTGAACATTTCACATTACATTAGTTTCACCTTATTCATTATGTGTATCATTGTCATTTGTTGAGATTAATTTAGTCAGAGAGCTATATGTACAGGCATAGGCATGGCTGGCATGCACTGATGATTAGAGGGAAGTTAGGAGCATTTCATTTATTGTGGAAGAAACTATGAGTGGAACATTCCAATTCTGTATTGATAGCTTGCTGAGAAGTTGATAACATACTTGTGCTGACTGCTCAGAGCAAGATTCACTACATTTCTCTCCAATGAAGTAGTTTGAAAGCAGCATGGGATTTTCTTTGATATCAAGTCCCCAGGATGGAGATCCTACTCAGTGAGTACTGCCAGCTAATCTGAATCTGGCAATCTTCACAACTGGCGGTGCCTCTGAGAAAGCCATGGCTTCAGCCAGCAGGATGAGGACCAAGGTCTCAGGTAAGCACCTTCTGAGGAGCAGGGGGTGGGGTGGTTGCTGGTGTTCTGAGGTTGGTGCTGACAGAAACAGTGAGATAGGGCAGTCAAAAGGGCTGACTCCCAGAACCCACTCACCTCTACATGAATTAATGCAGATATAAGCACCGTCCCCATAACTCACAACCTGCATACCAGTCAGGCGGGTTGTCTCTGTTTTTGTCCACGTTGAAGATCAGAAAATTGTGGGAATAGGTGAGAATCTGCCTTTAATTGGTCTAATTGATGACTTAAGGGCCTCACATGGTGGCAAGGCAGGAAGATCAAGCTTTGGTCTCCTCCCAATGACCCCACCCTCAGCATTAATTTTGATGGAGGCCAGAAGGGAGTGGAATTCCTTTATGCAACTACCTGACCTAATTGAGTGGCTTTCCTGACTACTGACCTACCACCAGGACCAGAACATTCCAGTCAATGTTTTTTCCACTCCCACCAAAACCACAGCACTAGACTATTCCAGTTCACCCATCCGATTTCTTCAGACACTTCTCCCACTTCTCTTCTATACACTTGGTTCCAACCCGTAAAGCCCCTCATTGATAACTCACTCTTGCTGGTCCCATGACTCTGTTTCATTTTCCTGCTCTTCTCCCTTGTGCTGTAGCTGACAGAGAATAGAATGTGTAAATAATGATGACGCAATTAATGTTCATCTGACATCAACAGAACAGAGCAGAACAGAACACAAGTGAATAGAACTTAAGGTGGACGACAGCGAAGTATAGAAAAGACGACCTAGATACTGCACTCGAGAGCTGTATTGAGTAAAAGGAGAGAATGAGAGAACTTTATTCTAGGATAAAGATGAATTACAAATGCTAGCCACCAAGAAGAGTTGTCAGCTAGACAAGAAGGGTCAGCCTCTGAGAGTGGCTTAACTTAATTCCCGGAGATACACTGAAGTAGTATAAAAGAATGTTAGCAGTTTTGTCTCCACGGATGCTACCAGACCGGCTGAGTTTCTCCAGCAGTTTTTGTTTTTGTTGCAGATTTCCAGCATTCGCAGTTCTTTGTTTTACATTAATACTAGCAGAAGTGTTTGCAGAAAGCATTATAGAGTTAAACAAGGGAAACTGCTGAACCAAAATGCAACTGCATAAAGCTAACTTGTGCACGTCACCTTGTAGTGATTGTTAACCAACTGCCATGAGATATTCATTCCCCATTCACTTTTGCTCCATGCTAATAAGTATTCATTGTTGGCAAATGTACTACAGGTACAAACGCTCCATAGGCCAGAATCATGATCAATACACCACAAAAACGCTGCCGACTTTATCTCAGGGAGTTGAATTTTTGTATCCTATCTAATTGAGTCTCACCCTACACGTCATGCTTCCTGATGTTGTGGGCTCCATAAAAGCTCCAATCCCCCACCACCAAGTCTTGTCTTAACAGTTATAAAATCTTATTCAAGCAGCTACACGTTGCTATTGAATCAGATCTTATTTAAAGAAAAGATGCATAACATGGGCCTGAAATTGAAAATCAAAAGGACAAAGCAGCTGAGGCACATGTTCAATTTCCCTATGTTCCAATATATTATAATTCACACCGTATAAAAAATTCATTTACAATTTACAAAGTTGCAGGTCAATGGCATAACTAGGTCAGGAAAAGGGAATGCATTTGCTTGAACTTGTACACTCTGTTGTTGAAGCCCTCACCTTTCACACTGTCTTGTTGCATCATTTCACTCCTCACACCTCCATAGATTTCGGCTGCACCTAGTCTCCAATTTTCATTGTCATAGGCAAAATTAGAATAGGCGTAAATTTAAATTATGATTGCTTTTCCCCTCTTAAGTCCAAACAGCAACATATCATTGGATTCACTCCTTTCCCTTTTCATTTCCATCTCTTACTGAGGTAGGCCGAAGGGTGTTCCCTGGACCCTAGTTATTGGATTCCAATTTTTGGAATAAACCCACAGCAAAATCGGTTAAGGTGAAATCAAAGAGAAGGTCTGTGAACAAAGAATCCAAATTGAGGGAGGATTGTTTTGTTAATCCAAAGGCACACACAAGCACTCAGGAAATTAAGGGAGTCAGGTCAGGGGAGGATATAGGTTATGAATTACAAATTTTGGTAAATCCAGAGGTATTAAAAGCCATTTTACAGGGGTTACAATTTCCCAGAGATCAGTCTCCAGCAATAGATTCCTTGGTGAGCTTTTCTTCAGGTAGGCAAAGTATGGATTTCCTTCCAGCCAGCAACTTGAAGACAGAGCTTGAGCATCCGAAGCAGGCTGCCAACTCAGCCTGAGCATAACGATAATGATGATATTTAAGCAATTCGACATGTTTGGATTTCAGTCACGTGACAAAGATAGACATTTCAGCTGCTGATGGTCCATCTTAGTGGGCTTATTGGAAGGTCCTCAAGCTAAGTGCATAGCTTTATCTCCCCATTCGTGTTTCCATCATGAGGTAACAAGTCAAGAGTAAAAGAATTAGCACCCACTCTAGCGTAATTGCTTTCCCTTTTTCCAGAGTTGGCTGGAGGCAGACAGAACACGTTCAGCCCCTTTGTATCAGTTTTAGCTGAAATATCTATAGAATAGAGAAAACACAGAAGCTTTCGGAACTATGATCACAGGATCAATCTGGGCCCATTTATGAGTCAAGCAAGCTTGTTCAATTTTAACCAAACAGAATTTAAAGACAAAATATATATAGAAGACAATATAGGTTTTTAAAAATTTCTTCACTTGTTCCAAAGTTTATTTTTCCACCTCTTAGAAGAGAGGCTAAAAATGACAAAAGGAAGGGACAGGAAACAGATACAGTGGACAAAGCGCTTGAAGTAGATGGCACTGGCTTAGAGAGAAAGGGAATGTGTAGACACCTGGTGACAGAATCACAAATGTTTCTGGCACATGTATGTTGACTTTATTGCATCAAAGACTAAAATCTGTAAATACTAAATATGGCAAGTGTGAAGATTACAACTTAGCCGTGACTAAATCACTGTAATGCAGGCATTGGTTTTCAACCTATTGGCTGCCTTAAATGGGAGGAAGATAGATTATCCATAACTTTCCAATGCATTGCTGACTTTTCTGCAACAAAACCAGAAATTGCTGGAGAAAACTCAGCAGGTCTGCAGCATCTGTGGGTAGAAAGCGGAGTCAATGTTTCAAGTCCAGAGATTCATCAGCTGCTGCTGATAACAGTTCTGATGAAGTCACTAGACTCAAAATGTTGACTTTGCTTTCTTCCCACAGAAGCTGCCAGACCTGCTGAGTTTCTCCAGCAATTTTTGTTTCTGTTTCAGATCTCCAGCATTTGCAATTGTTTGTTTTATTTCACTGACCTCGGCTAAGTGGTCAAATAAGAGTGGTGCAGGTATGGGAATGATAGAGAATAAAGTCATAGAAGTGGGTCCTCCCACAAAACCTCTTAACCATTAGTTTCTCCATCGTTTGTCCTTCCAGTGCATTGATATTAATTTCGGAACATAATATTTATTTACATGGAAAATCTTTTATTTTGCTTTGTAAGCACCACAGTTAGTTAATGTTATTCTTGTGACTGCTGAATGAGGACTGAACAGCAAGACATTGGGTTTTAAAATTTTGGAAGTGCCTTCCTGAATGGTAGATTATGGAGGCATCAGAATTATTATTCTTCCTCCCACTAATGGATGAGTCTCCCACTGTGCAGTCACAGGAAGTACAGTCATTGTTGGTGCTTCAAGTGTTTGAAAACCCAGAGGGGGTGGACCAAAAGTATCTCAACAGACAGGACATGAATCTGAAACACACAGAAAACAGAAACTGCTGGAGAAACTCAGCAGGTCTGGCAGCAACTGTGGACATAAAACAGAATTAACATTTAAAGTCCAGCGGCCTTTCTTCAGAACTGATAGTGGCTAGGAAAAACACTGATTACAGGGAGGTTCGGGTGGGGTGGCGTGGTGGTGTGAAGGGAAGGAGTGAGTGTATAGGTGGAGAGGAAACTCAGACAGAAAAAGAAAAGTAAATGACTTGAGGATTGTAGATAGTAGGCCAGAGGGGAAAAGAAGCTAGATTGGTGATAATAGGGATTGTAAGTGGGTGAAAATACATTGGCTGTATTGAAAGCAACCCATGTCATGACTGATCCTGGGGTGTGGTGTAGGTGGGTAATATATATGAAAGGAGGTTTTCTTGTTTTAAAATGATTAAACATCATATTGAGTTCTGAATTCTTTAATGTTCCCAACTAGAAAATGAGACTTTGCTCTTCGAGCCTGTGTTGAATCTCATCGGAGCATTAACGCAGACCTGAGATTGAAATATTGGCATGGGAGCACAGTGGTGTATTGAAGTTGCAGGCAACTCGGACCTCTGGGTCATTTTACAATAAAAACACAGATGTTCTGCAATGTTGTCTCCCGGTCTGTATTCTGTCTTCCCAGTGTATAGGAGATTGACCTTGTAGTGAGCAGGGAATACAGATTGAGTGAAGTGCAGGTAATTTGCTGTTTCACCTGAAAGGTGTGGATATGACCTTGGATAGTGAGGAGGTAAACGGGCATGTATTGCATCTTCTGCGATTGCATAGGAGGATGCTGTGGGGTGTAAAATCGACATATTTCCAACATTAATTAACAGGCCAATCATTCATCAAACGAAAGAAAATGGTGAGTTTTGTATTAACAAAGCAACACTACCAAAATATACCTTAGAAAATGCTTTCACTCAATACAATGCTTCTGGTAGGTAATGTGGTATTAAAGGACCAATCAAAAAGTCTTGCCTGGTCTTCCAGTGGGTTTCATCACTTTCTGTCATACCATGTCAAACGTTCTAGGTTCTTTTGACAATCTTTTCATACTGTCTGAACTTTCAGCACCCAATTATTACCAGTTAGGTGCACCTCAACAAATTCCCCTTTTCCTCATGCAATGAAGGTCAAGGCAACACTGAATTGGATTTTTGCATTTGACCCCTTTAAATGGTTTAATCAACTCTAGTAAAACAGTGTTATTGTTAGAGAATTTCAATTACACTTTCCATCATTTCCTATAGAATAGGAAGGATCAGGTCCTCAGAGTGTTCCAATTCTGTTTTCCATGCTTCTCAGCAACAGCTTCTTTCCCTGTTCTGTAAGCTTATGTAACTGATGCTCTATACTGTGATTCAACACCTCAAGGATTTCTAATTGAGAATATCTCCCTTCTTAACTCCCCTCACCTTTATAATCTGATGTCAAGTTGGAAGAGCATTTCTCCAAACTGAGGTGTTAACCAGGAATTCACTACCACCTTTTGTCAGAGTCAGAAGTTACATGTCACCAGGTTATAGTCCAACAAGTTTATTTGAAATCACAGTTTTGGAGCACTGCTCCTTTGACAAGTGAAGTAGCTGCTTTGATTTTTGAGGTTTTTTTAGTGTTGTTGGATTTGCAGTCATCCAGAAAAGTGATGATATTCCCAGTGCACTCAGTGATGCTGTCAGATAACAGGTTTAGCAGGGTGAAAAATTCTGAAGTGGGTGGGGGGAATGAGAGTGTTCAGATCATTCTTTGCAACTGTAAAAAATAGAAGACATAAAATGCAAGTTAAAACTCGAAATGAGTAGGTCCATCGCTACAGAAAACTGAGATTAGGCAGTATCTTCCTTTTCACATTGAGGAAGGGGAGATTCAAAGAGACAGCTACACCGTTGAGTTTCTCACTTGCAAACTCCAATCCACCCGCTTGGGAATGGAAAGATTGCAAAAAGAAACTTCACAGGGCAAATGGAAAGACGTATAGATTTATGAAGCTCCTCAAGGGCTTTTGGGCACTGGGGAGGTACATTCATTAGACACTTGATCGAAATAACATAAATAATGCATCAATGGTCTTCACAACGCAGGAACAGATCCGAACACAGTGATACAAATTGCATAAGATTGTGAAGAAACCATGAAAATTGGTGGCACAGAGTGTGGAATTCAATTCATGTGGTCCAATCGCGGGATTGTTTTCAAAATGATGCGCATCAAGAATGCTCTTGGTTCCAAGGGAATGTGAACATTGCTTGGAATGATCGTGCTGTGATTCCCACACCTTGGAATGAAGTCAGGCGGACAGCGTTTCTCTTGACGTCAAGGCAGCCTGGAGGTATTAAAGAAGTCAGCTCCTGCCTCCTGTGTACTGAGCGAGCAGAAACCCCTCAGAGAAGGACCACACTCAGCTCCCAGCTCCTCACCTCCCCTCCCTAACTTTCGGAGACTCCAGGCTGTAGCAAAGTGAGGGCTCTACTGCTGCTACAATGAGGATTGAAATGATGTGGCTGTTGCTCTTCCTCGGTTTTTACGCCATGTGTTCAGGTGAGTGGGAACACAAGCAAAGCAATATTGTATTAGAAAATTACCGACAAGGAAACGGGATTAAGTAAGTTTTTAGCTCATCTCTGAAAACAAAAGCTGTATATTTTTATCGCTCCAAATTAGAGAGAATTGACATACTTCTTGAATTTTTAAACATGAAGTTTTGTTTTGGAATATCAATTCCAAATCAGATTTAACATTAGTCCTGACAGTAAAGGAGCCAACGGATTGATTGGTCAGTTTGGATTCAGGTATTTTATCCATGTAAAAACTGGGAAAACGTTACCAAATTTGATGCTTTACTAGCGTTGTTGAAAATAATATGTTTAGAAAATTAGGACATGGTCCTGATCAACGCCAATCATTGATCCATCACAATGACTCGTGATAAGAGTTCGCTCAAGCCTATACGAGAAAGTAATGTTTTAATGATTTTTCGATCAGAACTGTCAACGGCCAGAAGCACAAAAGTAGCTGAAGTTTAACTGGGGTTACTGTTTGATTATTGACAGTGTGAGGACTTTGAATTTTTGATGAGCATTGGTCGCTGCAAATGATTATTGCATTCCTCATTTGGTTATGTTTATGCTGTTTCCTCAGCTGTTTTCGTGGAGAAATACAAGAGTAGAAATTAATTATAGTGATGGAGTTTATCATTTAATACCATGCCATTCACCGAAGGACACCTTTTTAAAATAATTGAATTGAAATTTAATGCAAATAAGCTGAAATCACAGTATGTTAAACAATGTGAGGATGGGAAAATTGCTATATAAACTACACAAGAATTTGTACAGGCTAACTTTAATATAAAACTAGTTAATTGCCTGCATACTGTGTTAGCATACTCTAGGGAAAGCTCATAGTTTCTAAGATACCAATTATTTATTTGAGTATAAATGATTAATCTTAATTCCCATGCATGAAATACAGCCTGCCAAATTAACATTGCTTTCACTGTAAATGTGAAGGAATACAAAAGTCTACATCTTTATTAGTTCAGATAAAATGCATTGAGGCAGTAAAATATAAGAAATTCACCCTTATGTTTTGCAAACTGTAGTCTATCTTATAGAAGGCAATTGATGTCTGAACACAATCCATAATAATTTTAGAATGACTGCTATATGTGGCTCACCACATTTTAGTGCAGTTTGACTGTGCATCTTAGGCAGAGGAAATGTCAAAGCAGCAGAGAAGTGAAGTGGTTAATAAAATATTGGAATGAAAGTGATTCTCAGATGCTTATTTTTTCAATGGACGAATACTGTGAATTTTGTTTGGAATTGTTTTCAGTTTCTACAGCTTACACTGAAACAGTACCAACGGAAGCTGAACTCCTGGATCATTTTTATGCCTTAAAGGTAGGTCTGTTATGATGAAATGAAAATTAGTGTAAAAAGGGTGTCGCATACTGAAGTAGATATCTAATATTAATATAAGCAGTTTTAATTTGAATATTGGGAGAATTTAAAAGCGATCACGTCTCAGGTTTTCTGCAGCTTTGTTTTGCTAAAATTCAGCAAGTATAGAATCGTGGAATAGAAAGATAGAATGATACAGTACAGAAGGAAGCTATTGATCCAATCAGGTCTGTGCTAGCTCTCTGAAAGAATAATTAGTTAGTCCCACTGCCCTGCTCTTTCCCTATAGCCCTGGAATTATTTTCTTTTAAAGTGAAGATCCAGTCCTCTTTTAGATGTTAAAATTTCAAACATTCCTGATCATAGCAACTTGCTGTGTATGATCTCATGGACCTAATACACACTTTTGTCTAGATTTCAACAATTGTTAAATTGTTTATAAAATCAGGCAGGGCATGGATAGGGTAAATAGACAGGGCCTTTTCCCTGGGATGGGGGAGTCACAAACTAGAGGGCTTGGCTTAAGGTGAGAGGGAAAAGATTTAAAAGGGACCTAAGGGGCAACTTTTTCATCCAGAGGGTGGTGCGTGTGTAGAATGAACTGCCAGAAGAAGGGGCGGAGGCTGGTACAATTACAACATTTAACAGGCATCTGGATGGATATATGAATAGGAAGGATTTAGAAGGATATTGGCCAAATGCTGGCAAATGGGACTAGATTTATCTAGGATATCTGGTCGGCATAGATGATGTGGACCAAAGGATCTGATTCTGTGCTGTATATCTCTATGACTCTATGAGTCTATGTGATTTGATTCCCAACACATCTGCCAATGGAAACCCATTTATCCCTGCCTACTCTATCATTGGAAATGGTATGGTTAGGTTATATTAATAAACTCATGGCAGTGTCATAAAGATGAACTCAGTAAATGAATCTGAATTAGATGATTCTTTGGTATGCATTGGTATGATTCAATTTCTCAATATAAGTTTCAATATAGAAACTATTGATGGATATTTATTATTTATTATTTAACGATCTCCTGGAGATTTTAGTAAATTAACAAATATAACATATTTTCTTGAATCTTCTCCACCTATCAGTATTATCATTGAGTAATGATTATATGCAACATAAATTATCCATTATTTTAAATAAATTGCAGTCAAAGATCTTGTCACTGTGGAATAGTCTTTTTCCTCTCAGGCAGTCACTTGAAGCCAGGGATGAATTTCTTCCACTCCAGAGCTGTGGCTTCTGAGATGACTGAACAGTCCAATGTTGGACTGCACACCCTGCCACAGGTGGGGCAGGTAATGTTTGAAGATACCTGTGGATGGGGTGCTCAGGTTTTCAAGTAGTCCTTTCTGTATTGGTGTTTGCTGTCTGTCCAGGTCTATCAGAGATGCTCAAAATAGTTGGCAATTCTTTGGATACTCATTCTCCAGTTTGGGTGATCTAGATCAAGAGATTATCACGAGTCAACAGGCATTTTCTAATTAAGGATACCTTGAAGCTTTTTCTCTGCCGTCCTGGTAACTATTTGCTTAATGATCTTGGATTAGAAAACTTTTCTGGATGAGCAGTCAAAGTGGCCTGCTTAATGCAGCTAAGTGACAGTAACCAGTACCTAATGCTGGGAATGTTGACCTGAGAGAGGACACTGACATTGGAGCACCTATCCTGCCAATGGACTTGCAAGATTTTGCAGGGGCATTGTTGGTGATATTTCTGCAGGAGCTTGTAATGTCTGCTGTACGTTGTGCATGACTTCACTATACACAAAAGAGCAGGTAGCTTGGTTCAAGGTTTGAGTTCTTTGCCATCAAACTGTTTCACAGATGGCTAAAAGCTGCACTGACATACTGGAGCCAGAGTTGAATTTCATTATCAATTTCTTTCCTCTCAAAAGGAGACTTCCAAGGTGTGAATATGAATTCACATTGTCCAGATTTTTTGCAGTTGGTCTTATCTCTTTTCTTGAAGATGGTGACAATTGTGGCATCTCGAAGATTTGTTGGCATGCTCTTCTCCTTCTAGATGAGGGTGAGAAGGTAATGTATTCATGCAAAGAGTGTTGTTTGACTGTATTTCAGTATTTTGTCAGGGTTTCCATCTGCACTGGAAGCCTTGTTGGATCTCTAACACCAGATGGCCTTTATATTGCAGTAGCACTGTAATCTAGATTACAGTACACTTTGAACAATGGCAATGTATCTTTGCATGGCTCTAACAGTCTCAACTTCAAGTGAAGATGAGTAGAACACCTGGGCAAAACCATGAATTGTCACTTTCAGTCACATATGTAACTTGGGGATTCTGTCATTCTCCAACAGGAGATAAAGCAAGACACTTATAAAATACCCATTGGCATATCTGGGACAAATTATTTAGCAACAATTTCTATTTGCTTGGCTAGTTTACTATAAGTAAGTCATTCCAAATTGTTCACCAAAGACATTAGCCTCCAAACTATAGGTGGTGTGGGGAAGAGAGGTAAGGAGGATGATCAAAGTTTTGACAGGAAAGATAGGTTTTGACTCAGCTTTTAAATATGCTGAACACAAGAGATGTTTAGGAATGAAAATCTTAACAAGGTTATAGTGACTGAACATTTCCTAAACCATGACTTCTGCCATCTAACAGGATAAGGGCTGTGGTTGCATGGGAACACCATCACATTCAAGATCCCCTCCAAGTTACATACCACCCAGAATCATACAATTGTGGTTTCTCCTTCATTGTCAGTGTTAAAATCCTTGCTTTCTGTATTCACTGCATAGAATGCAACATTTGAAAGGGAAGCTTGAAGACTCAGCACCACGCTCTCGACTGCAACCGGGATGGCCATTAGATTCCAATTTTGCCATGGACTTTCATATTTCAAGAATCCATCTTTTATTTTGTTATTAGTTTTGGAATAAAGGTAGGTAGGGAATGCCTAAAACTATCAGAGGACCAAATGGTTGGGAAGAGCATATAGCCAAAAATGGTTGAAGAGATTTTCATTAGAATGCAGTAGACAATGTTGGTAGGATGTGGTGGATGCATTTGGCAAATTGGTATGTTTTCAAGAATGGCTCAGCAGGACTGGATAGACTTGTGGAACTTGTGGAAGGTTACAGAAAGAACAATTCTAGTTATAAAAGAATACTGTGATGTTTTATTATCACTTTCTTATTTATTAATTATTTCACAGAAGGTCTGACACCGCTGCTTGGATTAGGGCCCTGAGAAGTGTTATAAAACAAGGAGATCTAGGGGTACAGATTCATCGCTCCTTGAAAGTAGGGTCATAGGTAGACAGGGTGGTGAAGAAGATCTTCGCATGCTTGCTTTCATTGGTCAGAGCAATGAGTCTAGGAGTTGGGACATTTTCTCACAGCTGTACAAGGTGTTGGTAAGGCCACATTTGGAGTACTGCATACAGTTTTGGTCACCCTACTATGCAAAGGATATAATTAAACTAGAAAGAATGCAGAAAATATTCACTAGGATGCTGTCTGGACTGGAAGCTTTGAGTTATAAGGAGAGGTCGGATAGGCTGGGATATTTTCCCTGGAGCATAGGATACTGAGGAATGACCTTATAGAGGACTGTAAAATCATGACAGGCATGGATAAAGTAAATAGCCAACAGCTTTTCCCCATAGTATGGGAGTCTAAAACTAGAGGGCATTGCTTTAAGGTGAGAGAGGAGAGATACAAAACGGTCCAGAGGGGCAATTCTTTTATGCAGAACTTTGCGAGTTTTCAGAATGGACTGCCAAGGTCGTGTTGGAGGCAAGTACAATTTTATCATTTAAGAAACATTTTGACAGGTATGTGGATGGTATAGATATGGAGGGATATGGACCAAATGCAGGCAAATGGGACTAGATTAATTGTGAAAGCTGGGTGGTATGTACATGTTGGGCCGAAGGGCCTGTTTCAGTGCTGCAAACCTGTATGCCTCTATGACTTCAATGCAAAATTCTGAAACATCGCTGAAAAATATAGAATGTTAAAATAAAAATATATCCATTCTATGTAAGTTTGTAATTTATTTACTGTACATGATTCACAGTTTAATGTAAAAATAATTTTCCCTTCAGTTTATTTACATTTATCAGATTGGTTTGATCTCAAGTACCTAGAGATACTCAAATAAGTCAAGTGGGACTAAGAACAAGATTGCAAGATTAATTCTAAATTTGACTTGAAGTTTAATACTCACTGCATAATACACCAGTGATGGCAAAGGTTGATATTGTGTCCACCTGCATGGGCACCAGTCTTGAGCAGCTGTAACCATCCAGGTGCCTGGAAAGTAGTCCATCGTATACAGATACCTGACAAAACTTTGTTGATAGAGAGACTTTGGGGCTGAGGAGGTGAGTATCCAGACTCTAGCCTGTTCTTTACTTCAATGCCCAGGCATGGCTTGAATTAAATACTGTACCTATATTTGTGTCCAGAGTACTGGCTGTATTAACTACAAATAAATCTTGCAGTCTGAATGTGGGCAATTCAGAAGATGCAGCAGCAACAATTATTTGAGAACGCATTAACATGGGCAACGAGGGACAGGCAATAAATGCTGACTCAATCAGTGATGCCCAAGTTCCATGATTTAACAAAAAATTCCAGTATGTTTGGTCAGATACAGCTATCAGTTTTTAACATTATCTGTTTGTTTGTTTTTGAAAAAAATTGAAGAAAAGAATTTGACCAGTGGGTGCGCCACACAGATCGGTGCTGGGTCTGCTGCTTTTCATCATTTATATAAATGATTTGGATTTGAACATAGGAGGTATGGTTAGTAAGTTTGCAGATGCCACCAAGAATGGAGGTGTAGTGGACAGTGAAGAAGGTTACCTCAGAGTACAACGGGATCTTGATCAGATGTGCCAATGCACTGAGGTGTGGCAGATGGAGTTTAATTTAGGTAAATGTGAGGTGCTGCATTTTGGAAGGGCAAATAAGGGCATGACTTATACACTTAATGGTAAGGCCTTGGAGAATGTTGCTGAACAAAGAGACCTTGGAGTGCAAGTTCATAGTTCCTTAAAAGTGAAGTCATAGGTAGACAGGATAGTGAAAAAGGCGTTTGGTATGCTTGCCTTTTTTGGTCAGTGCATTGAGTATAGGAATTGGGAGGTCATGTTGCAGCTGTACAGGACATTGGATTGGCCACTTTTGGAATACTGTACTCAATTCTGGTCTCCCTGCTATAGGAAGGATGTTGTGAAACTTGAAAGGGCTCAGAAAAGATTTACAAGAATGTTGCTAGGTTGGAGGGTTTGAGCTACAGGGAGAGGCTGAATAGGCTGGGGCTATTTTCCCTGGAGCGTCAAGTAGACAAGGTCTTTTCCCCAGGGCTGGGGAGTCCAAACTGGAGGGCATAGGTTTAAGGTGAGAGAGGAAAGTTTTAAAACAGACCTAGGGGGCAACTTTTTCATACAGGGAGTGGTGCATGCATAGAATGAGCTGCCAGAGAAAAAGGGGGAGGCTGGTACAATTGCAACATTTAAAAGGCATTTGGATGGTATTTGAATAGGAAAGGTTCAGAGGGATATGGGCCTAATGTTGGCAAATGGGACCAGATTAATTTAGGATATCTGGTTGGCCTGAAGGGTCTGTTTCCATACTGTATATCTCAATTATTCTATGACTCTAAAGGCTAAAAGATAAATTTTGAAATATTTGTTTAGGTAAATTTTATTTTGGGCAGGGTCAAAAATCAAGTGGTTCTTCTACTAAGCACTTAACTAAACAATAGAAGCTAAAAACAAGGCCAGGAAAGAAAATTCTGGAACCAGGATGAGACTCATTGAGGGAATTCTTAAAATCATTCCTCAGTTTGCAGCAATAACATGGGCTTGAATTTAATGGGCAGTCGCAAGCTGACCATAGAGCCCATGAAACTTTTTTGTTAGCAATACAGGGGAGGTGAACAGAAGTAATAATGAAATTGTAACTTAACGAAAAACAAAAATGCTGCAGAAACTCAGCAGAAGTGGCAGCATCTGTAGATGGAATAATACTGTCAATTTTTCAAGCCCAGTGTGAACTGAAAGGAGCTGGAAAATGGTGGATTATATGCTGTAGACGGAAGGAGAGGAGGAGCAAGGGAAACAGGTTGTGAGGATGCCCAGAGCAAAAGATAGCAATAATAGTGGTCAAAGAAATATAGATATGGAAAATAGGTGTGAATGTTAGCTGTTGGAAGGAGGAAATAGGTTTGTTCTGTTGAAAACCAACAAGACATGGTCAGTGGACGGTGGGAGGTGTACGAATAATGGAAAAAACGGGTTAAACTCTAGAGCTGTAAAACTCAATATTGATTTAAGTGCCTAAGCACAAATGATACGTTGTTCCTCCAGCTTGCATTGGACTCCATTGGAACATTGTAGCAGGTCAAGGATGGAAATGTTGGCATGGGAGCAAAGTGGTTTATTGAAATGGCTAGAGACTGGAAAGTTGGAATCATTCCTGCAGACAGATCAGATGTGTTTTGCAAAGCAGTTACCTAGTCTAAGTAAAGGGAACTACAAACTACAAAGACATGAGGGAGGAGCTGGCCAGAATTGATTGGAAAGGGAGCCTAGCAGGGAAGGTGTGGAGCAGCAATGGCAGGAATATCTGTTAATAATTCGGGAGTCTCAGCAGAAATTCATCCCAAAGAAGAAGAAGAAATAGACTAAGGGAAGGGCGAGACTACCATTACCGACAAGGAATATCAGGGAAAGCATAAAAGGAAAGGAAAAAACATATAATGTGGTGAAGATCAGTGGGAAGCCAGATGTTTGTGAAGCCTTTAAAAGCCAGCAGACAGTAACTAAAAAAAAAACGATAAGTGGGGAGAAGATAAAATATGAGGTTAAGCCGCTAGTAATATAAAAGATTTCAAGACTTGCTTTAGGTATATAAAAGGTTAGAAGGAAGTGAGAGTGGACATTGAACCACCAGAAAATGAGGCTGGAGAAGTAGTTACAGGGAACAAAGTAATGGCGGAGGACCTGAATAGGTACTTTGCATCAGCTTCCACAGTGGAAGACACCAGCAGCATACTAGAAGTTCAAGAGAGTCAGGTCGCAGAGGTGACTGTAGTGGCCATCACAAGGGAAAGGGTGCTGGGGAAGCTGAAAGGTCTGAAGGTAGATAAATCATGTACATTAGATGGACTACACCCCACAGTTCTGAAGAAGATATCTAAGAAGATTGAAGAGCCATTGGTGGCAATCTTTCAGGAATCATCGGCATCAGGGAGCCTCTCTGCTCCTATGATGCTGCTTGGCCTGCTGTGTTCATCCAGCCCTGCACCTTGTTGTCCAGGGTCCCTAACACCCCTGTTTAAAAAGGGAGGGAGGCAGAATACAGGAAACTATATGATGGTTAGCCTGACCTTGGTCAGGCTGTTATTAAGGAAGAAATTGAAGAGTACTGGGAAGTGCAAGGTAAAATAGGGCTGAGGTCAGCACAGCTTTGTTAAGGGGAGGTCATGCCTGACAAACCTGTTACAATTCTTTGAGGAGGTAACAAGCAGGTTAGATGAAGGAGAACCATTAATGTGATCTATGTGGATTATGGCCTTTCACGAGATGATGCAAAGTATATAGGTCCATGATGTTACGGGCAAGGTACTGGCAAGGATAGAGGATTGGCTGACTTGCAGAAGGCAGATAGTGGGGATAAAAGGGTCTTCTTCAGGATAGCGACAGATGACTAATGGTGTTCTGCAAGGGTCAGTATTCAGACCACAACTATTCACGCTGTACATTAACGTTCTGGATAAAGGAACTAAGGGCATTTTTACTAAGTCTGCATGTGACACAAGGATAAGTGGAGGGACAGGTAGTGTGAGGAAGTGGGGAGGCTGCAGAAGGATTTGGAGAGACTAGGAGACTGGACAAAGAAGTGGCAGATCGAATACAATGTGGGAAAGTGTGAGTTTATGAACTTTGGTCGGAAGAATAGAGGCGTAGACTATTTTTTAAATGGGAAAGGCTTCAGAACTATGAAGCTCAAAGGGACTCAGGAGTCCTAGTTCAGGATTCTTGTAAAGTTCAGTGGCAGTTAAAAAGGGAAATACAATGTTAGCGTTCATTCAAAGAGGGCTAGAATACAAGACTACAGATGTATTGCTGAGGCTGTGGTCAAACTGCATTTGGAATATTGTGAGCAGTTTCAGGCTCCATATCTACAGAAGGATGTGCTGGTATTGGAGAGGGTCCGGAGGAAGTTTAAACAAATGATCCCGTGGATGAAGAGCCTATCATGTGAGGAACAGTTGAGGACTCAGGATCTGTAATCAATGGGATTTAGAAGGATGAGGGGTGATCTGATTGAAACTTACAGAATACTGAGAGGCTTGGATAGAATGGATTTGGAAAAGATGTTGCCACCAGTGGGAGAGACTAGGACCCAAGGGCACATCCTCAGAGTGAAGGGACAACCCCTTAGAACTGAGATGAGGAGGAATTTCTTCAGCCAGAGGGTGGTTAATCTGTGGCACTCTTTTCTACAGAAGGCTGTGGAGACCAAGTCATTGAGACAGAGACAGATAGGCTCTTGTTTAGTAAGGGGATCAAGACTTATGGGGAAAAGGCAGGAGAATGGGATTGAGAAACTTATCAACCATGATTGAATGGTGGGGCAATCTCGATGGGCGGAATGGCCTAATTCTGCTGTTATGGTCTGCGTGGGGTCTCATCAATGTAAAGGTCTCCTTGTCCAGGTGCTGATGTTCAAAATCTCCTCCTGTATTAAAACAGCTTGGCAATAATGTTTTCAACATGTAACACAGAGAGTGAATAACTGATTAAAATAAGTATATTCCATAATTAGTAAGTGTTCAGCTAGAATTAAACATATGGCTTATCTTCAGATGAATATTCCCATTCATTTTCTACAATGAAGTTAAAGATAAACAAAGAGTTTTAGCTTTGAATTTATAACTTCAGCATGACACTGTCTTAAAGATCATTAGAAATCTGTAATTGAGTAAATGAGTGTTTGTAAAATTGTCATTTGACATTAATGCTAATTAAATAACTAAGTTCCTAAATCTTACTGTCTGAATTGTAATCATGATGGCCGTATGTTTTGTAGTTGTTTCAGGCACACCAAGACTATGGTGACTATGAAGATTCAGAATATAAGAAAGAAAAACAGCTAAAGAGAAAATATCCATATATTTTGAAAAGACAAGTGCGTATTGGAAAATCTCGTAGGCCTTACATACTGAAACGAAATTCTGTCTTCTTGATGAATTAACTAACATTTGAATCCAGGTATAATTTTCAAGTAAATGTGAGAGTCTTTACTGGTTACCTGATTGCACATATTACTGTAAATAATTTCATGTTATTGAACCAATTTAATATCTTCTCTCATCAGAATAAAGAACATGAAATATCCTCAACAAAGTTTCAAAAGATATTTCTTATGTTTCAGTGATGTCTACCCTTGAATCATTTTATCAAAAGAGAAGATACTTGCATGCTGGGAGAAATTTTGTATTTCTGTGCTTCCCACAATGCATATTGGATAATTTTGCATTGCCAACTTGCAGTCTTTATTGATAGAATTAAGATGATGTAAAAGAGCAAGTTGAGCGAGTGCAATTTCTCAACATGTACTCCCAGCATCCACATTACAACCACATGTTTTCCTTTTATTTGTTGTGAAAGTATAGTTGGTTTGAAGTCATTACATTTAAAATTGAGAAAACCTTATATGACTAATGGTGTGAATGTTTAACTTGAAAATTAAAATTTTCTGCATGACATTCCTCAGTTTATGATCAGAATTGTATGTTCAGATATGCCACTCTTTGCCATTAATATGTCCTCTTTTGTCATCAAATTGTACCCAACAAATCATCATTTGACAGATGTATTGAGTGCAAATATTAAATAAACTACCATTAAAATGCAGTGTACATTCAAAGTTCCTCTTTCACTTCGAAGTTGTGAGGAAATTTTTGTGTCCTTAAAAAAATGTCTTCTCAACTCATAATGTGCAGCTCCCATCTATGATGAATGTTATTGAGATACCAGATAATGTACAGTTAATGGTGGCAGAGATTAGATAGAATGCAAGCAGAAGCCTGAGTTTGACTGGCTATATATAGATTTTCTCGATCATTAACTGCAGCCATTTCACCTATTTCAGAACAGAGCTTTTTACATTAGGGTAGGTGAACATTTTGGTTTGGTTTTTCTTCTAGAAAATTAAGTATTTTGAGTACATTTTCAGAATATTACTTTTATCTTTGTTAGCATAAATATTTACGGAAAATTTTCATATTGTTGAAAAATGTGTTGCGTTTGACTTCATGCACACCAATTACTGATTAACAGGGAATGCATTTGTTTGCAATGTTGGAGAGCTCCTGAAAACAGATGCAAGGAACACAATATATGATTATAGCTCCTGCCTCCTGCTTTTATCCTGTCCACTCATTTAAATGAGTTTAGTGTGCCACTGGAGCTTTATATGCTGGTAGGTGGCTCTATGCCTCAGCAGGCACCCCAACTTTGTGTGACACCAGCACCACCTAAAGCTAGTCTGTGCTAATAAAAGTCAGCCCGCAACTCCTCAAGGGGAAATGCATTCTGTCCGCGATAGCTGTTGGAAATGCTTTGGGAAGAAATTTTGACTTGTAAGAAGAATGGTGGATTGTGTTCCAGTGTTCCCAGACAATGCAAGTTTGCATAAGAGGTAGAGAGTAGATATTGCAAAGTGTGGAATCAGCTAGCCGTTGCAGTCAATGACTACAGTTTATCCCCAGGACCTGGATGCCATGCCAAATGAAGCTTAATGCCCTCAAATGAATGGTCAGAATCTTCAAATGCCATATCTTATATGGGTGGCATGATGGCTCAGTGGTTAGCCCTGTTGCTTCACAGTACTAGAGACCTGGGTTGAATCCCAGCCGGGGTAACTGTCTCTGTGGAGTTTGCATGTTCTCCCTATATCTGTGTAGGTTTCCTTTGGGTGCTTCAGTTTCCTTCCACAAACCAAAGTGCATAGATTAGGTGGAATGACCATGCTATATAGTGTCCAGGGCTGTGAAGGCTATGTGGATTAACCATGGGAAATGTGGGGTAACAGGGATAGGGTAGGTGCGTAGATCTGGGTGGGATCCTCTTTGGATGGTTGATGTGGACTCGATTGATGGAATGGCCTGCTTCCCCACTGTAGGGATTCTATCAACTGAGCCACTCACCTCAGACTCTGTTTGGTTTATGGCATGCCATAATCTCCAGTTATACCTAAAATTTAAAACTCTTATCTTATTCTCACTGACCGTAGAACTGTTGCAAACCTCACACCCAGGTCACTCAATTTGGACATGGTGCTCACTAATCAACAGTGACTGCTGCATCGCCAAAAGCACATATATTCACATTCTTGCAGATTAAAGTGGAACACAACTGCAAGCAGGAGTGTGTAATTGCTGGGAGCCATGTCCAAATGCTAGCTGCCTGTCCTTAACCCCCCATGAGTGAGATAATGCTCATATTCAGGAGAGTGGCCCAAATTGAGGCCCTGGTCAGTGATGGGGCAAAAACCAATGAAGATAATAGGTTGGCACAACATCGTGGGCTGAAGGGCCTGTACTGTGCTGTATTGTTCTATGTTCAATAATGCCATGCCCATACCTTATACTCTTTCTACATTGCACTTCCTGCTCATCCAACAATCTCTTGATATTTACAAGTATTAGATGGTATAAGTGTGCATCACTCAATGCCAATACACCTCCTGCCCTCCATCTCCTTTCACCACAATCTAACCTTCTCCTTTAAGATCTCCATGAACGGATGACTGGTCAGACAGTGAAGGAGGAGCAAGGGCTGAAGAGCCGGAAGACACATGAAGAAGAAACATCATTACTCACTCTCACACCTATAGCTCTCAGCTAAGTTACTGAGTATTGTGTACATCAGAGGCTAGCTTGGAGGGAAACAGTGTGGTAGAGGTAACAACTCACTGGAGATTCAGATCACATGCAAGATCTGCTGCAGAGGAATCAGAAAATGACTTCAAAGGGCTGATGTATATATAAGATGACTAATGGATAAGCATGTTGAAATGCTTGCTATAGTGTAAGTGATGCCAGAAAGTTGTCATCAATGTCAAGGAACATGGAGATGTATGGCACTAACTTGCCACGAGCCACCCAAGTTTTGTGTTGATAGCTCAAATACAGATTATTGTGGACTTCCATTAGAAAGAAGGCATACTACCAGAATTAACCATTAACCTGCATGTTCCATTTATGTAGTTACACCAGCTGGAGTTTGAGCTAAGTGGATAATTTCCATTTGTGGTACATACCAGTATTGACATATATCTGCAAAGCAATGTGTGCACTTCCATTGGCACTCTTCATGAAGACAAAGCCAATAATTCATGCAAAGTCACATGCTTGCTCGGTATGCCTCTCTCATCTTTCTAATTAAATGTATTTAGCTCTGTTAGAATATTAAACCTCCATTCCCTCCCTTATGCGTTAGTGGATGCTAAATTTTGAGTTGTTGCACATATTATCTGCTCCAACCTAGAAGGAGCCAGGTGCATAAATGTCATGGACAAGTGATCTTGCAAACTCTAACAATGCTGTTTATTTCAATGCTTTTGGGATGCAGTGTGCAGGTTTCCATATGAACATCCTTAGTCAAGTGGAGAAATTGACCCTCTGTTCCTTATGGAGGCTCACATAGAAGAATTGCTCCCTGAACATCCTAGATAGATATGGCCCATTGCTGAAAGCCCTTACCTCCCTCCTTCTCAATCTTTCATCAACTTATGCTGCTCTGCTTTGCCTCAGCTCATTCTCCTGGCCATATTTTAGTCCAGTGGAATGCCTATTGTTGAACCAATGGAGCAAGATCCTTGAAGGCTGGACAAATTCTTCAGGACCAATCACATTGTACAATAAGTGACCAAAAACCATATTAAAATTTTCTTTAAACTCAGCAATAGTCGATAGAAACCAACCAGTATCTCATCTGTAAATGGCTGATGGTCCCTTTAAATAGAGCTGTTGGTAGGGGTGGGGTGGAGGTGGAAAAGGAAGTAAGGGGGGTACTGAGGTTAGATGATCCTTCCTGCTGCTGAACGTGTGTTCAACTCTGAGGTTATGTGAGGGCTTTAGCTGAAGTATTAGTGCAAGTTAACATTGTACACTGATTAATGTCATGATGTGCCTATTCTAGTACGAACTTACACATCAGTGTGTAAGGCCAATATAGTTTCATTGTCATTAAAGGAATTGAATATTAGACACTTCATATAACAGACAGCTGATTTGATAATGTCCATTTTGCACCATGATAAATTCCTGCCTCAACATTTTCAAGCTGGTAAACATACTCAAAAAAGCATTAACATAATTTAATACCTTTTAGTGTTTCTTGTAAAATTCAAACTTTTTAAAAAAATGTTCTATACAATGGTGCATAGACTAATCAAAACAATTTCCATGATGAACTCAATCTTTTATGTTGCTTTGAATAAGGGCAAATCCGAAAAATTAGAGGTCATATGGTAGTACTTCCATTCAGGTCACGATATGCATCTTTTATCTGAAACAGTTCGTTTGAAGTTGTCCATGTATTTGTATAAAGTATGCCAGGTATTTAACATCTCTTCTGTTAGTCATTTTTGTTCATGCACCTCAATTATCATCTCTTTATACTTAATGAATATCCATAACAAATATTATAAAACTCCTTGAGAATAAAAGCAGTGCAGCAATCTGCTTCACAAATAATTAACTGAATTAAATAACATTCCTATTATCATAAAATCACTATCTACTTGTAATGGAAATTTGAGTAATCTTTCATTGTTTAGTCCAGAAAAAAATATTAGAAGGGCACTTATACATCATTGAAAGCCAATTGTTTTGGTCACGAAATGCTTAATCATCCTCCGAGGACAGATAGATGCTTATAATTAAAATGTCAATTGGAGTTCAATTATTGAAGCCATTCTCAAGATATTTTAGTTGTAGATCAGATTTGTAATCTTGCAGATTGCTTTGCATATTTCTTTTGGTTGTGAATCTATATCAGGAGCAATAAACAAAAATGAGTATATATTTGACTATCTATACAGAGTAACACATGGCTTTCATTCTAGCAAGATGCTGTAATAAACTCTTTTTAGCTGAAACCCCACACAAAATTTCCATTATTCACCTATCCAACATAAAAATCATTGCTAACTAATTTTCAAACATATTCTGCACTTTCTATAATCACTTTACATAATCTGCAGATCCTATGACAGATTTGGTGTCCAGTAATCGCAGTTGTATATTTGTGGTTGTCTGGCAAAAGCTGTACCTAATGAAAGTTTAATTAGTGTGCTGTGGGAAATATAAGTGGCTGAGAGCTATCTCTAGTCTAAAATTTAATTTTCTTGTAGAGTTAGCATTAGTTCAGCTTTCTGATTATTAAAATTATGTGAATCATTTCAATGAAGTGTCAGCTTAAGTAATCAAACCAAGAAACCAATAAAAATACTGAGGAAAATTTGAAGTGAAAAATTATAACTAAGTCAATTATTGATTGACTCATTTGTCATGAAAACTTGCCATTTATATAAAAAAGAAGAATTACAGTCTGGTTAAACCATAATTGATTTAATGTTAAAAAGAAACTAAAGCATTATTCCAGTGATTTGAGCTCACAGACAAAGATGGCTGCACAATTTGTATCACTGTGTCCATCGTATTCCAACATCATTGAGATGGAATTAAACTATCTTCTAAATCTCACCAAAGTCAATAACCTCAGCAGAATGTGAATGAACCACCTCATCTGTTCCTTTAGCACAATATTCAGATATTCATCTAAGTACTCAACTGAGTGCAGACAAATCATGTGACAATTATTAGACAATGGGACCTTGGCTGAGAAAGGGATTCCCAGGCATGAACTGACCAAGTTACGGTTGAATTACACTCGCCATGATGTTATTTGGATATCCATCGTTGGTTGGGGAAAGTCATTTGACAATCTAACCTCTCATTCTCAAAGCAGCTGAGATATCAATGGAACAAGACCTAGAGTGAATTCCTTCCCCTCCCTCCACTTAGTTTGTAGGTCTTAAAACCCTGTCTGCTGGTTGAGACGGCTCCAAGTGCCACAGGCAGAACTTCTTAGAAGAAGTCAAATTAGTACACCTGTCTCCAAAAGAATAGATAAATCATTTACCTTGCTGTAATATCAGAAGCTCAGAATCAGTGAGTGAAAGCAATATGACCAGAACATTCAGTCGGGCGACCTGATAGAAGTTTACAAAATTATGAGAGGCATGGATAGAAGGGATAGACAGAGTCTTTTTTCCTGGAGTAGAAAAATGTCAATTACTAGGGTACATAGGTTTAACTTAAAAGGAGATAAGTTTAAAGTAGCTGTGAGAGGCTATCACAGAGGGTTGTAAGTGCCTGGAATGCGCTACCAGAGGAGGTGGATACAATATCAATGTTTAAGAGGCATCTTGACAGATATATGAATAGGCAAAGAATAGAGGGACATGGACTGCTTAGAGGCAAAAGGTTTTTAGTTTAGAAAGGCATCAGTTATTGGCACAGTCTTGATGGGTCAAAGGGCCTGTAATATTCTTTGTTCTTTGAAGCTAGCCAAGTTGTCAAACTCCACAGACAATGTATAGCATTTGTTTCTCTTTACCTTTAACTTGTTTATCCTTTCCCGCTCTGTAATCTATTTGTACATGTATGAACTTTTAATATATGTTAATACGTATTTTATTATTTCACTTAGACCACATGGGTTAAGTACAATAAAAGCTGTCCTCCTCTTGTTAAAACTAAAATATACTGTGTGATTGTGCCTTTTATGATCATAGTAAGGACTTAAACACTCATTGTACTGGCAAGTATATCTATTTTAACAAAAAAACCTATTGAGTTCAAATGAAGAAAATGAAAGGGATGGGAGGGGAGGCTTTTATCTCCTCCTCACTTGATCATAACATAATGAAGATGTGAATAGAGGATGAAAACCATTGTTTTAAATTTAAACTGCATCCGAGCAGGAAAATTATCGCTTAGATTTATTACTGTATGAGAGAATTTATAGTTAGCATCAACAAGGAAAATTTTAATTAACTTCAAAACATTAAATGCTAGTGGAGCCCTGAGAAAGAAAATAATAGTTATTGAAAATATTGTCCAACAATTGACTTTCCCAGAACAAATTGTAGCCTTTAGAGAAATTAACTGCTGAAGGGCTGTTTATGGTCATGTCAATAAACACTATTTAATGAGTCGCTGTAATGATTCAGTCAACAGATGAACAACATGCAGTGTCAATCTGCCATAATGACCAGAGAGATTCAATCTCCGATCTGGCCAGGGAATCAGTGGGAATGTTGTATATGTATGACCTCTGGAAGAGGGTACATTGGTCAGAATTCTGTCCACTAGGTACTCATTTTGGAAACACATCCATGAGTGTGGATGAGAACAAGTTTGGAATTTGCTGTCATCACACCTGTCAAAAACCCACAGGTACTGACCGAAGATTAACAACTTGGCTATTGGCAAATACTTTATTTTCAGGATAGGGCACTTTATCTTTTTTAAAGAGTTGCTTTTTCCTTCAGTTGCTGGACATTGTGAGGATATGGTCATATATTTTTGCACCGAGACATTGTATTTCTCTTCTGTGCTGAACTAGCCCGTTGTGGAACAAAAACAAGAGTTGCTGGAAAAGCCTAGCAGGTCTGGC
>NC_063349.1:39940525-39956572 GCF_021869965.1 Rhincodon typus
GAAAGCTGACGTTTTGGGCCTAGACCCTTCTTCAGAAATCTGAAGGATTTCAGCTTTCCTGCTCCTCTGATGCTGCTTGGCCTGCTGTGTTCATTCAGTTCTACACCTTGTTATCTCCGATTCTCCAGCATCGACATTTCCTACTTTCTCTATATTTTTAATTTAGTGGTTTGGACTGCACAGCCTGATGGGTCCCTTAAAGTACCAGACAACCAGGCAATTGCAAATATTACACCCATGTTCAAGCAAGGTTGTAAGAATAAGATCTACAATTATTGACCAGTGAGTTTAATTTCAGTGGCGGGGAAACAACTATTTTGGGATAGAATTTGTAGTTGCAGAGAAAAACGTTGATTAAGACATGTTGACATGAATTTCTAAAGGGGAAGTCATGTTTAACAAATTGACTAGAATTTTTTGTAATGGTAACAGGAAGGGTAATGCTGGTATACATGGACTCCTAGAGGGTGCTCGATACAGTGGCAAACAACAGTGTTGTGTAAATATTATAATTCATAGAATAAAAGGGACACTAGAAACACAGATACAAAATTCACTGAGTGATAGGAAATGGTCAATAGATACTTTTTTTGGGCTGCAGGATGGTTTGTATTGGAGTTCCCCAGGGCTCATACAAGGGCCTTTATTTTTCCTGATTATATACAGTATGATCTAAGTGTCTAGGTATGCAAGGGACAATTTCAAAGATTGCAGATGACATGAAACTAGGATGCATTGTAAGTTGTGAGGAGGACAATGTAGAACTTCAAAAACACATAGGCAAGATGGTGGAGTGGACAGGTGGTGGCAGATGATTTCCAATGCAGAGAAGTGTGGGCTGATGCATTTTAGAAGGAAGAACATGGACAGACAATACAAAATAAGGGATACAATTCTAATTGGATGTAGGAGCAAAGGGATCTGAATGTATATGTGCACAGATCATTGATGATGGCAGGACAGGTGGAGAGATCTGTTAATAAAGCGCACAGTATTTTGTGCTTTATTCATAGGGACGTGGAGTACAAGAGCAAGGAGGTGAATGTGAACTTGTATAAGGCATTCTTTAGACCTCAACTGGAGTATTATCCAATCCTGTACATTTCTTTGATATACAGGATTTTCTACACTATTTGCTGTCACTCTTCATCTTTACAGGGACATGTTGACACTCCACTTCCATTATTTCCCAGTCATGATGCTCATTTGAGAGCAAATGCAGGCACTATGAGCCAAATGGCCCCCTTCAGTGCTGTAGCCCTTCTGTGATTCTGCTTCTGTGGGTGGCAATAGCAGTGAGAGTTGTGAGAATACTAGGAGAAAAACATTTTCAGCATTATATAGTAAATATAGGAGAGTAAGACTGATTGGATGGCTTTTTTCAAAGGGCTAGTACAGGAATAGTGGCCTGAGTGGTCTCCTTTTGCAGTGTGTGATTCTATGCTTTTATTACGTAACAACTTAATGCCTCAATGTACCTTGTAGTGACTATAGTCTATAGCTTTGTACAGTAGGAGAATCATATAGGAAATAGGAAAGTCACGGCTGTTTCTGCTGTATGCTGCAAAGAGAGGGGTTGCTGTTTCTGTCATCCATTTCATATGTTCAATCATCGACCAGTGCATTTTTTTTCCTCACTTGATAAGTAAGAAACTATGTGGCTAATCATGTGTGAAACAGCATGTGGCTATATTTTGCTGTTGCAAACTATTTCAGAACAGATATCTGAAAAAAATGTACAATAAAACATTTTTAAGATCAAAACACTCCACAAACAGATCACCGTACAAAGTGCAGAACAGCTGACATTTTTCTTACAAAATTTCAGGATAAAAGACATCCATGGATATACAATAAATTATTGTGCCAGACAATACAAATCAAACTACAAATTCTAGACAGACAAGGAATATTTTGTTACAAAACATAACTAAATAAACCTCTAGGGCTTAATTTTACCTCCCCTCTCCATTCCATATTTATTGGCACTAGCACTGTTTATTTGGTGCAATTAAGTGCACTATATATAGTAAATATGTGACTTTTCATTGAGATACATAACAGCAGCTAATACAAATTGTACCATTTCATCTGGCTGCTCATTTTAAAGAGTGTCCTCGGTTGAGCAGTCATAAAGTGCACCGAGATTTTTACTCCTCTATTTGTATTAACGCCCATTTAAAAATGAAATTATGTCACTTTCTTTGTGGGAACAAGAGGCTATTTTGGGAAATATTGATTTTTACATGTGAATACCAGCTTTTAGTCTCCATTCTTATTTCTACAGTTCACAAGGACCAGATGGGGATACAAGATTGTGTGTTGCTACTTCAAGTAAAATTCTGTAGCCATGTTGATTAGCATTTTCCAAATCAATGTGGCTGGCTAGCAATAGAAATGAAGATGGAAATTCAGACCGTAACTCAATAAGAATTTTGTGCTATTAGTAGAATTAATCCCTCTTGCATCAACAGGAATTTCAGAACCTTGTTTGGCAAATTTTGAAACAATTTATTTTGATGGAATTTCATACCAAACCTTGGCATTTGTAAACTTTAACTGGGATGATCCTGCACAATTTATATTGGTCATCTCCTTGCACAAGGAATTTCCAGTGTTAAATGTATTATGTTTGTTCATCAACATTGAGCCAATAACTCTTCAGAGAATCATTTAACAAATGCATTCAACTAATTGGCAAGTTTTTTTTATCTTCAATCCTAATTGTTTGTACATTTTTTTTGACCCTGTATTGCGTTTTCTGAAAACAGGGCTCAACAAACTGTCCTGTCGATTTCTAGCTTCCATAGAATCGCAACAGTGCGGAAAGAGGCCATTTGGTCCATCGAATCAGCACCGACCCTCTGAAGAGCGTTCCACCACATCCCCATAATATCACTTTTACCATAGCTAATCCACCTAGTCTACACATCCATGGACACTACAGAGCAAATTACCATGGCCAATCCACCTAACTTGCACATCTTTGGACTGTGGGAGGAAACAGAGCACCCAGAGAAAACCAACGCAGACATGAGGAGATACGCAAACTCAACACTCACAAATGTCCAAGGCTAGAACCAAACTGAGGCAGTAGTGCTAACCACTGTACCACTGTGCCATCATTTCAAAATGAAGTCTTGGTATTAGTAATCAATAGTTTCTGATTTAACCAATTTTTCTGAGCTTTTTCAATCTTGGTATCTTGTATTCAGGATCTTGGAAGTTCACCATGATTTCTCTTTTTTTTAAACATCTCAATAATTAGATAGAATCTGGTTTTATTATATACACATCATCCAATCAATGAGTTACAAGTCGTGACTTTTTCTCAGTTAATGAGTTTACAAGCCTCTGTAGTATGCCTCCTCTGGAGCATATACTATACATTTAATTTTTAACACAGTTGTTTCATATAAGCTGCAACCACAGAAGACAAACTTTGAACTGTGCAGTACTTCAGCTCATTGTGTCAGTATTTTGAGGAACTATCCAATGGTCTCTCTAATCTGCACTTTCCCTGTAGCCTCGTTCGTTAAAATATGTATCCAATTACCTTTTTGAAATTTACTAAATGTAAGAGCTAGGAGCAAAAGTAGGCCATTCAGCCCCCCAAGCCTGCTCGGCCATTTAATATGATCATGATCGATCTCATCACAGTCTAAACTCCACTTTCTAGCACGTTTCCCACGCAATTCAACCATTAAGAATTAAAAATCTGTCCATCTAAAGGTGCTTGATCCACCATTTAAATGTAAAGAAAAATACAAATTTTCATAGAAAGGTGGGACACTAAAAACAGGAACTATAGGTCAATCATTGTGAAAACGCTAAAACCCATTCGGGAAGTAGTGGCAGGTCATTTAGAAAATCAAATTATAATCAGACAGAGTCAACATGGTCATGTGAAAGGGAAATTATATTTGACAAATTTATTAGAGTTCTTTAAAGATGTAAGAGGCAGTGTGTATTAAAAAAATACAGTGCATGTAGTGTACTTGGATTTCCAAAAGGCATTTGGTAAAGTGCAATATAAAAGTGCACAATGTATGAGTTGATGGTGTTGGGGGTGATATAGTAACACAGATAGAGAATTGGCTAACAGGAAGAGTCAGGATAACAGGGCAATTTTCAGGTTGTAAACTCTTAACCAGTAGTGTGTCGTAGGGTCATTGTTGGGGTCTCAACTATCTATAATCTATAGTCATGTATTGGATGAAAGACAACTGCATTATAGTCAAATTTGCAGTCTATACAAAGATGGGTAGGAAATCAAGTTGTAAGGATACAAAGAATCTGCAAAGGGATATGGATAGGTAAAGAGAATGGACAAAATTTGCCAGATGGAGTTTAATGTGAATAAAGCAAAAAGAATCGAAAATAGAATAAAAATAGAATAAAACAGAATATTATTTAAATTGAAAGAAACTGCAGTATATTGTAGCACAGAGGGATCTGGATATGTTAGTTTCATGAGTCAGAAAAAGCAGTACAAATGCATCTACAATTTATATTCAAATTCCCTCAATATTCTAGAATGCTTCCACATCTAGGTCCTCGTGACTTATAAATATGGGCAAACTTTCTAGTAGCTCCTCTTTATCAGTTTTCAGGCATTGAGTCTCTTAACTGTGTCATCTTTGACTATGATGTTGGCAGCATCTTCTTCCTTGATGAAGACAGATTCAGTATCCTCATATAAATACCTTGAACTTACCCTCTACCCTGACGTGTATTTCCTTTCCTTGAATTCCCTTTGTTGGCTGCCAGCCTCTTGTCATACTCTTTTATTTCTCTTTCATATCCCTCTGAATTTTGCAGACTGGTACTCATTTGCATTATCACTCTGACGTCAGCTGCATCACATCTTTTTCTGCTTCATTTTACGCTTTCTTTCTTTCATCGTCCAACAAGCTCTAACTCTGTTTCTCTTCTTTTCTCCAATGCGGGAATTTATCAAAACTGTTCTCAAATGATCTTCCCTTTAAAAGCAGCCAATTATTCAATTACAATTTTGCCTGCCAATTGATGATTCTAATTTATCTGGGCTAGATCCATTCTTACTCCATTGTAGTTGGACCTCCACCAATTTATTCGTTTTACTCCTGATTGTTTTTTTCTAAAGCTAACCAAAACCTCATTGCACTATAATCTCAGTTTCCTAAATGTTCCCTTATGGTTACTTAATCTATTTGACTCACCTCATTCCCCAGGACTAGATGCAGCAATATCTCTTGCTGTTTGGACTGGAAATACACTGATGGAGAAGATTTTCCTGAATATACTTCAGAAACTCTAGAAACCTTAGAAATGAGTCTGGGTTATGCCTGTCCATTTGTGGGGTATATGAAAACTTCCCAGACTTACTCAGGGCCCTCTCTCACAACTCTTTCTCCAATACATCAACACTGCTTCCTGCTTTTGTCCGTAATTAGAAAAAAAGTTATCAATATTGCTTCCAATTTCTATCTTTCTCTCAAATTCACCTGGTCCGCCTCTGACACTTTTGTTCCTTGACTTGACTACTTCCATTTCTGGAGATAGGCTGTCCACTAGTATCGACTACAAACTGACTCCCACATTTACCTTGATTATACTTCCTCACACCCATTTTTAAAATTGTCTCTCTGTCACACTTTTAGGAAACAAGAGAGTTCTGAAAGAGTCACATTGGACTTGAAATATTAACTTTGTTTCTCTGTCCACAGATCCTGCCTGACCTGCTGAGTTTGTCCAGAACTTATTTTTTTAAAGCTCCTCTCCCTTTGACCTTACACTCTCAATATCCCAATCCATGTTTGGATAATTAAAGCCCCATTATAACTACTGTATAGTTTTGCACACCTTGTAAATTTCTCTCCTCTATGTCTTTTCACTATTTGGTGCTGTATGGCATACATTTAGAAGTGTAATTGTATCTCCAAATTGAATTTGTTTGAAAGTTAGTTGTTCCCTTTAAGAAAATTGGACTGTGTATATGGCAGGAGTATTTGGATCATAAGACAATCAGATGTAGGAACTGAGGTGGCCATTCAGCCCATCAAGAGTGCCCTACAAGTTTAAGCCCTACATTTAAAATGGTTCTTTTGTAATCGTACACACAGCATCTTAGTTTCTTGTCACTGGATGGGAATCCATAATCTGCTAGTGACTTGCCATGCAATGGTATGCATCAAACCTCTGAGTTTTTGAATTTCTCAGGTAATCAAGTTGTTTTCATGATGAAACAATCAGAAAAAATGTTGTCCTATATTTTAACCTCAGTTATGAAATTGGCCTGTGTGATACTTTGTCAGTAAAATATTATAATTAATTCAAGACTACTAAGAACATATATAGATCTCATATTAATTTTTTTTACAAAGCAGACATCCTGTTACACATTAAAAACAAAACTTGAGCAGCTGAAGAAAACTAACAATTTGTTGCAATGATTTAGTAAATGTGCTCTTTTATAACCTGAATTATCCTGATTAGTTTGCCATCTCATTTGTAAACATCTGTAAGAATAATCGAAATAGCAATGCAAGTTGATAGGAGAAACAAATTAATGAAAGAAAAGGTATGAATTTACAAAGTAGGATACGAACATAAAAAGGTTTAATAATTCATCAGAAACTCCCCCTCTGCTAGTTCTGGACAGGCATTAAATTAGCTATTTTGTTCAGCAAAACCATCCATTAAAGTGACAGAGAGAGAAAATCCAAATTGAGAGATTATTTGCATTCTGGTAGACCATAATATAGTTTGAGTAATCTACTTGCAAATAATGAAATATTAAGCATTATACTGGACTGAATATAGTCTGATTACCTTGGAACACAAACATCATTTTTCTAGCCATTTCCATTAAAAAATATTCCTGGATGATAGTTCAAGTCTACTGTTTATTCTTGCCCTATACACATCATGGATTTTTCTTTTAATTTGGAGGGTAAATTGCAAACTATTACATGACAAATTTTCATCAGCTGCCTTGATTTTGTTTTCAGGTTTACAAAAACTCATGTATTAATTCCCATGGGATAGCATTGAATGGTCTAACTTGACGGCTGATTGGTCCAAATGCTGATGCTCCTGATAATCAGCCATTCCTTTTGGCTTTCTGTTACCAGTATCCGAATGCAGTGAATGTCAAATTCAACTTTGTGACCAATATC
Source organism: Rhincodon typus (assembly GCF_021869965.1). Lineage (NCBI taxonomy): Eukaryota > Metazoa > Chordata > Chondrichthyes > Orectolobiformes > Rhincodontidae > Rhincodon > Rhincodon typus. The sequence goes on from NC_063349.1 coordinate 39,947,686, forward strand.
CTTAATATCAATATTTCCATGTTGAAACTCGCCCAGTTTGACATAGCTAGAACACTGCTTTCCTTTCTTTGTCATTTGCACATTTTGACCAACCTCTAGTTCTCCATGATGCAAAATGTCATTTTGTCTATCATCAGTCCCTGTTTGGATTTTTAGTTTGTCGATTTTAGCCGGTTTGTCGAGCACAATAAGAAAGTACTCTCCAGCTGAAGTAGATTTTCCCCAGAAGTACTCATCTACATTGCTATATGCTTTACGAGGATCGTAGTGTTCAAACACATTCATGTTTGTGTAAAGCGTTGCAGGGGGATTGTCAGGAATATCAAAGGAATCTTCTTCAAAATCATCATCCTTGAGTTTATTTTCTGTTCCCCTGAATGATGAATAATATCCCATGTGCTGAAACAAAGAAGGCTTAAACCGTATGATATCCTTTTGAGCAAGCAGCCCTTGGAAATGAATTAGCAACCAATCACATGGCATTTCCTGATAAAACATTAATAAAAATTGTGCCAGTCGAGGCAGGTCATGTGAATGGTAAAGTTTTCCAATATATCCCAATTTTGAAAACTCTAGCGTAACCCAATAGGAGCCTTTTCTTGAGGTAATGACTTTTTTAATAGCAGATAGGAAGTTTTTTGAGCAGTGAACATCATCTTCTAACATTACGTAGTAATCTGATAAGTTGGCACAGAAATTAAGCAGAAATGCGTAATCTACATTCTGTTTAGATCTAAACCTCACACGATCTTCTGGGTCATTGTAGTTTCTTTTGAGGCCATCTAAACTTGGATAATACTCCTCAAGAGTATGAATAACCATCAATCGACCAGAAATGATGTGATGGCCAAATTTTCTGGAGACATCTTGGACAACATCTTCACACCACGAGAGGTCAAAGTCTGCTAAGTGTACAATAACTACAATTTCATTCAGTTCTTCGTAGCTGGATTGGTCAAAAATAGATTTAATTGTTTCTAGTAGGTAGTTACCTCTTTTCCTTTTCACTGATGATAGTCCTATTGTTAAGTATTCTGCACAAAACATTAGAAAGGGGTTATCACTAAAATCACATGTAATTTTAATTGTTTTATACAAGTATACATTCTGATTCAAATTACTTTTAATAAAAATCACTGGATACATAAAGGAATCAAACTCACTTTTTCTAGGTATAGGGAAACCTGCAAGATAACGATAGGTGACATTTATTGCTCCTGACAGGTTAGTTAAATCTTTGAATGTATGGACATATTTTTCTGAGTTGAGTTGATGTGAAGTTATTTCTCTTGCCAGTCTCTGCTCTCCTTCCTGCATAATAAGAAAGATCATTGTAATTTCAGTGTAAGAAATAATGCAAACTTAAAACATTATCGTATGTTTCCCACTATAGTCAAAACTCTTGTACCTCATACATCCCATATGGTTTTCAGTTCCAAGACAACTTTATAAGCTCTTTCTTACTGAAACTATACTCAGAATCCTTTGAGTTTTGCCAAATACAACCCAGGTTATTAACTGCAGACCGGATCTGAACACTTAACTTTAGTGCATTAACGTTGGATATGGCATTAACTGATAGGATTTCAACATAGAAACAGGTCCAAGGTCTGAACAGTCCTCAGGTTGGCAAAATTGAGGGGTTTGTGGGTGGAGTGCACCCAGCACGTGAATCCACTTTTCATCCACTAACTTCCTCCCAGAATCTGACTGCCCTGCATGTTTTGTAGGAAACTAGGAAACTATTGTTAGCTTACCAATTCAGGGAATGAAGAGAATGCAATTCTCAGCCTTTACAAGCCAGTTTAAAGTCAGAGCTACAGAGTGAACTATGCAGGTTAGTAACATTAAGTTAATGTCCTACAGATTTTTTAAAGTTCCAGTTTGAATCAAAATTATCCATCAAGTCCCTTTTGAAATTATATCTACTGAAATTACTGAGAAATTTTTATCCAATAGAACTAACACACTAGCTTTACAGAATTAAAATAACTGTTTGACTTACGAATAAAAGTATTCAACGTTACTACGATCAAATATTAAAAGCTGTCCTCCCCATTTGTATTTCTTACCATTACGTATCTGTCCTCTTCCATATATAGATTCAGGCAAAGGAGACAAATTGCAAGGAGGGCCAACACTGGAATCGTTGAGCGCTTCCGAAAGCATCTCATTTTCTCTGCACATTTCCAATATAGTCTCATGATAAACCTGACTTTGAAGTTTCCTGCAAAAGTTAAGAAAATCATTTTTAAAACAACTTTCTCTGATCTGTAATGCATTGCTACACATAATATTAAAAATATAATTTATAAAATGCTGATATTTGCTACATTTAATACATTGCTTAATTTTTGATAGTTTCAAGTAAACATTTTGAAACAAGTAATAGGGACCTTTGACATTAAAGCAGTGAATTCAGTTTAATCTGCTTTTTTAAAAAGGAAAGAAATTTTAACAATATATTCAGAGCTTTTACTTGTTTTTAAAACAAGAAAACACTATCTGTTCTGTCCAGTTGCATTCAGCGAATAATTTTTAATAAAGTATTGGATGAATTAAGTGTCTTCATTTGAATCCCTTATTATTTTGTTCCAAAGAACCTGAGAACATCTTGTATACTGAATGTTTGTTATCAATTAAATCAATTGTAATTATGAATTAATTAAAGATGTGTACCTGGATGGTTGAATTGGTGGGGAAAAAAATTTTAAAAAGCCTTTGAGAAAAAGTGCATTGATATGACTGTTCTGTTCTGTTTGTCTCCAAAATCTGGCATAAATAGGATCCATTTGATGTCCATATCTCACAAAGTAGAATTGTCATTCCATTAGCCTTGATGTACTTGCGATGGAGAGTGAGTCTGAGGCTAGCATGTTATATTTACTATCAAAGCTCCAGCTGTAAACACATGGACCATAAAGATGAAGAACTGCTTGTTATGTTACACACAGGGATTTCTTTCTACATGTACTTACCTGTCCTTCATATAGCTCTTAAGTAATAATTCAGTAGTAACTCATATAAACACATCGCTGCAATACCTCAGAGATTGCTACAGGCTTCCTTCCAAATTCTTAGTTTGAAGATGACACCATTCTCCAACCTCCACTAAAATCAGGAGAAATGTACATCAGGCTGCTGATTCACCAGCATCTGTATTACACTATCCCACAAAATTCAAATCCATCCTCCACTGTCTTATTATCTTTAAGACACAAAATCCATTGCAAATTAAAAATAGTTAGCAACAATTTTATGGATTGGTGTGAAGTATAACAGTGAGCCTTGTTTTCAACATCGCAATACAGTGATGGATTGGGCACCCTCAACCCATCAAGCTATTCATCATAAACACATTTCAGTGCTGGGGAAGTACTGTGGAAATATTATTTGTAGTGAGTGTCAGGAATCTTGAAACCAGTGAGCCTGGGTACACTTAAGCATATCATGATGAAAACTATATTAAAATTCACATGCACTGGTATTCTAAAACACTTAAATGGGATAGTTACCTGAAAATTTAAAGGGATTCTGGGAAATGATAAAGTGCATACACACAGTCTCAGTGGTTTCAATGCATGAAAATGGTTAGTGACTTCAAGGGAGTAAACAGAATATTGAATTTGGACAAATTTTCATAGATATATATTAAATATCTAAAATGAATTATCAAATAGCTTTAAAAAAAATGTGGGTCATTTTAGAGAAAAAAACAAAGTATGTTGTGCCTGAATCAAACAGAAATGTTTGACTTCTGTTTTAAGATGTTATAAGATTATGTTCCATGGATTACAAATCTCTGCATATGTCTGGAACTAGATTTGATGGTAATAGTTAAATTGCAAATTTTGGATGAGGTGAAGTATTTAAGGGTGGAGACTGGTGACAGTAGACAAAACAATTAGAATAATGGATTGAAATGGCAATTCACGTTAAAATGCATTTTAGTGCAAAGGACGTTGAGATGAGAGCATCAAAGTGATAGCTTTCTCTTGGTGATGTTTGTGTCCTTGTCTTTCTTTTTAAGACAGACCAAATTGGTGATCAAGCCACTACCTGAGGCATCAGGACTATACGTGGGGAGATAAGTAAAACCTCATAGACCATTTGATAAGATCATGTGGGAGTCAAGAATGTGTGATATGGTCTGGAGACACCAATGTAAAGTGTACAAAAGTGAATGTTACCTCAGGAGTAACAGACAAGAAATGGCACAAAAAGGCATGCACTGAAGAACGGGTCTCAGACATGTACATCTACTTGATGAAAGGGTTAGTGGCTTGGAAGAGCACAAAAACATAGTTTAAATGATAAGACGGTGACACAAAATTCATAGAAAAACTGACTTTAAAACAATAGAAGTAGTATTAGTGTAAAAAGAATTACAACAAATTAAGAAGTGTGATTGACTATTATGTCAAAATCTTACAGAAATGAAAGAATATGGACTCTGGGAGAAGTAATAGTAGACTGAGTAAAAGAGCCCATTGGATGACATAAATGCCCCATCTCGAGTGTTTGTATGATGCATGTATTCCAGTATTTAAATCAATAGGTGAAATTGCAATGTGTTAGGACAGTTAGTGTATGTGAAGGAAGGCTGATTTAAGACTCAGATGGTGTAGGAATCTGTGGTAAGGGAACCCCAGGAAAAATAAAAGGTGGGAAGCATAAGTTGAAGATAAAGCCTGATGAAAGTTACAGCTGTATTGTTTGATCCTACGTATATTGTAGCTCAAATGGGGTACTTACATACGGAGGTAGTTACCATACAATGATACAATCATCCATAAAATTGGTAAGGAAGGAAACATATTGAAGAAGTATCCTCAAGACAGATACATATGAAAAGAACTAGAGAAATTTTGAGTCCTGATATGATGTTATTTTGCTGTTATTGGGTGAAGTGATCTGTGGATAGGGAACTGGAGGATAAAAAAAAACAAATTAAGGATATTACTGCTATTAGCGTGAGCATGAGAATGTTAATCCTCTGTGGGCTCCTCTCAATTTTGCTCCCATTGGAGACAGAGAGGTATATGACATGACTTGTTGACTCTATGACCATACATCAGGGTTGGGATATATTAAAGGGTTGGTCCCCAACGTCCACTGCAATCATTAATTTGGTGATACACTCTATAGTTGTATTGTTCATATTGATGCTAGTTATTTTTGTTGTAGTTTTAATCTTCTAGTGTAGGTTACATACTCTTATACGTTCCTGCGTGGCTATCGCTGATTTGCTTCTGCATCAGCAATTGTAACATGCTCTGTCAAATATCATCGGGGTGGATTGTAAAGGGTGGGCTGAAGGGCTAAACTTGTTGATGATATTTGACAGCAGCATGACCTTGAATGAGTCATGTGAACATTCCTGTACGTGCCGAAGCCGGCACAATCAACATGCTTTTCTGTAGTTGTTCTTCTGTGTTTGTTACACTGTATAAGAGAGAGAGTTTCATTCCAAGTCACGGGACTTCACCTTGGACCAGAATCATGAATGGTGCCAGGAACAACCTGAGCCAGCAGACCAGCCGTCAATCGAGCGGTCCCTGAAGGGCAGAAGGGCGTGAGGCTTATTGTTTTTTCCCTCTCTTTTTCATTCATTTTATTTACTTAATAAATGTTCCTTTCTTTTTTGTCTTTTATTATTATTCAATAAATGTTCATACTTAATCGAATTGCTGTTGTCAAGGCTTCTCTTAACTACATTTAACTGAATGCAAAAAGAACTGCTTGGGTTCACCCTGTCATCCAAGACAGTAGGAATATTTGTTAAGGCCGTGGTCTCAGAAGTTTATTTTAAAACAAAAATGTGCATTGGGTTTCAGACCACGAAAGGCTTGAAAATCTTCCGTTTGCCCATGAAAAAATGGGAAACAGCCGTCTTAGGTGGGAAAACCTCCAGAAAGCAGCAAGTCACTGTAGTGATCAGGAAAAAATGTGGAGAAATGCCCAGTAGGCAGAATTGAGATACAGTATTGCTTATTGCTATATAAAATAATTTGAAACTTAGAACAAGTGAATGACTGCAGCATTGCCACAATGCAGAATGTAAAGCTTCACTAAAAGAGGATACTACGGCATCACTTTATTTTTTGTATTTAGTTATGTTTATACACTTTTTATTAGCCTTGTCATCTGTTGCTATGTTGAACCTTAGGATAGAATAGACTATAGTCACTTACCGGACACTCACCAAATAAATGACTTCTTCTCCTGCAGCATAGTAAGAATCAATTCTTGAAGCTGAAGCAGTTTAGGAAAAGCAAAAGAACATTTCTTTCACTCCCTGCCCTTGACTTCTTTAATCACTTAATGCTAGCGCTCTACTGTAAGTCACACTAGGTCCTAACTTGCTTTAAATTGGCCTGTTTTATATGTTCCTAAGAAATAAGACCTATTTGACTGACTTAATGAGGATCCAGTGTCAGCTGCGTCTTCATTAAGCTTTTCTTTCAATGGAGGCCTTATTGAAACCTTGCTTTAGCTTGGCATCAGCTGTAGACTTCAGTTTAATGCCAACAATAAACTACAAACTAAAATGGATTTGTATAAAATGGTAAAAACTGACTTTATTATCCAACATCTGCAAGCACTCAACATTATAAATCACTGAAACATAAAAAGACGATAATTACTTTAACCTGAGAACAAATAAGTCTTGAAGGGCCAATATTTAACAATAGAGTTCAGCATCGAGGGAATCTGTAGGTAACTTCATTAATGACCTTTTACAGTTGAATGAAAAACTATGATACTGGAGCTTGGTAATCAGAATTCATAAAAGACAGAATTGTGCTTGGAGTTATTGATCAATCTTTGACATAATTACTGCAGTCCAAAGATTTGACTTTGGAGAAGGCTATTCAAATTTTACTGGCAGCTGAAGGCACTCGGTCAAATTTTGCAAGATCAACTTTTTGACAGGAGACCAACAGAATTTATACTTTATAAGATATAAACACCCGACAGACACATGATAAGCTAACACAAAGTGTAGGACAAATGACAGACACTGAAGTACTGAGTTTTGTCAAAATGGAGAGCATCTCCACTGTGGCTAAAATGCCAAAATTTGCTAGCAACCTCAAGTCCAAATCTTGAGTTCAGCCTTTGTTGTTTTTGCAGGGGCAGGATAGATTGGCTATAGTTCTCATATGTGTCATTCGTGGAAGCAATTGGTCATTCAAATGAGCAGTTGAAATTGAAATAGAATTTCATTGAAATAGAATTTTGGAATCTGAGGAGTGTGAAGCTTAAACTAGGTAGGGACAGGTCTGTTGTCTTTTGGATAGCCAGGAATACTCCTTTGGAGAATTAGATGAACCTTCCAGATAGGGCCGCAGGACACTTTGGGGGCTGGGAGCAGGGATGCTTTCGGGATGGGGGACATTCAATATCCTTTGGGGTGTGCGTCAAGATCAGGTCAGAGACTGGGAATTCCATAGTAAATAACTCACCTCCTGACATCTCAAAGCCTGTCCACCATCTGCAAGTCGGGAGTGTGATGGAATAATCTGCACTTAACTGGATGAATGCAGCACCAATAGCTGAGAAAAGCTCAGGATGATTCAAGGCAAAGCAATCCATTTGACTGGCACTCCATTAACACCTTCAACATTCATTCCCGCAACCACTGATGCACAGTGGCAGAAGTATGTGCCATCTACTTGGACTATGACAATAACTCATCCAGGCTTTTTCAACAGCAACTTCCCGATTGCACCCTTTATCAGCTAGAACATGGGATACATAGAAAGTCTCTCTCCAAACCATCCAGACTTGGAACTATAATCGCTGTCACTTCATTGTCATTGGGTCAAAATCCCGAAACTCCCTTACAGCACTGTGGCCATACATACACCATGTGGACAGCAGCGGTTATAGAAAGTAACTCAACATCAGCACCTCAAAGACAATTGTAGATGGATGATAAAATCTCACTTTGCCAGCGACATTTATGTTCCAGGATGAGGACTTGAAGAGCTGATTGGCCTGCTTCTGCACTGGAGGGCTTATATGATTCTATGAATGATTAAAACAAAAAGCTGTAGAAATCCCCAAATATCTGCATGGGCCAACTCATTGCAATAATTATAGATTCAAGAAAAGGTACACATAAACAATGTCAAATCCTGTTTTCTCTTTCACAGATGTCAACTGATGTGTTTCGTTATTCTAGAATTATCTGCTTTTATTAAAACACCCTGTGGCTGCATTGCCATGATTGGAATTCCACACCTTTATGACATATCTCGTGGCTTCATTTTCAAGAGTGTTTCTTCAAGTGCAATTGTCCGTTTTATTTATCGTAAAATTTTCATAAAATCTTAATGTCTCATTTATCTATTTCTTCCATACTAAATGACCTGATGGCAAAACAAATTTGGGCGCTGATTTCAAAGGGAATAATAATATTGCATGAAAAATTACAATTTAAAAAATACTTTCCATTTTTATAAAAATCTTTGTATAAATTTTATGGGTCAGGAATGATTTGGACTGTTCAATCCCACACTCACTGTGAATGGAAACTTGGGCAGTGGTGGTTGACAGGGCCTGCTCCATCGCAGATCCATGGGTCTTGGCAGCTCCAGAGCTCCCTAGTGGGCACCTTGAGAACTGCAACCAGTCCCAAAGGAGCCCCCAGACCCAGGTAAATCAGGAGTTTGGGCCAAAGTGAATTTAGTCACTTTAGACTGGTCTGTGTGAGTGGAGGGGTGAGTTTTAAAGTCCAGATTGGGGAGGAAGGAAATGGGGGTACTGTCTTCTGGGGGGTGACCCAATGAGTAATTGGCAATACTGAACGGCCCCTGCCTTCCCTTCCTCTGTCCACCCCCTCCTTCCTTCCTACATTTAAAAAAAACTTGTTCAGAGA
>NC_063349.1:39971572-39978453 GCF_021869965.1 Rhincodon typus
TCTCCAACATCTGCAGTTCCTACTATCTCTGAAACAATTAAAGTGAAATTGCTCTGTTGCCACTAGGTGTCAGCTATGATGGTGTGTCTGAGGTATAGCTCTCAATAAGACTATAACTGCTATATAAAACAAATGAGGTTAGGCAGTAGAGAAATAAATTCAGCAGCTCATTCCAGGATAAATGCTGCAACTCTAGGATTAGATTGGTTTTCTATAAGGGATAAACGCTGAAGGATAAGAGTTAATTGTAAAATAAAAGAAATTGTTAGTTTCGATAGCCAGGAGGTTGCAGGGAGAGAGAGATATGCAAACTCAACTACTTCAATACTTCTTTTTCAAAAGACAACCAAACAACTAAAGTGTATCCTGTTTACTTTACTTAACTTGTGACCTAATGGGAGTATATTTTTATAGAGTTCCTTTCATGCATCTGAAGTAACACAAGAGGAAGAATACTGAAAAGCCTGAGGGAAAAAATGTCTTAAGCATGGTTATTTCTTCCAGATCTACATTGCTCTTTTCTTAACATGAGAGAGATGAATATGGGAGGACACCATAGCAAATCAGCTTCCATGCATTTGTCATAATTTATTGGAAATGGGGAGCTATCAACACAGCTTCTACCCAGGGCATAATTTGCAATGACCCTCAATATTAGCAGGGGCTTAGTCACAAAATTAATTCTATACCTAATTTTTGCAAGATGTGATTTAGAGTCAGGTCATGTGGTTATGCTAACAACATTTATAGCCTCCTTCAAATGGTAGATTCAATGATAATGTTCTAAGAATTGGATGCTCTAGGCTCAAGCAAGCCATTGTCCACAATATCTGCAATCTATTTAAGATAGATGCAATAGTGCCCCCGGGTGCTCTCCAGATGATTAAGGTTTTATAAAGGAAGGGTTAGGGATTTTGAAGTTATTTGTTAAATGTTCTTTCTTTGTGGTTTTGTATTCCCTATGCTGTGTTTCCACCATGCATTAATTGGTTTCATTCAGCAGGCCACCACTTTTGCATTTATGGCTTTCCTAAACAGACATTGGTTTTGCTGTCACACCAGTGAAAAGATGGTGATGCATATTCCACTGGGGATCTCAACATGCTGCATAATTGAGATGTGGCAGATAGAAGTAGTATATGAGGGGTCAGCAAACTCAACACAGTCAGAACCGGTGCACAATTTTCTCTTCATCTGTCACTCACCAAAACACACTCAACATGTCAGAGAAGCTCTCGTCTCTGCCAACTTCATTTCACAACACAGGCGGCCACAGAGTATGCCATCTGCTGTGCAAGGGTCTGTGCACAACATCTGGATCGGGCACAGCTGTTTGCTATAAAAGTGAATGTCACCACAGCGGCAAGCTTTCTTGCTGATTTTGTTGCAAGTCACCTAGGAGACATTCAGCACATCAGGAAGTCTGCAGTGCATGCATGTGTGAGAGAAATGACAGCTGCTCTCTTGTTAAGGAGACACATCAAACTCATTTTCTGTGGAAAGTAGGAACCAGTTGAAGAGAACATATGGCTTCCAATGGACACAGGGGTCCTAAAATGGCAAAGAATTGCACTTGATAACATAATGAAAAATTCAGAGATCTTTCTTTTGAACCCATGATTTCTCTGAAGAGAAAGTGTTTTCACTCAATTAATAATCAGGTTCTGGTGTACCGCAGAAAAAGTCATCCTGCTTGATATCAACCATTATTTAAGAACCAACTTTCATTCATGCTATTTGAAACAGACTAAATATTGGATTGAAGACACTTTCTAATTCTCAACGACATGCTGTCCATGGTGACATTTTCTGAACGGACAGCATCACCCAGCTGTATCTCACCATCTGTCTCTGTTCCTCCATTGTAGCTAAATTATCGAACTGCTTATCTGACATCCAGCAATAGATGAGCAGAACTTTTCTCCATTTAAATATTGGGAAGACTATAACTTTTAGTTCCCACTCCAATCTCTGTTCCCCTAACTGACTGACTAATTCCCTGCCCCAATAATAATCTACGATTAAGTCAGTTTGTGTTCAATCCTAGTATCAAATTTTATCCCAAGACGAGTATTCAATTTCATTTTGGCAACATCGATACAATTTTCTGTTTCAATTTTCTGGCCCAAGAACAGCTTGATTTTAAAATTCTCATTCTAAATCCCTCCATGGTTTTACCCCTCCCTATCTATCTAATTTTCTCCAAAACCACAACCCTCTGAAATATCCATATTATGACCAGGTAAAGATGGCTGAAGCAGTTCACTTCTTTATAAACCCCTTGCTTGGCTGCAACACTTATACATTTCTTTTTAACCTGCAGCTATATCACATTTCAATTAAAATGTAGTATTGATCAAAATCAAGGCCAAGTAAAAGGTTTTCTTGAGTAAAAGAGTATTTTTTTAAATCAAAACTCCCTACATTCAGGAGTGGTCCCTTTAAAGTGATTTGATCCATGCAGCCAGGACCTGTGCTTCCAACAGAAAATAGACTTCAGCCACAAAAGTGCCACTATTTTGGTGCAATTGGTGCTCCATGACTTGAACATCATTTAAGTGCTTGCCCACGTAAATATGAAGGGGCTCATTATAGTTACCAATCCCATTTAGTAGGCCGTTTACTTCCTCTGGATAGGTCTGTAGTTCAAAGAGAGCCTTGGTTTTAAATCTTTTTGTGTTAAATATTAAGAATGTGGAAGACCCTTGATTCCATACCCTCCTGCTTTAACTGGTGCTATTCATAGTGGCAATATTTCCTCCCACTCTCTACAGGCTAGTCTCCATTAATGAAATGCCTGATCCAGGAAGATGCCTCAGGTTCAGAGGTGGTCAGGGCTGTGATGAATCTGCTGACATGGCAAAAATTCTAATCCCGTTCTCTGTTTCGTGACATTATCTAAATGATATATAAAAATGCAGCTTCAGAAAATAACATTATTAATATGCTTTTATAGAAACATAGTGGTGGTTTTCAAGATAGAGATATAGTTCTTAGGGCTAAAGAGATCAAAGGTTATGGGTTGAAAGCAGAAACAGGGCACCGAGTAGGATCATCAGCCATGATCATACTGAATGGCAGAACAGGCTTGAAGAGCTGAATGGCCTACTCTTGCTCATATTTTCAATATTACAAAATGTAGGAGAAGGTCGTTCAGCCTCTTGAGTTTATACCACCATTTAAGTAAGCCATGGATGATTTGCACCTCAACTGCATTTACCTACATTGGTTCAGCAATTATTATTTAGCAAGAGAGATCCCACATTCCCATGGAAGAGATATTTCCTGACTTCACTGCTGACTGGCCTCTGTAATACCAATGTTACATCTCCTTGTTCAGAGTCAGAGTCATACAGCACGGAAACAGACCCTTTGGTCTAGCACATTTGCTCAACCTGACATTCCAATCTGACCTAGTCTTATTTTCCAGCATTTGGGCCATATTCCTCTAAGTCTTTCATATTCATATGCCTTTTAAATCTCGTAATTGTATCTGTCTCCACCAATTCTTCTGGCAGTACTTTTTAAAATCTTTCCCTTCTCACCTTAAGCCTATGCCCTCTAGTTTTGGACTCCCCCAGCCAAGTAAAAAGACTTTGGTTATTCACCCTATCCATGCCCCTCATGATTTTATAACTTCTATAATGTCACTCCTCAGCCTCCGATGTTCCACAGAATAAAGCCCCAGCCCATTCAGCCTTTCCCTAGAACTCAAGTTCTTGCTTTCAACCTCCAGTCCTGGCAACATCCATGTGAATCTTTTCTGCACCCTCTCAAGTTTAACAATATCCTTCCTATAGAAGGGTAACCAGAATTGTATGCAGTATTCTAAAAGTGGCCTCACCAACGTCCTGTACAGCTGCCACATGACATTCCAACTCCTATACTCAATGTTCTGAAGGCAAGCATGCCAAATGCCTTCTTCACCACCCTGTCAATCTGCACTCAACAGAAGAAAACTTGTCTCCATCAGCCCTATCAAATTCCTTTCAGAGTTCTCATGAAGAATCACTGACCTGAAATATTAGCACCGTGTCCTTCTACATGGCTACAGTCTGGACTTGTTGCAATACTTCCAACACTTACTGGTTTATTTCAGAATTTCAGCATCTGTACAATTTTGATCTTCCCATTATCTTTCGCTTTATATTCAGCTTTAGTATTGTTACATTCTCATATAATACATCCAACCTTTTTGATGTTTGAAACTACCACAGTCATTTTAAGGATATAGAGAAATGTGCACTTATCTCATTAAGTTACCGAACTGGAAGCATCTTCTGAATTCTAAAGCAACAAATGTCCATGTTCTACTAAAAATTAATGTTTAACTCCAGAGGCAGGGACAGAAGAATAAGATTCTTTCAATACTGAGTCCTGTTAACCATCACACTTTTGGTGCCACTTACCTGCATTTCTTTGTAATATTGACATCCTTAAGTAGTGTCATACTTAAAATCAACACATAATGGTATTATGGAATTCTTATATTAGGATTTTACATGCTGATATTGATTAATGCAAACATATTTTGTTATAACATACATGTAGATATCTTCTATCCCGAGACAACTTTGCTTGACTGAAAACTCTTAAGGGGTGGGGGGGGCACTTTGTCTAAACCTAGCAATTTTGATGATGTTCTTAGTGGATCTAAATTCTGTCTTAGTTGAGGTTTTAGACAGAAAGTAATTTTGATTGTATAGGGTTCGACCGTAAGACCATAAGACATAGGAGCAGAAATTGAGCCTTTCGGCCCATCAAGTCAGCTCCACCATTCAACTGTGGGTGCTAAGTTTCTCAACTCTATCTCCACTTTCTCCCCGTAATTTTTGATCCTCTTGACAATCAAGAACCTACCTATTTCTGTCTTAAATATACTCAATGACCTGGCCTCCACAGCATTCTGTGGCAATGAATTCCATAGATTCACCACTCTCTGGCTGTAGATGTTTTTCTCATCTCTGTTCTAAAGGGTCTTCCCTTTACTCTAAAGTTGTGCCTTTGAGTCCTAGACTCTCCTGCTAATGGAAACATCTTCCCAACATCCACTCTGTCCAGGTCAGCTATCAGCTAACTTACTGAAAAGTTAAATAGCCAAACCACTGACCATCAATTTTAGTGATGAACCACCTGCTTTCCTGTCTCTTTGGCAGCAAGATCTCTGGTTATTTCCACTTTCATAAGCAAAGAAGCTGGGCTGAAGTGTTTTTAAAAAAAAGTCCTCAAGGGACAATTAGCTGATTTACCAACAGACGAGTTGTTTTGGAAATTTCACTGTGCATGGGTTCTCAAAAATATATTTAAACTTGTGTTGGCACAATGAGCATATGGATTTCAGATGCACTCTTGGCAGACATTAAGATTCCCTAATGGGAGCACCAAGCCAAGAAAGTCACCTTAACAAAGCTTAATAAAATAGCCGTACTCTCTGCCAATTTGAATTGCAAGTGTGAATAAAACCTACGATAGGCTGATGTTAAATTGAATTTCCTTAGATTCAAAGACATTTATTTAGCATCCCTTTGGAAATTTGTGGAACCTTTTTGCATCAAAAGAACACAAAATATGATTAGCATTTATTTGTCTTTGTTCAGAGAATGAGCATGATTTTCTTTGATTTCAAAAGCTTTCATCTTCCAACCTGCTAATAGTTGATATTCAGATCTTGTGGTGAATTTAAATTGAATTGTGTGTTTTGAAAACAGCAAAGGAAATATTAGAAAGCAATGATAAGAGGAGTTAAGCGAATTCAGCTAAATAATTCATTAATCAATTTATATTCAATTTTTTAAAAATTTCAGCATCATAAATAAGCATTACAATTACTCATTTTTAATAACTCATCATAACAGTGCTTGATTGGAAGTTTTGTTAAAAATAAATTATTTCATATGTTTTTAAGTTGTTTTCAAAATGATTAATAACTTAGGTATTAAAATTTTGTAGATTATGCTTGAAGCAAGTGTAATTAATAGGAAGAAAGGCAGAGGAATATTGTTCATGCACTGAGACTGCATAAAATGAGATTCTATTTTTGACTTTTTTAAAAAATATATGGGTGAAATCAATCTTTGGCAGTTGAACTTAAAGAGTGAACTGCAGCTCATCTTACATCATACTTGAGTTTCGTTTATGTTGATCATGATGTTGACTAGTCTGCCACATCAGCAACCTCTTGCTATGCCAATCCAATACTACCCAGTTTATGTGAGGCACAGTGCAAATTTCTACCCATCACAGTTTACTCATTACCTTTCAACTTGCAATGTTTAATGTTTCTCAAACCACGTCACTTATCCGATGTTCCTACAACTGAGTTCGCTCATGTATTTCTTATACAACTCCTTGTGGAACTGCTGACAATTGGTACAGGACCAGTTGCTAATTCATCCTACTTGGACCTACTGCAATATTAAAAATTCTAAATTACATGCAGTGGAAGTTTGTGCCTTTAAGAGAAACCTGTTCATTTATTATTCATGAAAAATTCAATGCTTTACAATCAGAAATTAAATTAAATAAAACATGGTAATGCTAGCTGTTTAATACAAATTATTTTGTACTAAAATGCAACCATAAAATATCTGCTGATTTAACAATGATAAGCTATTCAGGAGCACATCCTTCTGCATCAAATGGCACTGAGAGAGCATGTATCCTGACAGCAATGTTAATCTTTGCTCCTCATTCTTTTCTGTGGAGTTAAACTCAGTAATATATTGCACAAATAGCCAGTAGATTTATTGGCTAAAAATATGTTCTTTGGCACCTGCAGCATTGTTGTTCATCATAAGCAACTCCTCATGTTACGAGGCACTGAAGAATTTCAAGCAAAGTGCGTACTGCAGTGTGACCAGGTGCACCTGTCAAGTTCAAAG
>NC_063349.1:39978463-39993001 GCF_021869965.1 Rhincodon typus
CAAAGTGCGTACTGCAGTGTGACCAGGTGCACCTGTCAAGTTCAAAGTCTCGCAGTTTTTATTTGTTTAACCTCATTAAGGTCTAAATCATAATTCCAATTTGTGAATATTACTGTAATGTGTTAAAAGCATGAGTAGATCTCAAAACAGTCAATAACAGTAACTTGTAGTTAAGTCGTACTTTTAATGTGGAAAATATCCTCAAGCACTTCACAGACGCATATCCAAAAAGAAGGGGTTATTGAATTAATGATTGAGGAATGAGGAGGGGAGAAGAGGCCAGGGTCAGAGGAAAGGGCATTTGGTGGTTGTAGAGTTGCAGAACATCACAAAAAATAAGGAGGGCTATGCCCATGAAGGGATTTAATTATGAGAATGAGTTTTAAATTTGCATTTTGAGGGATTAGAAACAATATAAAATCAGCCAGACATGATAGCACTTCATGGAAAAACAGGTCTTGGAGGGACTGAGCCTTACAGAAAGCGGGTAAGAGGCCAACCAGAAAAGGTTGGAAATAGTTGAGTCTGAAGATGGCAAGGGCATAAATGAGAGTTTCTATAGCAGATGGGCCATGACGGGATGAAAGCTCAGCTGGACCTTGAATAGAACGGTGAACCGTCTGGGTCAGCCTGACACTGTGGCCAGGAGGGGGAAAGACGTCATTGGAAAGCATACTGACATTGTGGCAGGGACTTTCAGTTTTCCAAATGCTTAGCTGGAAGAAATTATGGCTCAATCAAGACATGATGTTGGAAAAATGGTCCAACAGCACAAAGACTGTGAAGGAGCTTAAGGAGTTAGTGGGGAAGTCGAATTTGTTTCCGTCAACACTTGTGAAAGTTGAACTTTTTCAGCTATGCGATGGCTGGAGAAGCATTTCTGCTTCACAGTTGACGATAAGAAACCATTCAGTGGCTTCAAATGAAATTGTGTGAATGGTTGTGTTACCATGTGAATGAAGGAATTCAGTATGTGGATAGTGGTCTGATCTCGATAGCCACAGTCATAACTTGAGCTGTTCCTCATGTTCCATTAGTGGACTAGAACATAGAACAGTACAGCACAGGAACGAGCCCTTCAGTGCATGATGTTGTGCCAAACATGACCCCAAATTAAACTAACCCCTTCTGCCTGACCTTGGTCCATCTCCCTCCATTCCTTGCATACTTATGTGCTTATGTAAAAATACCCTTAAATGCCCCTATTGTATCTGCCTCAATGACTACCCCTGGCAACGCATTCCAGGCTCCTACTACTCTGTGTAAAAAACCTGCCCCTCACATCCCATAGAATCCCTACAGTGTGGAAACAGGCCCTTCAGCCCAACAAGCCTACACTGACCCTTGGAGCACCCACCCAGACCCATCCCATCTACATATCCCTGAACACTACAGGCAATTTAGCATGGCCAATCCACCTAGCTTCCACATCTTTGGACTGTGAGAGGAAACTGGAGCACCTGAAGAAAACCCACGCAGACATGGGGAGAATGTGCAAACTCCACACAGACAGTCGTCCGAGGGTGGAATTGAACCTGGGTCCCTGGCACTGTGAGGCAACAGTGCTAACCACTGTGCCACCATGCTGCCCCTAACTTTCCCCCCCCTAAAAAGCATACACCTTAGTTTTAGACATTTCAACTCTGTGAAAGAGGTTCTGACTGTAAACCCTATCTACGCATAATTTTGTAGACTTCTATCAAGTGTCCCCTCAGCTTCTGCCACTCGAAAGAAAACAACCTGAGTTTTTCTAGCCTATCCTTCTGGCTCATACCCTCTAATCCCTCTAATGAGTGTTGTCATCTTCCCTGGTCCATCCTCAAGTGGCTGAGGGTTATCCAGATTCTCTTTTGAATTTTGGAACCTGGAACTTCATTACCTGGATTAGTTGCCAGGTTGCAACTGGTAATCTGTATAATCAATCTCACGGAGCTCTATAGAGAATTGCAGGCATTGAGCTTTATAGGCTACTGCAAGCAGACCTGAAGTTCAAAAATACATGAGAGCTCTGTGTTGTTATAGGCTAGCTACACTGCTCAAAATTGAATGCACAGATTTTGCCTAAGAGGTACCAATGCCTAATCTCATCCTTTTGCAAACATTAATGTGCCTCATTTAATACATGTGGCTACAAACCACATGCACAGGATCAGAGATTGCTGTTTGAAGTACTCACCAGTACAGAGATATCCTAGGATCTATGGTGCCATGTCATGTTTAAAAGGCCATTGCACATCTGGTCAAACTCTGCCAGTCTGGAGCTGCTCTGCAGCATTTGTGACCTTTGTCCTGGACATGGCAGATAAGGGAAAATTGCCACCCACTTCACGCTTTAAAGGATTAGTGTTTGGAGGTCCTGGTGGATGGGGTGGTGCAGAGGAGGACCATCCTCTTCCCTCAGAACTGGTAGATGAGGCCAAGGCACCAGACCATGCCAACCTGGTTTGAGGTTGATACCTGGCTCAGTGAGTCTCCAAGATCCAGAGAAATGTCCAGCAGTGTCAAAAGAAGCCTAATTTCCTTCATTGTTCACCAAGGTATATGCCACCATCTTCTCTCTGCTACCTCACAAACTCTCTCTATCTGCTACTGCTCCCACCTCTCACCAAGGTTTGTAAGTGAAGGCAGCATTTGGTATGCTTGCCTTTATTGGACAGTGCATTGAGTATAGGAGTTGGGAGATCATGTTACGACTGTGCAGGACATTGGTTAGGCCACGTTTGGAATACTGTGTGCAATTCTGGTCTCCATGCTATAGGAAAGATGTTGTTATTCGTGAAAGGGTTCAGAAAAGATTTACAAGGACGTTGTCAGGGTTGGAGCTACATGGAGAAAAGGCGAAATAGGCTGGGGCTATTTTCCTTGGAGTGTTTTAGGCTGAGGGGTGGCCTTATAGAGGTTTATAGAGGGGCATGGATAGCATGAATAGTCAAAGCCTGTTCCCCAGGGTAGGGGAGCCCAAAATAAAGGGTCTAGGATTAAGGTGAGAGGAGAAAGACTTATAAAGGGACCTAATGGGCAACGTTTTCATGCAGAAGTTGGTGTGTGTATGAAATGAGCTGCCAGAGGAAATGGTGGAGGCTGGTACAATTAGAACATTTAAAAGGCATTTGGTTTGGTTTATGAATAGGAAGAGTATGGAAGGATATGGACCAAACACTGGCAAAAGGGACTACATTAATTTAGGATATCTGGTCGGCACAGATAAGTTGGATCAAAGATTCTGTTTCCGTGCTGTATATCTCTATCTACCACTCTCACTACTGCATGCAAAATTTTCCCTGACTTGCTGTCACCCCCACCCAAACAGCCTCACCCTACTAAGCACGCATACCCTTGCTTGCTCACTTACTCAGGACACCACACCACCTTTCATCCAACTCTGCCAACACTAACAGTTATGCCACCTATTTTCATCTCACTCAGTCCCTCATTTTCTCTCATTCCAGGAGAAAGCTGCCCAATAGTAATATTGAGAGATCCAAGACTCAAGACCAAGTGGTGGGGCCTCCTGACATCTAGCTCCTCACTCTTTATAAAGGGGAGGATCTTGGCTCTGATTGGTGAGTACTGGGACCAATCCTGTTGAGGTGTTGAAACTTCCATGTCCCAGCAACTGAGTAAGAAGCAATTCTCATTGTGTTGCTACTCTCCCATTATTCTCATTGTGAATGGATTATCACAGCAAAACCTCTACACCTTGGTGATGATGCATTCTCTCTTTTGTCTCTTGCATATACCAGGGAGAATTCAATGGTCTCTGAAGTC
Organism: Rhincodon typus; assembly: GCF_021869965.1. Classification (NCBI taxonomy): domain Eukaryota; kingdom Metazoa; phylum Chordata; class Chondrichthyes; order Orectolobiformes; family Rhincodontidae; genus Rhincodon; species Rhincodon typus. The sequence goes on from NC_063349.1 coordinate 39,982,232, forward strand.
AAGATGGCAGCACCACAACACATCTCCCCCAAATGGATGCCTCAGAGGAAGGACTGGCAAGACTGCCTCCTGCACCCTCCACCAGCTGAGATATTGACACCTTGGTGGGCATGTCATCCAGATTACAGTTGGTAGGCCTGTGGGATGTCAAGCTGTGGGAGTGTGTGCCTCTCTCTGGGAAGGATATACCCTTGATACGCAAATGCTCTAAGGTCAATGAGCTCCATTGCAGCACAGTCTCCCTCTAACCCACCTGCAGAACGCAGGACAGCACTGAGACATGGTAGGAGGGAAAGTAGATCTTTTGAGGCCATGTAGGTGGCAGCAGTGACAAATCAATGTAAATAAATGATCACATTTGTAAATACATGTTCATTTATCTGCAGGTCTTGCTACCTTGTCAACTAGACTCCATTTTTCCAGGTAGACAAATATTGCTATTGCATCAATGGCATTAGAGGGATTGATTCATAAAGTTGCATGATCTGGTCAAGAGTGATTGGGGTGGGGATTTGTAGTCCACACAGGAGATTAATACTTAAGGTTCATAAATGTGTTTTGGTCACAGGCGTGTTTTAGTGTGTGCGTGTCTGTGTAATGCTATTGCCCTTTGAAGGGCCTCTCATCACTTGACATTGAAGCCCCCTATCTCACAGAAGGAAATACTTAACCTATGTATTTGGGGCATGATCACAGTCATTTCCATCTCCTTTGTATACTTGTTATTTATAGCATGTTGGAAGGCAGCAGCAGATGCTCCTCCAATGGTTAGTCTCAGCCTAGGTTAAGGCTCAGGCTCAGGCTCTTACTATTGGTAAACCCACTTGTAAACATTCCCTTCTCAGTTGCTCCCCAACAACTCCATTGGCTTTGAACTTCCCCAAGTCCTGATCTGTCACTTTATCCCCACAGCAATATTTGTCTACCTGGAAAAATGGAGTCTAGTTGACAAAGTAGCAAGACCTGCAGATAAATGAACATGTATTTACAAATGTGATCATTTATTTACATTGATTTGTCACTGCTGCCACCTACATGGCCTCAAAAGATCTACTTTCCCTCCTACCATGTCTCAGTGCTGTCCTGCGTTCTGCGTTCTGAATAGTGAATAAACATGACAGATCTCCCACTATCTCCCCAAAGACAGGGTATTCCCAGCTGTTGATGACTTTCCCCCCTGCCCCACCACCTCCAGCAACGCTCCTTTCCTTTCTATTGTCTCTACCCTTTCTTTTTAATTGTCTCCCCATTCATTAATTCTAATCCCCTCTGCATTCCAGCATTCTGACTCAAATACCCACAACTAAATTCCCCAACTTCCCCGCAGCAGTTACCCTGATAACCCCCTTGATTTTCAGTGAACTAACCCCTTGAGTGATTTAACCAGGTCACATGACTGATACCTGTACAGTTCCCCATCTGTCTTCCTACAACTGCCAGATTGGTTGCACTAATCCCACAGGGGCTGACCATAGCCCAGTCCCAAAACTGTAGAGGTATGGAAACAGTTCCTGGAAAGCATCCTCCCCCATCTTCTCAGGGCAAATTGAGATGCATACTAAATGCAGCCCTTCAGCACCATCCACATTAAGATGATGCATATTAACCTTCTTTTTACTATTGAATATCGTATAGTTATTATTATTTTAACTTTAGTTTCAGATAAAATTACTTCACTCTGAAGCAAATATTTTATGTAAATCTTGTCGTTTAGTAAATGGATATACTGAATACTAGTTAACCTAGAGCATTTTTCTCATTCTGATCTATCTCTGCATGGTGAAACTCTAGTGCATACTTTTTTAAATCAATGTATACTCGTGAGAGTTCAAGGTATGTCATAGTGCATTATTATCTGCTCCGCAGTTTCTGTTCTAACAGATGTTATAGGCCTCCCGACGCTCAGTAAGTTTATCCAGGGAGTAGGCAAAACATACTGATTAGAAAATGTTTCAGAATTGATCCCTGTTCTGTGTTGTTTTATATATGTCAGTGTTGCTTAAATTCATTCATGGGATGGGCAATAAAAGCTGGCTAGCCAGTTACGCCCATATACCACAAGAGTATAAATTTTTTAAAAAGTGGGTATTGCACGGAAACAGACTCTTCGGTCCAATGAGTCCATGCCAAACATAATTCCAAACTAAACTAGTCCCACCTGCAGGCTCCTGGCTCATATCCCTTCAAACCTTTTCTATTCTTGTACTTACCTGCGTCTTTTAAACATTGTAACAATTTAAACATTGTAAACATTGTGCCCGCTTTGGAACTACCACTACCTCAGGAAGTTCATTCCACATGCGACCCACTCTCTAAACAAATGTGCTCCTCATGGCTCTTTTAAATCTCTCTCCTCTCACCTTAAAAATATGCCACCTAGCCTTGAAATCCCCCTTCCTAGGGAAAAGACGCCGACCATTAACTCTATCTATACTCCTCATGATGCTATAAACCTCTACGAGTTCACCTCTCAACCTCTGATGTTTCAGTGAAAAAAGTCCCAGCCTATCCAATCTTTTTTTATAACTCAAACCTTCCATACCAAGCAACATCCTGGTAAATCTCCTCTGAACCCCCTCCATTTTAATAACATCTTTCCTATAGCAGGGTGACCAGAACTGGACACCGTATTCCAGAAGAGGCCTCACCAATATCTTGTACAACCTCAACATGACTTCCCAACTCCTATACTCAAAGGACTGAGCAATGAAGGCAAGCATGTTAAAATGCCTTTTCAACCTCTCGCCCATATGTGACGGCACTTTAAAAAATTATGTACCAGAACCCTTACATCTCTCTATTCTACAACACCACCCAGAGCCCTACCCTTAATTATGTAAGTCCTGCTCCATTCGTTGTACCAAAATACAGTACCTCACATTTATCCAAATTGAACTCCAACTGCGATTTTTCAGCCCATTGACCCATTTGATCAAGATCCCTTTGTAATCTTAGAAAATCTTCTTCATTGTCTACTGTGCCAACAATTTTGGTGTCGTCTGCAAACTTACTAACCATGCCTTCTATATCATCATCCAAATCATTTATATAAATGACAAACAAAAGAGGATCCAGAACCAATCCCTGTGGAACATTGCTGGTGACAGGCCTCCAGTCTGAGAAGCAACCCTCCATCATCACTGTCTCCTGTCATTTGTTGGCCAGAGCAGGTTATGACATTTATTTCTCTAACAGGCATTGGTGACCCAGTGGGGTTTTTACAGCAACCAGCAATAGCTGGATGGTTGTCATTAGGCTATCTTTTCATTTCAGATTTTCTTTCAACCAGAGTGACAGAATGAACACTGTAATAACCCTCAGCATTCCTGCTTTAGGGAGACAAACTATGGCTAGGATTCCTGCTCTCGATTGTGGTCCAGAATAATTCCTGCCTAATCTGTGGACATTGTGAGAGATGCTTCAATTGCCCTATCCTTTCAAGATGAATGGCTTGTCAAACCCAAATACTAAGTTTCACAGGTGAATAACAATAATAGCATAAGAAAAAAGATCAAGAGTAGACCTTACGGTATGGCGAACCTATTCCACCATTCAAACTGATCATGGTCATCTTTAATCTCAACTCCAATTTCCAAGCACTTCCCATATTCTTTGATTCCCTTAGGGACCAAAAAGATTCATTAATCTCAGCATTATGAATAAATATTCAATGCTGGAATATCCACAACTCTCTGGGGGAGACAATCCAAAGCTTAATAATTCTTTGACTGTATATGTTCTCATTATCTCAGTTCTAAATGATTATCCCCTTATTCTATGTTTGTGCTCCTATATTCTAGATGCACTAAGCAGTGTTATTCAACATTCATTATTTGACTTTAATGCCTGAGATTTTCATGGACTAAAACATGATTTTACCAAGGACTTTGCTGATCTAAAATTGCTTCTGTAATCAGGTGACATGGAATATTCAAAACAGGCTGCCTAAGAATTACCATTTTAATCAAGGGGCCCTGAAACTCAGGGAGGCATCAAAGAATTGGCATCTCTCATTCCACGCATATTTGCATGATAGCTTCCCATATTGGAGATAAAATGTTGCTTGTCAAGTGTTCAGTTTGAAAAGACAAAGGAGCAACACAGGTAATATATGATTGAAGTATATTCCAATAGCTTACTTTGGGCATAAAGAGGGAAATCAACATAGATTGAGAACAGCAAAGATAAGGAAAGCTATTCTCTTTCTGTCTTGCTCAATGTTGTTGGCAAAACAGGAACTTGGAACAGCAGTGATGATTCAGTGAGAAATCAATGGTATCTGCAAAGCTTCACCACTTCTGAGGAAGCAAAACCTGGAGGTAGCAAGGAAGGAACTGAGGAATGGACTCAGGAGAGCTAGAAGGGGACATGAAAACACCTTGGCGGGTAGGATTAAGGAAAACCCCAAGGCATTCCACACTGACGTGAGGAACAAGAGGATGGCCAGAGTGAGGGTAGGGCTGATCAGGGATGGTGACGGGGACTTGTGCGCGGAGTCAGAAGAGGTAAGGGAGGTCCTTAATGAATACTTTGCTTTAGTATTCACAAATGAGAGGGACGTTGTCATTTGTGAGGAAAGCATGAAACAGGCTGATATGCTTGAACAGATTGATGTTAGGAAGGAGGATGTGCTGGAAATTTTGAAAAACATGAGGACAGATGAGTCCCCTGGGCCAGATGGGATATACCCAAGGTTGCCATGGGAAGCGAGGGAAGAGATTGCCGTACCTTTGACGATGATCTTTGCGTCCTCACTGTCCACTGGAGTAGTACCAGATGATTGGAGGGTGGCAAATGTTATTCCTTTGTTCAAGAAAGGGAATAGGGATAAACCTGGGAATTATAGATCAGTCAGTCTTACTTCTGTGGTGGGCAAATTATTGGAGAGGATTCTGAAAGACAGTATTTATGATTATTTGGAAAAGCATAGTTTGATTAGAAATAGGCAGCATGGCTTTGTGAGGGGCAGGTCATGCCTCACAACTCTTATTGAATTCTTTGAGGATGTGAAAAAATACATTGATGAAGGTAGAGCAGTGGATATGGTGTATGTGGATTTTAGCAAGGCATTTGATAATGTTCCCCATGGTATGCTCATTCAGAAAGTAAGGAGACATGGGATTCAGGGAAATTTGACTGTCTGGATACAGAATTGGCTGCCCAATAGAAGACAGAGGGTGGTAGTAGATGGAAAGTATTCAGCCTGGAGCTCGGTGACCAGTGGTGTTCCACAGGGATCTGTTCTGGGACCTCTGCTCTTTGTGATCTTCATAAATGACTTGCATGAGGAAGTGGAAGGGTGGGTTAATAAGTTTGCTGATGACATGAAGGTTGGTGGAGTTGTGGATAGTGTGGAGGGTTTTTGTATTTTGCAATGGGACATTGACAGGATGCAGAGTTGGGCAAAGAAGTGGCAAATGGAAATCAACCTGGAAAAGTGTAAAGTGATTCATTTTGGAAGGTTGATTTTGAATGCAGAATACAGGGTTAATGGCAGGATTCTTGGCAGTGTGGAGGAAGAGAGGGATCTTGGGGTCCACGTCCATAGATCCCTCAAAGTTTCCAACCAATTTGATAGGGTTGTTAAGAAGGCATATGGTGTGTTGGCTTTCGTTAGCAGGGTAATTGAGTTTAAGAGCCGCGAGGTTATGCTGCAGCTCCATAAAACACTGGTTAGACCACACTTGGAATATTGTGTTCAGTTCTGGTTGCCTCATTATAGGAAAGATGTGGAAGCTTTAGAGAGGGTGCAGAGGAGATTTACCAGGATGCTGCCTGGACTGGAGGGCAGGTCTTATGAGGAAAGGTTGAGGGAGCTAGGGCTTTTCTCATTGGAGCAAAGAAGGATGAAAGGTGACTTGATAGAGGTATACAAGATCATGAGGTGCATACATAGAGTGGATAGCCAGAGACTTTTTCCCAGGGCAGAAATGGCTATCACAAGGGGACATAATTTTAAGGTGATCAGAGGAAGGTATAGGGGAGATATCAGAGGTAGGTTCTTTACACAGAGAGTGGTGGGTGCATGGAATGCGCTGCCAGCGGCGGTAATAGAGTCAGATACATTACGGACATTTAAGCGGCTTTTGGATAGGCACAATGGGTTATAATAAAATGAAGTGTATGCAGGTTAATTTGATCTTAAAGTAGAATAACAGGCCGGCACAACATCGTGGGCCAAGGGGCCTGTACTGTGCTGTACTGTTCTATGTTCTATGTTCTAAAACAATAGTGAAATAGTTCAGACTTAGCTTTTACTCTAGCAACTCAAAGACTCAAAATAACTTGTAAACTGAAATAACCTTTATCATCTAATTGATATGAGATGCCCACACCCCCACCCTTCTTTGTAAGCATATTAACTTTCCTGTATTTTGTGTGCATTTTTTGTTGTCATGTTTCATTATTTTGTTCAATGTAGTAGTAATAAAACTCCACTCGATTACTCAAGAATACCTTGGAATTGACTGTCTAATTTTGATTTTGTTAACGAAGGATAATGGAAATGTGATAGCTGTGTGCTGAAAGAATGGGAAAATTTCTTGTGATATAACGAGACAAGGTTTAAAAACAGGGGAGCTTTGACCCCTCCTTACCACATTGCAATAGATTTGGGAGCTTCACAGATGAGTGACAGAATTGGAGTGGGGCATACAAATTGTTACTTCAAAACAGGTATGTTAAAAAAAACCTGCAGTTAAAAATGTTTTCTGGAATCTTTAATATTGAAAAGGTGCCTAGATGTCCACATTTGATGTGAATGTTTTTAAAGAGCAAGACAAAATAACCCATTACAGTCTAAAAGCCTAGTCCTTGGAAGAATATTAGTTCAGCCCTTAGAGGTGGAGTTCCACATAAGTATCAGGAAAATAGAAATTGAAAAATGGTTGGCAAAAATATCCAGAGCTAAAACTGAAGGACAGTGAAACAGACGAACTAAAATTTGAACAATTTAATATTAGAAATGGAATTTCAGCTATAACTAAATGAGAGCAGGAGACTGAGAAAAGAGAAGTAGGAAGGAGAAACGGAGTTAGAATTTGGGAAATAAAGGAAGAAAGGGAATTTCAGGCATAGGAGAATGAAGAAAAGAGAAAGCTCAGACTGAAAGCAGCTCTAGTAAGGGGACCACACTGTGATGTAAGCTGTGCAATTTATATATCATTTATTTTGGATATTGGATTTTGAAATAGTCGCTCGTGAGTTTTGATTTGTGTACACAGGGGTTTAATAATTAACTTGTCAGTCTTTCTAGAGCTATGATGTTTTTAAGCAGTATGAAACAGAGATCTCCGAGTCAGGTTATGAGATTTTTTTTACGTTGTTTTACTTTCAAATAGAGTAAACAAAACTTGCTTTCAGTTTAGAAGAATCAAGAATTGACTTTTTTGCTTAAGCAAAGAACCCCTACAATGTAACATTTTGGTTTCAGTTCAAAGAAATCCTGTTTGAAGACAGATGTAGGAACGATATCTCCTGGAGGGAAGATTAATCCAGATCAGTTAGGAAATAGGTTACCTTGGTATAAAGTTTTTAGTTTGAAATCTCCAAGCAGAATTGTTTGGTTAGAACCCTGAAATGGTTATTTGAAGCTGAACAAGTCTAAGGTCTAATTGTGTGAATAATCAAGGAGAAGTCCATCCTCAGATGTTGTGGGAGGCTAAGGAAGAAATTGTAGTGGCCATTGCAGAGACGTTTGCTTCACCTTTAGCCACTGGTGAAGTTCAAGACAACTGGAGCATGGCTAGTGTGTTCCATTGTTTAAGAAAGGTAGCAAAGACAAGCCAGGGAACTACAAGCCAGTGAGCCTGACATCAATGTTACAGTTATGTAAGTCATTGGTGAGGTCACACTTGGAGTATTGTGTACAGTTTTGATCACCCAGTTATATGAAAGTCAGAGTTAAACTGAAAAGTGTGCAAAGAACATTTACGAGGATGTTGCCAGGATTAGTAGGCTTGAATTATAGGGAGAGGTTGGCCAGGATAAGACTTTATTCCTTGGAATGTAGGAGAATGAGGGATGACCTTATTGAGGTGTATAAAATGATAAGGGGTATAGATAGGATGAATGTATATAGTGTTTTTCCCAGTGATGAAAAATTGAAAACTAGAGGGCATGGGTGTAAGGTGAGAGTGGAAAGATTTAAGTTGCCCTGAGGGGCAACTTCTTCATGCAGAGACTGGTATATGGAATTTGTTGCCTGGTAAAGTGATTGAGGTGGGTATAATAGCAACATTTAAAAAAAAAACATTTGGATAGGTATATGGATAGGAAGGGTTTAGAAAGATATGAACCAATGCGGGCAATTGGAACTAGCATGGACCAGTTTGGGCCGAAGGCCTGTTTCCATGCTGTATTACTTTATAACACTATGGCTGTAAGACTATCAACTCTTAAGACTAGACATTGGAAGAAACAGATAAGTCAAAGCTATAGATGTGATAGGGATCCTATCTCTAGTTAGGTGCTTGTTTTTGGCTGGTGCAGGGTTGATGGACTAAAAGGCTCTTGTTCTGTGCTGTGGACCTTTATGAGAAGAGAACTCTCTCTAGTATTTGAGTAGTGAGTGACGTGTTGTGATTGGATGGGATTGTATTTTCATTGTTTCAGAATCTTGCAAATTGTGTTTTATATTTATAAATAAAATGATTTATTCTAGTTTATCTTTATTTCTTTTGTGCAGTATTGTGTACTTGTGTTTCAGTGAAAGTCTATTTCATTAAATTAATAAAAAAAAAGAATATGATCTATCAAGCTAGATTAGCTTAAAATCTGATTTACCCAATAACATCGTCTGGGGTCATAAACTCAAACTCAGACTCTAAACTAATGTATTCAAGTTTACAGAATTGATCCCCAAGTTTGATGAGGAGAAAGGTAAATGCCTTCTTTATCTGTTCTGAAGGACTAGTGTTAAAGTGGCTGATCGGTTGTTGTACATTGCTGATCCAGAGCAGGTTGACAGGGAAAGCACGTGAGGTCTACTCCCTCTTACCTGAGGAGAGTGTCACTGATAATGAGGCAGCAAAAGGGGCTATTTTAAGTGCATAATGATAAATGTGTTTCAGCAAAAATTCTGTACCTTTAAGAAACAGCCTCAGCAGACACACCTAGAATGTAAACAGATTAAACAGCTCTGCATTTAACTCTTATGTACTGGCACTTTAAATTGAAGCCACTTATGAAAACCTTGAGAGGTAATTCTCCTCTAAGAGTTCAGAAACACTTTCCAATTCAAACTCATGTTGATGAATACAGGAACAACACCCAGATAAGCAGCAATCTTGGCTGATGGCTATAAAGATTACACTCAGATCCATAAACTGACAGAAGCTGTGTGTTGGATGGAAATGGTCATAGACTAGAAAGAGAATAAAGGTGAGGTAAATACTTCAGCGGCCAACCAGAGAAAACAGGGAGGACAGATAGACAGAGGCCAAACTATCCGTGACCATTAAAAAGAGGGAATCAGGTGGAAAACTATCCCAAGTGCAGGGACGGAAAGGAACATTGTTAGTTTTGGAATTCCCCAGAAGCTCAAGCTGCAAGATCAATGTCTGTTGTATTAAAAGGTGGTCAGTGTCTGTTCAGATATGACATTGAACTAGTGGCGTTCAGGAGTTTGTATCTAAAGGAATGTTGAACGCTAACCATTTCAAGCAGCCAAAAGAGAGAATTCAGCATTGTCCAAGGCTCATAGACCTTGTTAGTGTGGAAGATAAAAGGTCTTGCACCTGGATGCAAATTTAATTTGTGTGCTGATACCAAGAATCATGGAAAGTGTACAGAAATGTCACTAGTCAAAGTTTATTTAAAAAGGTGATCTTGTTCTGGATCTGGTAACAGTGGGTGTTATCCAAAATTTGCCACTGTCTGACATAATAATTTTTTTAAAGAATGATTCAGCTCACAACAGAATCCGCTCCTTAGATAGAAAAGTACAGCCAAGAGAAGCTGGGAACCCTGCAGAAAGCCAGAATCTGAAAAGTCAGGAACTGAACAAGGTTCAGCAGTGCTACAGGAGGCCAACAAGATGTTTGACTTTTGGAATGGTTAATTAAACCAATGGGAAGCAGCAAAGAGGCCAAGAACTGAGAGAGGTTTGGAAACGTTACAGGAGACTAGTAAAATCCGTAACATTTGAGGTCATCCAGAAAGGGTCACTCGATTCAAACAGAGTTGAAGTCTAGACGGTCATATTGGAAGGCAATAGGCTAGATCCAAGAGGAGTTAAAAAAGGACCAGAACTAGGCCAATTGCCATGAAAAGGCAGTCAGGGAGGGCAACAAAGGATGACCGTCTACACCAAAGATCTGGTTAACATTTAACTTCTTGGTAAAATTACAAGAAGCCCAACAGAGTTCTCAATAAACCAGAGTGGGAGGGCTGCAGAAGAAGCTAGGCATCCACCTGATGGCAGTATATTTCAGGGAAAGTGGAACAGATTCAGGAAAAATCCATTCCTTAAACCAAGAGAAAAGGGAAGGGAATATAGCCCCACAGCAGTACCACTGGTAGAGGCCATAAGGGGCATGCCAGCGAGTTAAACACAGAGTCACATCCTGAGAGATCGAAGGGACAGAACCAAGTTTCAAACCTTAACCAGACACATTGGGTAAAGTAAAGTTAAATGAGGGTGAGGTGCATGACACACGTCCAGACACACTAGTGGAAGCAAACTGCAGATTACCAACCACTAACCTGGAAATCAAGAACAGTCACCCCACAGTATCACGTATGCCGGCTTCTACTTGAAAAAAGACACAT
>NC_063349.1:39998001-40018007 GCF_021869965.1 Rhincodon typus
TGATTTACAGCATCCGCAGTTCTTTCAGTTTTTACCTGGAAATCAAATTTGTAAAAATGCCTGGCTGCAGTACATGGATTACAGGAGTGAGCTATAAAGGTTTGAAATATTGGAATGTGGCATTGCTATTCTTAATTCTAGGCACTTGTATTTTTGCTCAATAGTTGTTAAACTAACTGCTCTGTAATGTTTTGGTTTCCCTCTGTCACCTTTCTTAAATAGTTGGTCAACCTGTAGGAGAAGGAAGGAAGGAAATGGACAGAGAAGAATTACAATGGCACTATTTTCCAAAATTTAACACATGGTTTTACATTTGTCACCATTCATAACTAATTTTGTATATTTGCTTCCAATTTCAAGTTCCCCTTCCCCCAGCCCCAGCCCCATCCCCACCCCCACCCAATATTCTCTGACATCAAGGTACTGATTTGCATCAGGCCAATGGTTTTTAAACATTTTTGTTTTATCAACCTCCTTTCAAATAAGCTAATGATTACAGTTCCCTCCCACTCATAATTATTATATAATACCTATAATACTGCACAGAGAAAGATATAATGCTGATTCTTTAAAAGCAACAAACTTACTTAATAGTAAGAGAGATATACAGGCTTTTCATTGTTGAATGTTATGCAACGAATGGAACTTGCGGGTTGCGATTCTGAAAAGACACTTGTAATTCTTTAAAATAAAAGTCAACATTTCTTATTCCTCATACAGAAATGGATGTGATTGTAAAATGAAGTTTCCCCACTATACCAATAAAAATCTCACGTAATTAGGAAACAGAATTTAAGTTAATCAGTCTGATAAATCATTGAACCTGCCTAGTACTGGAAGACCAGCTGAAGGTAGCTTGAGGTCAGTTTGTCAGCTTTGTGCATCTAATTGAATGACAGAGCACCAAAACCGGAGCGTCCAGTTTCGGTTAGCATTTGCAACATCAGTCCCCAAAAAACCTTTAAGTAAAAAGCTCAGTGTTTTAAGTAGACCATCCTGAGTGGCTCCATAGTGATAAATTACATCTCAGTCCTTACACAAATTGCCTATTTGTAATGATGACCCTACTGAGTAAGCAATTTGTCAATATTTCACGGGCAATCAAAAAAATCTCCATGCATCCCCAGTAATCTGTTGACCCAACTATGATAATCATTATGATGGGATGACCCCATAGCTAGATTAAAATGAATAGCAGTATTGTAAATTTTTCATAAGAACTAGCTGAGAGGCAATTTGAATGTTCCTATTATAAATATTTGAATATAAATCCCTGTTACAAAGATATACAAATGCTACCAGAAAGGGGAGTTGAGTGGTAAGATCTGCACGTTTACTTATTCCTAATCCTAATGCTCCAATAGAAACCGTCAATAGAGTGTGGAGCTGGAGGAACACAGCAGGCTAGGCAGCATCAGAGGAGCAGGAAAGTCGACGGTTCAGGTTTACACCCTTCATCAATAGAAACTGTTCTGGTCTTCTAAACAGAATTCATAAAGATAGATACTCTTCCAATTATTTGGGCTGAAGTACGAACAGAGCACTACATATGGCTTCCTCTCACAACTATCATTTTTTTCATATCATTCCTTCCACTTGCATCTGAATGAAGAGTTGCACTGACTACCAGCACTTGGTGATCTTGTATATTCAGCCATTATTTGTTTGTAATAGATTATTGTCTGATAGTAATTTATTCTGCACTTAAAAAGAATCATAATTTGGTTGTTGCTGCAAACCTAAAAGATATCGATAATTCTGAGCAAACCATCAAACTTAGAATAGAGCGTGAAGAGAAAGTGAAAGATACTGCCTGACAAAAGAAGGAAACCTTTGAATATTCACGGAAACTCATGAGCAAAATGTATTGCACTCCGGCCAAACTGCACTCGGTCCTCATTATCCACATTGGATAGGAGCATTGACAGCCTCCAATAACAAAAAACAGTAGATGCCACTCCAATGTACCATGAAGGGCACCAATCAGTTTAACATGGCAGGCCACATAGACAATGGGGAACAAAAATAGGGGCTGAGGTCCATCTCATGAGTATACAGATCTGCGGGTAGCAAATCAGTGGATAACAAGGACTGATTATACATCTACAAGTTTTGCTCAATTAGATTCAAAACGTTTCACCACTTTGTACAGTTCAGTGAAAGCCAAGAGATTGACTCTTGGAAGACTGTATTTTAAGATTAGGAATATTTGTGCTTTACAGCCTTAAGGCAGAGAAATAAGCATAAAAGATAGCCACTGTTTCAAGAAAGGTAGATCAGGAACATCACTTCAAATAAAACCACGACAGTAGGAGAAACAGGACACAAGTTCAAACTAGAAAATTACCAAAATTATGACCATTTTCAGGAATATTCACATAAAGAGTGATGGACATATTGAATAAACATTTGCTTAGGACGGTAGAAGTTAAAAACATATTTATGTTGAAGGCTACGCAGTTGGACAATAGCAGAAATGGCAACTTTAGTTTGGAAGTGGTCTAAGATTTTTTGGAATTTTCTGAGCTTACGTTGTAAAATCTATTTTACTCAAAGGAAAATCTTGCAAGGCATGATTGACAGTAGATGTTTCCATTTCTGCAACCTATCAGCTGACAGAGTCTGACACTTAATTCAGAAGCTAGACAACGAGTGGATGCTGCACAACCTTTGGAGATTTATTTTCGAATCCATATGTATCCCGCAATAAAATGATTGTGATCTGCTGAATACATGGAGGTATTCAAGACACACAGAGTCAATCAAACCACAGTGAGTGGGATTGAAGAACATTGACTTTTCAGATCGATCCTTTGCTGTTAGATAAGAAAAGCACTGTATTTTTAGATGGGAATTCAAATTGCTTTTTTTATCTAGTGTGATACTACTCTCAAATTTGGGGTTTTGGTGGTTAAAAGTAACTCATGGCATTAAGCACACTATGAAATAACAGCCCATGAAGGAATTTTTACATAAATGAATTACTAAAAAGTTGGAATAAGTGCAAAATAAAAGTTGAAGGAACTCACCAAGTCAGACAGTATCTGTAAAGATGAACAGAGAGCTGGATTTATCAAGGAGTGGTAATCTCACTCAGAACAGAATGTTTATAGTGACCAGTTTACATAGAACATAGAACATAGAACATAGAACATAGAACATTACAGCGCAGTACAGGCCCTTCGGCCCTCGATGTTGCGCCGACCTGTGAAACCAATCTGAAGCCCATCTAACCTAAACTATTCCATTATCATCCATATGTTTATCCAATGACCATTTAAATGCCCTTAAAGTGGGCGAGTCTACTATTTTTGCAGGCAGGGCATTCCATGCCTTTACTACTCTCTGAGTAAAGAACCTACCTCTGACATCTGTCCTATATCTATCACCCCTCAATTTAAAGCTATGTCCCCTCGTGCTAGCCATCACCATCCGAGGAAAAAGGCTCCCACTGTCCACCCTATCTAATCCTCTGATCATCTTGTATGTCTCTATCAAGTCACCTCTTAACCTTCTTCTCTCTAACGAAAACAGCCTCAAAACCCTCAGCCTTTCCTCATAAGACCTTCCCTCCATACCAGGCAACATCCTGGTAAATCTCCTCTGCACCCTTTCCAATGCTTCCACATCCTTCCTATAATGCGGTGACCAGAACTGTACGCAATACTCCAAGTGCGGCCGCACCAGAGTTTTGTACAGCTGCAACATGACCTCATGGCTCCGAAACTCAATCCCTCTACCAATAAAACCTAACATACTGTACGCCTTCTTAACAACGCAATCAACCTGGGTGGCAACTTTCAGTGATCTATGCACATGGACACCGAGATCTTTCTGCTCATCCACACTACCAAGAATCTTACCATTAGCCCAGTACTCTGTATTCCTGTTACTCCTTCCAAAGTGAATCACCTCACACTTTTCCGCATTAAACTCCATTTGCCACCTCTCAGCCCAGCTCTGCAGTTTATCTATGTCCCTCTGTAACCTACAACATCCTTCTGCACTATCCACAACTCCACCGACTTTGGTGTCATCCGCAAATTTACTAACCCATCCTTCTACGCCCTCATCCAGGTCATTTATAAAAATGACAAACAGCAGTGGCCCCAAAACAGATCCTTGAGTTACACCACTAGTAAGTGAACTCCAGGATGAACATTTCCCATCAACCACCACCCTCTGTCTTCTTACAGCTAGCCAATTTCTGATCCAAACCGCTAAATCACCCTCAATCCCATGCCTCCGTATTTTCTGCAATAGCCTACCATGGGGAACCTTATCAAATGCTTTACTGAAATCCAAATACACCACATCAACCGCTTTACCCTCATCCACCTGTTTGGTCACCTTCTCGAAGAACTCAATAAGGTTTGTGAGGCACGACCTACCCTTCACAAAACCGTGTTGACTATCCCTAATCAAATTATTCCTTTCTAGATGATTATAAATCCTATCTCTTATAATCCTTTCCAACACTTTACCCACAACCGAAGTAAGGCTCACTGGTCTATAATTACCAGGGTTGTCTCTACTCCCCTTCTTGAACAAGGGGACAACATTTGCTAGTCTCCAGTCTTCTGGCACTATTCCTGAAGACAATGACGACATAAAGATCAAAGCCAAAGGCTCTGCAATCTCCTCTCTAGCTTCCCAGAGAATCCTAGGATAAATCCCATCCGGCCCAGGGGACTTATCTATTTTCACACCTTCCAGAATTGCTAACACCTCCTCCTTATGAACCTCAATCCCGTCTAGTCTAATAGCCTGTATCTCAGTATTCTCCTCGACTACATTGTCTTTTTCCTGCGTGAATACTGACGAAAAATATTCATTTAGCACCTCTCCTATCTCTTCGGACTCCACGCACAACTTCCCACTACTGTCCTTGACCGGCCCCAATCTTACTCTAGTCATTCTTTTATTCCTGACATACCTATAGAAAGCTTTAGGGTTTTCCTTGATCCTACCTGCTAAAGACTTCTCATGTCCCCTCCTGGCTCTTCTTAGCTCTCTCTTTAGGTCCTTCCTGGCTAACTTGTAACTCTCAAGCGCCCTAACTGAGCCTTCACGCCTCATCTCTACATAAGCCTCCTTCTTCCTCTTGACAAGAAATTCAACTTCTTTAGTAAACCACGGTTCCCTCGCTCGACCACTTCCTCCCTGCCTGACAGGTACATACTTCTCAAGGACACGCAGTAGCTGTTCCTTGAACAAGCTCCACATTTCAATTGTGCCCAGCCCCTGCAGTTTCCTTCTCCACCCTATGCATCCTAAATCTTGCCTCATCGCCTCATAGTTGCCTTTCCCCCAGCTATAACTCTTGCCCTGCTTTATATACCGATCCCTTTCCATCGCTAAAGTAAACGTAACTGAATTGTGGTCACTATCACCAAAGTGCTCTCCTACCTCCAAATCTAACACCTGGCCTGGTTCATTACCCAGTACCAAATCCAATGTGGCCTCGCCTCTTGTTGGCCTATCTACATACTGTGTCAGGAAACCCTCCTGCACACATTGGACAAAAACTGACCCATCTGAAGTACTCGAACTATAGCGTTTCCAGTCAATATTTGGAAAGTTAAAGTCCCCCATAACAACTACCCTGTTACTTTCGCTCCTATCCAGAATCATCTTTGCAATCTTTTCCTCTACATCTCTGGAACTTTTCGGAGGCCTATAGAAACCTCCCAACAGGGTGACCTCTCCTTTCCTGGTTCTAACCTCAGCCCATACTACCTCAGTAGACGAGTTGTCATCAAATGTTCTTTCTGCCACTGTAATACTGTCCTTGACTAACAATGCCACACCTCCCCCTCTTTTACCACCTTCCCTGATCTTACTGAAACACCTAAACCCCGGAACCTGCAACAACCATTCCTGTCCCTGCTCTATCCATGTCTCCGAAATGGCCACAACATCGAAGTCCCAGGTACCAACCCATGCTGCAAGTTCACCCACCTTATTCCGGATGCTCCTGGCATTGACCACAGCTGATGGTAATACTGAACAAGTCATTTCACAGAATGTAACCAGGTTTGATACATCATTTGTTTAATTTTGACAGTTAATTGATGTGTCGTTCAGTTTCTGAAACCTTCACATGAAATAGCAGGAGTTCTTTTTAATGACAATAGACTAGGAAGCTATTACCAGTTGAAATTTTGTTTTTGATGTTTGTGTGCCTTTTTAACTGTACATACAGCTTTTTACCCCTTCTTTTATGTAATAAATATATCTACTGTCATTAAAAAGAACTCCTGCTATTTCATGTGAAGGTTTCAGAAACTGAACGACACATCAATTAACTGCCAAAATTAAACAAATGATGTATCAAACCTGGTTACATTCTGTGAAATGACTTGTTCAGTATTACCATCAGCTGTGGTCATAACATATTTCATATGCATCCAGTCATAAATAACAGGTAAATAGAAATCAGTTACATTTTGGAAAATCATAAACGTACTAATTAAAATAGCTGATTTAAAGAAAGCTTAACTTATCTTCATTTGCAATTTAAAGCTTATAACATGAAAGGAGATTTTTATACAGAAAAATTGAGTGCCCATCTGTGATTTTGTTTAATAATGTGATATCTGAATGTTTTCCTTGATAGATCTTTTATTACAGCATATTAATTTCTTGACTGTGTCACGTGCTGCAAACCTAATGCAGAAGGCATCAGTTCAGGAGACATGAGAGAGAGCGAGCGCGAGACCAAGAGAGCAAAAGCAAGGGAGAGAGAGACAGGAACAAAAAGGAAGTCACAAGTAAGAGGCAAAGTAATAACATTGACACAGTGTCAGGAAGAACAAGGTCTATACTGAGACAGAAAGAACAATGATTATTTTAATGTGGGTTTAGCGGTTCAGATCAGCTTAGACCACACCTCAATGTTTCTCTAAACTGTATTTATTAAGACGATATACCTTACACGGCAGAGCTCTCTTGTCTAAGATTCTCCAATTCCATCCTTCTAGCAGACCTTCTCACATCATGACTGAGGTCACAGTTTGATTATAGCATAGCCCAGATTTATATCTGCATGTTCATTTATCCCTATCACTGCAGTGATTATATTGAGAGACGAAGAGGTACAGAGTCTATACTGAATGAAGAGGAATGAATAGGAGACCACAAGCTTTACTGAGAGTATGAATTGCTGAATATGAAGGCACAAACTGGTAAATTAAGATCATCAGTGAGGCATAGGAAAAAGATACCTGACTAAATATTGATCAAGTCTATACTTATTTAGCAATAATCTCAAGACTTTGACATTTTCAATTCTCTGTTTCAGACTCCTTCTTGTTGAATGACCTACAATGGGCCAAAGGATTGGAGACTCATGACTTCATGTGAGATTTTCATGTGGGCCAACAATACTGCATGCTGCTGACTTGTCTCTAAGAAGCATGAACATTAATAGGTCTAAATGTTAAATTTCATTTGGAATTGGACGTATGTGGAATGTTAGAAACAAATCATGGCTTGTAATGAATGAAATACTCTTGCAAAATGTATTGTAAATGAGGGACAATCAGTATCTTTGAACTTGCAAATGCCAGCCAACCTGTGATATTTGGGTGAACTTAAGTTAATTAATCATTTTTAATCAGCACTGCTTTTGATAAGTGTCTTTTGGGGAAAAAAAAACTCCAAGATCAAACACTTGATCTCATCTTTGATATTTGCAAAGGGAGATGATGGAATTCACGCTCCAGAGTGCAGGATTGCTGATCCTATTGAACCTTGCAATGTATTGACTGTTAACCCTGCTTATGATTAATGAATCCTGTCCAAATTAAGCTTGTTTGTGAGAATTCACAAATGAGAGAGGGACTATTTAGTAAATGGCAAATAATGTGATCACTGAAAGTGAAAAAGTGGTTTTAAATATATTACAATTTATTCTCTGTAATAAATAATTTGCATTCTTAAACAAGAGTGATCAAGAGTGATCATAGCCATAACATTGCAAAAGCAGGCTATTCAGCCTGGAGATAGCAAGAACTGCAGATGCTGGAGTCAGAGTCAATACATTGTGGAGCTGGAAGGACACAGCAGGTCAGGCAGCATCAAGAGGAACAAGAGAGTCAATGTTTCGGGTTGGGACCGTTCATCAGGTCTGTGGAGGGGGAAGGGAGCTGGGAAATAAATAGAGGGAGGAGGGGTGGGGCTGGGGAAAGGTAGGTGGGATGGCTAATACGTGGATGCAGGTAGGGATAGTGGGGATTGGTCAGTGGGACGGGTGGCACGGATAGTGGCTATTCAGCCCATCGAGTCTGCTCTGTTGTTCAATTAACTCATGGCTGAAATGATAATCCTCAATTCTACTTTCCACACTCCACATAACTAAGGAACAAACCTCAACAGTCCTCTATGGTAAAGAATTCCACAGATTCACTACTGTCTGAGTGAAGAAATTCCTCTTCATCTCTGACAAAATATGCAACCCCATCTTTGGGATTATGCTCTCTGGCTTTAGACTTTTCCACAGGGGAAATTCTGCATTTACTCTGTCAAGTCCTTTAAAAATCTTGTAGGTTTCAATAATTCTTGCCCCTCATTCTTCTAAACTCCAATGAGTACAGGTGAACCTCCTCAACCTCCCCCCCAAAACAGTCCCTCTATACTTGGTGTCAGCCTAGTGAACGTTCTCTGGACTGCCTCCAATGCCAGTATATCTTTCTTAGATAAGGACCCGAAACTGTTCAGAGTTTTCCAGTTGTGGTCTGACTCGAGCCTTGTATAGTTGTTAGCAAAACCTCCTTACTCTTATACTCCATTCCCTTTGAAATAAAAGTCAACATTCCATTTGCCTTCCCAATTACCCACAGAACTTGGATGATAACTCTTTCTGATTCATGCATGAGGGCTCAAATTCCTCTGCTCTGCAGCTTTCTACAGTCTTTCTTCACTCTAATAATATCCAGCTGCTCTATTCTTCCCGGCAAAGTGCGTAACATCATATTTTCCCACAATATATTCCATGTGCCAAAATTTTGCCTACACGCTTAATTTGTCTATATTCATCTGCAGACTCTGTCATTCTCATCACCAGATTGCACACCTATTTTTGTGTCATCTCCAAATTTAGATCAAGTTGATTCACTTTCCTTATCCAATTCATCAATATATATTGTAAATACTTGTGGCCCAGCATTGATCTCTGTTGAACTCCACTAGTTACAGGTTGCCATCCTGAAAACTCCCACTCCCGCACCACCTCACTTATCCTCAAATCTACCTTCTATTAGTTAGCCAATCCTCTATCCACGCTGATATATTACCTCCAACACCATGGATTCTTTTTAAAATTTGCTCAGGGGATGTGGGTGTCACTGACTGGCCAGCATTTATTGCCCATCCCTAGTTGGCCTTGAGAAGGTGGTGGTCAGCTGTCTTCTTGAACCATTGTATTCCATGTGCTATAGGTAGACCCACAAGCCATTAGTGAGGGTATTATCTCTTTAAGTAGCCTAATGTGTGGTACCTGTTGAACACCCTCTCAAAATCAAAATATATTACATTCACTGCTTCCACTAACTGCAGTTCTGATGAAAGGTCACAGGAGTTGAAACGGTAACTCTGTTTTCTCTCCATAGATGCTGCCAAACCTACTGAGTTTCTCCAGTAATTTCTACTTTTGTTTCATTAATATGTATAATAGGTCATAATGACAACTGGATACAACATTTTTTAAAACGTATTAAGAATAATGGAGTAGTGGAATTGCAGAGAGACAGTGCACTCCTCTTAAGAATATGATAAACTGGTTAAAAATATTCCATGAATTAGTGATCCATTAACATGAACTGCCAAAATTATGCTGCCAGACATTAGAAGAATTTTTCTTTAGGATGTTAGGAACAGTATGCCCTAGCAAACACATAGTGGAAGGCATAATATTGTTTTCATTTTCAGTAAAGTAGTGGAATAAGAACAAATTAGAAAAAGGCAAAATGTGCCATACGGGCTCATTATGGACTAACTTCTTCTATACTGTATAATTCAATCCAATTTATTAAACATGTTTCTGCTCCATGAGGAGCTTCTTTTATGCTCAGATCTTCTCTTGCGCCTGTTGGATTGAATGTGCTAATCACAGCCCAGTTGCCAGCAATTGATAAGTGTCAATCTTCACTTTTATATACATTGTTAATTTACTTAAATATTTAAAACATCCTCTTGCACAAAACTGGGGATAGTGGAATGGTAATACTCATTGGATGCAATCCCATGCTGACAAATACTCATGTCTTTGCTTGTTCAAATCAGAATGTTCTGCAGTTCAGAAAATATGTCCTCATCATATATTCAGTGCAAAATTATAATTGTCATTTGATCTGGAGACAAACAAGACATTAAATAGCTGTAGTTTGGAACAATGATCACGGTACTGGTTGGGATCTCAAGTTAAATGAAATGATTAATTTCTAAGGTCATATCTGACTGGCTGACTCAGCTTCCAAATTCATCAAAAGAGGCTTTTCATCTTCCACTAAGATAGAAACTTTGGTCCACAGAACAATGGACGGCATTAAAAGAATTATGCAACATAAAGGTGTGTAAAGTCAAAGATGACAAATGATAGTTTAAAATAATAATTTGAAAAACATCTTTAATTCTAGCCCTGTCATCATCCTTCGGTATTCTGCAGTTAGTCCTGCTTTATACAAGCTCAGTAAACCATGATCATAGTTTTGCTTTAATTGCCTGAGGTAAGTGTATTCGTTGAGGAAAACGTTATCTTTAGGATCACTAACACCTATATATTATCTTATTGATGTACATCCTTTCTTCTAACTAATGTTGTTTGCATCTTTGCTCCCAATGATTAAGATACTGAACAAATCAAAAGTTTCAGCACACATTGGCTGGAATCCTGTTGTGGTATGAGGTTCTCAGATACATGGTGGAGAGCCAGTGAATGGCTCACATCAACTCTATTCAGGCCATCTTGTTCCACTCAGGCATTTGATAAGTTTGAGTTGGATCTTGCCCATAGTAAAGTTAGATCATATGGGATTCAGGGTGAGCTTGCCAATTGGATACAAAATTGTCTTGACATTAGGAGACAGAGGGTGGTGCTGGAATGCTGTTTCTTGGAGGCCTGCGACCTTCAGTGTTCCACAAGGATCAGCACTGGGTCCACTTTTGTTTGTCATTTATATAAATGATTTGGATGAGAATATAGGAGGCATGGTTAGTAAGTTTGCGGATGGAAGAAGGTATCCAAGGTTACAAAGAGATCTTGATCAATTAGGTCAATGGGCTGAGAAGTGGCAGATGACATTTAATCTGGATAAATGTGAGGTATTGCATTTTAGTAAAACAAAAAACTTGTACAATTCATGGTAGGGCCCTGGATAATGTTGTAAACAGAGAGACCTAGAGTTCAGGCACATGATTCTTTGAAATTTGTGTCACAGGTAGACAGGGTGGTTAAGAAGGCGTTTAGCATGCTTGCCTTCATTGCTCAGTCCTTTGAGTACAGGAGTTGGGACGTCATGTTGAGGTTGTGCAGGACATTGGTGAGGCCTCTTCTGGAATACTATGTGTAGTTCTGGTTGCCCTGCTATTGGAAGGATATTATTAAATTGGAGAGGGTTCAGAAAAGATTTACCATGGTGTTGTCAGGAATGGAGATTGAGATTTATAAATATAGTCTGGGACTTTTCACTGGAGCATAGGAGGTTGAGGAGTGATCTTATAGAGGTTTATAAAATCATGAGGGGTATAGATAAAGTGAATAGCAAGGGTCTTTTCCCTAGAGTGGGGGTAGTTCAAAAGTACGGGGCATGTTTTCAGAAGGGAGAGGAGAAAGTTCTAAAAAGGACTTGAGGGGCAACATTTTTACATGGAGAGTGGTTTGTGTGTGTGGAATGAATTGCCAGAGGAAGTGGTGGATGCAGGTACAGTTACAACATTTAAAAGACATTTGGATAAGTACATGAATAGGAAAGATTTGGAAGCATATAGGCCAAACACAGGGAAACGGGACCAGTTTAGCTTGGGAACATGGTTGGTGTGGACTAATTGGGCCGAAGGGTCCTTTCCATCCTGTATGACAGTATGACTCTGTGGCTCAATGATGCAAGAAACATTAGTTCACCCCACCGAAAATTGCTGGCCCATGGTTGGCAGCCTTTTGAGCTGCAGCGCCTAGCAGGAAGTTAGTGACTGCTACCAGTACAATACCTGAGGCCGACAATTATTGCTGGATTTTTTTGGAGGGGGTCACTAAATGGGCAAGAGAATAGCTCTCAGTGCGTTCCTCCCCAATTCCTGATGCTGGATCGCTTGATCAAGTACTGAGTGCTTTTGAACGAGAGAACCCCCTCGAAGCCAGCATGTAATCTGGCATTAGTTTACTCATCTTGCTTTCCACGTGAGGACCTTTAGTGGGCAGCAATTGGCAGGAAAGGTTTTCATGAGTTTTCTCACTGTGGACCCGACTCGGAGTGGATGCAGGAAGGAGATAGGATACCTATCTGTCAACCTGCTGCCAGGTTATTTATGCCGCTTGGCACCAAACCAATCAGGGAAGACCAGATGCAGAAAAGATTTTGTATTATGCCATCTAGCAGAATAACACGCCAACATACAACAAGCCACATTTCTGCAAAATACACAGAACTTATTAAATCACACTTATCAGTCTCATTGAATTAATTTTCAAAATGATAAATAAGATCCTTGTAGCACTAGGACTCATCACTAGTGTGGTTTGTTGAAAGCCTGACAATGTCAAGTTATGTAGAGTACAGCTTATAAAGGAGAATATGGAATGAAAAATTTCATTGGCCATGTTTACATCATCATAGTAATTAGTTGAGCAAGTATTAAAATGATCAAACTGTTAAATAATTAGTAGTCCTGACAAGCTTTCCTTCTGCAGAATCTGTGCCTCACAAAAGTCGCAGATTGAGTTCAAAAGCAATAGTTTGATTTAATTCCTAAGATTCGCCCAGGGTTTATTTATTAATATAAACTGATGATTTACGCATGAAAAACTCAAACATTGCTGAATAATTGGATTCTTTAGTCGTATTATTATTTTGCATTTAATCACTGGAATTTCAAATTTTAACAGTAGCTTTTAACTGTTTAAACCTTGGGCACCAAACTTTCATAAAATCTTCCAAAATGCTCTGATATTTTGAATTGTTAAACAAGTAAGGCCTTCCTGAGAAATGACCGTCTCCCAGAGACAAGTGTTCAACCTCAGTTTTATCAAACAACAGAAAAGGAATTTTAACTCCTAAAAAAAAAAGGGTGTACTTAGGCCAGATAGGGTGTTAAATAGGTACAAATATCTCAAGAACAAACCAAACTTGTTTCAACCTCGCCTGTTTTTTACTTGAATAGGAAGTAGCTAATCACATGATTAAAGAGAGGTGTTGCTCATCTGAATGTGTTTTGGATTTTATGTCCATTTTAGATATAACCACTGCTGGTTTTGTGACAGTGGCTGCTGCAAGGTAACATCCCTTTCCAGCACCGCTTGCAGGTCTATAACTAGAATGATGGATAACTCCTTATGATTGAATGCTTTACCACTGCAACTGGAACCTTGTCTGTCTCCAGAATCATCGCCCCGATCATGATATCACTGATCCCTAATAGATATCCCCACCTTTGCCTATAAATTGGTCTTTGACCTCCTGCAATCACCTCACACTGGCCTGGGCAAGGTAATGTTGGGATTTGCAGTTTTGGGGGCAGGGGGTGCTGTCAGCAAGCGAGATGGAGGATCTCAATGGGGCATGAGTGGGGTACACAAGCCCCAAAACAAGCAGAAGGCAGAATTATCCTCCCAGTGAGTCTGGAGGCGAGCAGCAGCGTAGGAGTTGGCCTCCCAGCAAAGGCTCATGAGCCATCAGTGCCCTTTCCACTGCCAAGTGAATGAGCAACAAGAATGAAAAAGCTGCAGCAATGGCCACAGTGATCCCAGTGGAGGGGTATCATCTCCTCACTGACAAACTCGGTCTGCACATATCATGGGCAATCTTAAAGCAACTTTTGAATTGGGTTCTGAGGCAGCTAGTTAGGAGCCCAGCTTATTGTACAGGTAGGAACGTTAACAAGTGTGGGCTCAGGATTGACACTTGGTGGGTTCACAATATCCACTAGGAAAGTAAGCCCTATGTCTGTTTTGGAGTTTGTGTACTCCTTTTATGCTCCAGTTTTGACAAGTCCTCTGCCTCAGCTCCAGATTGATTCTGACTATATGACTGAGCTACAGGACATAAGAGTGTCTCATGATGCATCATGGTTTCCAGGTTTTTTTCATTAACTCCTGCTTTGACATTTAAGGAAGGATACCAACAACTGGCATCCTCAGCAGTGAGTGGTGTTTGGTTAAAACCTCAGGAAATGACAGATTCATGGATTGTGATTGTTTCACCTTATTTTAATATCAAAATTTAATTCTTCATTTGTAAGCAACGAAGATGAAACACACACCTTTCTCAGAGGGTCATTCAAATTATGGGATAAATACTGGGATGTTGGAAGTTCTTTAGTTTAGGATCTTTTGAAGTTGCATTATTGGGAATATATACTGGCCCCTAGACCTTGAATATTAAAAGAATACATCCAAATCCCTTTTGAAAGTTACTACAGAATCTAGGCTTAGGGATAGTAGGAACTGCTGATGCTGGAGAATCTGAGATAACAAGGTGTAGAGCTGGATGAACACAGCAGGCTAAGCAGCAGAGGAATTCTAAAGAAGGGCCCAGACAGGAAACGTCAGCTGTCCTGCTCCTCTGATGCTGCTTGGCCTGCTGTGTTCATCCAGCTCTACAGAATCAAATTCCACTTTCAGGTAGTGCATTACAATTGGGAACAACTCCAAGCAGAGAGAAAAAAAAAATCTAATCTCCCTTCCAGTTGTTTTGCCAATTTTCTTAAATTTGCACCTTTTGCTTATAGGCTCTTTCGTAAGTGGAAACAGTTCTCCTTATTTATCCTGTCAGAATCTATCATGGTCTTGAACAACTGAATTAAATATCCTCTTGGCAGTCTCTGTCCTAAAGAGGAATAATTCCAGCTACTTTTACTCTACGCCGTTCCCCATTCCTGCTATCTTTCTGTCAAATCTCCTCTGTATCCTTTCTATAGTGACAGTAACTGCTCACCACAAGAAACAACAGACTCAGTAATTTGTGCTAGGATGTCTCACTATGATAAACTGTCAATTATATTTACCAGTTACACATGCATGATTAAAGCACTATGTATTACAGACCACAATTCAGAGCTGTTTGTGAATCAGTTATGTTTTTGAGGCTGTGTTTAAGTTGGTCAACCCTTGCAAGTTTTCTAGCTTGAAATATGCAGCACAGAATCTTCAGGGAAGATCTCTTGCAAAGGTTTAGTTGTTGAATACGCTTTATGGGACTGAGCCATAAAAAGCAAGCTATTTTCAAGTACCATCCCCAGTTATTTGATCTTAACTTGGGTGCTATTAGGAATTTCCAAATTGGCATTAATCTCTTGGCCTCAGAAGGAAGAAGAGAATGAAGAACTCTTCCAAATAAACATGAAATAGATATGATTGATACTATTGCTAAGAGGCATATTTTGTGTGAGGTACATCTAATTCCCAAAGCATTCACTCTTAATACTCTATAAGCCTAATGAGTCTCTTTGGATATATCAACTGGAGATTTCTCATTTTGGCATCCTCAAAATTACATAGCATCAGGCCAAGCTGTGACATTTCTTTCATCACAGTCAAATCGTCTGCCAATATTTAGGAGATAGAAAATTATATCAATCTCTTCACCTTTCAGACATTAAATTAGCACAAAGCGTGTCATTTTAGCAGTGGTTGATCCGTGTCCAATGTGCATAAATGTTGACCCTCCCCCGCTAAATTTGTGGGGCTCAGTTTTATTTTTAGGTACCCCAAGCAGAAATTCAAGTCATTTGTGAATGTAAGATAGACATCAGCAGCTCACATTGATTTTTTTAAAAAAACTAGAGGCCCAATTTCTGTTCTAGTACAGAAAAATTTCTATTCCTTAAAGACTAGGTGTGCAAATAAAAATGGTAATATGGAGGTGGCCACTGTTGTGTAAAGTAATGGTTCTGAAAGAACTAATGTTGAAATTACATTATGTACATCCAATCTGATGGTGTCATACAGTTTTTGGGTGAAGAAACTGTCTTAGTCGAGGTTCTAATTGAGATGTACCAAGTTCCTGATAGTTGTAATTGTGCTTACCTAGTTAATGTTACTTGTACCTATTGCCATCTTGCAATAAATCATAACTCATTAAACAAGACAAGTCCCTGTTCTTATTAAAAAGGTCTACAGTGGCTGATGCTCTACCTTTGTTAGTAGACAGGCTCTTAGGCACAGCATAGGGAGGACGAGGAGTCGCAGCGTTATATCTGAGCCATAAGCCACCAGTTATTGCTAACCAGAAGATACAATATGCTGGCAGCATCAGAAAATGCAACAGCAAGCATTTATTTAAGTTATTGATTGCAGGAAAGTATTGACAAGAATGTGGGTGAAACAATAATGGGAGAAAAAATAAACAAAGAACTTATGACGGTGAAAAAGACATTGATAGATGGAAGAAATATTAGAAAGAAACTACCATTTGTGTTACCGGACCTACTGTTGTGACATTCCACCACAGCAACTAAGGAACTAAATTCAATTCATTTTAAAGTGTCTGGAATTAAACATAATACTAGAATCAGCAATGGTGACTGGGATCTAAAATATGTTCATGAGCTGCTACTGAATGAGCTTGCTAGATTGTCATAAAAATACATCTGGTTCACTAATGTCCTTTAGGGAAGAAATTTGTTGTCCTTACCTGGTCTGGCCTACTTGTAACTCCTGAACCACACTGATGTTGATGACTGTTTACTGAAATCGCCTTGCAAGTTGTATTGTTCAAGGCAGCTCAACATTACCTTCTCATGGGCAATTACTAATGGCCAACAGATTCTGGTTTGCTAGTGATAACTTCATCCCGTAAATATACAAAAAAAAACGTCAAACGTCAGTGTTCACCTCAGCTCATTCTTTCTTAATTGCTGTCTTGGTCTGCCACCTTGTACTAAGAAATGCTTAGTACAAACAGCAGGAATGCCTAGATTTGTGACATCCCTGACAAATACTCTAAATTACTTGCTGACAGCATAAGGTGCAGTGAAAGCTGATTGTTACTACAGTCAGGCTTCTCCTGTCTTTGCCACACAGAAATTTACTGCAACAGTGTTATGATGTTAAAGAAAAAAATGGACATTAATTCTACTTTTGTACAAATGTTCTGCTATTGCCAGTGACACTGTAGTTTAAGCTACAGTAAAACATGCCAATAACAATATGTAGCATAAGTCAGAGTAATCCTTCATGTCTGGTCAAAATATGACCCGAGGATTGCAGGTAACTGATTGAAATTACTAAATATGTACTGAATACATCATAATAGAATACATATATATCCCTATATACACATATATGTATGTATCACAATTTATCACACCAATGATTCAATATTTATTTTCAGTATTTATTTGCACCATGTGAAATTTATCTCTTGGGAACCATTCAGCTTTTGGTTATTCAAGTTTCTAATAATTTTCCTTCCAGGAAAATGTCTATACGCTGACTGCACTTCACAGAATGTAGATCTCTCTCTGGGTCATTCACATTTCACACAGACCTAATGAATATCCAATAATCCTGGAAATACATTAGCAAAAATTTTGAATACCTTTGAGGATTCATGTTCAGTTTAATCCAAGCTGACAGCCAATGAGTTTTTTTTTAAATGCAATCTTTAAATTCAAAAATCAAAGGGTGGACATGAAGTGGATATGATTGAAGCAATACTATTGCTGAGAGGCATACATAGTGTGGGGTACATCTCATTCCCAAAGCGTTCACTCTTAATACTTTATGAGCCTAATATTCGTTTGCACCATTACAAAGAAACAAATTATTATTTTTTATTTAAGTTGACAAGCAGTGTGAAGTAATTGATTTGGACCCCTCTCAGAAAGAGGTGAAACATAGTGTAAATGCCAGGAAACATTGCACCACCAAATGTTCTTGTAACTCATCTTGTTATTTATTGCCTCATGAAAGACTAGTGTTAGTAAGCAGCCAATCTACTCCTGACAGCCACACAAATTAAACCTAGTTTACAAGCAATTTGCATCTCATTAGATCCAAATCATAATAAAACATTAAGAAAGCAATTTCATGAAGAATTATAAATTGGCTGCAGATGCATGTAGATTTTTCTTTCCTGGAGAATCTGGTGGAGTACAACACAAAAGAAACTCATTAGCATCTTGTCTTGTGAGAGCTGCAGCTGCATTACCTGCATCACGGTCTTTATTGAATCACAAACCAGTTAGTGTTCGGCTGTATAAAGTCAATCCAAAATTTAATTAAAACTGGACATTCTCTCTTACTAGGTATATAAATCTATTCTATTGAGATTTTACTTGTTTCAGTATCAGAGAACTTGAAGAAAACAATAGCAGTTAAGGTAATGCATGCACACGTAATTTTACTATGTCGTGGATGCTGTAGTTCGGAGTTTAGTGCTTAATTTGGGATAAACAATCTCCTGGGTTTCAAATAATATCTTCAAATAAAGCTTGAGACTTATTCAACCATTATGTCTTCTATCCTCTAAATTTGAGCTCATCCAAATTTTTACAGTTTACAGAAACCAAGTCACCCATCACCCATGTGCTACTGAACATATTTTAGATCCCAGTCTGCTGCCACCTCAATTTCCAAATTCCCATTGACATTGCCTCATCTATTTCTAGGAGATTCTGCAGCCCTACAAGCCAGCAAGTCTCCATTGCCCACCTACTCTGGCTCCTTGCACGTTGTCTATTTAATCCCTCCACTCTAATAGTAAGGCTTTCGGCTGCTTAGATCCTAAACTCTGAAATTTGCTCTACAAACCTCTCCATTGTATTTATCCTCAAAACTCACCTCTTAAAACTAAATTTTCATAGATGGTTTTGTTCATCTATCCTAATATTGCCTTCTCAGGCTTGATGTTAAATCTTGTTTGATAATTCTCCTATGAAGCATCTTAGCAAGTGTTGAAGGTCTTTCGAATGCAAATTGTTGTTATTCTAAATGACAACCATTAAGGATTTAAAACATCAGACATTTTAGTTCTTGAAATAGATGCCAACACAGTATCTATTTTATGACATGTTCTGAAGAGGAGTCATATCAGACTCAAAACTTTAACTCAGGTTCTCTCTCCGCAGATGCTTCCAGACCTGCTGAGTTTCTCCAGCATTTTCTGTGTCTGTAACTGTTTTTGTCAATTGAAAAGCTCTAGAGGAGACATGAAATGCTGCAGTAGACATCACTACCAATTTATACAAGATGCTATTTCTTAAAGCATACAAGAATAATTGTTTTCTCTCTACTGAGAATGAAATTAGTCAAGAATGATTGGGCAAAGGAATTGAAACTAACCTCATGGCTTTTGATGTTATTGCTGATTGCATTTTTGCAAACTTAATTTCAAATTGTTGAGTGGACTCAGTTTAGAGACCGAGGAATAAGATTGACTTTATCACATGGGCAGCTAAGTGAGCTGACAGCCACTGGCTAGGGAGGAATGGTTTGTGATTTGAAGTCAGCTGGAAGGTGCAATACAAGTCACTGAATTGCCAGAATGTTCCCCTTCACTAGGGATAACTTGTTAACTTCTTGTCAATTTTAAAGGTTGTTTCAGGGAAATATTCTTCTTCCTCATATTGTTCAGGTCCCACTTTCTTCATTCCCTTTTGTAAGAATTAGCTGAATAAGGACCCGGAGAAAATACAATGGAATTGCTATAAAATCTGCCAGGGCTTGGATAGGCTGGGTACTTCTGTCAGGCCTCTGAATATTCCCAGTACTGTACTAGAACAGGCCCCTTGAATATGAGCATTCAAAAGTAGATGCAGGGCTGGATGAACACAGCAGGCCAAGCAGCATC
>NC_063349.1:40018407-40036357 GCF_021869965.1 Rhincodon typus
AGCAGAGAGGCTGACGTTTCGGGCCTAGACCCTTCCCGAAACGTCAGCCTCTCTGCTCCTATGATGCTGCTTGGCCTGCTGTGTTCATCCAGCCCTGCACCTTGTTGTCTCGGATTCTCCAGCATCTGCAGTTCCTACTATCTCTGATTCAAAAGTAGATGATGGATCATCTCAAAGCCTCTGAACTGTATGTGGACTGTGGTCCTGATAGACTGAGCCTCTGACCAACAGTGGTCCTCACCCCAACTGGATTGAGGACAATGCCCCACCACGTTCTAACTTGAACGGCCATTTGCTTGAACGGATATCCTTGAATGCACTTTGTGTTTGCTGCACAGGCAGCTAGCGCATTCTGTAGGTGTTACACTGCTGTTTTGGTGTGTTGTTCACCAAAATGATACCCCACCCACAACCTCACGACAAGAGTGACAAGGAGCCTGTCTGTGGGTCTGCACCTAATACGCCCTTACAACAGCAGTAGAGAAAGCTTTTGGTTCTGGCTGAACTGCCAATGTATTAAAAGGTTTGGCAAAGCAAGGGATGGTGCAAGTATGCAGGTAGCTGCAATATGAGCATGCACTATGAGACAGTAAGTGAACAGATTGGAAATGTGGTTGATTTCAATCCTTGATACGGGTGCCTGTTTATCCGGTGTAACGTATTCCTGCTGCAACCTTTTCAACACTAGCTGTCAGTGCTCCCTTCAATGCAAATTTGTGTGTAAACTGCCTGGCAGTGTATCAAAGAGGTGCCATGCTGAGTTGACAGATACTGGATGCCAAAGGACACAGATGAAGGGATGCATGCAGCTAGTGTCTGTGCATCATGCCCTGAGATGGTGTCCACTGTCTGACCTGGAGGTTGTTCAGAGCAAGTGGTGAGCTGAATCCATCAGGTATATACTCTGATTGAATAAAAAATCTTCCAAAGTTAATATAAATGGGTAGAATGACAAAAATATGCTGATGCTAATCAAATCACTTTTATCATTTTATCAAAATGGATCTGGATGGTAAGATCATGAAAGTTGTCCTAAACTTTGTCTATTTTCTCACAACCTCATGGTCATGACACAAAGTTTCTTTTAAACAACATCCACGAATCATTAAATTGTTAAGTAATTGCATGCTTTTAACAATATTAAAGATGAGCAGTATCAGAACAGTGTATAATAACATTTAGGAGATAAATGGATCATCATCCTTTCAAAAATAAAAATGTATAGTGTGGGATAAATACAAAGGAATGGGTTTGGTGAATGGTTCTTTAAAAGAGACTGGGGCAATAGGCCAAGTCAACTCCTCCTGTGCTGCAAAATTCTGTTTTTATATGACTGCTGCTTAGGGATAATTTCCCAAGCATAGGTTTCCCCTGTAATGTGTCCAATTTTTCATTTTTCATCCAGTGTCAGCAAGTATTTACAGAGCATTCAGCTGCAGGGACTTTACACCTGAGCTGAAATCTATCCTACCCTCAGCATCTGTACAAGGCGCCTTGCTACAACAGTCACTGAATAGTGACTTAGGAATGAGTACCCTCTCCAAACGCTTCATCTTAGCCAGACAGCGCTGAACCCGTCAAAGCACTTTGTCCTTTATAGACTTTAGTGTTAATTTATTATTTTAGGCTTAAATTTTTCTGATTTCTGCAACTGTGTTAAGAATTAATGATTGTTTTTATTGGTAGCATTACAATTTGACACTGAGCCATCAGGAGGAGCTGAGGCTTCAAGACGATGTGATTTACTGGGCAAGACATTGTTAGCCTGGTAAACATGGGCACAATAAATAGCCAAATTATCATAAAGTTAATTAGATCTCATCCGGTCTGCTCTCAATATTCACTGTAGCGTGCTAGTAAAATGTTTATCTTGGTGACTTTCACCTACCAAAGATGATTCACTAGTGAAGAATCAGGTGCTTTCCTTCCTTCACTTTGATCTTGGCAAGTGTCCCAATCGGCATACAGTCATTGTCCTTCACCTTCAGCAACTCACAATAATTCTGGCAGTAGAATTATAGTCCGTCACAGGCAAGGGAAAAATATTATCAAATAGCGATCTTGTTTGTCCCACAGTAGCCACCCTACATTACATTAAGTAGATGCAAGATTGTTAGTTATTTGTATTGGGGGCATTTTTAACCCTCCTTCCCTCCACCGTGGTAACTGCTGTGGGTAGTTCACATCAGTTGGGTGTGTTACCCATTAATCTCCATGCGCAATTCCGCAGCCTTGAATTTTAATCTTCTATCTCGAGCAAAGAGCAAGAACATCTGCCTAAGGTAACTGTGGTCCTTCTTTAAATATCGTGATGATAATGGTAAATATGGACTACTGAATTTTAGATTATACCCAAGACTTTTCATGGACTAAATTTTATTTAGTAAAGAAATTCC
This sequence comes from Rhincodon typus, assembly GCF_021869965.1. NCBI lineage: Eukaryota > Metazoa > Chordata > Chondrichthyes > Orectolobiformes > Rhincodontidae > Rhincodon > Rhincodon typus. The sequence continues at coordinate 40,020,804 of NC_063349.1, forward strand.
ACGAGATCCATGTGGAATAAACAAAATTATCTGCACTGACATTACCAACTTTATCAAAAGACACCAAAACCAACAGTAGACCAATTAACACCACAGAATACCCTATGCATTGGAATGGGCATATTTCAGAAGGTAGTTTCTTCAATCTTATTGAATGACAAAGGGATAATCAACCTACTTGACAAGTCTCTCAATGGAAGGGACTCAGTAAGATATGATCAGAAGTTATCAGTGATGTTTACCTAAATCAAAAAACATTACTTGAAAATCAACAAGGTCAAATTCTCAATAGCTGAGACTACAGCACAGACTGATAGCAGCTGGGGTGAAGCCTACACATAACAATGTCAAAACCATTTGTGTGATTCCAATACTATCCAGCTTGAAAGAGTTAGCATCATTACTTGGTACTACCAACTTTCAACCACAAAATTGTTCCTGTATATGCTAAGGCTATGGACCCTCTTCAAAAAGATCCTGCATAAAACTGTACAAGGGGAATGGAATGCACAGTAAAATGTAAGCTGACATGTCAAAGGCAAAAATGACATCTCTGGCAATTAGCTCACATTGCAACCTCCATGTGGAGGCATGTGTCAAAAAATATGAAAGGAACTGGATGCTCACAGTAGATTAGACATTTGCTTCCTCCAATCACCTCAGCAGCATACCCCATTGACAGAAGCCAAACATCTCTACTGGAGAGCAGGAAGCACCGATCTGTATCTATGCTTGTGCATATATATCTCAATGATAGAAAATGCATTCACCGCACTGATTAGCAAGCACTGTCCACAGTGTTAGCAATGTCAGGATCTATGCATGCACAAATGGTTACCTTCAATATGCAACTTCAAGTTGACTATCTTGCAGGTTCAAACAACTGAATAGGCATCATGCTTAGACGTCAATGTGTTAACATTGCAGACAGCATGAATCATATTAAAAAGTGATTTGCAACAAAAACTATATATCTTTAATAATTTTGCATCTGACCACACTATTTGTTACACAAGAAAAGTTGAAGGCAGACAGCATGCTGCAGAAAATAATTCAATGCCTGAAAACCAAATGGTCTCGTAAAGGAGAGACAGGATTGATTCATGTTACCCAGTATACAATGTCCACAATGAACTTGCCTTATTTGATGACAACTGTGTCACACAGGAAACTTCAATGGTTTCTGAAAGTGCTACAGCAACGTGCCTTGGTCATGGCCTTAAAAGCCGCCAGGCGTGCTATTAACATGAGATAACAGCCCAGTGAAACAACTCCCCAGAAACTGGTGACCAGCAACAGATCGCCACATAGCAAAGTTCATTAGAAACTGCATAAGGATGAAAACTCAATGAAAAATCTGTTAAATCATGACTCGTATTTCTACAACTGACCCCATGGTCAACAAAACCATGGCAACAACTCCAAGCAGATAATATTTGGAAAAGTGTGAGCAGCCCCTGACAATCAATGTTTCTTTGCTTGTTATTCATGATGAAAATAACAAATGGCCAGAAATCATTACAAGTTCCACAAACACTACTTCAGGTCAGTAGTATTCTTAACAATTTGTCTATGAATGGGGCTTTACAGGCTCTATCGCTACAGACAATGGACAGCTTGTTTCCAGTCAGTTCACAGCATTCCTCACAAGTTATGGAATTCACCAACAATACACATTACAATATCACACTACAACCTACAATGAAATGGGACAGTGCTGTTAAACAATTTAACAGGTTGATCCTACAAACAAAAAGCAGGAGTAGGCCATCCAGCCTCATGAGCCTGATTTGCTATTCAATAAGGTCAATGTTGGTCTGTAACCTCAAATCCACATTACAACCTACCCCGATTACCTTCCACCCGGTTGCTTAATAAGAATCTATCATATCTGCCTTAAAATATTCAAAGACTCTGCTTCCATCTTTTTAGGCTGGCAGTTCCAAAGACTCACAACTTCACTATAAAAAATTTCATCTTTGCTTTAAATGAGCAATTCCTAAACAGCAAATTCATTTCTAAATTCTCCCATAAGAGGAAACTTTGTCTTCACATCTAAGCTAGCAAGGGAATCTTCTTGAATGTTGACTTTTTGGAAGCAATTCTGTTAACGGCACTAGGGATATATAACGATAGTAATCAGCAGCCAGACCCTAAAGTGACTCTGTTTAAATGCTTAAGTGAAGGAAAGAAAACAGAATTCTTTTTCAATGTTCATCTCTTGTTCCCAGCAGGAACAGTCATTTGCCAGCCGGAAAATGACTGAAAATACGTACGTTGTTACAAAGGATTTGTTTATCTAAGAAAAGTATGGGGTGATTTTGTAGTTCATTGTCAGCTGACTGTTTGTTTCTGATTTTTTTTATAGTATGTATTAGCAAGAAGAACAACTGAAAGAATTCCTGTCAATATTTCTGCAAAGGACTGGATTTTTCTATGCTAAAGCAGAAGTAGATACTCTGGAAAATCTTTGGGAATTCCTCTGAATATCATGGCTTTGTCTGTCTTTCCAATGATTGTGTTAAGAAATTCAGAATTTTACGGTTAAATAATTCAGTCTAACCAATGAAGCAGTGAAACAGCTCATCCAAATTCTAAAAGTGTTATTAACGAAACATTCTGGGTCAGCTCTTTTCTATTGGGCCTGTTCAATTGAACAGTTGTTGAAGAGTTAATTCCTTTTATTCTTGCAAGGGCTATTAACTGACATAATTTGCATTTATTGGTCATCATTTATTGCCCTTGAACTGATTGGCTCTCTGAGCCATTTCACAGGGTTTTTGAAAGTCCATCACAGTGCTTTGATCTTGAGTCACATGTAAGCCAGACCAGGCAAATTTCCTTCCCTAAAAGGGACATTAGTGAACCAGATGGGTTTTTAGAACAGTTGATAAAATGTCATCATGAGACTAGCTGATTATTCCAGATTTTATTGCATCCAAATTTCACCATCTGCTGTGGTAGGATTCATAGCCAGGTCCCCAGAACATTGGCCTGGAAATCTGGATGATTAGACCACATTAAAACTATGCCACTGCCTCTCTTGAGTTTGCAGTGAACTGTAATATTGTTAGCAATGAATAGGTTTGTTTACAAACAAAGTTGGGCGTAAACATTTTTGTCATGCCACTAGGTCAGTGACGCTAGGCACAAGGAATAATCTCTGTAACCAAACAGGTAGGCCTGAGACTCTGGGCGAAATTGAAGCTAGTCACCCCTGTCATTCACTTTAGACAACCGGCCTCGTCATAGCTGTGCTTGGGCGAGTTGGAGGAGTTGAACAATGGAAATGAGGCCATCACAAGCCATTAGCATGCCTGAAGGAATGCCTTGGAGCTAGAAGGAAAATTCCTTGCATACAGATATAAATAAAGGCTTATGTTGGGAACTGACTGTAAGACTGCACCCAAAATCCAAGCAACACATCCTCAGCTGGTACTCTGCTTGGACTTGAAAGATTTCAGGGTGTTGAGGCAAAATCAATTTTTGGTTCATCATTTCACAAGTACGGTAGCCAGCAATGTGTGGTGGGGTGCTGGTAATATCTGGATTATAAAACAAATATGAGTTTTTGCTCTAAGAACCTGTATTCCAGTGTTGGATTCAAACCAATACATTAGTTTAACATCTGCTCAATGGCTTCAATATTTCTCCACAGCTCACTCTGCCCTGCATGAATTTTTGCATTTGATTGATTGCACTCACCATCTGGAATGTAAATGATGTGGATTTGCCAATGTAGAAATGTAATTTGTTAAATTAGAATTGCTAAATCAAATGATTGAACAATTCTTGAAAAATGCTGGTCAGTTGAAATAAGATAGCTGCATCAAAATATTATGGAATTTCTTTAGCAGGCAGTGTCATATTTTGCAGGTGAAACAGGAGTAAAGAAGAATGTAATTTAACTGGGTAGAAGATGATAAGGAAGTTTGGTTTTAATGACATCAAACTCTTTCATATTTTCAAAGCTCAATTTTGTGACTGCATCTTCGTTTCTATGATGAGCTATTTAACAGTTTCAAAGCAATTTCATACATTCTAAAATCAACCCAATGTTGATCTTATTTCTGACTGGTGTTCATAAGTAATTCAAAATCAAAAAGTAAATGTAATCTAATACATTTAAATAAATTTAAAAGTAAAAATTGTGATGAATAACTGAAGTTCCAACAGTAAACTTTTTTCTGGAACATTTGACTTTCTGGGTGTCATATAAGGCATCTATCTATCAATCAAGAAGTTATTTTAAGTGCAAAATCCTTGCTGTGATGCCTCATGCCAAAAAATTCTGGCAGAATCCTGTTTAAAACTAAATTAGAATATTTATCAGGAATCATGTCCCATGTTGACACCAGCTTTAGAAGTAACTAGAATGTTCAGAGCCAAGTTTGCTTTTCTAAAACACACAGAATTGTTTTTATATTAGTTTGAACCTTTAACTCTATCCAAAAATTGTTAGAAAGTCACTAAACCTAAAACATTAACTCTAATTTCTCTCCACAGATGCTGCCAGACCTGCTGAGTTTTTCAGCAATTTCTGTTTTTGTTTCTGATTTCCATTATTTGCAGTTCCCTGGAGAAACAAAAACAGAAGTTGCTGGAAAATCTCAGCAGGTCTGGCAGCATCTGTGAAGAAAAAATCAGTTAATGTTTTGGGTCCAGTGACCCTTCCTCGGATCTGTTCCTTCTGAGGAGTTAGAAGAAAGATGGGAGGGAGCTCATGTGGAACTAGCTATGTTGAAAGGTATGTTTCTGTGCTGGATATTCTAAGCAATCAAGACTATTAAATGTATTAATGTTCCACAAACACTCAGTACCCAGACACAGATCATACTCTTAAAGAAGGAGATCAGTTTTGAAACAAAAGCAGAGTGTGAGAGAAACACCGATCTGGCATCAGCTACAGAGAATAACAGTTAATATTTTGAATGTTAACTCTGGTTTTCTCTCCACAGATGCTACCCAGACCTGCTATATTTCTCCAGCACTCTTCTTGTTTCAGATTTCCAGCAAGCTAGCTGGAGTTTCTAGAATCAAGTCACAGCTTTAGAGCAACATTTCAATAATTTAGGTCTGAGATGAGGAGACATTTCCTCATTCAAAGAGTTGGGCATCCTAGAAGTGTTCTTTCCTGGTCATTGAGCATATTCAAGACAGAGATCAATAGATTATTTGTTTTAAAAGGAAATCAGAGACAAATGAACAGTAAAGGTAAAAGATCAGACATGGTCTTGGTGAATTCTGGAATAAATTCCAAAGGGAAAATAGCCCTAACTTTGTGCTCTTGTTTCTTATGATTTTCTTGCAAAGTTTGTACAGTAATTTCACAATGAAACAATCTTAAAATTGCTCAAAACAAATCAAAATTGATCATAAACACACAGGCTTGTAGATGCTGGAAATCTGAAACAACAAGAGTGCTGGAGAAATATAGCAGGTCTGGGTAGCATCTGTGGAGAGAAAACCAGAGTTAACATTCAAAATATTAACTGTTATTCTCTGTAGCTGATGCCAGATCGGTGCTTCTCCCACACTCTGCTTTTGTTTCAAAACTGATCTCCTTCTTTAAGAGTATGATCTGTGTTTGGGTACTGAGTGTTTGTGGAACAGTAATACATTTAATAGACTTGATTGCTTAGAATATCCAGCATAGAAACATACCTTTCAACATAGCTAGTTCCACATGAGCTCCCTCCCATCTTTCTTCTAACTTTACCGACATAATCTTCTACTCTCCAAAAACGTATCTATGCTGTTTGCCTCATGTATTACTTGCGGTATGTTCCACATTCTTCCTGGAGATGTTTCCCCTGAAATTCCCATTGCAATTATTAATTACAATAATATATTGTCTCCACATTTGGCGTCTCTCTCATAGGTGGAAGCATCTGTTTACATTTGTTCATGTCTCCCCTGCCCACTTCATTCTGAGCTTATTTCTTGGCAGTATTTCCACCCTGCTGTCGCACTTCCCAACCAGTAGTGGTTTACCATTGCCTTCCATTCTTGGGACAAGGAAAAGAGGAAGGACTCAAGTCTACTTCATCTGAAATTTTAATCAAACTCGTACCATTAGCATGTTCTGAACCACATACTAGCTAAGTGAGCTAACCATATCTATCTTAATAACTCTTTTCTAAACTTAAAAGGACTCCATTAGGCCATGCCTCAGCCTTAGCTTTGAAGGAAAGAGACATAGCCTTTTTAATCTTTCCTGACAGCTATAACCTTTTAGTTCTGGTATCAACTTCATAAATCTTTCTGCACCTTCTCCAATGCCTCTATTTCTGCTTTTTAAAATGAAGTCTACAGCCATGAAAGTACTTAAAATGTGGGTTAAACAAGCTTCTAAAATTTTAACAAAAATCCAAGAATAATTCAAATTACTTTCAAATGAAATTACATAAATTAGCTTAAATTTTTTTGATATGAAGCAGTTAGCCAGAAGGATGTGTTGTGCAAGTGTACTATTTAATTGTCTTGGTTAAGTATATATTTTTATACAAAAGCAGGTCATTTTAGCAAAATAATTAAACACTAAACAACAAAAAAAAACACTTTTTGGCAAATAAACAGTGGTGTACTAAGGAGTGTTTGCATTTATGTATTGTGCTCAGTGACATATAACCCTGTGTGGAATTCAAATAGACAGAGACAGACTTAAAGTCGATAGGGGTGTGCAACAAACTGTGCAGGGATGCTATGAAGCATGAAAATGTGTTGTAACTCCAAATTAAAACTCAATTAGTGTTAGAAGAGTAATGAAGGAATAGAATGAGTTTTATGAAAATTATAATCCCATTTCTTACTGAGGTAATCCATTATTCAAGTTGCAAGGAGCATATGATGTTACCTACCTAATGCATAAATAATACCTGAAACCCATGTCCTATTGATTCTCATAAGGAGAAACTTTTAAGATTGACAAGTTTAGAAGGCAGATCATTGGTTAAGGTGAATTCCAAATGGTTTCTTAACTGCAAACTGCCAATTCAACACAGCCTGAGGAATGAATTTGAAATTTCCTTGGTTTACACAACTTAACACCAAACTACAACCACTTTCACTGCACATTGGATAATAAGGTTACCTTTGAAAATAAGCAGTTGTCTTCAGGAATAAGCTATGTTTTAGGAGATGCTTCTTTCCTTCTTGGCTCCACTCCACAGTATAGGGTGACTGTTAAGTGGTAAAGAGGTGTTACCAGCAGATTATAGCAGTGGAAACGGAAGGGGGAGCCAAGTTTTGTCTGCATCAGTTCAGCAGATTGCCCTCCTGCCTCTAGATCAAAAAGATTCCAGGAGCATGAGGATCGCAAAGTACATTTCAGCCCCAAATCTCTGTTCCCTGGGAATTGTCCTTTCCCTTATCATTCCTTATCACTTCAATGAGGACACACTGCACTTTCAATTGCTTGTTTTTCACTACAGCACATAGCGTTGGCATTCAGTAGGTCAAGAATAACTACTTCAATAGCTTATTAATGGTTAAGATGTTCTTATTAATGGTTAAGATGTTTTTCCCTGAAGGAGGGGGGGAAAGGGATCCGGTGGTAACTGTTTACATCTGGTTTTCTCTCAGACCCTAAATCTTCTGCTATCTCCACAGAGGATGACACATTCCATGTCTATTTAGGGTTAAAATGGTGTAATCAATATATCAGCTTCCACTATACAGATAGGAAGCCTCCCAGTGGTGTAACGAAAGCTCAGACTGAAGTCAGAGGTGGTACCTATTGTAAATTTGGTTCTTATGACGACAGTGGTGGTGTCAATATTGCTGTCATTCATGATTTTTGACATGCATCTGGTGTTTTTGTGATCACCACGGCTGACCTAATAATCCCTGTGGAGATTTTCACTTTGTGCATTCCTCAGTGTCTGCCTTGCAAGTGTCTTTTCTGGGCCTGGATCTCCTACATAGTGCTACTTCAGTGCTGCAAAAAAAGTAGCACTTACTCAGGAAGACTGCAAGTAGTCTTGAAAGACTCCTTTCAGCTCAACTGGACCTTGAGGACCTGGCTTTAATTAGGCAGCACCACTGACATCGGGTAGGAGATCTTGGCTGACCAGCTGAGGATACCTGCACAGTGTTATTGGAGTAACAGGCACAAATATTAGGAGTACAGACTTGGTCATCCTGAAGCTCGATGAAGTCACTACTACTGCCCAGACGTCATAACCCTAGTAATCTGTTGGTGCACACATATCTGGATTGCTGTGTAATCCTGAAAGTTCTTTTGAACACCGTTATGTGCAGCTATAATGGTAGCAGAATGAATTTGCATGCCAACAGCTGAGCTGGCATAGCCAAAAGAGTCAATGTCATGACTCTCATGTGAACTTTCACTCAGACAATACGGACCTTCTGCCTGTGCTATAATGGAAGCTGATACATCAACTACAAGATACTGCATTACAGTTGTGTCTGCTAGTATTGCCATAGATTTGGCCGAAAGAAAGAATAAATTCCAAGCACTGCACAAAACTGCCAAGTTGGACAGAACTCTGCCATTCTTCCTGACAGTGCCGACATGTGAGCCTGCCAATGGACCAAGCATCTTGGTGTGCATACACTCATACATTCTCCTCTCTGCAGTCTCTTCAGCATTCTCATTGGACAGTCCTGCAGGCAGACTCATCTGCAAAGCTGCCTTCCAGTGAGCTGCTACTCAAATAGCAGCAGCTAACTCAGTCCTGTCAACACTGCCAAGTCCTCCTTCCTAACATCCGGGGCTAGTGCAAACACTGGGACAGCTGTCTCACTGACTAGTTTAGCACAGTTAATATAGAATCATTCAGCATGGAAATAGACCCCTTGGTCCAACTCGTCCGCACTGACCAGATATCCTAAACTGATCTAGTCCCATTTGCCAACATTTGACCCATATCCCTCTAAACCCTTCCTATTCATGTATTGCAGTGTTGTACTTTTATCAGCTTCTACCACCTCCTCTGACAGCTCATTTCATACATGCACCACACTGTGTGAAAATGTTGCCCTTCTGAATCCTTTTAAATCTTTCCCGTCTCACCTTAAGTCTATGCCCTCTAGTTTTGGACTCCCTCACCTTCGGAGAAAGACCTTAGCTATTTACCCGAACCATGCCCACATGATTTTATAAACCTTGATAAGCTCACCCCTCAGCCTCAATATTCCAGGGAGAAAATCCCCAGCTGATTCAGCATCTCTCTGTTACTCATCATCATAAATCACAGTATCATACTTCATAGATAATGTCCCAGACACTACCATTACCATATTCAGGTTTGTCCTGTCCTACCAGCAGGGCAAACATGACAGTGGTGGCAGCAGAGTGGTATCGTGTCTTAGGAGTTGCTCTGGCATCGTCAACATGGACTCTGAACCTCATAATGTCTCATAACATCCATTCAAGCTTGAATAAAGGAACCTCCTTCTGATTACCAACTATCTCCTCTCCCCAGCTCAGTTGATGAATCAGTACTCCTCTACATTGAACTCCAGCATGGAGGAAACACTGAGGATAGCAAGCATGCCAAATGTACTCTGGGTGGACTTCAATGTCCATCAACAAGAATGGGTCAGTAGAACATAAAGGATATAGCTGCTTTATTGGGTGTGCAGCAGGTGGTGAGGAATGAGAAATATACTTTAAATTAATCCTCACCAATCTGGCTGTTACAAAAGCATACAATCATATTAGTATTAGTAGAAGTGATTGACACTGTGTCCTTCTAGAGACAAAGTCCCATTATTACACCAAAGAAATCCTCCACTGTGTTGTGTGGCACCACCACCATGCTGAATGGGATAGATTTTGAAAATAGCAACTCAAAATAGGCATCCATGAGTTGTGAGCCATCAGCAGCAGCTAACCTATACTCAAAAACAGCCTGCAAACCTCATGGCCCTGCATATCTCCCACTCTATCATTACCACCAAGCCATCACTACCTGGTTTCAAATAGAGTACATGAGGGCATATCAGGAGCAGCACCAGGCATACCTCAAAAATGAAACTACAAAACAGGACTACTTGCAACCAAAAGTGAGCGGCAAGTAAATGAAGAGATCTGAGCAATTCCACAACAAAGAGATCGGATACAAGCACTGCAGTTCTGACACATTCAGATAGTGGTGGTGAATAAGACAATTCACTTGAAGAAGGAGGCTCTACAATATTTGAATGTGCAATTACGGGGGAGCCCAGCAGATCAGTGCAAAAGATAAAGCTGGACTATTTACAACAAGCAGAAAGGCCAAGTGGATGCTCCATCATAGTCTCCTCCACAGGTTTCCCAGCATGACAATGCCAACCTTGAGCCAATTCCATTCAATCCACAGGATATCAAGAGATGATTGATGGATTGGTGAACTGAGTACTGTTTTGGTTTCCTTACTTGAGGAAGGATGTAACTGCTTTGGAGGTAGTTCAGAGTGATCATTAGATTAATTCCAGAGATGAAAGGCTTCTCTTATGAGGAGAGATTGAGCAGTTAGGCCTTTATTCACTACAGGTTAGAAGGTTGAGAGGAGAGCTAATTGAAGTATATAAGATGCTAATGGGGATTATTTAAGCAGATGTTTCCCCTTTGGTGCAAACTAAAACAAGAATTCATAGTTTTAGGCTAAGGGGTGGCAGATTTAAAACAATGATAAAGAGGTATTACTTCTATCAAAGGGTCATTAATCTGTGGAATTCACTACCTCAAAGTGCAGTGAATGCTAAGACACTGAATAGAATTTAGGAGATAGATTTTTCATTTATAATGGGTTGAAGGGTTATGGAAAGTGTAGCTGAGGCTGGATGTCAGTATTAAATGGCAGAGCAGGCTTGAGGGTCTGAATTGCCTCCTCTTGCCCTATGTTCTCCTAAAGGTCATTAGTGAATGAGATGGGTGCTTCTGCTATTTGACAGCAGTTTAATTGTCAACATTAGATTTTAATTGTAGATATTTTAAAAATTGAATTCAAATCCCAGCATGTGCCATAGCAGGATTCAGACCTGGATTCCTAGAACATTATGTGGGTTACTGCATTAATAGTCTAGCCATTTTTAGTCTAATACCACTAAGTCATTATCCCCCCTTATGTTCTTACTTTTTAAAGAAAATGGACCTTGAAAATAATCTGTGTCAATAGCACTGAAGGCTTATGTTCCAGAACTTTTCAAACCTTTAACCAAACTGTTCCAGTACAACTACAATATTGGCTTCTACCTGACAATATGGCAAATTGTCCAGGCTATGTCATGTACACAAAGGGACAGATATTACTTTACTCAATTACTGCTCTACTCTTGATCATCAGTAATGTGGTGAAAGGGGTCATCAACATGATGGTATTTACAGGAAAAAATGCAAAAAATATGAGGTTTGAGGTGAAAAGCAAGTGATACATAAGTCACACCATTTGCAGCTTGCAATTAATGCGAAGTAGCAGGATAAAGATGAAGTGGGATTGAGAAGGTGTATTTAGTGGGAACATAACCCTCTCCTGGTTGTTTTCAGTGATGCCAAATTCAATGACCTCTGTGTCTGTCTTATGATACATCTCCTTCAAAGGGCTTGGCTGAAGCAGGTGTGTGTTTGTCACCCGCCACCTCTCTGCTGCTGTCTCCTGCTGTATGTGACCTTGTCCTCCAAACAAAAAAGGGAAGAATACCATTTACTCTGTTTAAAGGTGTTTGCATGTCATAGCTGACTAGTTGATGGTATGTGGAAATTGAGATAGATGGTCGCAAAAGATGGCTGCATTGACAAGTGCATGGAAGTGAGGCAGAGCATCTAAATATTAGGTATGGATTGGCGGTTGCTGATGATTGAGTGAGTGATGGAGATTGATTCATTGTGTAGTGTGAAAAAGCTGTGGTTTAGTTAGTTTAGTAGGTGAGAGGAGGCGCTGGCAAATTGAAGATACGTTTTCACTGACGTTGACTCCTCTCATAAGCTCAGAGAGCTTTTTCTTGGCAAACCACATGCTTCTCAGAGTCAGGTTCTCAAAATTCACCTTTCAGGCTACTTGCTGATATTTGCTTCACAGCATATACCTCCTGTCAAAACTTGGGATCCTGTTGAATCTCTCTCCTCCTCCTTGCCTGCTCAGGCCTCCGGTATTGCAAAAGTTAACCTGGGAGCTCCTTCTCTGGCTTACTACTCCATTGACACTCTTCTTCCTTCCAAAGACTTCTTGAAACAGTTCTAGCAACTGCTGTAGCCTGAATCCAAGTTCTTCCCTTGGGGCAGACTGTCTTTCAGAACTAAAGCTAGCTGTGACTTTGTACTAGCTAACCATGTACCTGGGACCATGCTGTGCTTGCAGCTCAGAAGCATGAATTCATGCTGGGCTGCACACCGACACCAAGTTAGTGAAAAGTAAGCACAAAGATTGCACGCAGCCTGCCTCAAATTGACTAGGCATGGGGTAATTATGTATCATGATCCCTGGATCCTCTATTGAACCTAATTGAATTTTATCCTAATGTGCTTTATACAACCAGTTCACTTGGTCAGTCGACTGGTTCTTGGTGATGTTTCAGGGATGAAATATTGTTAGTTCACAATAACAGAGTGAGGGTGAGTAAGCATATGAGGGTCAGTGTCTGGAGGTAAGGTTAAACCATGCAGTCAATCTCCAGTTCACGTTACCTGCTGCTGTTAAAATCATAACTGGTCACTGCTGAACTGGTACATTCAAGTGCAAAGCAATTTCTGATTAGATTTACCAGGTCTTCTGGTTGCTCAAGGCACACACTTATCAGAAGGCAGGTAGGCACAGTTGTCGTTTTCTACTGGTTTCAACTGTTTTTTCCTTCTGGGTGAGAGAACCTGTTTCTTGCTTCAATCAACCAGCAAAGCCTCACAATAAGGATAGCACCCCCAGTAAGGTAGCATTCCTTCGTTGCGGAGCCTAGTTTTTGTGGTCAAGTACCTGGAAAGAAGCTTTAAGTCACAATTGTTGGAAATAAAGATGGAAGTACCTCACTGAGCCAAACTAGTTAGATAATAGCAAAAGCAAATTAACAAAATTATGCCCAAAATAGCCTTGGTAATTGAGGGTAGAATAAAAATTATGGTAGTTGAAACAAACTGTTATGGTACTGGACTAAAGTGAAGTCTGATGATGTGCTGTTAGCCTGATATGGCCCACATGCTGCAACCAGCTTATAAAAGGATCCCAGACGTTACAGTGGTCTGCAATTTAACACTAGACTGACTTTCCCAATTGTCTCACATTTTTGCTAAATTGGATCTACAAGAGATATTAGAGGTGCATGATTAGAATTTATTCTACGAACAGTCAATGCATGCACATCAAAATAGTTATCAATTAGAGGCACTAGCCTTAAAAGAGCAGATGGGAATTTGATACAAAAATGCTAACCATTTGTACAATAATTTATTCGAGCAAGTGTTGCAGATTGGTCAGATTTACAAATGCATACATAGCTGAGCAAGTCCAATCTAGGTATGAACTCTGTCAGATATCTAAAATATTATATTTTAAGAGAAAGTTCCAAAGTAAAGGCACTAACTTCATTGTGTGCACCTCTGGAATATAAGCTCAAGAGTCTATATTACCCAAGTATTGCAGTGTCTTTGACAAACTGTAGATTAACACACAATGAGCTAAATTCTCCTGTGGAATTTAGGATTCCAAGGTTGCAACAAAATGGTTGTCTTGAATCCACATTCACTGGCAGAGGGACCTGCATAGTGATTTTTTTGAAGATGGACACCCAACCAGCTGCCTCCAGGCACCACCTCATTAGAGGGATGGATGCTCTGAGGTCTCAACAGTGTCACTGGAGAGACAAGCTCAATTGATGCCAGCCAAAGAGCCAAAAGCAACTCAAAATGTTAACTCACTTTATAATATACTGCTACCTTTCCCTATTAATCCTCATACTCACCAATACCTTTCCTCCATTGTTGTAATCATTTAAAATATGACATTCTTGTGTTTGTCCTGGAGTGCAAGGTGAAAGGTTTTGGCTTCATGCCATTGCTTCCAACAATATTCAAGTTCTGGACTACACAGCGACTGTTGATAAAAAGATATTTGATTACTCCCTTTAAAAAGGTTCTGCAGATTAAACATTTTTGCTGCAAGTCCACACTATTTGGGAGGAGGTGACCTAAAAATATTCAGTGACATAAATATAAATATATAGTTTGGGAGGGAAGATAAGAAAGATGTTTTCTAGCTTTGGGTAGATTATCAAGCTAAACCTTTGCAAAATGTGATTATGTCAAACTTGGAAAAAAGAGTTTCACTTTTCAAAATAAATCAGAGCTGTTATATTGAATATTTGGCATTGTACCTCAGCATGTATTCATTGTGCTTGGTTTGAGAAGTTTTCTGAAAAGGTTTCCTCTCTGTATGTTGCAGAACATAAAATCTGCCATGAACCATCCAAAACTGTTTTGTATAATATATTTGCAGTTTTAAAAAAAAACTATTGTATTTCAGGAGGGCAACTAGATTCATTTTATTACTACAACAGAATATGGGTTTTTAATTAAAAAGCATTTTTAATGACTGTCTGGTCCACCATCTGTTAAGAACCCTCATAATAACTGAAAATAGCCTTAAAACACTGTACAGATGCATTCATATTACTCAGCAGTGGTTATTCTCTTTCTTAAATTAAACGCATTTTTTAAAAAGTGCCCATTCATGCACTGTGTCTTAAGAGTTACTAAAGCAGATTTGAGGCTAAGAATTCTATGACAAATAACTCACTACTTAATTTCCCAAAGTTTGTCCACCATCTACAAGTCATATGTTAGGAGAGTGATGGAATAGTCACCACTTGCTTGGGTAGATGCAGCTCCAACAATGCTCAAGAAGTTCAGCGTCATCAAGGGGAAATCATTCTGCCTGATTGGTAAAAGGAGGTGGATGGAGTACCAGTCACTCATTCCAAAAACTCTGCAAAGTGTAGTAGTGTTCACTATCCACAAGATGCACTGCAACAACTCACCCAGATTCCTTATACATTTCTTCTAAACCTGTGACCTCTAATACCTCAAAAGGAGAAGCAGCAGGTGCATGGGTACAGCATCTCCTGCGAGATCCTCCCCAAGCCACATATTGCCCTGATTTGGAACTATACTACCAAAGTTGTATCGTTGCAGGGCCAAAAATTCCTCAATTTCCAGCTACAATTATACCTACACCACATGGAATGCAATGGTTCAAGAAAGTGGGTCACCACTATTTCACAAAAGCAATTAGGGATGGGCAATAAATGTTGGCCTAGTCAGAAATCCCCACATTCTGTGAGTCACAGAATTATCATGGGGCAGAAGGAAGCCATTCCACCCAATATGTTTGGATCAGCTCTTCAAATGAGCATCATTACCTACTGCCAATTTCTTGCTTGCTCCCCTTACTCATGCACTTTTTTTCCATTCTCCACAATTGGACCTAATCAACAGAAATTCACATTGTCAAAATCTCTAACTGGCAATTTTGTGGATGAACAATGGGCTGAAGTCTGATTTTTAGTTATAAGCACCAAAGGTTTTTGTATAAGATAACAAGGCGTGGAGCTGGATGAACACA
>NC_063349.1:40036757-40069530 GCF_021869965.1 Rhincodon typus
CTGATGCTGCCCGGCCTGCTGTGTTCATCTAACCTCACACCTTGTAATCTCAGACTCCAGCATCGGCAGTTCCTACTATCTCAGAAAAGTTTTTGTGTGAAGTTTCTTAGTCTTTGAGCCCCTTTAACTAATTTCGAGAAAATTTTACTCGAAACAATGTTGTGGAAAATCATGCCTCTTAAATTGTTTTGTACTTTTCTCTGTTTCCTATGTGTTTTAAAGTATAAAATACAAAATTCTCAATAAAATGTTCCAAAAAGTGAACAAACCTACCTTTAAATATTATTCAAACAGACCCATTAGGTTGTAGTTTGGCTTTTTATAATTAAGATTATTTGCCTAAAACTCAAGAATTTATTAAAATAATATACTTCTTCCCTCAATATTTCTGCAATAGGATCAATTGGTATTAAACTATTAATAAAGTATTATTGTTAAAATTGGTACTAAAGTGCTCCTAATTATGGAAGTAACTCAATGTTTTTATTAGGTTTTGTTTGAATAATAACTAAAAGTAAAGTTGCCTCAGCCCTAACAAACATAGAAAATGCTGTCTCATTAGAAAGATGATCGGTGGTGGTCTAACCTGAGCGTCACCACACCTCAGGTGAGGTGAGAGGTTGAGGAGGAGAATCCTGCACGGTGACCTCAGCCAGTGCAGGAATTGAACCTATGCTGTTGATCTTATTCTTGCATTACAAACCAGCTGTCCAGCCACATTAACTGCCTCCCTTGAATAGTGATACAATCCTAATTGGACAATCTTAGAAATTTGTGGCACACAACATGTTAGTCAATCATCTTTGTATTATCTTATTGTTGAGACTAATTCTGAACAAATCCCAATAACCTGCTTATGGTCCACAATCATCTACTTCAGATATTTTAACTTCTGTTGTACAGTTTTCACTTTTGGATTCACAAACATTCATACATATGAGGGAAAGGTGTGTCAGTAAGTAGTGATAATGAGGTCAGCCAGGTGGACCTCATAGAATATGAGTTCCCTGATTGGACCAGATTAACAGACCCAGTTAGGGAGTCCTGGCTGACAGATATAAACAGGAATGTCAGAGGTTCTGATTGTTCTGGGGGTCAACTCTGAGGGAGCTGGATCAGTGTCAAGACCCTTTATTCTTGTGTAAATAAAGGGTGACTAGGTGACAGGATACTGGTCTCTGTGGAGTTATCTCAGTGGCGATGAGAGAAACTCATACTCATGAAGACATTTACTTGAAACAATTTGCTTCAAGTTGAGATAAGCATTTCTGGCATCACACCTTTACTTTGGAAGCCTTACTCATTTGATCCTGCTGAAGACTGAGCCCAATATATGGAAAGAATACATTAACTTTTCTGGGTAAATGATGTTGTGGCAGATGAAAAGCAATAAATAATCCTCCTGACAGCTTGTGGATCTGCAGCTTTTTGACTTGTTAGGAGCCTGACTTTCCATGAGCCACCAGATACTAAAACCCTTCAAGAGTTGATGGATTTAGTTGAGGAATATTATGACCCAAGCCTCCTCTAATTCTCAGATGGTAATGTTTTTACCAGGCAATTTGAGAACCGGGGCATCTGTATTGGGATTTTTGACTAGGTTAAGGTGACTGGCAGAGGCATGTCATTTTGGTTTTATCCTTAATGAGATGCTGAGAGACTGTTAGGTATGTGGGATTAATGATGTAACCAGGCAAAAATGCTTACTAGCTGAAGCCCAACTGGACTTCAAACAGGCACTGAAACTGCCTTTAGAACATAGAAATATACAACATAGGAATGGGCCCTTCAGCCCACAATGTTGTGCTGAACCCTGATGCCAAATTAAACACATCCCTTCTGTCTGCCTTTGGTCCATATCTCTCCATTCTTTGCATATTCATGTGCTTATCTAAAAGTCTCTTAAATGCCCCTATTAAATCTGCCTCTACTATCACACCTGGCAATGTGTTCCACACTCCTAACACTGTGAAAAAACTTGCCCCTCATATCTCCTTTGAACTTGCCCCCTCTCACTTTAAATGCATGTCACCTAGTTTTTGACATTTCAACTTTGGGGAAAAAGATTCTGACCATCAACCCTATCTATGCATATCAATTGTATAAACTTCTATCAAGTCTCCCCACAGCCTCTGATGCTCAAGAGAAAACAACCAAGTTTTTCTAGCTTCTCCTTATAGGTTATACCCTCTAATCCAGGCAGCATCCTGGCAAACTTCTTCTGCACCATCTCCAAAATCTCCACATCCTTCTTGTAATGTGGTGTCTAGAATTGAACACAGTATTCTAAACGTGGCCTAACCAAAGTCTTATGAAGGCTGCAACATGACATCCTGACTCCCAGTATGGATCCCTGGGGAACATTACTACTCACAGACCTCCAGCCTGGAAAACAGCCTTCCACCACTACCCTCTGCCTTCTATAGGCAAAGTGATTCTGAATCCACGTGGCAATTCATCATGGATCCCATGCAATTTTCTGGATGAGCCTACCTTGAGGGATCTTGTCGAAAGCCTTACTAAAATCCATGTAAACAACATCCACTACCCTACCATCATTGACCACCTTTGTCACCTCCTCGAAAAATATAATCATGTTAGAAAGACATGACTTGCCCTGCACAAATCCATGTTGACTGTCCCTAATTAGGCCATGCTTTTCCAAATGCGGATAAATCCTCTCCCTAAGAATTCCCTCCAATAGCTTCCCATCCACCCATGTAGAACTCACTGGTCTATGGTTTCCTAGATTATCCCTATTAGCTACTCGTCAGTCCTCCAGGAACTCTCCAGTGGCTATAGAGGAAGCAAAGATCTTAGTCAAGGCCCCAAAAATTTCCTCTCTTGCCTCCCTCAACAACCTGGTTAGATACCATCAGACCCTATGGACTTGTCAAGAGGCCCAATACCACTTCTTGATCTCAAAATATGCCATATCATGCTAGCATGCTCGACACAAAGTTCATTATCCTCCAAATCCTTCTCCTGGGTGAATACTGACACAAAGTGCTCATTTAGGATCTCACCCATATCCTGTACGTCTAAGCACGAGTTCCCTCCTTTATCCTTGAGTGTCCCTATTAGGTGAGAAGGAATATGGGCAAGTGGTGTCAGGTCAAGGAGGTGCGGATAAGAGAGAGGGCTGGACATGGGATGAGGTCAGGGATGGGGAGATTTTGAAGCTGGTGAATTCTATATTGAGGCCATTGGGCTGAAAGCTCCCGAGATGGAATATAAAGGTGTTGTTCCTCAAGTTTGTGTGGCCTCATTGTGACACTGGAGGAGGCCCAGAATGCATGTCGCCAAAGGGGTGGAGGGGGAGTTGAAATGGCTGGCAACCAGAAGCTGGTGTTTATTGGAGCGTACAGAGTGCAGGTGTTCTGTGAATTGGTCACCGAGTCTGCTCTTGCTCTCTTTGATATAGAGGAGACCACATCGGGAGCAATGGATATAGTAGACCAGTTTAGAAGACGTACAGGTGAATCTCTGTCGGATACAGAATGATTGTTTGGGGTCTTGGATGGAGGTGAGAGAGAAGGAGAAGGGGCAGGTGTAGCACTTTCTGCAGTTGCGTGGAAAGATGCTGGGTGTGGTAGGGAGCACGGAGTTGATGAGGGAGTCGCGAATTGAGCAGTCCCTATGGAAAGTAGAGAGGGGTGAGGAAGGAAATCTCTCTTTGGTGGTGGGGTCTGAGGACAGGTCACAAAAGTGGCGGAAGATGATCCATTGGATTCGGAGGCTGGTGGGGTGGTACGTCAGGACCAGGGGTACTCTATCCATGTTGTTGTGTGGAGAGGGGGTTTGAGGGCAGAAGTGCAGGAAATGCAAGAGATACGGTTGAGGTCATTACGAATCATGGGAGAGAGGAAGTTAAGATCCTTGAA
Organism: Rhincodon typus; assembly: GCF_021869965.1. Classification (NCBI taxonomy): domain Eukaryota; kingdom Metazoa; phylum Chordata; class Chondrichthyes; order Orectolobiformes; family Rhincodontidae; genus Rhincodon; species Rhincodon typus. The sequence continues at coordinate 40,040,642 of NC_063349.1, forward strand.
GTAGGAGGATTTCTGGGATGTCCGGGAGTGGAATGCTTCATCCCAGGAACAGATGTGGTGGAGGAATTGGGAGTATGGGGTCACATTTTTGCAAGAGGGTGGGTGAGAGGAGGTGTAGTCAAGGTAGCTACGGGAGTCGGTCATCAATGTAGCGGTGGAAGAGGTAAGGGATGGTGCCAGTGTAACAACAGTAGAGGGACTGTTCCACATCTCCTATGAAGAGGCAGGCATAGCTCAGACTCATACGGGTGCCCATAGCCACCCATTTACTTTGTAGGATGTGGGAGGAGTTAAAGGAAAAGAAAAGGAGTTAAAGTTAAAGGAGTTAGAGTGAGGATGTCTTCTGTCAAGCGGATGAGAGTGTTGGTGGAGGGGGTCTGGTTGGGCCTACGAGAGAAGGAGAAAACTGAGGGCTTTTAGGCCCTCCTCATGGTGGATACAGGTGTAGAGAGACTGAATGTCCATGATGAAGGTATGGTGTTGAGGGCCAGGGAATTGAAATTCTTGGAGAAGGTGGAGGGCTTGGCTAGATGGGGAATCCTGGACCAGAGTCGGGGGTGGCGGGGTTGGGGGGGGGCGGAGGTGGTGGTGGGGGTGGTGGTGGCGGGGTGGCGGGGTGGTGAGGATGGAGTTGAGGTAGGCGGAGATGAGTTCAGTGAGGCAGGAGCAGACAGAGGCAATGGGTAGACCAGGGCAGTCAGGTTTGTGGATTTTGGGTATGAAATAGAAACGGTCAGTGCAGGGTTGGGGAACTATCATGTTCCCTCATTGTCCAAAATTTCCTTATCTTGTCATTCATGTCCTTCCCCCTTACTGGAACATGCAAGTCCTGACCTCTCATCAACAGGCCTTTGAACAATTCCCACACATCAATTGTTGACTTGCCTGATAACAGCTCCTCCCAATTAACACTCCCTGGCTCCTGCCTACTACTGATGTAATTTGACTTCCCCCAATTTAGTATCTTCCTGCGAGGTCCTGACTTAATCCTTGCTCATGGCGATCTTAAGGAGTTCCGGTCACTGCTTCCAAAATGTTTCACAAGGAAAGATCAGTCACCTGGACAAGCTCATTAACCAGCATGGCCCCTCCTCTAATTGGACCAGCCACATACTGTTTCAAGAAACCCACTTGGATTCACTTAAATTCTGCCCAATGTAAGCCTTTAACCCTCTAAGGGAGTCCCAGGCAATATTGGGGAAGTTAAAGTCACCCACGATGACAACTCTGTTTTTATTGCATCTTTCCATAATCTGCCTACACATTTGTTTCTCAATATTTCAGTGGATGTTGGAGGGTCTACAGTATAATCCTACATGAGTGGTTGCACCCATCTTATTTTTGAACTCTACCCATATCACATCAGTAGATGAGCCCTCCAGCATGTCCTCTCTGAGTGCAGATGTTAACATCCTCCCTGATTTATAATGCAACTCCTCCACCTCTTTTACCTTCCCCTCTATCTCGTCTAAAACAACGAAACCTGGAACATTGAGCAGCCAGTGCAATCCCTGTCTCAACCAAGTCTCTGTCATGGCTACAACATCACAGTCCCATTGACTGATCCAGGCTCTAAGCTCCTCTGCATAACCTGTATTACTCATTGTGTTGAAATGAACACACTTCAGCCCATTAGTGCGATCATGTTCATTTACCTGTCTCTGCCTGTCTTTCCTTTCTGATCTACTGGTCCCAATATGTACCTTCCCCTCAATCCCTCCACTTGCTGACCTGCTGCTCTGGTTCCCAGGCCCCTGCTGGCTTTACCATTGAAAAATTCAGCAAGTGGAGCATATGTGTTGCAGGGTATTCCAGTGAAAGTGGACATGTTCGCCAGTCTGCCTAAGCTTGGTGAACATCGCTTGAGTAAGGCAATTGCATAGCCTCACTCAGGACAAATCCTGAACAAAGGGACTCTGGGTCAGCCTGTAGCAGAACCCTGGCCGAATAGTTACCATTTTCTTCAGGACCAAGGCTGGCAAGCCATTGTATTTGTTGCCGGTATACGCACTTGAGACAGCAAGAGAGTCCCATTAGACCTAAATTGAGTAAGAGAACTCTTAGGCCAGTATCCAGGAGAGTGCACACCCTGGAAAGTCCACCGACATCTCGTTTGGAACAGTTAAATTGCTCAGCAATATCCAAATCAGAACTAATCAAAATAAATGTCTGGTGAAATAGTCACCTGATTCAAATAAAGGTCACTTGGCCGTTTCAGTGATCACGGAACCAGTCTTCAACAAAATTTCCTCTGGACTCCCACACTTAAGTTTGCGCAAGACCACGGCTAGACTGAGAACCTATACTGGGGAATATTTACAGATTAAGGGTACAACTTTTGTTCTCATCTCTTACCGGAAGCAGCTGGTTCAGTTACTGCTGACTGCAGTAAAAGGCTCGGGCCCAACCTTGATGGGGTGAAATTGGTAGACAAAGATTCACCTAGATTGGCTCAATATTTTTGGAGTAGAAAATGGCTACCTGAGTGGTCGTAATGAAATACCCAGAAGTTTTTACAGGAAGCTTTAGGGGCTATCAAAGGAGACAAGGCCACCTTGCATATTGACCAGGAAGCAATTCCACGATTCTGGAAGACACAGCCAGTGCCATTTGCCTTATGGGCAAAAGTAGAGGCAGAAATCATGGAGGCTGGAAAGCAAAAGAATCATCAAACCAGTACAAGTTGCGGAATGGGGAACACCAATCATTTCAATTGTGAAACCAGTTGGTTGGTTCGCCTCTGTAAGGATTTTAGTTGGTAATCTGCTTTTTGCAGCTGGATAAATAGCCAATCCTTTGCATAGACGATTTATATGCAAAGCATTTATATGCCGTGGTGGGGGGGCACGTTCCATCCTTTGCAAAGCTGGACATGAGCCATGTGTACTTGTAATTGCAGTTAGATGAGGATTTCCAGAAGTATGGTGCAATTAATACCAATATACAGTACTGCCAGTTTGAGGTATTGTCAACCTGTGCAATTTTTCAATAGACGATGGAGAACATTTTACAAGGTCTACCCAGATAACCATTTATCTTGATGACGGGCTAATAACAGGGAAGATCAATAAGGAACACTTAGAGAACTTGGGCATGGTCCTCTGACGTTTCTCCTAGACGGGAGTGGGCCTTAGAAGAGAAAAATGTGTGTTCCAGGCACCTCAAGTGACCTACTTGGGCTACTTGTCCTCTGGGCAATTAGGGATGGGCAATAAATGCTGGCTTGGCCAGCGACGCCCTCATCCCATGAAAGAATTTTTAAAAAAAACTGAAACAATTGGTGGTGATGGGGGAAGCCAAAGGGCTGTCACAAACAGAATTGTGACCTACTTGGGCTACAGAGCCAACAAAACCAGGTTACACCCAATGGAAGACAAAGGGAGGGCAATTAAAAGGTGCCCTGGTTCCCATGTCTGTACCGGAGCTCAGGTCTTTCCTTGGGCTGGTGAAATATTATGGAAAGTTCATACATAAGAACATAAGAACTAGGAGCAGGAGTAGGCTGTCTGGCCCTTCGAGCCTGCTCCACCATTCAATAAGATCATGGCTGATCCTTTCGTGGACTCAGATCCACTTACCTGCATTCTCACTGTATCCCTTAATTCCTTTATTGTTCAAAAAAAATCTACTTTTTTTAAAAAATCATTTACTGAAGTAGCATCAACTACTTCACTGGGCAAGGAATTCCATAGATTAACAACCCTCTGGGTGAAGAAATTCCTTCTCAGTTCAGTCCTAAATCTGCTCCCTCTAATCTTGAGGCTATGCCCTCTTGTCCTAGCTTCACCTGCCAGTGGAAACATCCTCTCTACTTCTATCTTATCTATTCCCTTCATAATTTTATACGTTTCTATAAGATCCCCCCTCAATCTTCTGAATTCCAATGAATATAATCCCAATCTACTCAGTCTCTCCTCATAAGCCAACCCCCTCAACTCCGGAATCAACCTAGTGAACCTCCTTTGCACCCCCTCCAGTGCCAATACATCCTTTCTCAAGTAAGGAGACCAAAACTGCACACAGTACTCCAGGTGTGGCCTCACCAGCACCTTGTACAGCTGCAACCTAACCTCTCTGCTTTTTATTTCAATCCCTTTAGCAATGAAGGACAAAATTCCATTTGCCTTCCTAATTACTTGTTGTATCTGCAGACCTACCTTCTGTGATTCATGCACAAGGACACCCAGGTCCCTCTGCATAGCAGCATGCTGCAACTTTTTACCATTCAAGTAATAATCCTTTTTACTATTACTCCTACCAAAATGTATGACTTCACATTTATATACATTGTATTCCATCTGCCAGACCTTTGCCCACTCACTCAATGTATCTATGTTCCTCTGCAAAGTTTCACAGTCCTCTGCACACTTTGCTTTGCCACTCATCTTAGTGTCATCTGCAAACTTTGACACCCTACACGTGGTCCCCAACTCCAAATCATCTATATAACCTGGTCTCCATCCTGGCATGTTTGCTTCAACTCTTTACAAAAGGGTAGGCCTTGGAAATGGTCACGCAGCCAAGCCATAGCTTTCAGGGAAGTGAAGAAACAGCTATCATCCTTGAAGCAATCTGGTATTTCTGTGCAATGCCTCCTTGTATGGCATTGGGGTAGTATTAGCTCATAAGTAACCCAATGGAGAGGAATGCCCAGGATGTTGGTTATTGCAGAGTGTAAATATGCCCAGATGGAGAAGGAAGATTTGGCAGTGATATTTGGAGTCAGAAAGTTCCACCAAATACCTTTAATGGATGTAAATTTGTAATAATAACAGACCACAAACCACTGCTGGGACTACTTAAAGAGATCAAGGCATTGCTACCCATAGCTTCAGGCTGAATTCAGCAGTGGGCTCTCATACTAAGTGCATATAATTACAGGTTGGAACACCATCCAGGGGGCCAAGTAGCAAATGCAGATGCTTTGAGCTGCCTCCCACTGGCAGATACACCACAGGTGGTACCACCACTGGAAGCGTCCGTAATGGGTTTAAACTTTCTGGACACACTACCAATCATAACTGACAATACTAGACTGTGCAGAAAGACCCAATCCTGGCCTAGTGGTATTATCGCTGGACTGCCAATCCAGAGACCCAGATAACATTCTGGCAACCTTGGCCTGAATCCTGCCATGGCAGATGGTGGAATTTGAATTCAATTATAAAAAAATCTGGAATTAAGAGTCTAATGATGACCATGAATCCATTGTCGATTATTGGAAAAACCCATCTGGTTCACTAATCTTCTTTTAGGCAAGGAAACTACCATCCTTACCTGGTCTGGCCTACATATGATTCCAGACCCACAGCAAAGTGGATGTCTCTTAACTGCCCTCTGGGCATTTAGGGACGGGCAATAAATGCTGGCTTGGCCAGCGACACCCTCATCCCGTGAATGAATTTTAAAAAAAAGCAACTGAAACAGTTGGTGGTGATGGGGGAAATCTGTCACAACCAGAACTGAAACATTTTTGGACCCATAGAGACCAGATGACAGTGGAAAATGGTATATTGTGGGGAGCTAGATTGATTGCCCTGAGCAAAGGTCGCTGCCAGATACTGGCTAAACTCCACTAGGATCATCCATGGGTTTCCAAAATGAAGGTGTTGGTGAGACATTATATCTGGTGGCCAGGGTTGGATGCTGACATAGCTGCGTTGGTGGGGCAGTGCTCAGAGTGCCAACAAGGACAAAAATTACCACCAGCAGATATCTAACATTTGTGACAATGGCTGGGTAAATCCTAGACTCAGTGACATGTCGACCATGCAGGTCCTTTCCATTGGCTCAATGTTCTTAGTCATTGTAGATGCCTACTAACATTGGCTGTATGTGCATAGAGTTTACTTGTCAAACACGGGGATGATGATAGAAAAACTGCACGCAACTTTTGTGATACGTGGACTCCTGGAAGTGTTGGTCACCGATAGTGGGCCATCATTTACCAGCAGGGAATTTGAGTATTTCCAGCAGTCAAATGGCATTCATCATATAAGGACAGCTCCATACTATTCATCATCCAATGGACTGACAGAAAGAGCAGTCCAAATTTTGAAGGCAGGCTTAAAAGAAACAGCCTACAGCTTCACTTGATATCAAACAGCACCAGTTCCTATTTGATTATGGCACTACCCCTCACGCAGCCAAAGGGAAATCACCAGAATTGCTAAGGGGCAGAAGACTTCACACCAGGTTAAATCTAATCTTCCCAGACTCTAGGTGGCGGTGAGAAGGGTGAAATGGTATCAGGAATGTCAATGTTGGACAGAAGACTCCTCTAAGTGAGAGAGACAATTTACTTCAGGTGTAGGAACAACGGAAATGGCCCTGTATAGAAAAGATTTCAGATTAGATTTAGATTTCTGTATTATTGTCATATGTACTCAAAATGCACCGGTACAGGAGTACAGTGAAAAGTGTACAACGTTGCTATCCCTGACGCCATCTTAGTTACAAAAGGTACCTAGGTACACTAACAGTCACTAACAGTCCCCATTAACAACTATTCACCCTCTCAGCCTGATCGTTAGCAACTCCTTTGTCTGTCCAACTGTCTTTCTCTCTCTTTGGGCTCTATCCTATCGTTTACTCCCTACCCCACCCACCTCCCTATTTTCTGCATATAAACTGATGTTTTCCCAGCCACCATCAGTTCTGAGGAAGGGTCACCGGACCCAAAACGTTAACTCTGTTTTTACCTTCACAGATGCTGCCAGCCCTGCTGAGCTTTTCCAGCAACTTTGTTTTTGTACCTAGGTATTAATTGTTTTAGGTACACAAATAGAAAAATAAAGAAAAACGTTCGTCAGGACAAGAGGCATGGACAACATGGGCAAGGCCAGGCCCAATAACGTATGAAGTTCAGGTAGGTATGACAGTCCTGAACAAACATATGGACCATATGAAAGCTGCAAACTCATAAATGGTGTGGGAGCAAAACTTACCTGGCTCCTTATCAGCCTTTCTGACTGTTCCAGAACCCGGGGATTGTCTCTTTCTGTTAAGGGTTGAAGATACCTCGGAATCTGAGGTGGACATTTTGGATATCGCTACCTCCTCACCTTTGCTGCCTGAAGAGGACAATTTCTTCCGAGATGTACCGGGTACAAGAGGCAAGCTACTATGGAATTCATGCTGCCCGTATCAGAGGCAGAGCTGGAGGAACGTGACCCAGTGCTAAAACACCCCAGGAGGAGCTACAAAAGAAAGAACTGGCCTATGTCATTGTCTTTAGAGGTGGAGGGATGTAGTAATTGTCTCAAGGTCTCAGGTGGACCTCACAGAATGAGTTCCCTAATTAGACCAGATTAACAGACCCAGTCAGGGAGGCCTGGCTGACAAATATAAACAGGGGTGTCAGAGGTTCTATTCACTGAGAACTGGCTCTGAGGAAGCTGAATCAGTGTCAAGGACTCCCCACATGTAAATTAAAGAGTGGCTTGATGACAGGTTACCAGCCTCTTTGGAGTTATTCACTGCCTCAAAACTTTGGACACAGTGGAAACTCCGAATGTAAAGTTTCAAATGCAATGCCTGTCTTACCAGCACCAGAAGCTAGATCAACAGAACATCCATTACCCAAATACTTTGAACTTCATGTAGCTTGACTGAAATCACATAAAAAGCATTGAGGAGCTTTTCAGCTTTCACATATTGTACACACACACACCAAGATTGCTGAAGGGAATGCTAAGGTTGTCATCGAAATATGTTGCTTGTGTCAAGCTTAAATTTTTAATATTTGCCTGCAAAGCAAACTCCTGACAAAAGGAGGTGCACAGTGAATGTTTATGAATCAATAAACCGTGCAGATTGCAAAAGAACTCTTGGCTCTTCAGACTGATTTTCAGCTTCTTAGCACTTTGCATCCGCTCACAAAAGTAAATAAGGGGCATTTAATGTCCCAGTGTGGATGCATAGTTGAAAATCAATGGATAGATTTAAAAGGTTCATGTTACCACCTGCACCTAAAGGCTTACTCATAATCCTGCACTAGCAGGCCATAGGCAAATTTAATCAAGGGGCTGAATTTAATGACCGTGGTAATGGCCTCATGCACCGTCTGGAAAGCCAGCAGGAATCCATCTGTATTCAGCCCCAGGAAACCCAGACAGGATTATATATCAATCAAGCAATTCACTCCCTGCCAGCAGGACTCCCATATTTTTAAAAAGCAAATAGCCTGTGCTACTTTTCCAGGTGCCCACTTCGTGGTATTTAACACCGCTACTGCAATGTGGTACTGGGTATGTGGTTGCTTGAGATAGTTCACTGCCACCAATCTTCCATTATCTTTGCTTTGTCTTAGGCCTATTTAGTGTTTAGTGGTTGAGGATACGCCCCTGTAGAATATCTGTAGAAGATACAATGTTCTTAGAAACCAGAAAACTTATTGCATGATAGCAATAAGTTACACCCTCTGAAAGCTCAAGTACAGCTCTTTGCTCCATCCACAGACTATGAGACATCAGTAGAATAGCTGGAGCCTATGTAATATGAACATTAATCTCCTCAGAATAATTACCTTACCTAAAATGTCCTCCCAAACTTTTGTCCCCCTTGTTAATGCCTTATTCAATTATTTATTTCACAAACTGATATGTACAATTGCCACATCTCTCCCAATCTCAGACTTCATAATGTGAATTACATTGCATTGCAACTTGTGAAAAGGGTAGGAACATTACAACTATGTAACCTATGCCTTGTAGCCTCATCTCTGTAAGCTGCAGCTTCTGCTTCTTCAGCCATGATAACTGATAGGACGGTGCCTCAGCACTGGTATAAAGCTTAAATTCAATAGATTGTTATATTGGCAGAATAAGTTCTGTGATTTCTGGAATTTTGGGGTCATCAGTTTCCTCTATGCCTCAGTTAACATTTCTCAAAAGTTTTTCACCTAAAAGTTTTTCATATATGACATCTTCCTTTTCTGCAATGCTCCAGAGTATTACTTCTGCACTTTGATTTTGAGGCATTGCTATACCTAAAAACTGTTAGCTCCATAAAACCAGTCTTGTGTTCTGTATCATCCACTTCTGATCTTGATTCTGCTGGAAAATACTGTAACATAAACCTTCTCTATTTCTTCTTGCTGTACTTATTTAATCTTATTAAATCTGCCTACAGCTTTTGGGTGCAGTGACGACTGCTGAGACTGCAGCAACCCCAGAACAGCAGGAGATCCCAGTAATCCAGTGGATTGAGCCAATTATGCAGCTCCCAGCAAGAAGATGTGGGTTTTGGCCTGAAGGACAGGGTTGATAGTGGTCCTTGCTGCCGAGGGGACCTACGTGGGCTTGATCAGGGCGACCTCCACCATCGCAGACTTCAAAGAGGTCACCAGGATATACCAGAGATAGTGGGAACTGCCAATGCTGGAGAATCTGAGATAACAAGGTGTAGAGCCGGATGAACATAGCAGGCCAAGCAGCATCAGAGGAGCAGGAAAGCTGACGTTTTGGGTCTAGACACTTCTTCAGAAATGGGGGAGGGGAAGGGTATTCTGAAATAATTAGGGAGAGAGGGGGAGGTGGAAAGAAGATGGATAAAGGAGAAGATAAGTGGAGAGGAGACAGACAGGTCAAAGAGGCGGGGATGGAGCCAGTAAAGGTGAATGTAGGTGGGGAGTTAGGGAGGGGATAGGTCGGTCCAGGGAGGACGGACAGGTCAAGGAGGCGGGATGAGGCTGGTAGGTAGGAGATGGGGGTGGGACTTGAGGTGGGAGGAGTGGCCTTAAGTTCACCTGGACCATCTCCGATACCTCTCTCTCCTTCCTGGACCTCTCCATTTCCATCTCTGGCAACCACCTGGAAACCGATATCCATTTCAAGCCCACCGACTCCCACAGCTACCTAGAATACACGTCCTCTCACCCACCTTCCTGCAAAAATGCCATCCCCTATTCCCAATTCCTTCGCCTTTGCTGCATTTGCTCCCGATATGAGGCATTCCACTCCCAGACGTCCCAGATGTCCTCGTTTTTCAAGGACCGCAACTTCCCCTCCACAGTGGTCGAAAACGCCCTCGACCATGTCTCTCGCATTTCCCGCAACTCATCCCTCACACCCGCTCCCCGCAATAACAACCAAAACAGAATCCCCCTCGTCCTCATGTACCACCCCACCAACCTCCGGATCCAACGCATCATCCTCTGACACTTCCGCCATCTGCAATCTGACCCCACTACCAAAGACATTTTTCCCTCCCCACCCTTATCTACTTTCCGGAGGGACCACTCTCTCCGTGACTCCCTTGTCCGCTCCACACTCCCCACCAGCCCCACCACACCCGGCACTTTTCCGTGCAACCGCAGGAAGTGCTACACCTGCCCCTACACCTCCTCCCTCACCCCCATCCCAGGCCCCAAGAAGACCTTCCACATCAAGCAGATGTTCAAGTGCACATCTGCTAATGTGGTATACTGTATCTGCTGTTCCTGATGTGGCATCCTCTACATCGGAGAAAGGACCGCTTTGCAGAACACCTACACTCAGTTCGCGACAAACGACCGCACCTCCCAGTCGCGAACCATTTCAACTCCCCCTCCCATTCCGCAACCGACATGTCCGTCCTGGGCCTCCTGCAGTGCCACAACGATGCTACCCGAAGGTTGCAGGAACAGCAACTCATATTCCGCTTGGGAACCCTGCAGCCCAATTGTATCAATGTGGACTTCCCAAGCTTCAAAATCCCCCCTCCCCCGACTGCATCCCAAAACCAGCCCAGCTCGTCCCCGCCTCCCTAACCTGTCCTTCCTCCCACCTAGACCCTCCTCCCACCTCAAGCCCCACCCCTATCTTCTACCTACTAATCTCATCCCACCCCTTTGACCTGTCCATCCTCCCTGGACTGACCTATCTCCTCCCTACCTCCCCACCTACATTCACCTTTACTGGCTCCAACCCTGCCTCTTTGACCTGTCTGTCTCCTCTCCACCTATTTTCTCCTCTATCCATCTTCTATCCACCTTCCCTTCTCTCCCTATTTATTTCAGTATCCCCTTCCCCGCCCCCATTTCTGAAGAAGGGTCTAGACCCCAAACATCAGCTTTCCTGCTCCTCTGATGCTGCTTGGCCTGCTGTGTTCATCCAGCTCTACACCTTGTTAAACCAGGATATACCAGTCAGCCTTCCTTCATGGCATAAGGACCTCCCACTCTGCCTTTAGCAACATACAAGCAGCAAATGGGTGAAGCTCTTAAATGGCCATGCCAAAGTGAATTCTCCTCCATCCTGCACAGTGCATTTGTCACTTCATGTGTAACTGCTTGGGAGATTCCACTGATATCACTTGTAGGCACATGGAAGGAAGTGGCTGCAGAAAAAAAGTTAAAAAACAGAATAGCAGTAACATTTATAGGGTGCCCACTGTATAAGAAAGAAGCCATTTTACATTAGGGTACATTATTCCGTGATGATCTCTTTGAAGAGCCTTAATTTCTTCAATCACTATTTCTTTGATGTTTGCAGGTCAAACTGACCCTGTAAACTCATTCTCCAGGGGTTTCTGTCTGCCTTTGGCTTGCTGTCTGATTTCCTGATCCTGTGGTCCCTCCTGTTGTCACTGCTGGTCGGCCTATACTGGTTCTGCTGCAGCATGGTACATGGAACCAATCCAGTGCTCTAGGCTGAAGGAATGTAAGGTCGATTCTCATCATTCAACACCCTCTTCCTTCCTTTCAAGGCAGTCTCTGAAGGAATTCATATTCAAATCTATTTAATGAGTACTCCTTCTGCCATTAGGGCGTGCACTGCCCTTTTAAATTTTTGAAAGCAACATCTTAAGCTTAGTCACTTCCTACCTAATGCTTCAAACCTGATTATGTCAGGTTATCAATTTCAAACACAGATAAAAAGAATCTCCAAAGACAGTACAACTCCCTAAAACTCACTTCCATTTTTCTAATTTGCAAATAAAATTGTTACGTCAGATTTAATGGGGTTTCAATTGCAGAATCATAGAGGAGAATTTAAACCTACTCCTTGACAGGTTGGGGAGGGTAATGGGTACAGCCCAAAGAGAACATGTATGATAGTGATGTGATGATACATATGATGATGTTGTAACTTGCTGATTCCCAGTCAGAGACATGTTCATGACATCAACATATCACAGCATGTAACCTGAGGGTATAAAGGTCTCAGATGCTATCTTAAAGCATGTCACGCTGATGAAAACATACTGCGCTTTGTAACAAAATACCTCAGTACAGGCACAGACAATTGAAAGTGTCTCAGACATTATACTCACTATATAACAGTGAGTTGTAATAAATGTCTGGTTAATCGTTCAATATCACCTTACCCATACCCAGTTTTTGTGTTGTGAGTGATAACGTAAACATTGCTTCAACACGTAGAGATACACTATTGGAAGCAAAATTCTTAACTGGCATCAACAGTCACGTTACTAGAGAAGATAGTAATAGAACAACTGTACTAGATAATTTTATTATCATAATCAAAGTTCTGCACCTTTTATGTAAATAAAAATATTCGTTCAGAATTCCAGGGAGCAATTCACTGTTACATATGGCAAAGACAGCAGACTCAGAGTGGGATGACATGTGTATCCTCCAGAAAAGAAACCCAACACTTGGATCTCTTGGTAGCAAAATCCATGGTCAGGACAACTTAGGGTTTTATCCATGCTGTTAGGGAAATCCATGGAAGCAGCACAAATTAATGGGTTCAATGTTGGGCGAATTGTTGAATTGCTAAATTTCATTCACCGTAGTCAGTCTGGAAACCCTCCCCTATCCTATGTCTTACACTTTTCCAGTTGCCAGGTTCTGTTCCATGCAGTGTTCCCTGGCTGCAACCTTCTAATGCAGGCTTTCCCATCTGACAGTCGGGCATGCTGCCAGGTGAGAAATGAAGCAAATAATTCATAATGTGGTTCTACCATAAAATTTGGCAGCATTTGCATTCCCTGTACTTCTGGGCTTTCACTAATGAATGCCCTTCCCCTGTTCTTATCAAACTATACAGTGAAGGAGATCCATTGCTCCTGAGCAGAAAGAACTATCCAATTAACCCCTATTGCCTGGGCTTTTCTTGCAGTTTGATAAATATTTGAAAGGGCAAAATTTGTCCAGTTCCTTTTTGAAAGTTACCATTGAATTGATTTGTATTACTTCATGACAGTGCATTCTAGGTCCCACCAACTTGCTGTGTTAAAAATTTTCTTAACTCTCGTTATTTTTCCAAGTTTATCAATTATTACAAGAATAAATTAATAAAATGATTCACCTATTTATATACATTAACTTGAATATTTTCCCTTTAACAATTGAAGGTTTTATGAAAAACCCGATTGAACAATTAATTATGTAATGTATCACAATGCTTCAGGAATGTATTACAAGGCTACAATACGGTAAGTATATTTTGATGTTCCCGTAAAGTATGAGCATGAAGCTTAAATGTAATCCAGTCCCAACCTCCAAATGGCAGTGCCATCTTGGCTTAGTGTTAGCATGTTTGCTTATCAGTTAGAAGGTTGAGGGTTCAAAAATCACCCAATGCAAATACATAATCTAAGTTGACACTTCAGAGGAGTATTGTATTTCGGATGAGATGTTAAACAAAGCTCCCTCTGTCTATTTGAGAGCAAATGTGAAAGATGTGATGGCACACTTTCAAAAAGGAAAAACGAAGATTTCTTCCATTGTTTGACAGTCACTCACTGTAAACAGATTAACTGGTCATTGATCACACAGCTGTTTACGGGACTTCACTGTCTTGAAATTGGCTATCCAGTTTCTTCATAAATTAGCAGAGAATCCACTTGAAAAGTAATTAATTGTTTTTGTTGTACTTTGGAATGTTTTAAACACGGTATGGAAATACACCTACAACAACTAAATGACAATCATAGACAAACAATTAATATTTCACTTTCATCGATGTGCAATGCTGTTTCTTTTTCCAGCTTGCATTACCGTTATTAATTTTACAGTGACAGGAGAAGGGATATTTATAAGACATAAGAAAGGAAGCAACAAAATAAAATTAAGTGTGTGGTCACCTCCCATGGCAGGGGTGTGGAGCAATCTTACTTAAAAATCATGATAATAAACATCAACCAATACTGAAAAGATTAACTGCTACACGGTAAAGCTAATGATGCAGACGTATTCAATCAATAAGCAGCTTTTGAATAAATTATACTTAATAATGATTTAGCATTATACAGTGTGTTGGTTCTACGTTTCTCATTCCAGTTTAAAGGCAGTCAAAAGTAATCAGAATTATGCATCGTTCTCCTTTCTAAAATACTTCTCAGAGGAAAACATTCAAGTCCTAGCCTGCAAGATGACCTGCTGCAGCTTCAATCCCTTCTGCATTCACACAGGAATCTGAAGTGAAGTGACCACTCTGCTCTCAGTGTTGACTTATTGCAATGCTTTCCATATCCATTACAGCAATATCCACATTATCTCTCTTAACTAAGTCATGTGAAACTGTCAGGGTTCAGCTACCACACATGCACAGAAGCTATTAAAGCTCATAAATAATTGAGGAGAGTGAATAATTCAAAAGGAGTTCTATTCAGCTTTTAGTCTTTGGGACTCAATTTTCAAATATCAGTTGAATTGAGACTGACAACATTTTCCATTTTGGGGGATCTAATAGCAAACAGAAACCTGTCAACGACAAGAAAAAAAATATGAATATCAGCATGGGAAAATTATTCTTAAGCATTTCCTCTGTTTCTCAGGTCTGAGTAAATCCATGCAAAACAATGAGTAGCAAATGAACTGAAATGAAGGTTTTCATCCACAAAGGAAGTCTAATAGCGATTCTTTCAAATTGATCAAAATAAAATACATCAAAATATTCTGTGACTGTAGAAGTACATTCAGAAACATGCAGTAGTAATTCCAACCAATCACATTTTATGAAATGGACTATGAATCAAAAATAATGAAACTACTCACTGCACACAATGTCTCCACAGCACCTTCCAGCCTCAGCCTGGAACTTGTGCAGTCAGTTACAATGAATACAAGCCCTCCAGCAGACGCTCAAATGTCTTCACTGCTACTTATGAAATCCATTTGCACATGCCACAGCTGACAGCACAGATGCTGTGCTTTTCTTATATATCCATCCATTTGTTTCAGTAATCCCACATAGCATTAAGGTCTAACCATATTATCGTTGTCAGTTAAGATCCGTTCCTTCTTGATGAGCCTTAGTTTTATTACCCTGCTGTAGAAATGAACTACTACAGAAAAGCCAATGATTCCTGCTGGGAGAGCCTGCATTCTATTAAAGGTCTGCTTCAGACATCCCCTTCTCTTTCTTCCTCTAGATTGCAGCTCTTTTATATAAACTGAGGTCTATATAATAGAGTAGGAGTCTCTTAAAGCAAACACCTCGACGGTGAGCAAAACCTTTCAGTTCTTTGTAGTAAATGATTCATGTAGAGTGCATGTGAATGGATCAATGGACCGCACAGAGCTGATCAAACATTTCCTTTCCTAGAATGTTCTCAGTACAGGTCATGCAAATTAATAGGCATTCTGTGCTTGGAATATTAATAAATTCTCTTTGGTATTTAGTTGCTACTTATAGGTAGTATAGAAAACTTCATTGTGTGTGTATTAGCCTATCAGAGACCAAGACAAAGAAAATGTTGTACTTCAAAAATCATTTTGTAATTTTTTTTTATTAAAGTGTCTACACTGAAATATTTAATTAGGAGTAATCTAGTCAAAGGTTGGTTATACCAACGTTAATCCATTTTGATGTAATAGAGGCTTTGAT
This sequence comes from Rhincodon typus, assembly GCF_021869965.1. NCBI lineage: Eukaryota > Metazoa > Chordata > Chondrichthyes > Orectolobiformes > Rhincodontidae > Rhincodon > Rhincodon typus. The sequence continues at coordinate 40,056,421 of NC_063349.1, forward strand.
GCATTCACTGATACAAATATATACTCAGAAGCTATAACCATTGTAAAATAGTTAAATGTACAGACATTAATAGACCTTAATGGAGATACACATTGTTTTAAAAACACTATTAACATTGAACTTGTTAAAATTCAGCACAACAGAAGTTGAAGTCACCTACAAAAATGAATCAACCAGTTGTCAAAAATTCTAGATTTTTAGACAAATTAAATGATTATTGACACAGAATTAAAACAGCCAGTCAAAGAAAGGGTGATTTGTGTGGTTTGTAGCAAAGCTGTAGACAACATCTACATTTTCATTATTGTTACCATATAAAGCAAATTCTTCTCCAGATTCATGACACAAAAATATGCAAACACAGATTCTAGAAATATGCAAGTCTCCAAAAAGTAGATACACAGTCGTGCAGAATGAAGGCGGAAAAAGAAACAGTGCAGCAAAATGTTAACATTGCTTTCTGCTTGTACAGAAATTGTATGCTGAGGGTCAGTCAATTACTAAGTTGACTACCTAACCTTTCTTTTATTGGATTTAGCTTAAGATACAAGATGAACTAAACACTAGCAATAATAAACTTACAAATCAATATTAGAAGTAAAAATGAAACCGATGAAATTATTTTAAGTGAGCCAACTGCCATTTATTAACAGTGAAAAATAATCCTTGTATTTTGAATGAGAGATGTGGAAGAGTTAACGCTCCTTTAAAGTTATGTCACTCATTATTGCGGCTTTGGGTTCAGTTTTGGTAAATAATGGCTAAACATTCTGGATGGGTTGGGAGGTTGGAGAGGAAATGATAAACTGGCAAGGGAGGCATTGGGAGAGGACATCAATGTCTTCTTGCTGCCAATGTTTTGCTGGCAGCAGAAAATTTGGCAACCAATTGAGCTTTTTAAGTGGCCAATTAAGGGTTACTCACTGCTCCCCCACACCCCCTTGGGCATTTCACTCTGTCAAGAGACTTGCCACTGGTAGGGTGACTGCTGGGTTATTGCAGACAGACTCTCAGCTTGTACTGGAGTGGAACACTCCCACATACATACTCCACTGTTCACAGATGCTCCCCCTCATTAAAACATGTAAGTGCTTTGCCTCTGCTCCCACTGAGAGTTTGGTGTTCTCTCACTAGCATATAGCAGCACATTGCGAGGTGGTATTACATCCACAAATATTCACTACCTCTACCACCAAAACACAGCAGCATGTAACATCTACAAGATGCACTGCAGAAATTCATCAGGACTTCTTAGACAGCACCTTCCAAATCCACAACCATTAGCATCTAGGAGGAAAGGGCAGTAAATATAAAAGAACACTACTACTTGCAATTACCCTTCCAAAACACCAGTTATTCTGCCTTGGAAATGTATCACTATTCCTCCAGTTTCACTGTGTCAATATCTTGGAACTCCCTTTCTAACAGCACTGTGGGTCTACCTGTACTAAATGGAGTACAGTGATTCAAGAAAACAGCTCACCATCACACGCTCAAGGGCAACCAGTGATAGGCAATTACTGCTGGCACAGCCAATGACAGCCACATCCCATGAATTATTTGGAATCCAAAATGGAGAACAGGTTTCTAAACTATGCATGTACTGGCATCCCTCTCATGCTTTGCTCAAATTTTATTCATGTTATTGAATTTGTGGGATCAGGCATCTTTGAAGCCAACCAACCAACCAACCAACTAATTGCCTGCACTTCCCTTGTCTGTCACCATTCTGACAGACAAGAAAGCCCATTGGCTCAAGTACTGATCAGGCATTTTGAGTGTTATTTGGTGGTCTTTTCAGCCAATCAGGTGTGTCATGTGAAACATCCCACTACCATCTGAAGCTATCAGCTAATTCAAGTCTGACAGCCCCTGGGAGCTGGAGCAACTCCTTGAAGCCCCAGGAATCTGGCTGCCTGTGACTCAGGAGGATCAGGACAAGCAAGAAAGGATGTGATATTTTTGAGACGATCACAGGGTGGAGGTCACAGGAAGAGTGGGGTGGATTTCAACAACCACCCCCAAATCCACCATCCTAACCATGCTTCCAATTATCCCCAGACTGAGGATAATGGAGGCCTCCTGACAACATAGCATGCAGACTGCCTTGTGTACAGACAACCACATTTTCTTACCTGCGAGGATTGCAGGGAATCGGGCAGTGGCGGGTTGAGGTCTTTAGCAGTCAGTAATTAGTCACTTAATGGATTTAATTAGTGTTAAGTTTGCCCTGGACACTCCCACCCAGAACCTATCTGACCTGTCTGATTAAAGACAACAAGGTGCAGGGCTGGATGAACACAGCAGGCCAAGCAGCATCATAGGAGCAGAGAGGCTGACGTTTCGGGCCTATGATTATTTGCTCCTCCTGCCACCTGCCCCACCATTTTCAGAAGGAGAAAATTTCACCCATAGATTTATCTAATCTTATATGCATGGATGTCTCTCTTCAATAACATCTACCATAATTAATTTTTGTGCATATTAGGATGCGAGTTCTGAAAATCAAGCATGAACTGTCCTTTATAAACAGAGCTGATAATTAGTGATCAGTCCATGACTTGTTCCATTATGTCTCAGTTAAAGACTTACAGGCCTGCAATTTCCTGCCTTATCTCTTTACCCATGATGTAGCATGTGCCAACTTTGTCACTTTCCAAAGATTGTTGGAAAAATGATTAGTGACTCAACCACTTTCTCTTTTGGTATCCTGGGAAGGATACAATATCCAAGTCTGGTGGCTGATGTAAGTAATTCTGTTAACTTTAATGTTGCATCTTCTTTGTAAGTATTTAATTCTGTTGTTGGCAGCTTCACTTACAGTTCAACATTTACTGTTATAAATGGAGGCAAAATATTTATTAAGCATCTTAACAATCCTTCAGTATCTAGCAGTAGATGCCCCCTCCACCCTCCATGTTTCATTTCTTTATGACTATCTTTTTCAAGTTGGCTGGCTAGTTTGTATTCCTATACCCTCTGAGATATTCCAATTACTCATAACATTTCTCAATTCTTTCTTCTGCGTTATCTCCTCTCCACTTCACATAACTCTTGATTTTTCAACTTCTCTTTTGTCTTAACCTTTTTATTTAACCATGGAAATCCAATCTTTGATACATACCCCTTTATTACTAGGTAGCATCTATTTGAAATGTATTTCATATTTAAGTATCACTCACTGCTGATCCATTTGTTTGATTTGCAGTTCTTTCCAACCAATTAGCTTGTAGAAGGTTTATTTTATGCTGTCAACGTTATTTCATCTGCAGACAAACATTCTTTATCTTTGATTCTCTTCGAACTTTTTTAAGCACAATTATTTAGATTATGGCATATATATCAAGAGATAGAAAATCTGTAAATATCTGAGATCTGTAACTAATGCCTGAAATAAACAGTACTTTGATCACCTCAAATGAGAGTCTGCCTTAAGCTTTAGGTGTTGGAACTTCAATAAAACTGAAAGTTAGAAATAAGCGTGATAGTTGAACTAAAACAGGAAAGGAAGTAGTAACAGAAAGAAAATGCCATTATTTGGAGATAATGTTATGCATAAATCAGTGCAGTTTTTTTTTACTGCACATACTGCTTAATAGTGGTTTGACCATGGCAATTTGGTCTGACAGCCTCACTAGAATTATACCAATGTACATCAAGCATCAGTCATGACCAGTGAAGCAGTTCAGCAGTTGCAAGGGAGAAAGATTGGCTGAGATACCAGCTAAGGTCCAAGTTCAATCTGAGCAATTGCAAAATGGGGGTGGGATGTGATGGTTTGATACAGGAGAACATATACCATGGTCATTCTTCCTGCATCTCCTGGCTCTGAATTCAAGTAATCCCCTTCTTTAAAAAAAATTGTACCCTCCAGCAATTCCTTTAATGCCTACTAATTAGGCTGGATGTAGCTCCATGTTATAAAGCTAAGGTCGACTCCCTCTGCTAACTAAAACCAAAACACCCAGAGAGGCGCTCCTTGCCCTATAATCTGTTAAAAGAGACCAAAATCTGTTAAAAAGGAGTGGTTAAATTAAGAAAGAACTCTTATACTGTCTTTATAATCAACAAGTAACAATTTATGTATCTAACTCTAACAGTGAACTCTAACAGTAAACTATTAACAAGCCAAATAAACCCCCTTCTGGCTATTAACAATTCCTGAATAAAATAAGATTATAAGTATACTGTTCCAATAAATACAAGTCCCACACATATAAAAAAAATATAGAATTTAGTCTCGCAAAATTGCAGCCAGGTTACATCTTCTAGAATAGTCTGTGTTTTCTCCGGCAAATTCTTTTATCAGGAACATTAACTATTTGTGTTGTAGGTACCTTTAATTTAGATGGAGCTCACTCTAAGGCTTAGGGATTTCTGTGGGAGCCAGTGACTCTTTATTTTCAAGCTGAGAGCTGGTCTCTTAGCAGATGACAGTTGTGTCTTCTGATTTTCCAAATGTCTCCGTTTTTTGTACCCTTGATGACATCAGTTTCTTACAATAGGATTGGTCCTATGTTGCCAAAACCTTCAGATTAAAATTTAATTGGTTTTTTGGTATCTAAGGGCCTAATTTAACTTAATTGGCTAGATTCAAAAACCTGTTGTCTTGGTAAAAATGCCGCTTTGTCTGATAACAATATAGCCTCAAAAGGTTCTTGAGTAGATCTGTCGCTCAGGTTGTGGATGCTGTGGTTGGTTTGCTCGCTGAACTGGTTTGTTAGTTCGCAGATGTTTCATTAGGGGAGGCAACGGCCTGGTGGTATAATCGCTGGACTGTTAATCCAGTGACCCAGATAAAGTTCTGGGGACCCAGGTTTGAATCCCGCCATGGCAGATGGTGGAATTTGAATTCAATAAAAAATATCTGGAATTAAGAATCTAATGATGACCTTGAATCTATTGTCGATTGTCAGGAAAAACCCATCTGGTCCACTCCTGTCCTTTAGGGAAGGAAACTGCCATCCTTACCCGGCCTGGCCTACATGTGACTCCAGAACCACAGCAATGTGGTTGATTCTGGACTGCCCTCTGGGCAATTAGAGATGGACAATGAATGCTGCCTAGCCAGCGTCGTCCTCGTCCAATGAATGAATAAAGAAAAACAATTACCCTGCTGGGTAACATCATCAGTGCAGCCTCCGATGAAGTGCTGTTGTGTTTTCCCGCTTAGTGTTTAAACTCTGGTGTCCTTTGGATTTGATTACCTCATTTCCGGTTTTCCTTTGCAGTGGTTCATATATAGGGTCTAGTTCTATGTGTTTGTTGATAGCCTTCTTGGTGGAGAGCCAGGCCTCTAGAAATTTCCATGCTTGTCTCTGTTTGGTCTGTCCTAGGATCCTGGTGTTGTCCCAATCGAACTGGTGGTTATTCTCCTTATCCGTGCTAATGGAGATAAATGAGTACTGGTCATGTCTTTTTTTTGCTAGTTGGTGTTCATGTACCCTTGCGGCTAATTTTCTTCCTGTCTGTCCAATGTATAATGTCTGTCGCAGTCCTTGCATGGAATTTTGTATATTACATTGGTTCTGTCCATAGTGGGTAAGGGATCTTTGATTCCAGTTAGCAGTTGGTGTAGGGTTGACGTGAGTTTGTGTGCTACTCTGATGCCCAATGGTCGTAGGAGTCTTGTGGTCAGTTCAGATATGCTCTTGATATATGGTAGCATGATGAGTGTGTTAGGGTGTGCAGTATCTTCCTGTTGTTGTTCGTGTGATAGGCATCATTGGATCCAGTTGTTCGGGTATCCATTGTCCTTAAATACTTGAAATTTAAATGCAATGAAAATATGTTGTATTCTTTTTCTTCCTTTTATGTTAAAGGTCTAAGCACCCATTTTCTAGTGTGTCCAACAGTTTATTTGAACTTGCTTCTTTCTTTGTAAAACAATCAGATAGCTGACTGTTGTTATCTACCTATTTCAATTTGGAGATTTAGACATTCCCTGGCATCTATCAAAATTGCAATATTGATTCTTTTATTATTCACACATTCTGTTGAGTGTATTTTATCCCATAGTGACTGATTAACAATGTAGCACTCAAAGAGAATGGCTGCTGAATCCCTTTGAACATTTCTTCCAATACTTCTGCCAGGAAAAATGCCATATCTATCACCACACCAAGTGTGAGAGTTTCCACCACTAAGGCGCACTTTACTCTTCTGATATTTTTAGCTTCCCAAGCTAAAGGGCATCATTTACCTCCCTCTCCCACAAGGAAAATTACAAATCTTTCAGCTTTTGTGAATCCATCACAGATTTTTGCCAAGGAAGCATCACTAAAACAATAAGTTTCATGTTCTTGATACTTGTCAATGATGAAAATTTTTATACATAATGCTGCTTTTTAAAATGTTTTTCAATGATTTGTTTATCTAAATAATATCTTCCATCTTGTAAGTTTTCATAATTGTATTCAGTTCTGATACTTCAGAATTGGGAATTGTTTATGAATAAAGGAACATAAATAGGCCATTCAGCTTGTTATGTCTGCTCCACCATTTAACATGGGTATCATTCATCAAACACTTCAATGTCTTTTCTCCGCAATATCTCCATTATCCTTTATACCATGGTAATCAGACATCAGTTATTTCAACTTTAAACATTCTCAAAGACTGAGCTTTCACCTCCTTCCAGGTAGAGGATTCCAAAATTTACAACCCTCTGAGTAAATAGATCATCTGCTCCTAATTGGCATCCTCTATTTTTAACATTGAGCCCCTGATTCTAGCCTCCCCAGCTGGGCGAGTATCGTACCTGCATCTACCCTGTCTATCTATCTCTTTAAATACATTCATAGAATCGTAGAATCCCTACAGTGTGGAAACAGGCCATTGGGCCCATCGAGTCCACACCAACCCTCCAAAAAGAGTATCCCACCCAGACCTAACTTACTGCAATATTCCTGTAACCCCGCTTTTTCAGTGGCTAATCCACCCAGCCTTCACATCCCTGGACAATATGGGCAATTTAGCATGGCTAATCCACCTAACTTGTACATCTTTGAACTGTGGGAGGAAACCCATGCTGATGTGGGGAGAATGGCGATTGTCTGTGTGGATTTTGCGTAGAATTGAACTCGCATTCATTACCTCACATTCTTCATAACTGTACTGTTTGCATCAGGCCCAGTTCACATAATCTCTCTTCAGAGGATAGTCTCACCATACCAGCAACAAGTATGTTGAACGTTTGTTCCACTTGCTGTATGACAATAATATCCTTCATGGTTTTGTTTGGGTGCCGTCAATTCAGCTGTTCAATAACACTTCTTGATTCCTCTACTTCAGTTTTATAAGCTACAGCATTTGTTTTGTGAGGCTTTACTTGTGGGGCTCACATTTTCCAAATAAAATTGTTAATGCAAAGTGACACTTGATCCATTCTACCTTACATAAAATACAATGAACCTAAAAGTTCCAGAAGCCCAACTTGTAATTTTGAATTCTACTTGAAGCCCATTTGTGAAATGTGTTCAAATTCATTGCTCCCTCCCAACAAAAAAAATTACCTGCATTCATTATAAGAATGCCTGAAAGCTGCTCCACTTATCTTTCCAGTAAAACACAGCAAAGTTTGTTTTCAACTGAAGGCAATCTAATTTTACTGATACAGACATTACTGAGAAGTACCAACCTCTCAAAGCATCATTTAGGTTGGTCACACATTTATTAGCTACCAGAATGGTCCATACCTTTAGTGAGAGCTTTATTTAATAAAACCCTTCTTGATGAGACCCAATATTTATACCACCGATTCACACCCATCCATCCAATATATCCATTACTTGTTCCCACATTAGATTAGGAATCAGGCATTCCACTTTACAAGGTGGAGTATTTTGAAAGCAAATATGATATCCATGGGTGAGATGGAAAGGAGCCACAGTTCCTAAAGGACCACTGGCATTTCTCTCCATTAGAGAGAGACAATTAGTTATATATAGCACAAGGATAACCACTTCACAAGCGTTGGGTAGGGTGAGGAGGTTGGGCCTCCATGAAGTACCACAGCTATTAAGGGGATTGAACCTGCATTATTGTCTTTATTCTCCGTTCTAGTCATCTGGCCAATGAGCTAACTGACCCCCATGGTAAGACACTGAACAAATTGTTCCTGTTCAGTTTAATCACAGTGCTGTCTTGCATAAGAGGTCTTGACCCTCTAGCCACATTTTTTAATCAGTCTGTCAAGTTTGGAAGATCTACAATAGCATGTTCAAATTTTGGTGCAGCACTATTTAAATGAATATCCTCGCATTAGACATGCGGGTGATAATAATCCAGGTCGTTAACTGTTCCTGTCAGTTCCAAAGGAAAACCAGTGCAGAGAGCTACATGATTGGTATTCCATGCATATATTTTGAACTGATATAGAGTCTGCTGATGTGCAGCTGCAGGAGCTCTGTTGCTCTTGGCTAACACAGAGGTCTCATTTTGGTGCAAGCAACTGTTATGGTATTGCTCCAGGCATGAGCTTGTTCCAAACTGATGGCCTAACCAAATGTCTGGTGCTGGAAAAGTTGAACCCTGGCAGTGACTGGACCACACTCATCCAATCTGGCTACATTTTCCACATACCCAGTGGCAGTCTGGTATTTTTAAGAAATACATTGCAGGTGAATATGCACAGAAACTAGCGCAGACAATTTCAAAGTTCACCTTTAGAACACTTTCAACCAGCTTGTCAAGTTTAAAAGACCTCAAATAGTATATTCATCAAATATGTTGCTTCAGTAGATATTACCCAAGGTGAAGGCAGCATATTGTTTCTATGAGCACAATGGTTTGCATAAAACATAACCACATGCTGTACTAGTGCAAACCAAAATAGTCACGACCTATCTCTAATAATAATGAAATTTCTGAGCATTTCTAGATGGGAGAAGGGTAACACTTTTTGGGCAATTTTACATGCTGATTCACATTAATGCCATTTGATGTATATATAAATTATCACTTGCTCCATGCAGCAATGGCAGTACCACTTGTGCGCAATGGAGTAAATTACTTAATATAAATGGAATAACAAATGCCCTGCAGCATTAGGAAAGAACTGATATGTTTTCAAGTGGCAAATGTCAAAAAGGACTTTGCTTTTATTAACCACACAGGACATGAAAGGATAGTTGCATATATGGTGATATCATTCATCCTGCATAAAAACATACACACTGCACTTTACCAAAAAAAATCAAATTATGGAACTGCACAAATGACAATTTTTAAGTGGTGCTTGAATCAGCAAGTATAAAATGAGTTTTGTAATCCAGATAATTTGGAGAAAAAGCCTATCTACTAAATGACATTTCCGCATCCTTTCAAGGAAATGCTTTTACATGTGAAGGCTAGGCTCTGTTTGAGATTTACTTGTATTCCACCTTAAGGCCATAGGCAGATTTCATTTACTTCAATTTTATTGATGGACTTGAAGCAGCAGTTTGCAGAAGTATAGAGGTTTGTATAGCCTCAGTGGTACACTGAGATTGCATTCTAGCCTGTGTTATGGCTGCAGCAACTGCAGATCAAATCCTAGTCAATGGGCTTCTCCTTAAGATCTCCTGTGGCACAGTGATGGTGTCCCTATGTCAGGGTCAGCAGGCCTAGGATCAAAGACCACCTGCTCCAGAGGTGTGTCATAACATGTCTGAACAGGTTGAGTAAAAAGTATGTATAAGGATTAGTAACTCTGGAAGTCATGATATTGGGTTTTACATGAAGACTGTGGATCCTGCCCACTGCCAGGCTGAATTTAACAGTCATCAGTTAACTAAAGCAAAAGATTTTGGGCTATGTCTTAGTAAAGGGCTGCAGCAGCCAGACGTCATATATCATAAATATACACAGATGGATAAAGTAGTGAATTAAAATTGCAAGGAGTCCTAGAATATATTCACACATCCAGTATAATCATGGGCCTTAAGTTGCATTTTAGTAAATAGGTCTATTCTTCGCCATTCTGGTTGGAATTGTTTTCTTGAAATTATGGCTTGGATCTTCCAAGGAGGAACAATCATGGTTGGATTTCCATTCCACTTAAACATTCCCTTGACTCAATGCTCCTCTGCAATTTTTACTCAGTTTTTCAAGTCTGGCTTTTCCATAAAATGTGGTGCATGGAGTCCCTAGAAGAGTTCTGTTGCATTGGTGTGTCTGTACGGGGGCAAGGAAAGGGAAGACAGGACATACAGCAACTAGTGCCATCAAAAGAGGGTATGAGAACTTTAAAGGTCCAGTGTGAATATTTGTGAAAGCGTGAGAATGGATTAGCGAATGAACAAATGGAGTAGGTAAAGTAGGTGGATAGAGTGGGGAGGGGTTTGGGTCAGAGATAGTCAGGTGAAGTCAAAGCAGTAGCTCTGTAGGGTCAAAATGGGTAGTTAAGGGGTTAGTGGAGTGATTGGGATGTCAGCTGTGCCGTTAGCCAGAACTTAGATTTGGAGTTTGCTGTCTAGCATTTTTATTAGTAGTTAGTCATGGGATGTGGGTGTAGCTGGCTGGTCCAGCGCTTAATGTCCATCACCAATTACCCTCCAGAAGGTGTTGGTGGGCTGTCTCCTTGAATTGCTGAAATCTATTTGATGTAGGGATACCCACAATAACTTTAGGAAAGGAGTCACAAGATTTTGACCCAGTGACAATAAAAGAACAGTGATATATTTCAAAGTCAAACTGAGAGTGGTTTGGAAGAGAATTTGCAGGTGGTGGTGTTTCTAAGCATCTGCATCAAAACATATTGTTCAATTCTCTGTTATTTCTTTTGCGTACGTCCCTGATAGCAAAAATTTTACAGGAACAGAATAAGATACACAACAATTAAAAAGTATAATGAAGGTTTTATGTATAATACTAAAAATCTTATGCTTCCATGTACTTCCTATTTACTAAACCTACTTGCTGTCATACTTCTGTCACAGTTTTGCATCAGTTTATTCTACAGTAAATTTCCATGTCATGTTGGAAATTTTCTAGGTTAACTGTCAATTTGCAATTACATACTTCCACCAGTAGTGATGCTGTGCAATGACAGTTTGGTATCGCAGTTCTTCAATCTATATACAGTGCAGAATTTCTTACACTCCACATTCCTGCGGTTACAGCAAATATTGCTATTTAACTATAAATAACATTAAAGTGAAGCAATATATAAAAGAAAGGATGTTGTGTTATTGCACAAATCTCAGAGAGGTATGAAACCTTTATGAAAGCTGGATGTCATCGTGACATGCAAAGTCCAAATATAAAAATGTCTCCTGCTTACACTGTGTAGATTCAGCTGTTAGTCTGCCAGCTAGTTACCACATCAAGATTACACAGTTGCATTATATACAAAATAAACATGTATACCAGACTGTATATATAAGTTTTATATAAAATTTTAACATACATCGTTAGTCATTAATGAACTTTCAGACATCTGGCTATATGTGGGCTAACATATAGAAAAGCAGAAAGCACAAAGGATATAATAAACTACTTGAAGTGGAAACTAAATTGTACTTACTTTCTCAAGTCTGGTTGCCCCCAAGCCTCTAAACCTGCTTCAACTGCAGATGTTTCTTGACTTCCTGAAGGAAAGTGGTGCCTTCACTGCAAATGAGTATTCACCTGGTGAAGCAGATCACAAGACCTTTTCAGAACCCATGCAATTTTAATTCAATCATTTTCAATGGAATGAATATCTGGTGAATTCTGTAATGAACAGCCAAACTTCTCCGCCACATTAGCATTTTGGAATTGAAGGTAAAATTCTGCCTCTCTACTTCCAAAACCAATGATAAGTTACAAATAGGTCAAATTTTCTTTTATAATATTGGTTTTTGATTTTACTCAGAAATTAACTCTTTGTCCATAGTTCCAATCTACTGCAGTCTCTTTGGATTATCATATTCTGAATAGCATCTTTCACCACTGCATCTAAATTAATGTCATTTACAAATTTAAGTACTTTGGACATTATCAAATTCTTTGGGTCTTTTCCATATCTCTACACATACAGCTATTGAATTCCATTGGCAACCTGAGTTTAGTGTAATTCCACTCTCAGCATAATCAGTTTTTAAAATCTACCTTCAAACCACAGAACAAGCCAACTTACAACTATCTTATTTGTCAGTGTGTGGTGTTGTATGGTTTAATGTGTTATGTGAATGGTGACAAAAAGCTTTCTAAGTCCAGGTAGATATCATCCACTGCCTGATATTGATTGGATTTGTATCATCCTTTCAAAGTCCAACGAATTTGATTAAACATAACCTAATCCTCCTGAATCACAGAAACACAATTGTTGACAGCGCAGAAGGAAGCCATCTAGCCCATTGTGACTTTGCCTGGCTTTTTGCCAATGCAATCCAAAATAATCCTACAAATCTGCCTTCTGCCAATAGCCCTTTCGGTCATGCTGGATCTCTCTCTAATCACTTCCAGTCCTTTCAGATCATTAGGCTATTTCTCAACATCACAAAAGCATTTTATCACTATTAGCCCCACAACGGAAGTCCACAGATCCGTAACTTGAGAATGAATTTCTTGTCTATGTAAAATAGGGTCACATAGGCTATTTTCTGTCCCATTGGGATATCACCTGAATCCAATGTGCTGCTAAAAATATTGTGGGGATTTGCAATATTGCAACCATCCAGATGTAAATTATCCACACCTGGAGCCTTAATTACTGCAAAATTTTTTCAACCTATGTGTTATATTTTTCCTTGCAATTTTAAGGGTTTCCCATCTATTCCTTCTTCAATATTGGTCTCCCAATTCAGGCATATTTTCCCTTTTGCCAGCAGCAAAGACTTAAAAAAAAATTGATTCAACAATTCCGCTATTTCCCTGTGCGACAGATAAACAGTGAAGTATCACTCTGCAGCCTTCTCTTGCTTCTAATATACTTGAATAATACCTAGTTATTGTCCTTTATATTTTCCATGACATTCCTTGACTTCTTTGGACATTTTACAATTTTAGTGTTCATTGGCATTTCTGGGAACACAGTTCCTGGAATGTAAAATAAATTGTCTGAAACCTTGACAACAAGGTGCAGGGCTGGATGAACACAGCAGGCCAAGCAGCATCATAGGAGCAGAGAGGCTGACGTTTCGGGCC
>NC_063349.1:40074530-40087714 GCF_021869965.1 Rhincodon typus
CTGACCTATCCCCTCCCTAACTCCCCACCTACACTCACCTTTACTGGCCCCATCCCCGCCTCTTCGACCTGTTTGTTTCCTCTCCACCTATCCTCTCCTCTATCCATCTTCTATCCGCCTCCCACTCTCTCCCTATTTATTTCAGAACCTCCTTCCCCTCCCCCTTTTCTGATGAAGGGTCTAGGCCCGAAACGTCAGCCTCTCTGCTACTGTGATGCTGCTTGGCCTGCTGTGTTCATCCAGCCCTGCACCTTGTTGTCTCGGATTCACCAGTATCTGCAGTTCCTACTATCTCACATTTTATTTAAACGTGCATAGGACTTGCCACTGGTCCAGCTTTCTCAGAGTCAGCTCTCAGAATGAATAGAACCTCTGACACTCCTGTTTATATCTGTCAGCCAGGGCTCCCTGATTAGACCAGGTTAACAGCCCCAATCACAGAACTCATATTCTATTAGGGCCACCTGGCTTACCTAGCTACAATCACTCCAACAACCAAATTATTTTACAATGTAACTACTTCAGCATTTAAATCTCATTGTTATTCTTCTGCTATGAATTTTGCATAATTTAACTTACTGAACTGTTTAGTTTTTAGAATTAAAGCCATTAGTGCAATTAAATGGATTCAACAAATATAATTCATAATTTTTATAATTTCTGCATAAAAATACAATATTTTAAAAAAGAAAAAAAATTGTTTTCTAGCTTGATGATTATGTAACAATTTCCACATATGACTCATTAAGAGAAAACAGATAATTAAAAATACACAGCATGATCTATTTGTTACTTATGTCTTTTCAGAATATATGAAACAGAAAGGTAACAATAATTTAAATTAGGGAACATGGTACATTTTAGGCAAAGAAAAGGTTTTCATAAGCTTATTAAATTTTGTCAAAACTATTTTCTTTAACCAACTCTTGTATTAACTTGATGTTTTTGGTCATTTTGTAGACTTCCATTTCTGAGCATCATATTTTCCAAATGTGACTGTGGTTTCATGGCATAAAAATAAAAATATTAATTGTGTATATACAAATCTTCTCTGGTATTGTTCAATTGGCAATATTAATGTGCTTATTTTAGTGGTAATACTACTTTAGGCATATGACCAGATGTTTGTAATTACCCTTTGGATTTGACACAAATAGCATGGATTTGTACAGTGATTAAAACATTAAATCACAAAGTATGGAGAAGACTTAAATAAACTAAACCGAGTGGCATGTTTTCACTTTTTTAAAAACTAATCTAACTTCCAAACTGTTATATTAATGAATCCTTTCAGATGTGTTTATGTTCTATTATGTTTTTAAAAACTTCCATAGATTGATTATTATACAACCACTGAGCATTCATTGGATTTGAAAGCAAAAGGTATTTCTTGGGTGACATGGTGGTTCAGTGATTAGCATTGCTTCCAGGGCCCGGGTTTGACTCCCCCTTCAAGCGATTGTCTGTGTGGAATTTGCACATTCTCCACGCGTCTGCATGGGTCTCCTCCCACAGTGCAGAGATGTGCAGGTTAGGTGGTTGGCCATGGGAAATGTAGGGTTACAACGATAGATTGGGATGTTGGTCTGGGAGGGATAGTATTTGGAAGGTTGCTGGAGACTCGATAGACTGAATGGCCTACTTCGACGCTGTAGGGATTCTATGCTTCTTATAACAATTGCATTATATGTCAAATTTTCTGTTGCATAATGCTGATACAAGTCAGAAGGTATGCTGTTTTATGGAACATTGATTATTGAAATATATCATATTTGCAACATTCTTTTCTGTAATATGTTACACATTGCATCATCGCAAGGACATTTAAAACATCATGTCACAGAGTTTCAATAATTAGCTTTTCTACCTCATCATAGTTTTTCAAATTTCTTCCCCACTGTCATTATTTTACACTCTCATTATCTTTCTCTTTTCCACACTCCTTGGCTCTTTAATATTTGCTTTCAGTGTTGTCTCTAAAGCTTTCCATTTGATTAAATTTATTTTCCTTCTTGCTTGGTATATCTATCATTTCTGCTGGTACTTCCCATCTTAATATATTACCCACTTAATAATGCTTTGGTGCATGCTCCTTCACTAATTCCCATGTTACTTTACTAATAATCTTAATACCTTATGCCATTTTGTAGAATTTGAACTGTGCAGAAATTGAACCTTTAGAGTGAAGAACCAATAATTTCACATTCTGGCAAACAAGCTATATCCTTGGCATCTTTCAGTTGTCACAAAAACATATGACTGACCACAGCTGCTCTTCTGGCCTGTGGTCAGTTAAATATTTTTGACAAGCTGCCTGGCTTCCACATGAGAATCCATGAGGAGTGGGGGAGAAGATTTTCCATGATAGAACTTGAATGTCTGCTGAATGTTCTCTTGCTGGCAGTCCCCAGACTGCCAGTAAAGCTTTAAACTTGTATTACAATTATTTTCATACCATAGCCTGAGTGATTGCACAGACTTTACAGCAATTAAAATGCTTCCTCACATCAAATTAATTGAGAGAGTCAAGTTAGACATTTAAATGTCATTTTGGCATGATCATCACTTCTAACCTGATGGATGTGAACATCGTCTAGGATGTTTATGTCACAATGTCATCTCATCTCTAGCTTTCATTCACCACAGTTTCATCAAAAAGTCAGCAAAGGGATAGCAGTTGATGCCACCAGGAAATCCTGGAATACAGCCACAAATGGTTTGGATTGCTGCCAATCATTTGTCCATTTTTTGCTTTGAAAAGAATGGTGATAGCGATAATGGCATCCTGGAAGTGACACTGTGTGTTCTGGGAGTTGCAGTGCTTCTCAATTATTGATTGTGTCAAAATATTTCAGCCAATGCAAAAAAAAAATGTTTGTCATGAAGATTTTAACATTTGGTTGCTTTTTCCAAATATAATGTTCAAGAAATGTGTACCTCAGCTAATTTTGCAAGTTACATGACACAAGGCCATCTTTAACAATAATTTCATAAGCGTTCAGTAGGTAAGGACACAGTTCACATGCTAATAAAGAGCCCCACTGAGCTAAAGGGTACAACAAAAGCTATGAAACATTTGGGACATCCTGATGTTGATAATAATAGGATGGTACAACATATGGAGCCTTGATCCATTGAGACTGCATCAGTTCTTCCACTGAATAATATATTCAGTTTGAGCGAGAAAATGAATGCTTTGTTATAATTTATATATATAAAATATATTTTCATGGCAGAAGGACATTGCTGGATAGGCCAGCATTTATTGCCCATCCCTAATTGCCAGGAGAGTTAATCACACATCTGTGGCTCTGGAGTTTCCTTCCCTGGAAAAATTAGTGAACCAGATAGGTTTTCCCAACAGATTTTATTGAAACGGGGTTCGTAGAACATTACCCAAGTCCTGGATAAACTGTCCATCAAAAATACCACTCCTGCTTCCTGAATACTAAATTCTATCATACCATGATCACTACTTCTGAGGGGATCTTTCATATGGGGATAATCTCCCTCATTTCCCATTACTGGATCTCAGATAGCCTACTATCTAATTGGCTCCATGACATATTGCTCTAGGAAACTATCCCTAATGCATTCTATCAATTTGTTGCCATAGGTACTCATTCCAATTTGATTAACCCAATCTGCCTATTTGGACTCGACATTATCTGAACTTAGATCGTCTCTCGCAACTGTCCTTATTGCATTTCTTATTAACCCCACCACCTTTTCCAAACGTCCTGTTTCTCCAAATGGTCAACTATCCTTAATAGTTAAGTTCCCAGTTTTAATCTCCTTGTAATCATCTTTCCTTAATGGTTATGAAATCACAGAATTCCTACAGTGCAGATTGGGCCCAATTGGCCCAGCGAGTCTGTCCTAATCCTCTGAAGAGCATCCCACTCCATCTCAAATCACCCCACTCTATTTACCATAACTAAATCACCTCGCCTGCAGAACCCTGGACATGACAGGCCATGCTAGACTGCCCAAACCACTTAACCTATATGTCTTTGGACTGTGGGGAACAGGGAGACCTGAGTACTGTGAGGAAGACATGGGGAGAACATGAAAACTCCACATAGGCAGACAGTCACACCAGACTGGAACTGAACCTGGGTCCCTGGTGCTGTGAAGGAGCAGTGCAAACGCAAATTTGCACCTTATTCCACATGTTTTGTGCATTAAGGTACAAAGCCTGTATGATTTATGGTTTTTTATTTTTGATTTTTCCACTATTCATGGTTCCTTGGTGCAATATGAGATTTGACATGTTCTGTCCTTTCTTTTTATTTTCTTGTAACAGTCAACCTGTGATTCTAATTTCCCTTTTGCCTTTGATTTTATAATGTTTCATGCAACTAAGCCCACCATCCAACTATTTAGTTTAAATATCCACAGCCCTATTTTAAATATACACAGATTAGGGCTGTGGATAGTCCTGGTTATGCAATTTGCCAAGATTCTGGGGTCACCATTATTCTGGTCAAACCCATTGCATTGGAACAGCTCCCTTCTTTCCCAGTACAGTTGCTAAATTCCCATTAACTCAATTCCATTTCTTCCACACTAATCTTTGAGTCAAGTGTTTATCTCTTTAATCTTGTTGACCCTGTGCCAATTACATCAGTGGCTCATGTAGTAATCTGGAGATTATTATTTTTTGGTTCTGCTTTTTAATTTAGCCCCTAGCTGCTCATATTCCTTCAGAAGGACCTTTTTTTCTATCTATGTCATTGGTTCCTGTGTGGAGTACAACTGGATCTTTCCCCTCTCACTCCAAGCCCCTTTGCAGCCCAGATGAGATGGCCTCAACCCAGGAACCAGGCAGTTAACACTGGGTTTTTTGGATTGTCAATCCTGGCCACAGAGAACAGTGTCCATTCACCTCACTATACTTTCCCAATTACAACTACGTTTCTTTTTTTCTCCCCCCTTGAATAGCTCCCTGTACCCAGTGTTACGGTCAGTTTTCTCATCCTCCTCACAGCTCCCACTGTCATGCACCGAAAGCATAAGATTCTCAGAACTGTTAGACAAGCTCAAGGGCTGAGGCTCCTTCAGTGCTACCTCCTAGATCCCTCTACCTGAGTCAAGCATAGTCACACCCTCCTTCCCTGACCAAATTCAAATCTAAGGGGTGTGACTGCCTCCTGAAACACAGCATCCAGGTAACTGTCCCTTCCCTGACGTCTCTCAGTGTTCAAAGCTCAGACTCAAGCTCATCAACTCTCAGCCAGAGTTCCTCAACAACCAAAACTTCCTACAGATGTGGTCACTATGAAATGCAATGGGATCCATCAGCTCCCACGTCATTGCAGGTACAACACAATGCTTGGCCCTGTATATCTATTTTATTTACTTTGGGCTTAATTTGTTTTTAAAAATTTCCTATTGGTCTTTTAGTTTGTAATCTGTAAATATTTCTTATATTTACCTTCAATCTGAAAATAAGCTATAATATCCAAATTAGCAGCTATTACCAACCAATTAACTTACAGTTTTTCTATTATGGCACTTTGTCTTGTGTTGGGCCCTGATCCTGTCTTTTAATTTCTTCTGCTGAAAAGACCTTACAAACAAAGGAAACAAAAAGCTTCTATTCTCCTCTGCACTGAATTCCCATGCTGCCTCCAAAATCTTTGAATTATATACTTACTCGGGCTGTGTCACACTCCAGATGTGATCTCTCCTTCCTGACCGTGTGAAGATTACTGATTGTGCACTTTCAGCAGGCCCTCTCTTAAGTAGAGCTGAGGTGAACCGAGATTACTCCCACTAGTTAAGCTTTAATAGTAATCAACACCTATTGAGGCACTATGTAGACAGGTTAACACAAGCTATTCAGCCTTTTATGCAATAAGCCTACAAAATTATTATCCCTAGCTCAGGTCTAGAGAAAAAGCACTTAGTGAGTCACAAACAGGTCACAAACCCTTGTACTTGTGTGAATCCTTTGCTAGTTGCAAAGCTGTAAGCTAATGAGATATTGTAAAAGTAAAACTAAACAGTTTACAGTTGAGTGCTTAAGTACTGATTTTTCTTTAGTGTGGGTGAGTTTGTACAAAAAGGGCAAGCCCTCTAACACTTGAATCTCTCCAGCAAAGCCTTTCTTTGTTGTTAGTGGAAATAACAGCCTTTCTATTCTGTTCGGCATCCAGAACAGACTTTCACCTAGCAGACACAAGAACTCTCTTTACCAATCCAAACCTTTCAGGGCAGAGTATCAGAGATTAGAAGCTTAATTGTAGGCACTTCATTCTTTCTCAAGTAGGGATCTAAGAGTCAATTAATTATGAATAGCTTCACTGCTTACAAAATTATGTAACTAAAAGTGACGGACAAATTTGAAAGATGAAACACGGAGATAGCCTTTGAATGAATTGACACAAGCGCATTTAAGGCTTTCCCAATCATTGCTTGTAAAAATCAGTTGGAGGATATATAAATCTGACTGGCTACATTTATAGAGAAGAGTGGCAGATGGCAGAGTGTTTAGTTACCAGGTTGACAATATAGGTAACCTGCTTGGATAACTGCCTAACCAACTGGCATGCTGGCATGTGTTATGTTGCTGATTGAAGGCAATCAGCATTCGGTCAAAATATTTCTTTCCCTAAAATGAGTATATTTCAAAGGTAGAATTTGCTATAAATGAACTGACAAAAATTTAATTCAGTTGTACAGAGTTTCCTTCTGGTTTTAATGAAAGTATTAAGCTATTTGTTCTGAGTGGTTTAACATTCCACTAAAATATTAAGTAAAAGAATGCATTTAGCAATTAGTTGTGAACACAAACAACAATAATATCAGCTATAGATAACAAGGTGTAGAGCTGGATGAACACAGCAGGCCAAGCAGCATCAGAGGAGCAGGAAGGCTCATGTTTCGGCCCTAGACCCTTCTTCAGAAATCAGCAATAATATCAACTATTTGTTTCTTGCTTCAAGGTGTGCAGTGAGTGTTGTTGAGAGGACATCTGACTTCTGTATTACTATTACACTGCTTCATGATTTTTTTTTAAAACCTATTGAAAAATTTTGCTTTACATCTGCATTTTCCTGTATATAATACATTGAATAGATACATAAAGTTGACTTGTGACTTCAAGGATACCTAGCAAAAGTGGAGTGAATGGGAATCAAGGGAAAAAAACCTCTCCACTAGTTGAAGGTGAGGATGTTGCATGATGATTGCACAACATTTATCACCGTTCACAACTCTTCAGTTATTGAAGAATTTAATATATAAGTATAGTAAGACTTGGGCAATATCATTTTTGAGCTGAAAAGTAACAAGTAACATTCGTGCCATGCATATGCTAGACAATGACCATCTCCAGCAAGAGATTCTAGCCATTATTCCTTTGAATTCAATGATGTTAGGATCACTGAATTCCCCCACTATCAATATCCTGGGGTTTACCATTTGCCAGAAATGGAACTGGACTACCCTAGGTAAATATAATGGCTACAAGAGCAGGTCCAAAGTTAGAAACCCTGCAGTGAATGACTTATTTCCTGAAAGCCTGTGCGCCATCTACAAGGTTTAAGTAAGGAACAGCAACAGGTACATGAGAACACCAACCTTCTGCAAGCTCCCCTCCAATCGACTCACCATCCTGACTTGGAAATAAATCCCCTTTCCTTCAGTGTTGCTGTGTCAAATACCTGGAATTCTCTTCCTCACAGCATTGTGGCTCCCTGCACAGTGAAAGCGCCCATCTGCACCCGTTCAAGAAGGCAGTTCACCACCACGTTCTACCAAGAGCTGTTAGGGGATTGGGCAATAAATGTTGGTCCAGCCAGTGATGCTCACATCAAATAAACATACAAAAATATTATTTTGCCTGCTGTCCTGAGAAACCAAGTTAATTGGAGCATTCACTTGTATCTGATTGGCCAGCAGCTCTTGCTGGGTGAGATTTGCAGCCATGCCATCTTGATACCAGGGCAGTCTGCTGGTGGCTGTGCCACTGTTTAATGGTTCAGCAAGCTTTCCCTGTTTGAGACAGTGTGGGTCTCTTGCAGGCTTTCTAGCCAGTAATCAAACCCCTGATGCCTCAACATGACCTGGTCAACATTTCAGGTCAGGCTTTGATGAAAGATTATCAATTTGAAAACTATTCCTCTTTATCTCCAACAATGCTGCCTGATCTGCTGGGTGTTTCCACCATTGTCTTGGCTTTATTTTAATCATTCATAATTCATTTTATGTATGGTGTTATGACACTGAAGGTGTTGAAACCTGTTCCTTCTGGTTCCTTTCCATCCTAAAACGAAAATGATTGGTACACATAATTTCATAAGGACATTTTGAGGCAAGATTTCACCTGTGGTGTAGTCAGATGGACCATTCCTTTATGTTTAGTGTACCAAGCAAATCTATTTGTATAAATATAACTATCTTTGCTGTTTCCATCCTGTGACCAGATAGTCCTGGGCCTGAATGGCTCGGCTGGAAAACAGAATGGGCAACCTTTGAGTAGCCAGACCTGATGGGATTTTCAAAGCAGGCCAAGCATTAAGCATCCACACGAGACAAAGACTGGCAAGGACAAGTTAGGACATACGCTGGAAAATGCTGCTGGTTTGTGTATTAGAGTACAGCGAGCAGACTCACTGATGCCCCTGGGACCCATCATGAACATCTATGGAGAAGGGGGATTCCACTGGACACAGTGACCTGGACCTGGAAATTTGATTGGTTGAAGGCCAGAGAACCTTCTGCGGGGATGCAGCAGAAGATATGAGAAGGGACCCCGGCATCCATTCCCACAGCAAAGACTCAACCCGGCTGCGCAATGGAGCTCCAATCGCTTGGAAAGAGAGAGAAGATGACAACATAGGAGACTGACCTTTGCCAAGTGCATCATAACTAAGTACACAGCCTGACCAAGTTTAACTGCAAGGGTAGTACCTCGTCCTAGTCTGATAGCCAGTAGTAGTTAATTAGGCATTGTAACAAAGATTTACCATTGCCATTGGTAGAGTAATTAATACAAGAATCTGGAGTTCTATAGTGAAAGAACATGGTTTTAGATAACAATTGGCCATATGGCTCCTTGTGTGTCCTTAGTGTATTTTGTGAATAAAATTGCACTGAATTGCAAGTTGATTCAGACACTTTTGTTTGTCTGACCAGTATAGTATCTGAGTAAAATGCATTTACGTAGAATCTGGTCAGTGGCTAAAGCTCGGACAACAATCCAGATTTACACACATGGATCTGATACTTTTTACAATATCAATTTCAGTTCCCTCACATCCATCTCAATTAAACTATTCTCTATGGTGTTTTTCAGTATTATTTTGCTGTGCCAACAGCTGTAATAACAATTCTGCATCTTGAGTTTAGAGAGGTAGTATGTGAGCATCTCAAGCAGTATGACTGTGAATATGACACAACATGGAATATAACCCATTATGGTGTCAAGCTACATTTATAAAGGGCTCACAAAACACTATAGCACTTTTGAAATAGTTCTGTGCAACTTTCTAATATTTTCAAAGTGTGAGGACTCCTACCTGTACCCTCAAAGAATTTCATATTTGTCAAATGGGATTAGTGTTTTGTGCTTCTCTCTTAACCCACAAAGTTCAGTTTAAATCCAGACAAAACAAGTAAAGTTTCCCAAATGCTACAATCCATTTTCTGACCAATTTAAACGTGGCTTGATTGCAATACCACACCCCTTTATCTTGCAACGTCATTAGTTCTCCAACCTACACATCCCTCCAACCAAACTCCGGGTGCTCTACCCTTACTCAGTGATACCCTTGACCCTGACACAAGGGAGGTGTATGAATTCATGCAGTTGCAGAATCATCTATCACTTCCCCTAATTATCAACTACTTATTTTCATGACTCTTCCAGTTTTCCTTTACACCTCTGTGCAAGTGTCCCCTGTGTTGCCATGGACTTAGCTCTGGCTGCACATTCCACAGATGAACCTGGTTTGAAAACAGGATGCATTCGAGGGATTTCTGTATTACCTGCCTTTTCCTTTTCAACTGCCTGGTGGTCATCTATTGCCTTTCTTCTTGCATATTCTTATGTGCAATGCATGTAACTCTCAGTCTTATGGATGCATGGCAATGACACCAGCTGCTGCCAAATTCCAAAACTATGAGGTCAAGTTGTTGAAACTGATACCACTTACTGCACAAGTGTTACCAGAAGACAAGGAGAGTCCTGGAGTGTCCAAATGCTCATTCCTGAGATTGAACCAGCCCTGCCATTCCCTTATTATTAGTCAACTTTGCTTCTGCTAAAGTAAACCTTGCTAACACTAATAAACCTTACAACTATGCATAAACCATGACTCGTACTGATAATTTAAATTTAATGTTGATCTTGTTCTTGTGCACCTTCTCTGTAGATGTAACATTGTCCTCTTTGGTCTGTTCTATTACCCTAACATGCTTTGTATGGTATGATCTTCCTGTACTGCATGCAAAACAAAGTTTTTCACTTTGTTGTCACATGTTTAGGTAGATGTGACAACAATAAATCAAATCATAGAGTCATACAGTCATACAGCACAGAAACAGACCCTTCAGTCCAACCAGTCCATGCTGAACATAATCCAAAACTAGACTAGTTCCACCTGCCTGCACCTGGCCCACATTCCTCCAAACCTTTCCTATTCATGTACTTATCCAAATATATTTTAAATATTGTAATAAACCTTTCTTAAAGCACTTCTTTCCCACAGTCCACTGAATTCCCATGAGAATCAAATTTGCCTTTATAAACAGTCTCATGACCATGCTTCAGGTAAGTTTTTGTTGCTGTAATTGATTGTAGGAATCCATCCCCAAAATGTCAATGACCTTTAAATTGAGCCATATAGTGTGAGTGTTCACAGGTATTCAAAAGTATTGAGAGTTACATTTAAATGGGTTATCTGGGAACTCTGGTTTTTAGTATTACAGTGATTTAAATTCCAAAGACCTTTTCAGAGTTTAAAAATACTGAATTTGCCAGACCTCTTTGATGAGAAGAATTTGTTAAGAAATATTTGGGCAACTTCAATGAATCAATTGTATTGAACTCTGTGGGGCCTGATTATTCAGCTGTATAATGTCATCTCAACATGAATCATGCTGACATTAATAGATTGAGCTCAGCAAGGATTGTTGACTCAGCTGGGAGGAAATGTGCTTAACTTGACTCGTGGTGTTACGAACATTAAGTATGATTAAGTGGTCGAAGTTTTAAAATGTTTGTTTCTTTATTTTGACAGATTAATGACCACTTTTTATAGTATTTCTCAAGGGGAGTATCTAAAGCTCACATTTGATTGACAATTAAGTGGGTATATTTTTCAAGAATTTGGAAAAAGCATTTCAAAGCTTACCAGTGTTACTATATTCCTCAATGTCTGTACATAGTTGATATTCCATGACTGATTATGGAGAATATATGGAGAAGTCATTTGAGATATGAGGGGGTATAGAGGAGGAATCATAAATTTGGGTTTATGGAAAGTGAATGGAGGTAAGGTGAGATATTAGGGCATAAGGGTTGAGGGTTAGAGGACCAGATGACTAAGTGAAAAACTGAGTTGATGTCCCAGCGATTGGAGGTGGTCCTTCTAACCTATTGAATTAAGTATCTGACCATCTCCATTCCCCCATAGGACCTGCATCTGGTTTCAATGGCCAACACTCCAGCCTGCACCTAACCCTAAGAACGAGATGACTTTCCAAAGTTTGGAGCATGACATCAGGAAATGACCTAACCTAAGTCTCCTGAACAGAAAACAAAACTTCAGTGTAAGGGGTGAAATGGGCAATATTTTGTCCTGCACCCTATCCCGTTGCCATGTTCCTTCGAAGCCCACAGTAAACAAAATTGAGAGGGATACCAATATGCTATTGTTCACTTTCTGACAGCAACAAAGAACAATTTCACTTTCTTATCCTTTTCAACCAAATGTTTTATGCATCTCACATTGTAAGCACATCATAATAAAGGCTGCACTTCAAAAAAAAACACTGATTCAGCCTGTGGGGCCACATTTAAATCCAGTTCAGAGGAAAGAGTCCGAAAAGTATATTTTTCAACCTGATGGCTGTTAAGGCTAATAACTAATTGAATCCTAATAGTCTCATTCCGATTAAACAAAGACATGAATCCAAATCATATAATTCTGCAGGTCAGCTCCACAAAACCTTGATATGAACTTTAGAGGATGTATTAGAATTGTCTTTTGGAGATGTATTTTTTAATTGGGATCTCAGACACTTTATCTATCATGGTTATGTATGTGTTTATCATGGATTAGTATTTATCTGCTATTAGTATTTATTAGTATGTATCTGATCTGAAAGTTCAACATTGGGGGTAAAAAAGAATTAAAGTATCAGTTTTCATTCTGAGACAAGGAACAATAGATAAGTGCCCAAGCGAGGAAACATCTGACAAAATAAATCAGATTACTGTGCAGCATAGTCATAGAAACTCATTTTGACCCAAATTTAGGTGGGTTGGTTGGACTGAGGCAAAGGGTGGTTAGCAGCAAGCAATAAGTTTCATCAGTATAGATCGTTGACTTGAAAATCAGTAACACCTGTAGTATGTTTTCAAGTTAATTTCGATTAAAAAATCACTGTAAGGAAATTAATCTGAGACCTGGAAAGGTAATGCCTGTTCTTAAATTGGGGGTTCTGTTTTCTGAGTACAATGTCTGGAGTTGTCATGATCCCAGCTGTTGGCAGACCATCACATTTACAATGGTCAGTGTAGCCAATAAAAGTGGTTTAACATAGGATCAACATGTTAGGAATCATGTTAAGTGTCCAAGCTAGGGAAGCCTCCAGGACCATGGTCAGCAATCAAGATTTTTTTTAGCAGTGCCAAGAGAAACATTTTGAAGATGCAGCCAGGGACCTGCAACCTCTATCCCTCTAGATTTACCCATCATCTCTGCATTTTGTGGCCTTGGAGGAATATGGACTATATCTTTCATATTCCATTTACTTTTGGTGATGAGATGACATGAAAGGAAGATCCTACCAAGGCACACTCCATCCTGACTTGGAAATACATCACTGTTCCTTCAGTGAGTCTATGTCAAGATCCTGGAATTCCCTTCTCTAACGTCATTATGGGTATGTCTACATAAAATGGACTGCAACAGTTTGAAGAAAGCTCCTCACCGTTACCTTCTGAAGGG
>NC_063349.1:40088114-40149447 GCF_021869965.1 Rhincodon typus
ATTTCTGAAGAAGGGTCTAGGCCCAAAACGTTAGCCTTCCTGCTCTTCTGATGCTGCTTGGCCTGCTGTGTCCAGCTCTACACCTTGTTATCTCAGATTCTCCAGCATCTGCAGTTCCTACTATCTCCAAAACACTAATGTTTCACCTCTATCTTACCCAACTCCTCTTTTCTTATCAGACCTGTATTTGCTAACAAGTGTCATCTCCCTCCTGGAAAATACCTCAATTGTAAAATTCTTACATTGTTTTCAAATCCATGTACAGTTTTATCTCTCCCTGACTTGGTAGATTTCTCTACTCCTGCAACCCTCCAAAATCAGAATTCCTCCAATTCTGGCTTCATGTGCGTATAATTGTTTTGCCAAATTGGTTCTTGTGGTTTCAGCTGCCTGGGTGCCAAGTTTGGAAATTTCTTATCAAAGCCTGTTTATTTCACTACCTAGTTTTTTTTTTCCCTTAAGATGCTCTTCGAGATCTATCTGTTCAATCAGTTTTTTGGTATCTGTTCAAATAAGGATTAAGATGGATCAAATGGTCAGCTTCATTCGCATTTATCTTGTAACTATCTTGTGGCCAGGGCACCATTTAGAAAAACAAATGAAGGGTTACTTCCTGAATCAATGAATTTTGGCAACATCAGTGGTCACAAATCTGAGCTTGGAATACATTCTCATTCACAGATTTCCATAACTCAGCTAGCAAGAGACCAGACTGCAAAGGCTATTTTACTTAACAGTGCTATATTTACACATATGATATCAGTTGGATATTTAGGCGTCTTGTGGCACATTGGTAGTTTCCCTACCTGTGGGTTAGAAGACCCAGATTCAAGACCCACATGCTCCAGAAGTGTGTCATGACAAATCTGAAGGATATTTTCTAATCAACCTATGGAAAGACAGTATGATACACCTCTGGAATAGGTGGGACTTGAACACAGGCCTCTGGCTCAGAAGTAGGGAAACTACCACTGCACCACAAGAACCCATGAGATGTCTGAACAGGTTGATTTGAAATATTTATCAGCTGGAGCTGCACGTATACAGCATGTTGGTGACCATTCTAAAATGCAGGAGTAAAGGCATCAGCCATGGCTCAGCCTAACAATCCCGCACCTGAACCACAAGGTGCTAGGTTCAAACCCCATTCTAGGACTGCAGCACAAATATCAATGCTTAAATTGGTGTGCTACATTGAAGGATAAGGCATAAACCAAGGTTCTCTGTGTGTAAAGAATTCTACGGCCCTATTTAGGGGTCTTGTTGTGAAATGGTAGTGGCAGATTAACATGCTACCTGCTCCAGAGTTTGAGCTGCTAACTTAAGAAAAAAATCAAAAATGTATTGAGACACCACTGGGTCAAAATGCACTCAGGATGCACTTGAAATTGGGTTAAAACATATAAAAAATAGGAATAATTGATGATATTTAGGAACTAAATAAGTGAATGGCAATCAGTACAAATTATGCTGAGATAGGAAAAGCTGGACATGGCCTTCAGAACTGTACCAGCCCCAAAATATTGGAAGTAATAAATACAAAATGTGTGTAATTCCTTAGCTGGTGGAGATAGTTTAGTTTTTTAAATGTCAGATTAAGCAGAACGGAGAATTTTAATTTGAAGAGTAAGTGCGAGGAGTTTCCACTAGGTAGAGAAGAGGAACTGAGGATCAGAAGGCACCATTTCATTACTAATGAGAACAGAAAAAGCTGGGTGGTATATAACATTGCCTGGACTCACAACTGATATGAAATGATAAGGAAGATGTTTCTCATCTATTATATGGGTGTTGGCCATTGCTGTTAAATGAAGAGGAGAAGGGGAAAGAAAAATGCCAGGTGGGATATCAGTTCATGATAAAAAGATGCCATAGAAAACAGAATATTAAGGATTGGACAAAATAGTTCTTTTGTGTCTCAGATTGAGCCTTCTGGGTATATATTATCATTGACAGAGTACAGATTTGGGCATCGAACTATGTTAACGGTGTAGAAGGGGAGTCCTTTATTCATGAACGGGATGAGGGTGTTGCTGGCTAGGCAGCATTTATTGTCCATCTCTAATTGCCCACAGGGCAATTCAGAGTCAATCACAGTGCTGTGGGTCTGGAGTCAAACGTAGGCCAGACCAGGTAAGGATGGCAGTTTTCTTCCCGAAAGGACATTAATGAAACAGATGGTTTTTTTCTGACAATCGACAATGGATTCATGGTCATCATTAGATTCTTAATTCTAGATTGATCTATTGAATTCAAATCCCACCATCTGCCATGAAGGGATTCAGGCCCGGGTCCCCAGAATGTTATCTGGGTCTCTGGTTTAACATTCTAGTGATAATACCACTAGACCATCACCTCCCCTTAAATGTAAATGTAAATGTAGTTGAATAAATAACACAACTTGAAGTTAACTTTGGTAGGAAAAAAGCTTAACCTGAGCCAAGTGTGGTCAAGTGACCATGGACCCAAATTTGGACAACTGAAATTGACCCACAGCTGGAGAAATCCGGCCTGACATAACATTGGCTAAAACTAAACAGCAGCCAGTAACTATTGGCTGCATAAAACAATGGAAACTGAGGACAAAGACGTCACAAAGGTTCGGGTGAACCAGTCACAACCAGCCCAAGGGCTGTGTTTTGGAGCAGTATCGGTTAGACTTTGTAGCAACTTAACTTGCAGCCAACGTCTGAGGATGTGCACTTTACTCCTCCCCAGCATGACACCAATGAATGTTGTTGGCATGATCCCACTTGGATGCTTTGAGCCCCGGTCATAATGCCATTGGCCAAAGACAACAGAACACTCAGGAAGGTCCAGGGCAAGGAGTATAAAAACACATACCTGGAAGCCACCCACTCAGCGAAGACTGTCTGCAAGACCCATGGCGAAAGGTTGTGCAGCAACCCAGGAACTCCCAGGAAATGATCAACTTTGACCTGAGAGAGCCACTTTCATGGAAGGGAGCCAGTTCTATGTCAGAACGGAAGGAGATTTCAAAGGCCCAGCTCAGATACATGGATCATTGCGGGTAATATTCTTTCCATAACAGACTTAAGGAAGTTGGCAGGGCTATTTGCAGGTTATCTGAGAGTTGCACAGAACTAATTAATGATAGCTAAAGGCCTATTAATGTCTCTCTGGCCAGAGGCATTTCACAGGGACCCTTGAAGTGTGAGGACTTGGCCAGCTGGAGGTGACCTCCCAGGAGTACACTGGGGTCCCTGACATGCACATGCACTCACACTCGCTCACACACAACCACATCCACACATCCCACCCTTCACTGCTGAGGCCATTTTTAAAGTTAAAAAATAAAAAAAAATGAATCAAAGGAAAAACCTTAATAGGCAGTAAATAAAGTTCTACAGAAGAGCAAGCCTGAAGGTAGTTGTTGATCATGTCTTCTCCTCTGTATTGAATCCAAACTCTCAAGCGTGGCCCTAAAATCTCATGACAAAAGAGATACAACTCATGCTACAACATTTGATTATGAACTGTGTGGCACTCATCATGCTAAATGAGACAGAATTTGAACAGGCCCAGCAACTCAAAACTGGGCATCCATTTGGTGCCGTGGGTTATCAGCAACAGCAGAATCAAACTCCAGCACAACCTGTAACCCCACGGCACAGCATATCCCCCACTTATCATCGAGCCAGGAGTTCAATCCTAGTTCAACTTAGAGTGCAGGCAGGCATGCCAGGAGCAGTACCAGGCATATCTAAAACTGAGGTGTCAACGTAGTGAAGCTACAAAACAGGACTACCTGTGTGCCAAACAGCATAAACAGCAAGTGATAAACAGATTTAAGTGATTCCACAACAAACAGGTCAGATGCAAGCTCTGCGGTCTTGCCACCTCCAATTGTGAATGTGGTGGTCAATTAAACAACTCATTGGAGGAGGACTCTCCACAAATATCCCTATCCTCATTAATAGGGGAACCCAGCACATCAATGCAAAAGATAGGGCTGAATCATTCTCAACAATCTTGATTTAGAGACGCTGAGTGGATGATCTATTGAACCATCTTCTGGAGGTGCCCCAACATCACATGTGCCAATCTTCAATCAATTTGATTCATTCCATGTGATATGAAGAAATTGTGGGAGGCACTGAATACTACAAAGATTATGGGCCCTCACAGTATTCTTGCAAAAGTACTGAAAGCTCATGCACTAGAACATGCCATTCCCCTAGCCAAGCTGCTTCAGCTAACTACAACACTGGCATCTACCTGACAATGTGGAAAATTGCCCAAGTGTGTCTTGATCACAAAAAACAGGACAAATCCAGCCCAGCAAATTACCACCCCATCAGTCTACTCTCTAACATCAGCAAAGCAATGGAAGATGTCACCAATGGTGCTATCAAGCAGCACCGGCTCAGCAGACACTTCAAGGTATTGGAGCAGTACCACCAACACTTCCTGCGCAAGATCCTGCAAATCACTGGGAAGAAAGATGCACCAACACCAGTGTCCTCAACCAGGTCAACGTCCCTAACACTGAGGCATTGACTACCCTTGATCAGCTACAATGAGCTGGGCACATCATCCACATGACTGACACAAGACTTTCAAAGCAGGGGCTCCACTCCAAGTTTGGCAGGCAAGTCCCAGGTGGACAGCGGAAGCGCTTCAGTGATACCCTCAAGGCCTTACTGGTGAAGTGCAGCATTCCCACACACACCTGGGAATCACTGGCCCAAGACTGTCCAAAGTGGAGGAGGAGCATCGGGAAGGCATCGAGCACCTCAAGACTTGCCATTGTGAAATAAACAGAAACCAAGTGAAAATAGCAAAAGAAGTGCACTGGCACATCAATGGCCCACCCACCCCTTCCTGCGACCACCTTCTGCCCCAAGTGAAACAGAGCCTGCAGTAGCCATATTGGTCTGTACAGCCACCTATGGAGTCACCCTGACAGTGGAAGAGAGTCGTTCTTGTCTGTGTGGGACAGCCGATGATGATGATGATGTTCAGCAATAGCCTGCTCAGTGACACCCAGTTTGGGTTTGCCAGGGCCACTCAGCTCTTGACCTCATTCCAGCCCTAGTCCAAAAATGGACAAAAAGCTGAGGTAAACTGAGAGTGACTGTCATTGATGTCAAGGTTCCATTTTGTGGAGGTGCTGGTGTTGGACTAGGGAAGACAAATTTAGCAGTCACATGACACCAGATTATTGTCCAAAAGACTTATTGGGAATCAAAAAGCTTTCAGAGTGCCTGGTGAAGGGGCTACATTCTGACAGCTTGTGATTTCAAATAAACCTGTTGGACTATAACCGCTGTCGTGTGACTTCTGACAAGGTTCCATTTGACCAAGTGTGGCACCAAGTCATAGAGTTATAGAGATATACAACTCAGAAACAGACTCTTTGGTCCAACTTGTCCATGCCAACCAGATATCCTATACAAATCTAGCCCCATTTGCCAGCATTCAGCCCCTATCCCTCTAAACACTTCCTATTTGCACACCCATCCAGATGCCTTTTAAATGTTATAATTGTACCTGCCTCCACCACATCCCCTGGCAGCTCATTTCATATGCACATCACCCTCTGCTGAAAAAGTTGCCCCTTAGGTCCCTTTTAAATCTTTCCTCTCTCACCTTAAAACTGTGCCCTTTAGTTTCGGACTCCCCCACCCCAGGGAAAAGACCTTGTCTATTTACCCTATCCAAGCCCCTCATGATTTTATAATCTTCTACAAGGTCACTCCTCAGCCTCCGACACTTCAGGAAAAATAGCCCCAGCCTATTCAGCCTCTCCCTATAGCCTTCCAAACTGCCAACACCCTTGTAAATATTTTCTGAATCCTTTCAAGTTCCACAACATCCTTCCTATAGCAGAGAGACTAAATTGCACACAGTATTTCAAAAGTGGCCTAACCCATGTCCTGTACAGCTGCAACATGACGTCCCAACTCCTATAATCAATGCACCGACCAATAAAGGCAAGCATTCCAAATGTCTTCTTCGCTATCCTATCTATCTGTGGCTCTATTTTCAAGGAACTATGAACCTGCACTCCAAGGTTTCTTTGTTCAGCACCACTCCCCAGGGTCTTACCATTAAGTATATAAGTCCTGGCCTGATTTGTCTTTCCAAAATGCAGTACCTCACTAATGACTAAATCCTGCAAAATTGGTGTCAATGAGAATCAGGGGAAAATTCTTCTTTGCTTGGAGTCATACCTGGCACAAAGAAAAATGGTTGTAGTTTGGTCATGTCAGTGCCAGGCTATCTCTGCAGGGGTTCCTCAGGCTAGTGTCCTATGCCCAGCCACCTTCAACTGCTACATCAATGACCAGCCCTCCATCATTAGATCAGAAGTGGGATGTTTGCTTATGTTTGCACAATGTTCAGCATCATTCATGATTCCTCAGATGCTGAAGCAATCTATGTCCAAAAAAGCAAGATTTGGATAATATCCAGAGCTGACGAGTTACAAACAACATTAGTACCACACACAAGTACCAAGCAACAAAAATGAATGAAACCATCACCCCTTGGCATTCGATAATGCTACTACATTGAATCTCCTACTATCAACATCCTAAGGTTACCATTGACCATAAATTGAAGTAAACTAAACATATGAGTGTGTGGATACAAGAGTAAGTCAGAATCTAGGAATCCTGCAGTAAGTAACTCCCATCATACTCCCCAAAACCATCTGCAAGACATAAGTCAAGAGTGTGATCAAATACTCGCCGCTTGTAAGGATGAGTGCAGCTCCAGCAACACTCAAAAGACTTGACATCATCCAGCAGTCCACTTGATAGACACTAAATTCACTTCCTCTACTACTGACGCCCAGCAGAAGCAATGCATATTATCTACAAGATGCACTGCAGAAATTCACCATAGCTCCTCAGACTGATCCCTGTAAACCCACATCTACTACTATCCAAAAGGACAAGGGCATATACGGGAACACCATTATCTGCAAGTTCCCCTCCAAGCCATTCACCATCCTGACTTGGAGATAATCACCTTTCCGTTAGTGTCACTTGGTTAAAATCCTGGAACTCTCTCCATAATGACATTGTGGGTATACCTGCACCAAATGGACTGCATTGGATCCATAAGCCTCCATAGGTCTCCACCACCTTCTGAAGGGCAAATAGGGATAAGGAAGAAACCCTGGTCTAGTTAGTCATGCCCACATTCTATGAGTGAACAAAAATGAAAAATAAATCATGGTAGAACGGTCCAGACCTTGCATTTTACTGACAGACACTCCAGGCGCGCAGAGAATCACAGCCAAAAGGGCAGGTTGCAAATACCATGGAAGGCACCTTGCAAAAGAGAAGAAGGCATGTCCAACATGGGGAAATCAGCATTCTTACTACAAGGAACAGAGTCATTGTTTCACACAAGTGTATGGTGTAAAGGAAGCACAACAAGCTGGAGAAGATGGTACTGAAGAGTCTCAACCGAAACATCAGCTTTCCTGCTCCTCTGATGCTGCCT
Source organism: Rhincodon typus (assembly GCF_021869965.1). Classification (NCBI taxonomy): domain Eukaryota; kingdom Metazoa; phylum Chordata; class Chondrichthyes; order Orectolobiformes; family Rhincodontidae; genus Rhincodon; species Rhincodon typus. Next base: position 40,095,594 of record NC_063349.1, read on the forward strand.
GGCCTGCTGTGTTCCTACAGCACCACACTGTGTTATCTCTGACACCAGCATCTGGGATCTTACTGTCTCTCAAAAATTATGTCTAATACAGCACACACATGCTTGGATAGGTTTATACATGTTTTGTGCCTCTCGTAATGAAGAGTGCAGAAGGAGACTATCAAGTCAACATAAGATGTCAGCTAAATGCCAGTGCCATCATGCAAAATCATGACCTTCACAGACCTGTGTAAAGCAGCTCAACATGATGATCAAAGCAAGAAGCCCCTCAAAAGTAAGGTTAAGACCATTTGAGCACAAGAGTAAAGAAACTTTGCCTTAACTATAAAGTAACTTGCTAAAATATACACACCTGAATACATAGTTTTGGTCATTTTACCTAAGGAAGAATATATGTGACTTAATGTGAATGCAATATTATTAATTAGGCAGATATCTGGACTAGGAAGACTATCCGATGAGGTAACAGTAATTAGACTGTCACAGAGTTTCGGAAATCTTTAGAAAGAAATGACAAGTGATCTCATTGAAACATAAAAGTCTTAAGGGTTTGACCAGGTAGATTTTAGGAGTGATTAGGGAGCCTGAAACTCAAGTTCACTGCTTCATAATAAACAATTGACCATTTAGAAGTGAGATGAGAGAAATTCCTTCAGTTAAACAGTCATGAAACTTTAAATTCTCTACTCTAGACAGTTGTATTTGCTCAGGCTTTGAGTTCAAGTCAATTTTTCACATACTAAGGAAATCAACAACTGGGAGATAATAAGAAATCAAAAGAACTGTGGATGCTGTAAATCAGAAACAAAGACAGAAATTGCTGGAGAAAGCTCAACAGGTCTGGCAGCATCTGTGGGGAGAAATTAGAGTTAATGTTTTGGGTCCAGTGACCCTTCTTCAGGACGGGAGTTGTTCGAAACTGGAGTTGTGTATGAAGTAAGAGAAGGAGCAGGCCGTTCAACTCCTCAATCCTGCTTTGCCATCTGATGAGATCATGGCTAATTTGATTGTGGCCTATACTCCGCCTTCATATTTCCCACGTATATCTTTTTATTTCCTTGTTAATCAATAAAGTCAGCCTTAAAAATATTCACTGGTCCTGCCTCAACTGCTCTTTGCTGACAGGAATTGCATAGACTAATGACTTGCTAATAGAAAAAAATCTTCTCATGTCTGTCCTAAATGCCACTGACCTTATTTGTCAACAAGGTTCCTCACTTCCAGGAGAATTGAAGTAAAAGACTAGCTACAACCTTACTGAAAGACAAAGCAATTATCATGGACTGTATGATCTATTTCTGCTACCATTTTTTATCTTCTACATTCTTGTAGATTTTCATTTTCTGATTTATTTGGTTAGGGTGATCTGAATAAATGGATATAATTCAATGCGAATGTCATTGACTTTGCAATGGAGAAGATGAATGCCAATTGATACTCTGTACTGATCAATCTAAGCTAATGCCCAACGAGGCTAAAAATAGCCAAATGTGGTATATAATGAAGGTTGCACCATTAAATTATGGTAGAACAGGGTAACCAGAAGCCACTAACTAATCAAAACATTGTATGTAAATGCAAAGGCAATTAGAACATAAGAGTGTATCAGGAGAAAATAACTCACTGCCACTGTTTAAAGCAGTGACGTGAACACAAGTGAAATATTTTGACCAGTCACTTAATTTATGAAATAATACACTGAAAACTATCTGAAGAATAGGAATGAGAATAGTTGAAGGATTTAGATCAATGAGCTATGAAAAGGAGACTAATTGAATTCAATGTTTCCTCATTGGAAAAAAAAATGAATATTAAGGGAGAAATGATCCATGCTATTAAAATTGTGAAGAAATCAATAGAATAAATTTAATATTTGAGATATTTCATCCACACTAAAGATGTAGAAGAAATTATTTAAATGAAGGAGGTTGAAAAGATATACACAGAGCTATTCCATCACCCATAACATTGTAATTAGCTGAACTATTCAAAGAAAAGAATGCAGAATTTTCAGATTTATGAAAGAGTACAGAGATTCAACATGGTATTGATATTGGCATAAAATGAATGGGCTCCATGCACATTCTGGAAAAAGACAGTCTGCGTCTGTTAATATAGAAAGTAAAATGAACTACACTATGAGCACCCATTGCCAGTATCTCTTAGAGGTAAAGGTTAAATGCTAATTAAAGCACCTTGAACTCTGTCCAGCAAAATGTCTTAGCCCAATCTCAGAAAAACTACCTACTATTGTGCTAGTATCATTCAGAATGATTTGGATAATTTAGCTGTATGTCTACGCAAGTTCTGAAGGTGAATAGTAAATGCTCAGATTCATGTTATATACAAGAAAACAGATAAACAGAAAAGACATTCATGTTTTCAATTCAAGGTATATGCAAAGTCAAGATCCACAGTTAAAGGGGCCCTAGCTTCTTATAATAACCCTGGCTGATCATTACTAAGCATTACTACAGCATATTGCTTTATCTTACTTCACTCAAACTATTTTTCCACAATTTGAAGGCTATTAAAATCCCATTTGTTCTGACGAAGAACTGTCCAAAATAATTAAGAATGAAGGGTCAGTAGTAGTGCCATGCTGGAACATGGAATGTAAGGGCAGTCACTAAATTAACAGATTTACAGCGCCTACATTTGTGAACAAAGGCTACTGCTCTGTTCTATTTGACTTTAATTAGTGTAATTGATAATAGTTTAGAGCTCCTCGCTAAGCTAATCATGCAGATACATCTTTTCCTGTCAAAAAGAAGATTAAAAGCAGCTGGGCATCATTTATTAATACTGAAACCCGGGAAGGAAGGAATAAAGATTATTGTTTTCATGGTCACTAGGGATTTCATGTCTTCAGTAATGAATAATGCATCCAAAAGCAGTAGTCACAGGTACACCATGAGACAATGAAGGACATGCAAGAAGAGCTGCAATCAATGAAAGATAAATTAACTGTTAATGGTTAGCATTCAAGTTTGTAATTTTGAGTGAGAAAATAGCGGCTAAAAATTGTCAATATGATTCATACAGAAGCCAATAAATATCTGCTCATTTTATTAGCAATATTCTGTGCAGATGTATTTATAAAAAAGCAAATGAGGTAGACCAATTCTGTGCATCATCCTTGCAATTTCAAAAAAAAAGTTATTCAACAGTAGATAAGAAATTAGAATTCAATTTAGGGCAAATTAAATGAAAATGCCAATGTTGGAATTCTGCAGGTGCTTTGTCGAAGATGAGATTGAAATGGACGTTGCCAAAATTTTATTAATTGAAGCTGAAGAAAGAAGGAATAAAGACTATTATTTTAATGTTTTTATTTATGGTTTTGCACCCATTCTTTCTTCGCTGTTTGGCTGTAAAGTTCAGAGAATATATAATTTTCATTCTTTTGTCTTTCTCCAATTGTATGTTTTTTTAAGTCATATAAAATTACACCTTTCTTTGTATTCATCAAGCTGTCCACATGCGTTTACAATAAGAGCTTCCTCTATACGAGCATAAGTTGTGATTCCTGAATTATTTGACTTTATTAAGACAGCCAATTTGTTTGCAGCTTTGAAAATAAAGGAGAAAATAAAAAATAAATATTATTTTTAACTGACAAGCATTTTATTGAATAGACTATCATACAGCATTTAGAAATGAATGGTCAATGTTGGTCCTGAGTGTAGTAACACAGCAATGAAGCCATTTTGTTGCAAAAAAAATTACATGAGTCAATGCGAAATGCCTTTCATTATAACCATGACCTAGAGAGGGTAATATTGTTTTGTTGAGTTTAAATTCCAAATTGTGGCTTAGTGCCTTAAATGCTAATGCACCACTTGACATTTTTGGCAGTGTTTTTCACTTTCTGTATGCCAGTCTGGGATGATGGTTTACTTCTGCCATTGTATGCATCTTAAAAGGTTGGCTTCACGTCTTTTCGTGTTCCTTTCCTGTAAAGCTAGTCAAGGATTATCTATGCACAGACAACACAAAGAAATTGTTTTTCCACCCATCCAAATACTACATTCAGTACAATTTAACAGCTTTTAGGATATAGTTATTCCAATTCAGTTTTTTTTAAGATTCCTTAAACCACATATCCATTCAAATAGAAAATTTTTCTCTGAGACTTCAGACATATATAAAAAACACATCAAATGAATCACACGATCAGCAAATTTAAATATCTAAATTGTTAAATGTATCGCATGCCAGTGCTATTCTGTTTGAAAATCATTCATACATTACATAAAACTATAATCTGGCCTTGTTTTGGCATGATGTATTTTAGTTTGGAAATGGTTGGCCAATGAATCATGTAATGAGTTTGGATGCATGTTGTTATGAACAGGTTGCTTATTAAGATGCTATTTCTGTTAATTCCAGTGTTCAGGAATTTAGTCTAGCAATATGTTTTTTCTGATTAGCAATTTAACTCATTCACTGCTAGAGATGTCACTTGGCATCATTCCAAATTGCAATACTTGGCTTCATGAAGGTGCCAGATGGTATCAAGTTTTGCAGATGGGCAGAGTATATTGGAACAGAAGCAATTGAATACACAACATTGTGATGATAATTAATTAAATAAATTTAAGCAAAAGATTAATTAAGTGTAAGTATGTATCTTCACAGAAATACGTTTAAACTCTATGATAATTCATAGATGATGTCAGATATAAACTCAGATATCAGTTTGGTTCAATTAGTAGAACCCGTCTTTAAAGTCAGGAAGCAATTCAAACCCAATCCTGTACTGGAGTATTTCCATGTTGTGCTGAAGGAGAACTGCAATACTGGAAGTATCATCTTTTGGATGATGTGTGCACCCAAGCAGGCAGACATAACATATTCCAAGTTTCCTTTGAAGAAGCAGAACACAGAATTCTAATCAAAATTCTAGTCAATATTCTTCAGTCATCAAAATCCAAGATGACTATCTGGTGATGTATTGATTTGTCAACTGTCACCTTACCTCAATCAATAACAGGGACACCATTGCAAAGTGATCTATTTCTTAAGCCCCTAAGGATATCCTGAGGATATATTGTTATATTAATGTAAACTTCTAATTTTCAACTTCCAAAATTTGCTTTTAATAGCTGAGATTTCCACTGACCACAATGTTGTTAAAAAAATGGAAGAAACGTGAACCCAAAGTGCTGTGATCACCAAACCACAGATTGAAGCCAGTTCAGGAAACCAATGTAGAATAAACAAAATCATCTGAACTGAAATTATAACTTTGAGTAAAGACATTGAAACAGGGCAACTAACTTGTATGTCACATAATTTGCATCTGCAAATTTAATTGATATTAAAATGAGCAGTTGTACATAATGGACAGCAAAGGGTTGCTTACATCTAACCAGTATAGAAAGAGAACAAAATCAGACTCTGGAATACATGAATGAACAGTATTTCAGTAATAAACAAAAATAGAAATTGCTGGAAAATCTCAGCACGGCTGGCAGCATTTGTGGAGAGAAATCAGGGTGAATGTTTCAAGTCCAGTGACCCTTCTTCAATGTTTTTGTTTCAGATTTCTAGTGTCCGCAGTTCTTTCAGGTTTTTTTTGGCTAATATTTCAATAATTGCTTGGCAGAATAGCAGAGATGGGAAAATGGATTTGCAGCAGCAAGGACTGGAAGCTTCTCTCTCTTTCCCTCTCACGAAATCTTCATCATCTCAATGCCAGCTCCAGTGATGGAACAATGAGAAACATCCATTATTGAGAACTCAAGAATTTTACACATTTCACTACTGCTGAAGACATAAGACATCAACTAAACAGCCAGGGTCATCGGTTTAAGTATATTAACTCAAGCACTCTGAGAACTTTTGTAACTTGTATATTTTGTATCATTCTATTATATAATTCACTTGGTCCTTTATAAGTTTATACCTGTTCATGTTTGATGTGTTTTATAATTTTCTTCTTTTCCCCTTCTTTTCACTCAAGTAAACCTTGCAATCTGGTCCACTCATGTTCTTTAGGGAAGGATATCTGCCACCGTTGCCTGGTATAGACTATGTAGGACTCCAAATCCACAGCAATGTGGTTGACACGTAACTTCCCCTGGGGCAATTAGAGATGAACAATAAATACTGACCTAATCAGTGATGACAACATCCCATGAACAATTTGTAAAATTCTGATCTGGTGGGCTATATTTTAATTAAAGTGTGATACAGTTATGTGCAAAATGAAATAAAAATAATAATGTGGCCAACAGAGGGGTTGTGAGAAGGACGACAGATTCACCCCTCCTCACCTGATTGTGGCAATGCTAAGAACATAGAACATAGAACAGTACAGCACAGTACAGGCCCTTCGGCCCACGACGTTGTGCTGACCTATTATCCTACTCTAAGATCAAACTAACCTGCATACCCTACATTTTACTATCATCCATGTGCCTATCCAAGAGTCGCTTAAATGTCCCTCATGTATCTGACTCCACTACCACTGCCGGCAGCGCATTCCACGCGCCCACCATTCTCTGTAAAGAACCTACCTCTGCTATCTCCGCTACACCTTTCTCCAATCACCTTAAAATTATGCCCCTCGTGATAGTCATTTCGACCCTGGGAAAAAGTCTCTGGCTATTCATTCTGTCTATGCTTCTCATCATCCTATACACCTCTATCAAGTCATCTCTCATCCTTCTACTCCAATGAGTAAAGCCCTAGCTCCCTCAACCTTTCCTCATAAGACCTGCCCTCCAGTACAGGTAGCATCATGGTAAATCTCCTCTGCACCCTCTCTAAAGCTTCCACATCCTTTCTATAATGAGGTGACCAGAACTGAACACAATATTCCAAGTGTGGTCTAACCAGAGTTTTATAGAGCTGTAGCATAACCTCGCGGCTCTTAAACTTAATTCCAAGCCATCACTTCATATGCCTTCTTAACAACCCAATCAGCTTGGGTAGCAACATTGAGGGATCTTTAGACGTGGGCCCCGAGATCCCTTTGTTCCTTCACACTTCCAAGAATCCTGCCATTAACCCTGTATTCTGCATTCAAATTTGACCTTCCAAAATGAATCACTTCACACTTTTCCTGGTTAAATTCCATCTGCCACTTCTTTGCCCAGCTCTGCATCCTGTCAATATCCCATTGCAACCTACAACAGCCCTCCACACTATCCACAACTCCACCAATCTTTCTGTCATTGGCAAACTTACTAACCCACCCTTCCACTTCCTCATCCAAGTCATTTATAAAGATCACAAAGAGCAGAGGTCCTAGAGCAGATCCCTGCGGAACACCACTGGTCACCGAAAAGGTACTACATGAATGTCAATTATCTATTTCTGAAAACATTTAACAATACAGATATTTTGTGTGGTGATGGTCATTTTAATCACATGATCAAAAGATAATAAATGGAGTATCACACTTCTGTTTTTATATTTATTGATGGAAAAGATTTGGGCATTGAACCTCTAGGAATTTTTCTTGCAAAACCAGCACGTTGTTTTTGTCGAGCTGCATAAAGTACATGTTTTCAGTATGCAATAATACACTCACATGATACAAAGGTGTGGCCATTAATTGGAAACCTGTAGGAAATAGCAGTACCTTCAGTTCTACACATGCTTATTTTTGATTAGTGGTATAATTACCAGCGTGAGATTACCAATTAAAAGAGATGGGGTAAAGGGAAAACCACAGGGAAAACTACCCTAAGACTCTGACTATCGGGGTGTCATCAGATCTAAACCAGGATTAGCTGTGTTGCTGTAACACAATCTGGGACTGTAGGCAAAGCACTTTACCCTATCTCTGTATAGATGAAGGGTTAGTGGAAAAAGATTATAAACTTGAAATAATACTATAGATAGATGCAAGGAAAAGCATTCTTCCCACCCCTTCATCTTTTCCTGGTAATAAAACTAATCTAAGAAATTTACTGTCTGGGGAACTGTTGTATGAATTCTACAATCAATATAAGCTATAATAATAAAGTGCATAACCATCAAAATTATTTTTTCTTTGTTGAATTCTCTGTCACATCTTAGAAATTGATTCTAGGTTTGATGATGCTTTCCCAAAATTCTAAACAGTATGTTCTGATGCTTTATAAATTCGAGTGATCAGATGTGAACTGAAAATAGGGAGATAGTCCATGACCGTAGACTTGGAATAAAATGGTCACCGCTAAATAGAGGAACGATAACGTTGCAGCAGATGAAATCTGCTTTGAAATAACTCCACAAAGGATGGTATCCTATCATCAAGTCACCCTTTATTTACATGTGGAGAGTCCTTGTGGAGATCCAGCTCCCTCAGAGCCAGCTCTCTGAGTGAACAAAATCTCTGATACGTCTGTTTATATCTGTCAGCCAGGGGTCCCTGATTGGACCAAACTATCAGTCCCAGTCAGGGAATTCATATTGTCTGAGGTCCACCTGGCCGACCTCATTACAAATACTACAGACCTGACCAGTATAATATAGACCAGACCAATATATCTGCCCTGGCTGTGATACTGTCATATCTCTGCATCAAGCACGGTTTCCAGTATAGATGAGACTGAGGAATTGAAGTGTAGAGAAAGGTTTTATGAGGGGTGGGGATCTAACGGTTTTGATGGTTACATTGCAGTGTGATGGGTTGAAGAGGACATCTGTAGTGGGTGATGAGGTGGGGTATGTGATAATGAGGGGAGAGGAGCTAGTGAGATGGCAGTGAGAGGGCAATAGAAGGTACATGGGGGTGGGATGACGGCTGGGCACTGTAGAGTTTAGCGAGGAGTCATTGTGTATGAGAGGTCCAAGAGGAGGCAGGCGGATAGAGGAGCATGGCTGTGAGGGTGGAGAGGTGCCAGGATGGGATGGGCTGAACAGAATGCAGTCAGAGAGTCACAGCTGGGAATTGATGATGATTTGTAGAAGAACGGGGATTACGTTGGGAGTTGGGACATTGTGGGTGTAGGGAAAGGTAGAGTTGCTAATGGTGATTAAATGTACTCCTGCGATAGGGTACTCCTGAAGGTTTCATAATGTGATCTTCCCCTGTTCATCTCCAGCTATTAATTATGCCAGCACATTCATCCTTGTGACACATTACCTTCCTACACAAATTTGAAAACAGAAAGACTCAATATCCAATTGGGTTATGCTTGACTTTCAGCCAAAATACAACAATTTTTTCCAGTTTCAATAATTTTTATATCTTTTGTAAAGAAATGTTTGGTGAGAAAGAAACTTGATTTGATGATTTTACTTTAGTGTTGTACAGAACAGTGTCCTGGAGATGGATCCGCAATTCCTGGAAACTCCAGACAATCCTAGGTGCTGGAAGAGCAGCTGGGGGTTGTAGGGAAGTTGAGGATCTGCAGAGAATAAGGGAATCTTTGTGGGTTGGTGGGGAATAGGTGCAAGGGGTATTAATATACAGGCACACAGACCCTGGCAGATTTTTAAACTCTTATACAGGAGTTAAATGTATTTTAAAGATATTAGTTTTCAAAAAGAGTCCACATTGTTTGAATAATGACAACTTTTTTTAAAAAGAAATAACTGCCACTGAGTTAAACAGACTCAAGGGCTGTGCCTTTAGTTCATAACATCAAAAGGACTGATGGATATGATTCAGGAGCAATGTACCATCCTGGGAAGCCAGGCTAATCATCCTGATGGTAGGGCCTGCTGGAGGATGAAGAGGAAACTTTTCTTGCAAAGTGAAACCAGTCAATTCATATTTCATGTGCAGTGAGTACTGTATTTCACAGCCTCATGACTGATAGGAAAATTTCGGCCAATATGTCATTTGGTCTGTGGAATTGAAAGTGTTGTTCAGGGCAAGGGACACAAATGACTGGCAACCTTCCATGGTATTGCCATGCTCTGAGTTAAAGGTAGTGGCAGTTATGCCAGTATCCATTTTAATGAGGTAATTGTGGAAACTGTTTAAAAGCTAGCAACATTTCAACTAGCCTTTATTCCATAGCCCATTAAAAAGCAATATTTTTCCTGTACAGCAGTATAGTCTATTATATATAGGAACAACTTAATTTAACTTCAATTGAAAACAAGATTGAATGCTGAAAATTATAAATGCATTACTTGACATATTTTAGATGATTATTTCATTCTAGTTATTCAACATTAGCTTTCAAATACTCCAAATTGGCAGTATATGATTAGTTGTATTCTATTCCATTTACATCACAATTAAACATGCATCATGTTGTAGAAATGCATTTGCTAAACACCAGTTCACAATATTCTGTGCAGTGGAGCTTTGAGAGGGTATAATTAAGATCAATAGAACCAAAACAACTGCCCCAATGTGTTGGGTGACACTGTGCTTAAATGCACCTTCTGTATTTTTTGCATCATGTTTTACAATCTATCCTGTTTGCTAGACATTTCCCTCTTGCCTTTGAAATGTTGTTTCTCCTCAGGTTACTGGCAGTGAAAATTGATAATGAGTGGCATGGTGAGACCAATTGGCCATTTGGGACCTTGCTGAATGAAGGCCACCCAGAAACAATGACATTTAAGGACTGGAAGGGTTTTGTAACTGATTTGTTGCAAAAATGGTCTTGTGTCCCAGCAATACCACTGGAATGCAATCTGGTCATTACTTAGAGCTCAACTGCCCTGGGGTGAGTGTCCTTCCTCTGCCTGATTTAAGTGAGTGGTGGTTCAAAATCTGTCTGGAAATGTGTCTGATTTAATATCTGACATTTCCATGGACTGAAAGGTTTCTAAAAAAAATGCATCAAAAAAAGTGAATTAAAATGACCACAGGAACACCTAGCCATGCCCTAGGTCTGCCATGTTTCATGAAACCAATGTGGATTAAATAAAAGAAATTTGAGCTGAAATGAGCATTTTCTCTGAGTGAAATGAGCCAAGAAACCAGGGGGAAAACCCTTGTTGGGAAACATGAAAAGGTCCTCATCTAGAAACAGAGGCATATAAGAGAGCACTCTGCCAATCAATTAGCTCATTTTCCACAGTGCTATTTCATACATTATCTCTAAACTCCTTGACATTATTAGTCTACAGAAATCCAGCAATTTCAGTCTGAAACATGTTCATGATTGAGCTTTCACAGCCCTTAGGGAGTAGAGAATACCAAAACATCACCACCCTCTGAGTGAAAAAAATCCTCTTTGTTTCAGTTTTAAATGGCTTACCCCTTGTCCTAAGATTGTATCCCCTGGTTTGAGACTCATCAGACAGGGGAAGCACAATCTGTACATCAACCCTGTCATGCCTGTGTAAGAACTCTGTAAGTTTCAATGAGATAACATCTCATTTCTTTGAAATGCCAAAAAAGTGACGGCCCAGCTTCTTCAACCTCTCCTCAAAAGGCATTCCTGTCATCTCAGGGATTACTTGAGTGAACCTCCACTATACTTTTGGCTATCATATCTTTTCTCCTGGGTGATTTGCACCATCATGACAATCTTCATTTTTTTGGAGATCAAACATTGCCTGCAGATGTAATATGCAAACAAGCTGCCATTTCATGAGTTTCGCTACATGGTGCATGCAGAAGAGATGGATTTTGGCTGCAGAACTGAAACAGACTGGAAAATGCTATTTCTCTGCCTCTCACAAAGAAAAGCCCAGTGACAGGACTGACTGGAAAGAAACCACAAGAAACTAAGAACTTAGAATCATACAGTCAGGAGGGAGTTGCCCTGGGAGTCTTCAACATGCACTCCAGAGCTCATGAAGTTTCATGGATTCAAGTTAAACATGGACAAGGAAACCTCCTGCAATTTACTTCCCTTGGCTGATGAATTATTACTCCTTTGTGTTGAACAACACTTCAAGGAAGCACTAAGGGTGGCAAGATGAACTCTAGGTGGGGGATTTCAATGTTCACCATGAACAGTGGCTCGGCAGCAGTACTACTGATCAAGCTCAGGTCCTAAATGACATAGCTGCTAGTCTGGGTCCGTGGCAGGTGGTGAGGGAACCAACAAGAGGAAAAAGCATACTTGACCTCATCCTTACCAACCTGCTGGCTGCAGATGCATCTGTCCATGAAAGTATTGATGAGTGACCACCGGAGAGTCCTTGTGGTAATGAAATGCCACCTTTGCATTGAGAATACCCTCCATTATCTTGTGTAGCACTATCAGCATACTAAATGGGACAGACTTCAAACAGATCTAGCAACTTAAAACTTGGCATCCATGACGTGCTGTAGATCATTAATAGTAGTAGAATTGTACTCCAGCACAATCTGTAACTTCATGGCCTACTCATCCATTACTACATTAACATCAAGCAAGGGATCAATCTGTATTCAATGGAGAGTGCAAGAGGGCATGCCAGGAGTGGCAATAGACATATCTAAAAAGGAAGTTTCAAGATGAAGCCACCAAACAGGACTACTTGCATGCCAAGCAGCATAAGTTGTAAGTGATAGACAGAGCTAAGCAATCCCACAACCAACGGATCAGATCCAAGCTCTGCAGTCCTGCCAGATCCAGTCATGAATGGCGGTAAATGGATGAAACAACTCACAGGAGGAGGAAGCTCCACAAACATCCCCATCCTCAATGATGGAAAAGCCCAGCACAAAAGACTGAAGTATTCCCAGCAATCTTCACCAAAAGTGACAAGTGGATGATCCATCTTGGTGTCCTCCAGTGGTCTCCAGCATTACAGATACCAGTCTTCAGCAAATTTGATTCACTTCAAATGATATTGAGAAGTTCTTGGAGGCACTGGATACTCCAATGGCTATGGGCCCTGACAGTATTCCCACAATATTACTGAAGACTTCTGTTCCAGAACTAGCCGCTATCCTAGTCAAGCTCTTTCAGTATAGTAACAACACTGGTATCTACCCGATAATGTGAAAATTGTCCAGGTATGTCTGGTACTCAAAAAACAGGACAAATCCGACCCAGCCAATTACTGCCCCATCAGACTACTCTCAATCATCAGTAAAGTGAAGGAAGGTGTCATCAACAGTGTTATCAAGCAGCACCTGCTCAGCAATAACCTGCTCAGTGACGTCCAGTTTGGGTTCCACCAGGGTCACTCAGCTCCTGATGTCATTACAGCCTTGGTTCAAACATAGACAAAAGAGCTGAATTCCAGAGGCGAGATGACAGTGACAGCCCTTGACATCAGGGCTGCATTCAACTGAGTGTGGCATCAAGGAGTCCTAGCAAAACTGGAATCAATGGGTATCGGGGCAAACTCTCCGGTGGTTGGAGTAATACCTGGCACATATGGAAGATGGTTGTTGTTGTTGGAGGTCAGCCATCTCACCTCCAGGGCATCTCTGCAGGGGTTTCTCAGGGTAGTGTCCTAGGCCCAACCATCTTCAGCTGCTTCATCTATGACCTTCCCTCCATCATAATGTCAGAAGTGGGAATGTTTGCTGATGATTGTCCAATGTTCAGAATAATTTATGACGACTGAAATATTGGAGATCTCCATATTCAAATGTGACAGGACCTGGACAATATCCAGGCTTGAGCTGATAAGTGGCAGGTAATATTTGCACCATACAAATGCTAGGTAATGACCATCTCCAGTAAGAGATGATGTAACCACCACCCCTTGATTTTCCATGGTGTTATGATCACTGAATCCACCACAATCCACATCCTGAACCTCAACTGGACTTGCCACATGAAAGCAATGGCTGGGAATACTGCGGTGAGTAACTCACCTCCTGACTCCCCAAATCTTGTCCACCATCTACAAGGCACAAGTCAGGAGTGTGATGGAATACTCCTCACTTGCCTAGATACATGCAGCTCCAACAACATTCAAGAAACTTGACACCATCCAGGACAAAGCAGTCCACTTGATTGGCACAACATCCACAAGCATCCACTCTGTCCACCTGACGCTCAGTAGCAGCAGTGTGTACTATCAACAAGATGCACTGCAAAATTCACTAAAGATCCTTTGATAGCACCTTCCAAACACATGACCACTCCCATCTGGAAGGACAAGGGAGCAGACATATGGGAACACCAGCAAGTTCACCTCCAAGCCACACACCATTCTGACTTGGAAATATATTGCCATCCCTTCACTGTGACTGGGTCAAAATCCTGTCATTCCCTTCCTAAGGGCATTGTGGGTCAACCTGCAGCCTATGGGCTGCAGCAGTTCAAGAAGGCAGCTCACCACCACCTTCTCAAGAGCAACTAGGGACAGGCAATAAATGCTGGTCCAACCAATGATGCTGGATTCCAAAGAATGATGAGCAGAGAGATCTCGGTGTCCATGTGCATAGATCACTGAAAGTTGCCACCCAGGTTGATAGTGTTGTTAAGAAGGCTTATGGTGTGTTAGGTTTTATTAGTAGAGGGATTGAATTTCGGAGCCATGAGGTCATGTTGCAGCTGTACAAAACTCTGGTGCAGCCGCACTTGGAGTATTGCGTACAGGTCTGGTCACCACATTATAGGAAGGATGTGGAAGCGTTGGAAAGGGTGCAGAGGAGATTTACCCGGATGTTGCCTGGTATGGAGGGAAGGTCTTATGAGTAAAGGCTGAGGGACTTGAGGCTGTTTTCGTTAGAGAGAAGAAGGTTAAGAGGTGACTTAATAGAGACATACAAGATGATCAGAGGATTAGATAGGGTGGACAGTGGGAGCCTTCTTCCTTGGATGGTGATGGCTAGGATGAGGGGACATAGCTTTAAATTGAGGGATGATAGATTTAGGACAGACGTCAGAGGTAGGTTCTTTACTCAGAGAGTAGTAAGGGCGTGGAATGGCCTGCCTGCAAAAGTAGTAGACTCACCAACTTTAAGGGCATTTAAATGGTCATTGGATAAACATATGAATGATAATGGAATAGTTTAGGTTAGATGGGCTTCAGATTGGTTTCACAGGTCGGCGCAACATCGAGGGCCGAAGGGCCTGTACTGCGCTGTAATGTTCTATGTTCTATGTTCTATGAATTAAAAAAAAATCCTTATACATCATTCAAACAACACCCAAAAGACACAAACTATGCATTTCTTATCTTTGTCTTGTACTAAACATTATCCCCGTTTAATTTTGTCTGTATGAGCATGTGACTGTTCAATGGCCGTAGGGATGAAGTTGCATCTTCACTGTATTTTTTCTGGGTTAGTAGGTAATAAAATTGCTCTCTCTTTCGCTGTAGAAATCCTTGTGATTGGCTGCTTACTGCTACTATAGTAATTACTTACCATTTCATCGGAGAGAGATATAACATCACGCTAAAAAAGAATTTAACTTTCCATCAACTTTCCAAGCTGGTGGCATTAGAGGGCTGAGTCAGCCAACCTAACTTGGTCATAACTTGAATAAGAGAAGCTAAAATATGGTGTCAATGTTTTTTGCATTAATGTGGGGTCTAAACGATTGTGAATGAACAACAAAAGGCTTTATTGTACCTGTCTACATAAAGTGGACAATTAGAAAGGACATCTTACTTGGGCCTGCACAGATCCAGAACTGATGTCCCTCTAACATGACTCCTTTCTGCATGCTCAATAGCAATACTTAGAACAAATATATAATTCTCACAGCTCTATATTTTCCAATCTTTCTATAGGCAGAAGATTTCAGTGAACTGAGTCCAATTACTAATACTTAAACTGTTGTTTTGGTACAGACAGCATGGAGGTTTACAGACCACAGTCATCCACAATGTGGACTTCAACATATTTCAAATATTTCATGTATAAAGAAACAGGTCACATTCCTGAATTAACAGATTGACACATTCTTGCTTTGGTCATTCTTAAGTATTTGAAAAAACCAAGACTTGCCCGAGTTTGCTTGGAGGTGACCTTTACAATTAATTTCCTAGACCTTCCTTGCCTTTCTGTCAGTACAGTATCCATACTGACTGACTGTAAACAGTTCTTCTTCTTCTAGTTACACCTGGTCACATGAATCAGGAATGATGTCTCTCCACCCTCTTCCCCAAAGTTAACCATCAGTCAGCCAAACTGGCTTTGTCCCCGTATAAGGATGATTTCTCAGCAGCAGCTATGTTGGACTCACAGGCCATTGAAATATTCATTAGAAGAATGAGAAAATATTGCAAACTAATCATCAGTTCTGATGAAGAGTCACTGGACTTGAAACATTAACTCTGCTTTCTTCCCACTGCCAGGCTTGTTGAATTACTCCAGCAATTTTGTTTTTTATGAGAAACTATTGATTAGTGAATAGTCTTGTAAGAAAACATTTGTGACATTGGGCTCAATAAGGCATTAATTTGTCGTTGCCTCAGTGGTGGAAACATTTTGTCCCACAATTTTCTGTATAAGTGGGTTTAAGATTAATAATGCTTGCCACTATTTATTGGAGAGTATAACACAACATCAGTTGAAGGCAGATGAGAGGTTAAACATGGAAATCCATGTGCTGTTATCAGAATAATGCTGTGCCACTACTAACTTTGCAAGAACGGCAATTCATTCTGCTTCTTCATTAAATTGTATTGAATTATGTGATGTTGCCGTGTTTGCAAATTCCAAATACTCATTTTACGTGAATAAAGGAGATGGACAGAAGGTTGCCCTGTATACACAGGTTTCTGATGCACTGACTCTCTCCATGCTATTATCAGTTCATACTTCCAGCAGCTCACCAGATAAGAAATTCGAAAATTTAGAAAAGCAAGGGCAAGTCTAACTATTACCACACAGTATTAGATTCACTCCACAGAAAGTAACGGTTCATCATTGTAAGGGAAATTGCAAACCTGGGTGAATTAATTTTAAGTAAAAATGAACTGTTCAAATTCCAGATTCTCAAATGAATTAATTTTCAAATCTGCTCTGTTAAAGAATTTATTATTATACACTGTATACAAATATGCAACCTGCATTGGGTTCAACGTTAAACTGTTGCACCAAAATTCCAAAAGTTGAAATAGGGAGGAAAATGACTATATCTGCATAGCACAACAAAAATACTAGATTAGCCAGCAACAAATTCTGAAATAAATGAGCTGTCATCCTAGAAAGAAGTGCACAGTAAGTGTTTTTCCCTAACAATACAATATTTGTGCTCAGACAACAAGCTTCATGATCTACCCTAAGGTTGCACAATATGTGTGTGCTGCACTCTTCTTTCATTACAAGACACTCTGTTTTAACCCAACTCTGAAATAATATTGCTGTAGGCGGGTGATGATATAAATTAAGTAAATTCCATTTCACTGATGATGCCTAGAAGCTATTTTCTCAGAGCTTTCAAGAAAGTAGACGGGATGTGCAGAAAATGAGCATCATTTTCCACTCTCCCTCCAACTGGGATTGACTATACACGGATGCAGTAAGAAGGACAGAATGCATTCATTAGTCACAAATCTTGACTTGAGCACCATTCGCTCATAGCCTGATTATAGAAGAATAACTGGCTACAGTCTCACTGTACATTCAGACAAAATGACACATCTTATTTACTCCCTATCAGTATACATAAAATAATAATCCTGAAAGAGAAGGGTGTAAAACCTTCAGCACCTTTTCCTGATTGAGGTAATCAAACAATAATTCCATTTTAGTGTTTGGATGTCAGATAAAGCAGAATGTCACTAAAGCAAACAGTAATCTTGTAGAATAATGCTGAATCTATACAAAGTACATGAGTACATTAAGTGAATAGTTTTCTCAAGTTTAAACACTGTAATACTATTAAAAGGGCAGTTGTTAACAGAATACATTGCATTGACAAGAAATGTTATCGATTACAAGCCATAATTTTGAGTTGGTCAGCTTTTTTACATTGTCCTAGTGAATTGAATAAAGAAAATTCCTATGATGCTACACAGTAATTGATATTTACTTAACTACTCAATTTTTTTGCTATAAAGAGACATATTGCTGAAACATTTTATCTTGCACTGATCAGGACAAATTCAAGAAGGCCAAATTTCAAACAACATAACAATTTTTACTGCAGGAGGAAAGGGTGCTGATTGGTTGCTACGTTGACTCAAATTGGGCAAGGTGTTGTCACGCATCATTTGAAGGGAAAGCAAATTACTGAAAATGCTGGTAACCTGAAATAAAAATTGAAAATGCTTGAGAAACCCATCAGGTCTGGCAGCATCTGTGGAAAGGGAACCAGAGTTAACGGTTCAAATCCAATGATTTTTATCTGAAGAAGAATAATATTGATCTATTGTACTTTGGTCACAATAAATGCAATCTTACAAAATAATGAGATCTAATGAAACAAAACTAAAGAAAAGAAACCATTTCAGCAAAATGTATAACATGTCAATTGTATATAACCAACACAAAAGAATACAATTAAATGATGATGCGATAGGACATCAGGACAACAATCATCACACTGACAATGTGCCATCAAACCAAGAACAGTCAAGGATTAATTCTCGAGAAGGTTACACATGAACAAGATACTGATGAGTTCTCAAATCATCAAAATGATTTATGAACTCTTAAAACTTCTGTGCTCATGAATTTTAAAATTTTTATTTCTGTATAATTAATTTTGCTATTACTTAGTGTTCATATGCTTTCAATTTTAGTCTACAAGGTTTAGTTTGGGAATAAAAATGAAATTGTATCATCACTTTTAACAGCAGTGTTGCTTCAAGAGATCTATATGCAGATGGGTCAAGGATCAGGATGTTATCATGTCACCAGAATCAAAGGACATTCTAATCTGCAGCAGATTAGACAAGTAATTGTTGAGATTACTTTATTGTATGTATTAATCTTAGCTGTAAATAAACACACACAAGATATCCAAAAATAACAGAATCCAAGTACCTCATTTGGTACAAACAGATAGAACAAACAATCATTGCTAAGAAAAACCTGGCACTGAAATAAGAACAGAGAGATCAGTGAAGAAGCTTGGGTTGATAGAATGATTGGTGTAGGATAAAGGGGTTCAGCTGATGGGGCACTGGAATAAGAAGGTGGTCTTCTGCTGGGATGGGTTGTAGCTAAACTGGGCTAGGATTCAGGTCCCAGAGGCAGCAATGTATCAGACCATAGAAAGGGCTTTGATGTAGCAAAAGTAGAGAATTGATTTAGGGAAATAATAGGAAGCTAAACCTTAGAAAAACAAGGTATAGATAAAAGTTCAAAATGCTAAAGGATATCAACATAGGGAAAATAAGATACCTATTCAAGGTATAGCAGGTTTCTTGCAAAATAAGAGAATATTAAACTACCTGTACAAAAAGGTAAATCGGTAACAAATTGGAGAATTGTGGGTAGCAGCTGATGTTACATAATGGTCCTAGAAGGGTCTAGGCCTGAAACGTCAGCCTTCCTGCTCCTATGATGTTGCTTGGTCTGCTGTGTTCATCCAGCTCTACGCCTTGTTGTCTCAGCTTCTCCAGCATCTGCAGTTCCTAGTATCTCAGAAAAGTTATGTTGTTTCGTTCTGAACAACACCATGGACAGATAATAAAAAAGGTCGGTGAGTACTTCAAGTTATTAAAAGGACAAGCAAATGTAAACTTATCATTTGATTAATTTAATTGCTGATGTATCATTGCTTTAGCATGAATGTAACCTAGAACAGTTCCCTTCGGCGGAAACAAGATGCAGATTTCCCAGCCTTAATAGCTCAAGCCAATGGTTTGCATTTGCAAGATTTACAGACCTGAGGCTTGAGACTGGATATCTTCACGTGACACTGCATTGTGATCAGTCACATGCTAAATCACACGTGCGGAGCTCTGCTCACCGTATCTGGTTGCTGGAAAAGTTTAAAAAGCAGTGCTGCCAAATGAATACAGTTATAGGTTGGGGAGAGAACATAAGAATTGTTGTGTCAAGTCTGCATCCACAAAGATAAAGCAGAGTCTTGTAATATCTGCCTGCTTATATTTTAAAAAGTTAAAAGCAGTTGAGCAAAATTAACGGACAATTGAGCTATGTTGCACATCTTGTGATATCCAAGCTACTTGTGGTGTAACATGTTGGAACAGAACATGCAGCATTCTGCAAAGCAGTATGATCACTGGAAAATCAGCTGTGGAGCTTTCTGTTTTATAATATCTAAAACACTGAATACTTTTGATGAGATGCAAAAAGAGATGAAGGCTTTTGTACTTGTATTCATTAGAACTTGATCTCAATATAAATTTGTTGACTGCCCTGATGTGTGACTACAATACCTAAGTTGTGTATCTGTAACTCAGCATTCAGATAGAATGGATATTGAAGCCATTCAAACCTTACAAAAGACATACCCTGCCCTTTGCCTGATGCCTTACTCCCACACCTCTGTTACAGCTGTGGAATTGCCAGGGAATCTCTGAGATGTACATGGAGTCAAAAAAAATGTACAGGAGCTGACCCTTGTCTGAAATCAGCCCATTTGACTTTACACTATGTACTGCATTGATAAGGCTCTTGATGCACATCATCGACTCAAGATATGTAATCTTTGCAGTTGGAAAAGTATCCAAGTGCATAGCCCTTTCATGATAATAGGGGGCGTATTAATTTAACTATTTTCCATCATTTACTGAGATAAGCCAAGAGCACTTTGCAAGTCATGCTGCAATATGAGGTTGCAGTGCCCAGCAATGAACTGCAAAATACCCTTGCAACAATCCTATGGCTAGAACTTTTCAGAGAGGTGATGGTCCCACAACTCTGGCTGAAGAATGAACAGCAAACTCCCTCTGCCGAGCTGAAAAGCCAGACAGTATGTCATGGTTGACAGGTAGTTAACTGCTTGAGGTTATGACTTTCGTCCTGATAAGGGAAGATGTTCTCCCTTGTACATTATCAAGATTAACCTAAGAAACATACTGATGATGTAATAATGATGTAAATGTCACATGGTTACACAGAAAGAGCCAGAAGTGAA
Organism: Rhincodon typus; assembly: GCF_021869965.1. Lineage (NCBI taxonomy): Eukaryota > Metazoa > Chordata > Chondrichthyes > Orectolobiformes > Rhincodontidae > Rhincodon > Rhincodon typus. The sequence goes on from NC_063349.1 coordinate 40,116,407, forward strand.
AGCTCTAACTGAGTATAAAGATAGTGTTTGTATAGAACAAGCTGTAAATGAAAAATTCTTGCAGAAAGTTCCATGAGCTCTGGCAGCATTACAATATGTGACTAAACAGAGTCTTAAACTCCAAATACACGACAAAACATTTTGGCAGTAGAAAATGCAGGGAGCACTACTGTTAGCAACTGAGGAGTAAGCTTCAAAGTCAAGAGGATCAGAGAAAATTGCTTGAAGATTCACCAAGATATTGAGGACATCACAGGAGCAACAAAAGCCTGGAAAATAAAAGAACTGGAGCCCGGACAGCAATGAGCAACAACCCAAGAAGTGGAATAAACACAGTAATATTTGTTGAAACACCTCCAGGGTTCAGGGAAAGCATGAAAGCCAGGATATCATATCCAAAAGCAAAGAATCCCTGCAGTGTGGAATCAGGCCATTTGGCCCATCGAGTCCACACTAAACCTCCAAAGAGCATCCTACTATGACTCAACCCCTATTCGGTCCCTGTAACCCTGCATTTCCCAATGGCCAATTCATCTAACCTGCACATCTTTGGACTGTGGGAGGAAACCGGAGCATCCAGAGGAAACCCTCACATACATGGGGAGAATGTACAAACTCCACACAGACAGTCACCCAAGGTTGGAATTGAACCCAGGTCCCTGGCACTGTGAGGTATCAATGCTAACCACTGAGCCCCCATGCCATATTCCAGGCATTTGAGGACCACGCCTAGGAATGGGAGAAATTTAAGAAAAGGTTCATGGGTACAAAACTATTTCAAGTTTAGATAAGGCTGCCACAAGGACCAGATTAGAGCATTACTTCATGCTGTTGGAACCACTGTTAATAATGCACTAGTAAAATAAAGCATTAATCAGAATGCAGCACCAAGAAGTCCAATGGCAGTTCAACACGTATTTCAATGTTTGTCAAAATATAATTATTGAATGGGCCAAGCTTAAAAGGAAGAAACAAAGGTGGAGAAAGCATGGTTTCATTCATGAATTGTATTTATTTGCCGGTAGCAAACTACACTTATGTAGGGTTGATGAACGAATTGATTCGTGACCAGATCATAGTCAGCTGGTATAAGACACTTCTCCAGCTTGTAGAAAGTCTGATGAAGATGTAACACAAGAAAAAGAAATGCAAATCTCCAGCAAACTGAACTTTAGAAATGGGAGCAAGATGTTCGATTGAGGGGAAACAGATATGCAATTGAAGAAAATATGAACAAAGAAGAAAGTGTGCAAAAACTGTAGCTCACCAAAATGGAAATGAAATATGTCAACTGGAAGAGTCTGTGATGTCATTCAAACTAAAAAAAAACAGGACCTGCCCTTTAAACCATGTCTCACTTCTACATTTCTAATGTAACTGTTGCATTCCAAGGGAATCGCTAAGATGTGCCTGGATTCATTGGTGGAGGAGTTAATCAAATAACTGAGATTTATGTCAATGTGTAAACACACCAAAAGGGCATTCGCAGGTAAACTTTTTTTTTAATGTAGCATGTTGTCAGGATCTGGGATACATAGCTTGAAAGTGTAGTCAGGACAGATTCAATAATGCTTTCAATAGGGAAGTGGATAATTACCTGAGGAGAAAGGACAATTAAAGGGCAGTGGAGAAAGTGTGGCGGACTGCGGTTAGCCCTGCTGCTCTTGTGGGGACCTGAGTTGTCCATATTGCCTCTTTATGTGCAATAACTATTCCACAGAGAATATAATTATTCTAAAATTTCATCATTCTATTTTAACAGAGGAACATTTCTTGACTGGATTCCAGTGTAATGGTTGAATCACATGCAGAGTAGGTCTGGGCAACTCCCTTTACATTACCAACCCCTTCACGTGATTTAAAAAATTGCTTATTTGCTTGTAATTTCAAGTCTGTGCGTGTTGTGATCAAGCTGTTCTTCGGCATCTTGCAATTCTCTCACTTGCATGAAAACATTAATTTGTTTATTTATGCAGTGTAAATAACAGACAAATCTGCATCATGTTTGTTGAGGACTGGTTTCAGATAATTAAGTTATTTTCTCGTGCATATTTTCTTTATCTTGAATGGTGCGCAGAGGTCATGTTTGAAAGGAGTGTTATCTGCTGATGGTTTCAGGAGCTGCTTAGAACTGTTCTTTGGTTGAAACATGCGTGAAAATGCCACCATCAAATTCGCCTGAGAAAACATTCACAAGTGTTTAATCAATGAGCTGTAATACTAAAGAGTCATTTAGTGCAGCTTCAACTCTATCTTCTGCTAGCATCTTCAGTACGAATTTGGTTATACTGTTATTGATGTTCCTTCTTACATAGGTTCCCGTCCATCAAATGTATCCTGGGGAACAATTTCTTCTGTTTCTTGCATGCAGTGAAATTGTGAAGTTTTTTTTTCTTCTCTTAAATGTTTCCCAATTATTTCTTCCATTGTTAAAGCAAATGGAAAACTCCCAGAGTAAGGGATGGCAGGAATGTTGCTTTTGTTTTAACCGTACAGAAAATCATATTGTATCTATAGTGTGACACATTCTATATTATTATTTAAAAATGAATTCTAAATCCTGCAAGATAAATTTTAATCAGCAAATATGTAGTGACTCTCAAGAAAGCAAATCTCTCTCTTACTCTCTGTTCTGATTGAAAAGGTTGGATCAAACTAACATTTATTGACAAACCTACTTACACATGAGAATAGCTGACGTGGGAAAGGGAAGCAGCCAAGTAAATGATTTTATCAACAAGATTATTGAAGGTACTTTGATGTGAATAAATTGCAAAGAAAATACATGAGATGCACTGATGGAAATGAAAGTCTGCTCTAATGCAGTGGATTGCCATAGAATCATTTTATCTCTAGTATGTGGGATAGGCCAACAGCTCGAAAGATAGGCTGCTTATTTTTTTCTTTCCTCTGGCTCATAGCATCTATTTTGGAATGAACTTTTGTTATCTCAATTTTTTTAACTGATGTGGAAGTTGAAATATAAAGGATATTCTGAGTTTGGGGTGCTGACGTTGTTTACATTTGTTGCAGAGCGCGGCAGAGGGCCAATTACTCTTCAATAAACTCTGGTTTGAATGTGAAATGCTGAAATGGGAAAATGATCCACTGCCCAGCTGTAAAACCCTTCACTGGAGTATATGAAAGAGTTTAATCTAGGTATGCGATATTCACATTTCCCAGCCGCAAAGCATACTAACATGACATTGAGGCCGCCTATGCCCAAGCTATGTAAGCATCAGTATCATTGCTTGTAACATATGCCAATGAATGCAAAACAAATGCTAGCAACCTTAAGGGCCTATTAAATGACCCATTACCACAGAGTGGAGAAAGTTCATTTAGTATTATTCAAGGTCTCCTTGGAGGCTAATGAGGGGTAGGTCTTCAAATTCGTGAAACAGACATCCCGATCAAGCTGGGAGGGACAGGAGAGAACTCCTGGCTCTGCAAAAGGTCAAATTGCCTCACACCCTCACACACTCCCCATTTTGGTATTCACGTGATGGCCACTGGTGAAGCAATGGACTGATATTGAAATAAAAATAAAAAATGCTGGACAAACTGAGCAAGTCAGGCAACGTCTGTGGAGAGAAATAAAATTAACATTTCAGGTCAATGATCTTATATTAGAAGAGGGTATTTTTAACTCAGTTGTCCAGGGAGATCCCTGCTGTACTTTCTGGAACCGATGTCCAGACTCATGTTTGCCTCCTGCATCCTGCTAGCCCTGCTGCCTCCCAGCGCCAGGGAATTCCAGCCTCAAGCTGTGGTTTCCACCCACAGTCCAAAAATGTGCAGGTTAGGTAGACTGGCCATGGTAACTTGTCCTGTAGTGTCCAGGTATGTTCAGGCTAGGGAGATTAGACATGGGAAATGCAGGGGATAGAGTGTGTGTTGGGCCTAGGTGGAATGCTCTTTGGAGGGTCACTGCAAATGCGATGAGCAGAATGGCCCCTATCAGTGCTGTCAGGATATGATTTTCCTTTACGTGGTCATCACAAGAAAATAAGCCTTGCCACCATGGACTGAACATACAACTAGAGGAGGAAGAGAATGATGAGGTACTGTAGGGAATGGAGGAAGCAGACAGCACATCCACTTTTTAATGGCTGACTGTGAATACTTGTTAGACTGCAATTTTGGTGAATAAAACCCAGAGTCCATTGTACAAAAGACTCATACCCTACAATCCCTCAATTGTCACATCATCCTTCTAGCCATATTCTAAAACACATCATTACAAAAAAAAACTCTATAACATTTTATTCAACAATACTTCCAATATTCATAAAAAACGCAGACGATCACCTTCATGCATTCTCTTCGTGGCTGTCTTTCAGGTACCTCTGCCTTTCTCACTGCTCCAACTCCATTCTTCACTTGTGATTGAAGCAGGTCCTGGTTGGATACTGCTGAACTTCAACATAGCAGATGGCAGAGGACCTTGTAGACCACCTTTGAGCAGTAATAGGACCGGAAGTCCTGGTCTCAGGCTGCAGAAACTCAGCATGTGCTGCAGAAGCCAGGACTTACAGATGGCAGGAGCTGAAGTGGTGGTAAGATGAATGCCGTTAACCTGAGGACTGGATTTATGTTGCATGTAGCTACTGCTATCTCCTTGTGCACAGATTCTTGCACTGTCCTGATCCCCTGCCATCCCTTTGAGCAATGAAGTCCATAGCCATGATGACAGCATACTGAGCTTGTAAGACAACAAGCTTCAATTTCCTGGGCTCAGTCTGAGCTGCCACAGCTGTAGGCGGTTGCTGCTGAGTGGAAGCCATGATATCAGCTGTTAGACATTGCATCATGGTTACGTTGCAAATGTTGTCATGAAGCACTGAGAGCTCTGCATGAATGCCATTTTGGAACTGGACTCTTCTGTTCTCCTTGGCATTGATAGTTAGCTATCTGGTAGGCCTACCAATGCACTATGCATCTCTGTGCATATACCCATTAGGCATTATCTAAATGCTGCTGCACCAAAGTCCTGAATCCACTTCAGCAGAACTGATGTGCAACTTGACTCTCCATAGAGTTGGCACCTGTGGCATCCTTTCTTATGGCTGGTTGCAGAGCATGTGTGCTCAGTGACTCACCAAGTGTAGATTCTACCTCTATACGACTTTCTAAAGTTAGCAAACTGTCGTTACTCAAGCTTGTAGCTACAAATGCGATGTTGAGTGCTGGCCTTTCTCCTTGATCAGTCACTTGCTCTTCACCTCCTGCACCAAATGACTGAACAGGCAGTGCCAGTTCTTGGATATCTGACAGCTGACAGGCAAGTTACAGGGATTTGGGACAAGCAAAGAGAAAAGTGAGAGCAGCTTGCGAATCAGAAGAGGCTGTGACGACAGAGAAGTGGGATATGCAAAAGTGAATTGAATGGGAATATACCATCATCACCAATGATTTAAGATCAGCTCCTGGCCAAGTGCTCATACATGGTCACGCCAGTGATCATCATCATTGGCTATATCATAGTGGTGAGGACTTTTCACTTTTGCTGTACCCCATTGGCGAGGCACTGCTGCTTTACATTCCTGGCCACCTTGCCTGCAAGCATGCCCGTGTGAATATTGCAATTGGATGATGTGAGAATGCTACGTGTGGGGGTGAGGTGAAGTGTATAAATGTTAGCTACGAATTGCGTTTGATAGAAACTGTTGGGAGGAGACAGAAGAGGAGAGTGATAAATTGAGCCTGGTGTGGCAGTGGAAGCTCATTTGTAAGGACATGACGTGTGAAGATGCATTCGCTGACCTTGACTATTTGTGTGAGGTCATTAAAAATTCATAGTATACACCAACTGGTCCCTCAGGGCTACACTGTTTGCATTGATTGAACATACAAATTAGAAACTGGACTAAATTACGCAGTCAATCTGGCCTGCTCTACCATTCAATAAGATTGTGATTGCTCCACATTCCTGCCTACTTACCCCCGATAATCTTTCACCACCTTTATCGAGCATCTATCAATATTCACACGGGCATGCTTGCACGCAAGGTGGCCAGGAATGTAAAGCAGCAGTGCCTCGCCAATGGGGTACAGCAAAATTGAAATGTCCTCACCACTATGGTAGAGCCAATGGTGATAATCACTGGTGTGACCACTTGGCCAGGAGCTGATCGTAAATCATTGGTGATGATGGTATATTCCCATTCAGTTCACTTTTGCATAGCACCCTTCTCTTGCATCCACTGCCTTCTCAGTAAATTCCTGTATGGTTTCCGAACAGCCTGAGGGAGGAGTTCCATCCTATCATTCACAAAGCCTCTTGTGCTTCATTAGAGAAAACTGGAAGACTTTCTGGTCTGTTTGTCAAGGTTCTTCCTGCTTATTAACAACACTCTCATCACTTAACTTCTATTCCAGCCAGAATGCATCGTGTCTTTAGAGGTTGGTCTAGCTTTAGGTAGTCCAAGCTAGCTTTAAATAGTGTTGACCTTGGACAAACTTGGGCTGGTGCTGAGATGTACAGGCAGTCAGCAGTACACTCCTTACTAGGTTTACCTTACTTACCACCATAATGAACTAGCAGTGCAGAAATGTGTTGCTGCCCACAAAACTTTCGTTAATTGCACAACATGATTCTTACTTTCATGTTTTGGGCTATCCAATTTTGACCTATAGAATTTATTTACCTGCAAAAGATAGATCACAAGAAAAACGGAGGGAATGCTAAGCTAAACCAGTTTCATAGATTATGATAATACATAAAAATGAATAATGCTCGGACTTTGTGAATGAATGGTTTTTAACATAGTTTCATTTTTTTTATTAGTAGCAAGCAAAAGCAACTTTATAATACTTTCTGAATTATAAATTATACAAATGAATAAAGATATTGTGCAGAAAATGTAAAGTCAATCTATATAATAGAGCTCCATTAAAAATGATCAGTGCTCCTGTATTTCATAAACACAGGAAGCAATTCTCTATCACAGTCAACTGACGCAGATTCACAAAATATTCTCTTACCCATGTCAAATTTCTGTTAATGTTCCCAACTGTTTTTCATTCCTCTGTTTGCAATATACTAAGTGTGATAGTTTTATCGAAACAATATAGCCTTTTATTCTTTGTACTGATTGACTTTGGCAACCAGCACCATGGAAAATCTGAACATGAAGTAACAATTATTCATGTGACAGTTATCTGTAAAATTAAGCTTCAACCCTTTTTAGTTTTTTGTGAAAAATATGTACTAAAATTAAACAGATAATGTACATCAAATGCTCACTTACCTACAACAAATGAACATTAGGAAATGCCTGATCCTTTTCACCTATTCCACCACATTTATGACAAGTATGAGAATCAGTTGTTTCTTCTAACCCCTGTGTATTGAAACAAAAATTACATGAATCATGATTAAAAAGTTTATTTTTCTCATATCTGTGACTGCAGTGCAGAAAATCCTTTATCATACTATTGATGGAAGTTGGGTGAAGGATTTCCAATTCATCCTTTAAGCTGCAGTGGACCGATATTGGAAAATAGCTTTCTGAAGCTCTTTGCTGAAATTTCTCATCATTCATTTGGTCGACAGCCCACTGGCAAATCAATTGAGTTTGGATTTTATCCAGCAAAATGTTGCTCTTGTATGCTAAGTGAGTAGGAACACTGTTTGCCTTGGAAGGATACCATGATGTTAAAATATAGAGCACAGAAAAGGCCCTTTGGCCCATCTGGTCTGCGCAAATCTATTTATACTAATCTCACTTGCCAGTATTTCTCCCATAACCTTGAATGTTATGACATTTCAAATTGCTTATCCATGTACATTTTAAAGGCTGTGAGGTTTCCTGCCTCTACTGCTCTCCAAGGCAGTGCATTCCAGATTCCTACCACTCTCTGGGTGAAACCATTTTTCCTTAAATCCTCTCTAAACCTCCTGTCCTTCATGTTAAAATTGTGCCCCTTGGAGGTGTGGTCTAGCTTTAATTGGTCCAGGCTAGCTTTAAGTGATGTTAACCTTGCGTGAACCTGGGACACTGCTGAGATTTGCAGCTAGTCCTTCTGTTGCCCTTCCTGCCCTTCACCTTAATACTATACCTTCTTTTGTAGATAGTGTTTTAAGAATAGTCAAGATTTAGGTGTCCTGTAGTCAGATATTCTCAGCTGTGCTTTATATATGGCCAAAATTGGAAACCTCCTAAATTAAACAAAAGAAATTAAGCAGTCCTTGAAATGATAAAGATAAGGTAGTTGTCTGCACTAGTTATTAAGTTTACATAAAATGATACATTAAAAAATGGAAATTGGGATGATTCATTGAAAGTATTAATTGAAATTGATTGTCCTATTTCCTTTAACATCCTTTTAGTTTACTAACACTTTTGTCTCAATGTGCTCTGGACAGTGTGTGACTACTTTCAGTTTCGGTGGATAACCGGTAATAGCAAATTAGTCACTGTAAGTAGTACTCATGGTCTAATCTATTGGCCTTTATACTCAGTTCTGCTTCCTTTTTTCCAGAACTGCAATGATCTTGATCAAACAACATCATTAGGTTTAAGAGTCCCTGCTCTATTTCTCGCTTAAGAAATTAGAAAGTAATTGGTAAGTCACTCTTTGTTCTCCCTTCCTATGTCTTAACTTGACTCTTTAATCTTTAAGAAATTAAAAATCTAATATATTTTTCAACAATAATAAATGCTGCATGCATTTAGGTGTGGATCCAAACTGACTCTAAACCAACGTGCACGCTTAGCTGAGCACATCAATAATTGTAATGTCAGAAAAGGAACAGCAGACATCGTTATAACCGACTTTTAAAAAATACTAACCTATCATATTTCATGTTTTTAACTAAGCTATCTGTTAATGTCACATTAAGACAATCAGACTACAAGTCTCAAAAAGACAATTGCAGTCCAAGTCTGTAAGGGGTGTGCATTGTATGTTCAAATTCTTCATAGAGACTAAGGGGTGATTCAAGGATATTTTGCAATACCTTTCCGATTTGTTAATAGGATACCATTCTGGTGATCATAATAAAAAGAAATCTAAGATAATTTCATTTCTTACAGAGGTGCTAAGGAAAATTCAATACCCAAAGGTTAATTACATTCATTGTTTTGCTAATCTATGCTTCAACTACTGATTAGGATTGAAATTGATTCTGAAGCTCCTTATAGGGATGAAGTGACATTAATCCAGTCTTTGTTGTTGAGAATGTATAAAATCCTACTAGTGTTGTGAAATGATAACGTATCATTACAGCAGCAGTCATCATTACGAGCATCCTTACATAGGCCATGCTTCCATGTCTTTATGTTTTCTGATAGTGAGTTAAAACTGGTCAAAATATTTGAATTGGAGAAAACAATTTTTTTTCAGATTTTGGAAGTCCATAATTTTTCACTTCATATTTGTTCCTTTTTTTTTAATGTTTCTTATAAAGAATTACATTGAAAGTATAGCACAAATGTTTTGTTGCTTCTCATATCATTAAGAGATATGCACATTATATCATCACCTGTTGTCATGAATGACTTCATTTATTTATTTATTGTCACGTGTTTTCAATGTAAAAATACAGTGAAAAGTGTGTATCTTCGCCGTACATACACATTAACTTAGAATAAGATAAGAAAAAAAAATAACTTGAGAGCCCAACTTTTCTTTCCACTGCTGCAGTCCCAGTCAGATCTTTCCAGCTCTTGTCATGTCTCTACCAGAGCCCCACTCTGGGTTTTCCAGCCCATGCCATACTACTGCCAGCTTCCTGCTCTGGGCTGCCTCACTGGCCCACTCTCACTGGCCCACTCTTGATCCGCCGCGTCCCTCCAGCCTATACTCAATCTGCCGTCGCTGCAGGACACAACCCAATCGTTCAGCTCCCGTCACATGGTTCCCAGCCGTGACCCAGCTCCTTCCCAACTCCTTAGGTAGGTAATTAAAAGGGGGTGGGATAGTGTTACTACACAGGGAGAGAGAAGAAGGGAGAAAAAAAAGGAAGGACAAAGAAAGAAAGAGAAAGAGAACCGGCGAGCAGAGTGGAGTTCCGACCGGAACGACGTATCCTGCCACACATTAAGATGGTATAAAGATCACAGACTCCACCTTAAATCAGATTGCTTAAAACATTAATAAAAGTACACTGCTCAATATAACTGAATACTTTATTTAAACCCCTGACACTGATATGTCTGTGAATATAATATTTGTATATATTACCCAACAGTAATAAATATCTGTAGGATTCCTTAAATACTATATTATCTACGCCTAGTTTCTTATGCTATGAGCTATAAGCATTATTGCATCAGGTAAAATTTCCTGATGGAGATAAAACACCCAGTTAGCAGGCCAAGGTTGTCTGTAAAAATAATCCATTCTAAGGTATTGGGAGTAGATATCTGGAAAACTAATTGAAGATCAGCTACATGACACTCTGAATATTGGAGAATTCAGACAATCAGCTGATTAAACATTTATGAGTGCAAGCGGCTGAACAGATTTGCAGATAGGCTATCGACCAGTCAGGTTAAAATTTAAGTTCCTTCTCAACAAAAGAAATTTCTAATTATCCCTTTACTTAGAAATAAAATGGCTGTAGTTACCAACCCAATACAAAAACAAAACTGCTTTTCTGTACTATTTATTTCTCTGTCCCTCTTACAAAATAAAGGACTTACAAACTGCCAATTACATTTTTCAGAAAATGGCATATGATCCCAAAAGCATTGCTCTTCTAAAATGGAGTACAGCCTGAAAAATGATTAGTGTTTTTCTAAAACTAAAAGTCTTACCTCTGTCCAGATCTCAATTGGTTTAACCAACATCTTTATCCAATTTGGCACAAGAGGCAAAAGAAGCCCATGTGATGTCATCATGCCTTATTTGGCATGAATGCCACCTACAGACTAGAACCTGCTACTACAAGCCTGCAATTTTTAAGCTGCAAGCCTATAGTTCTCAAAGCAACATTGATAATGTTTCCTCTAAATTGCTAAATCACACACCCATTCAGATTGCCTACTCAAACCAATCAGCAGGTTGATGCATTGTCTGCCAGTTCCAGAAGCTGCTGCTACTATGTATGGATCTCAGAAGTCCATACAGTGGCAAGAAAATTTAAAGGAAACACTCTCTCTTAAAGCGACAAAGGACAGTAGAGGAGCAGCAACAGGAAAAGAATAAAGGGAAACAAAACAAAAAGGAACAATAGATAGATGTAAAATTAAGTTTTAAAAAATCAAACACTACATTACACTCTACTTCTTAAAAAAGGGCAAATGCTGGACAATATCCAGTGACACCTTTATTGAATTTAAAGTATGCAACCTTTCAACACTATCTGCCAGGCATTTAAGGAGGTATGCAAATGTAAAAGTATTGATAAAATTCAGGGTCAATGAAGACAGAGATAAAGTTCAGAAGAAGGCCACGCTCTCCAGGTTAGGAAACTCATGTGCCATGCCAACATAATAAAGTGGTCAGAAGCTTTTATGTCCATTACCATCAAATGTCCAGAAAATGCGGGTTAATACACATTAACAACTAAAGTTGACTGAGAGCTAGACAACATACTACTCTGCATATAGTGGAAAACTTTTACCTCAGCAAGTGCTGCTCCATGGTCCAAGCTATGAAAGACCATCTCACAGTGTATAATGGATCACAAATTCTATGCATTGACACAATCACACTGCAGTGCAAATACACAAACTCATCTTATCTTTCCAAAATCTTCTATTTGGTAGATACCAACAATCCTGCAGTGGTAGGACTATAATTATGCATAGATCTTGGTTCTGGCACAATTCATGAGATTCAAATCACATTTCCTGTCATGAAACAGACCACACTTGATGCAAGTGAATCAGTCAACAATCTCACCCGTACCCCACAGCAGTTGATGCCAATTGCAATTTTAACAGTGATACAGTAAGTATCTTAAGGATGATGCAACTTCATTTCTTGATCCTCTAAGGAATACAGAACGCACATTCCAGAGAAGTTTAAAGTGACGCTGTGCCAGATAGAGTGAAATTATATGATTCACAAGTTCAATCACCACACAGGTAGGAGTAAAATATGTGAATCCCATTGCTGAGACAAGATATTCTGATACTGGAGGCAGTCCAAAGAACACATACTTAGTTGATTCTGGGTCTGGAAATATTTTTTTATGAGGTGAGGTTAACTTGGTCTGGATTGTACTGTTTGGAATTTAGAAGAATGAGAGGAGCCCTTATTGAAATATGTGTGATTTTTAGGGCTCTTGACAAAATAACTGTGGAGAGGATGTTTCCTCTTGTGCAAGAATCTAGGACCAAAGGATATAATCTCAGAATAATGGGCTGCCTATGTAAGACAGAGATGAGATGAGAAAGGATTATTTACCATAGGCGCTGGGTCATTAAGTGTATTCACAGCTGAGATAACCAGAATTTTAATATTATCAAAGGTCATGAAGATAAGGCAGGTAAGTGGAATTGAGGATTCTCGATCAGTCATGATCTCAAAGAATGGCGGAGCAGACTCTATAGGCCAAACGGCCCACTTCCATTCCTACATTTTATGCTCTTAGTCTAAACAAATACTAAACAGGATAAAGAGAATCTACAATGTTGCCCTGGATTGTAAAAATTCCTTTCAAGATATTCTCCCAACATTGTAGAAAAGGTATTTTTCTTGAGAGATTTGCTACATGAAGGATGTCCTCTTTGTATGGCAAGATGATCACCAATATATCTTTGATTCTCTCATGTATGTTCTGTCAGTGGAATCTTACCACCTGCAATACAGCCAGCCCAGGACAATTCTCAAAGTGATGCATCATAAAAAGGCTCAGGTAGAAGGCTTCTGCATGATGAAGATCCTATTGCTTCTTGTTCATTAGCTCTTCATCTGTGCAAACCAACTATTCCAAAATATAGCATGAGATATTAACTCTAGTGTTTGGTGTTATGTGGTTTCATGCAAGTTATTTGGCAATAAGGTTATTGTTGACACAGATCATAAGCAACTATAAATGATTTGTTGTAAACCACTAATCAATGCACAACCATGTCTCCAGCATTTACTAGTTAACATGCAAGGATATGACTTTGAAGTGAGATGTAAGGCAGGCACTATGATGATGTGTCTGACACATTGAGTAGATATCCCAACCCACGTAAAGATCAAGACAGTCCTCTTGATCTATATGTTGAATCTTCAGAGTATGAAGTTGAAGATATTCCCAAGATTAATCTGCTCCAGTTTGGCCAAAGCCAGAACAGATGCAATCAGCAATTGTTAAGGATGAGCAACTACAAAACTGGCAAAAGGTCATTATCCAGAGATAGCCTGCCAGTTTTGAAGAAAGACCAGAGAAGATGAATCCATTTTGGCCACACAGAAATCATGTTAATTAATCCCAACTCTTCATTTTCAATGGCAAGTATTACTCCAGGGATATCATGTGCATATCACACCTGGATCACTTGAGTATTGAATGTACAGGACAGCAAGCATATCATTCTGTGTGGTAACCAAGGCTGAATCAGGATATTCAACAACTCATGAATGCATGTGAGACACAACAAATGTATCAACCCCAGCAGCAGAGGAAGCCTTTATAACTACATGAGTATTGATCCTGTCCTTGGACAAAAGTAGCAACTGACCTATTCATAGTAAATAGGGAAGATTGACTTCTTTTGATAAATTGTTTTATTCAATTTTCAGTTACTTAGCAATGCATTGAGCATGACCATTGTTGACACAATGAGATCTACTTTCAGTTTAATTGGTATCCCATAATGAATATTGTCTGATGATGGAGTGACATAACTCATAAATCATTTCAAGACATATTGCCCAAATAGGGGTCAGGCAATGAGTTACTTCCTGCAAGATTCCTCTAACCTGCTCTTACAGCCACAATATTATATCACCTGTCCAGTTTAGATTCTGGTAAATGGCGAGCCCCCAGAACATTGACAATGGGGGATTCAGTGATGGTGATGCCATTGAATGTCAAGGGGCGATGGTTAAATTCTCTCTTGTTAGAGATGGTTATTGACTGGCACACATGTGGCTTGAACCTTACTTGCCACTTTTTCAGCTCAAACCTGGATGTTGTCCAGATCTTGTTACATTTAGAGGCAGACTGCTTCAATATCTGAAGAGTTGTGAATGATATCGAACATGATGCAATCATCAGTGAATGTCCCCAGTTCTGATCCTATGATGTAGACAGGATCATTGATGAATCGGCTGAAGATGGTTAAGCCTTGGATATTACGTTGAGGAGCTCCTGTAGCAATGCCTTGGTGCTAAAGTAACTGTCTTTCAATAATGGTCACTATCTTCCTTTGTACAAGATTATGCACCAATAGTGGAGAGTTTTCCCCCGACTCCCATCGAATCAGTTTTGCTACAGCTGCTTGATATCACGTTTGGTCAAATATATCCTTGATGCCAAGGGCTATCACTCTCACGTTACCTCTGAAATTCAGCTCTTTTATCCACGTTCAAACTAGAGCTGTAATGAGGACAATTGTCAAACCTACAAAGCATTACAATGAAGTTTATGTTGTATGTCTTGCCTTGTCTGTTTTACCTGTGGTTTTTTTTAAGTTATTGAATTGAACTCTGTATATATCTGTAGAGGATAGGTTTTTATCTTTGAAAGAAGAGAATGTTGAATAATGTCTCACATCAAACAGATTCTTTTAAGATACATAGTCATGACATCATCACTGTATCATAACATGTGAACTGATGTCATAAAGATCACAGACTCCATCTTAACTCAGGTCACTTGAACCAATCTAATAGAAGCATGGTGCTTTTTGTAACAGAGTAAATTAATGTAAGCCCATATACTGGTGTGCACTATGTACATATTAGCCTGAAAAGCTGTTGATTTCTTTTAACTGCACATTATCCATGCCTAGTTTCTTATGTCTAAAGGGATGGCATAAGCATTGCTGCATCTAGTAAAATATCCTGCTGGAGGCAAAGTCAACATCAATAGAGATGGCCATCAGTCCAATTAGTCTGTGTGAATGTTTGCAAGGAGTCACTTATACTGGCCCAAATCCTTTACTCCCTTTCCTTCAGTTACCTATTGGACCTGTTGCTATACATATGGATACTCTTGGGTGTGCAGTGAGTGCATATTATTCCAGATTGGGATTTTTCACCTCCTGATTACTATTCATTTTTCATGATGTTTTTATGATATTTTACAGTCTCAGAAATTTGTCATCAAATAGGCAAATCTGGTGAATTTAAAAAAAAAGACTAAAGTCAGTGATTACATAAACCCGCCAGATGCATCCAGCTAATATATTTTGGTACATTCAGTTATTTTTGACGTGTATAACAGAAAAGACTGTGGCATCAGACAAATTCCAGCTGTATCCTTATAACGGCTGCAAACAACTGCTTAAATAAAACTAATGCACAATCGTGTCTGTAGTATGCATGTGCACTGATTCAATGTTCAGTCTTATTTCACGGCTACGGTTTTTCTTCTAACTACTGCCTTTTCCCTGTCCATCCAGTGTTTTTCAAGGTGACATTCAATTTACCTCAAAATACTTAAAATCTAGATATAATAAATGGGTCTTTGGGTACTTGCTTGGGATTGATATTGTCATGCGGCTTGTGTAGAGACGAGGAGAAATAAAATGGATTTTCCAGCAGAGGACTAGTTCATCATTCTAGTCGACACTTGTTATTGATCATTTTTCTATTTGTTTGCAATTTTGCTGTCACTGATTGTGCTATGGTTCTAAATCTTGAAATGACTTGCATGCTGTTTGGATGGAGCTTTATTGGGCAAATAAACTTCAAATGTTTCATTTGGCACTTTGATTCATTTTGATTTATTGCAAATTAACAGCTTCTTTCTCATTTCATCAAACATTATTGTTCGATTTTTGCCAAACTTTTCTATCACTGATTCACTATATATACATAGTAGATATAATCTTCTGGTATTGTGGAAAGCTTTTATTCAGGTTAACATAGTCTTTTCCCAATTTTCTCTATATGGAGACATTTTGATCTCTGAATCAGAGCATTTTGTGTCCATCAGAGGTAGTTTACTGGAAAGCCTTCGCTTTGACAGATGACGGCTGTTACCCTGTTGTGTCTTCTTTGTTTTTCTCACCCACACCCTCTGCTCATGCCTCATTCATGCAGTGGCTGGATTTTAGCTGTCTCAGTTCTTTGATCTTCTCCCCATATGTCTTCATTTTATGCCTTTCTTTATTTCAATCACTTTCCTGAAAGGAAATGTCCGGCTGATGAAACATTCCACCATAAATGTAAACCTCTCCTGCTCTTTCAGATGCTGACCCACCAACAAACCATTTCTTATGTTTGCTGTTTGTCAGTACTTCACAAATGTCGTGATGATTCCATTTGCGCTGCGGGATTACACTGTGAGGATCAGTAGCACCCTCTCAATATCTCTTTTCATTTATTCTTGCTGAACATTGTATATGTTTTTCATTGTGACTATTATTGACATTATTGTGTTGTTCAATAATTGTTTCTTTATGATAAGAAAAACATTCTGCCATACCTTCTTACCAAAGCCGTCACTGGAAAGATATATCAAGTGAATTTTCAAAGCTCCATGGCCAATTCTGTTCTCTAAATCAAGCAGAAAGAGACACAAAATCATTTATGAGCAGATGCAGAATAAGCTTTGAGATTTCTTCTAAAAGTTATTAGAAAACAGGTTAAGTTCACAGAAATTATAGACTTGATATAACACAAGGATTATTAGATCTGTGCTTCAATTTGTTTATATCTGAAAATATCTCCCAAAGGCTAAACAAAGCAGTTCCTGGGGGAAAAAAAAAGAAATATTTGTCACTTGGGCACAGACCTACACAGATTTATGGAGGAGGTACTGCAGGAAGAATGAATTTGTATTGATGTAGCAGCTTTCAAATTTTCTCATAGCACTTTGCAATGAATAATCTACTTTTGAAGTTTAGTCACTACAGACAACAAGGTTCCTTTAAACAGGAATAAAACAAATTACTTGTTAAACTTTTATTTTGAGTGTCATTGCAATCTGATCTGCATATTTCAAGGCTCTTCCTCCCTGTGAATAACCTTCTCAAGGGTCTAAGTGATTATTAGGTGGCAGTGCAAGAGCAGAGGAGGTAAGTCACTGCTCCTTATTTTAATTCCTGCCCTCTTATCTGGATTTCCAATTGGGGGATCAGGGGTCAGAGACAGTTAAAATTGTCTCTATTGAATCATAGATATTTTTAATCAGTCTGTTCAGACTATAATGACACACTTCTGGAACAGTTAGGACTTGAACCTGGACCTTTCAAGCCCAGAGGTAGAAACATTACCAATGTGCCACACAACCCCACCCATCCATTCAGTTATAAACTTTTCTCAAGGAGAGTCTATTCCCTGACATTACCATTTGATTCAATTATCTATGCAGATTTCCCCAAGTTCAAAAATCATTGTGTTCTTAAACTTGGTTATTGTCATCAGGATGTATCTTTCTAATTCTCACTTGATCCCAACCAGGCAGTAATCTAATTTTCAGATTGGTTCTATATTAATTCAAATTTTCTCATCAATTTTAACTTTACTAAATTCCTCCTTTCCCCAACTTTGTGTTGACTCTTTCCAAAGTACAGTCCCATTGGAATGCTCCAATATTTTATTTGAGTAGCATTATTTCAGAGTTTTATCAATGGCGATCAGAAACTGATCTGAATATAGAGGTGATTATAATCAAGATTTAATTCTGTCCTCACATAATGTCTATGCTCATGAATTTTTGTGTGTGTTTGTTGTTGGAGGGTGGGGGGAGGGCAGTATGGTTGGATTGGCCGATTAGGGTGTGTAACTCTCACTGTTCTTCCATCCTTAAGTGAGATCGGTCTAGTGACCATCAACATCATGCTAATTTCACTGATCTAAAGTCTCCATCTAAAACCTAAAATCTTGGTGTTGTAACGACTGCTTGAATTAGGTTTATCTGAATTTTTTTTAAAAAGTCATCATTCATAGAATTTCTCAGAGCAATAGGATTTATCCTAAATGATATCATTTGCATACTTGACTTGGGGAGTACATTAGCTCAGTTGGCTGGAGAGCAGGTTTGCAATGCAAAGTAAAGCCAACAGCATGGGTTCAGTTTCTGCACTGCTGAGGTTACCATGAAGGACTGATCTTCCCAACCTCTCCCCTAACATGAGGCATAGTGACCCTTAGGTTAAGCCACCGCAATTCATGTCTCTCTCTCTTTCTCTAGAGAGATAGCATTCCCATGTTCTAGTTGAACTGTGATGACTTTACCTTTTCACTTGTATGTTTTGACTTTAAAACTGTCATTCAAATTTTGTCTATATCTGAGTGTCGAAAACTGATTTTTGTTTTATCATTCATTCACTCGTAAGACCAGCATTTATTACCAATCCCTAACTGCCCAGAGGGCAGTTAAGAGTCAACCACATTGCTGTGTGGTCTGGAGTCACACATAAGTCATACCAGGTAAGGATGTCAGTTTTGTTTTCTTCCCTAAAGGACGCTAGTGAACCAGATAGTTTATTTTTGTTGCCCTGACAAGGGATTCAAGGTCATCTTAATTCCAGATATATAGTGAATTCAAATTCTACCACCTTCTGTGACAGGATTTGAACCCAGGCACCCCAGAACATTGCCCAGATCTCTGGATTAACTGTCCAGTGATAACACCACTAAACCATTGCCTCCCCTTATACAATGAAAGAGTTAAAACAACTGGCACTTATCAAATATTGTAGTCACAGGTGGGATATGAAGACGCAGCTCAGGATATTATACTTGATACAGATTAGAAAATGAATCATCTGCCCTTGGTGGCTGAGAGAGCAAGTGATAATCATGAAGCAAAAATCCGTACATCCAATGTGATTGCGTAGGAGCTGTACAGCCAAATGATAGTAACATCACTACAGTAAAAATAAAGGTTTAGAAATAATCCATTTCTGTTCAGGAATAAATGAAATGTAATTCATGGATGGATAACGAGTTCCCGAAGAACAAGATTTGTGTTCAATTACAATAAAACATACGTGAAATATCCAAGTTGAAAAATCTCATCAAAGCCTACCTGTAACAATACAGACAAAATATAAGTGACAGTGTACAATTAAGCTATGAAAATTAAGCTTCAGTATTACATATCCCTTAGTTGAGTGAGTGAGTTTTCACGTGTCTGAATTACAACATCAAATCTCCACCCGACATGATACGTTCATTTCATTCTTTAGCAATTCCAATCACACCGCAAGCTAAATGTCCTCCAGCATTTCTTGTTTAAGAGTTTTCATCATTTCCACCTTTGCCCAAGTCATCTTCCTTCTCGTGAACCACAAGGCGAAATGATCCCGAAGGACTCCACTATCCTTAGCAATAAAACTGACCTAATAACTGGTATCCAAATAAATATAGTATCTCAATATACAGAATTTGATTCAAGCCTTATTGTTTAGACTGATGGAGCTAGATTTGCTGTTTCCAAGACCCAGATATTTATTTTGCATACTCTTAATGTTTAACATCTTCTGCCTGTCTATCCCTCGGGTGAGACAAAATAGCTACACAGGAATATCAAGGCTCAACCCTCTAATTATGCAGCATAGTATCTAATGTGCTATGTTCCTCAGTCTGCCAGCAAAGGAGCAGATTTTCATTAAATGATGCATTATACAACAGTCCATGCATTAAACAGGGAGTCTAATGATGATTAATAGGGAAGTGTGCCTCAACAAGCAATTACTCTTCAGAAAAAGCTTTATATAAGCCTATGATTAGACAGTTTTACTGAATGCATCTCATTTGTATCAGAAAGGTTTTTGTGAACATATTACACTGCATCTCCAACACTTGGATCTGTTTGAACGCCTGCATTTGATTTTCTGCTTTGTCAGAACTGATTTTGTTGAATATATTGCAGTATACACAAATAACAAAGAGACAAATGACCAATTTAATTCCTTCAACCAAGGCCACACTTTTCAGACTCCTATCTTTTACACACTAGAATACAAATTGCATTCTCATTTTGATCTATTTATAGTCATAGACTGTTAGAACTAGAAATCTAATTAAACGTGAGTTGTCCATTTTAACGAATGAATTTAGAAGTAGAAATGAATGTGAAATCCTTCAATAATGTGCCTGCAGTTCTATGAGAATCCTACTTGTTTTTCAAAGACTTATTGATGCAATCGCCTTACTTTCCAGAATAGGATGAAGTCCATGTCAATCCTATGTTTATATTAGACGACTTAAAGTTGCAACAAGACACTGTATTAGTCTTATGTTATTAGCTGGTACTAGAACTGTACTTGCAACTCAGAATTGTAGCTAATGAGCACTTGTTTATGAAACGTTTGCAGGAATCTTACAAGTGTTTGAGCAATGTAATACGTAGCAGAATCAGAAGAGAAGTCCAACATGGGTTATCTTGACATCAGTACCAAATTGCTGTACCTTTTATGTATTTGCCACACAGAAAGTTGCCAATGAAAGCAGACCAAAGCTTGTTAAATGTCTTATCATTGACTTAACTTACCTCATTAATATTCAGCTTCCTAGCTTACCAATTGCACTGAACAAGGTAGTGTCAGGAATTACCCGGTCGATCATGGAAGCCAACCTTTCATCCATGGACCCTTTTTACACGGCTCGCTGTGTGCCATGGAAAGGTGGCCAACATCATCAAAGACCCATCACATCTTAGTAATGACCTTCTACAACCAAGATACAGAAGCCTGAACACACGCACAAGCAGGTTCAGGAACACCTTCTTTCTGGCCGTTATCAGACTGTTGAATGTACTCAAGTAATGTAACCTGCTATGTAACATGTATGCCTCTAAGTCTTTTTGATCTGTACACCCTTTGCTTGCTGTGATCTGCCTATACCACTCGTAAACAAAGCTTTTCACTGTATTTCAGTACACGTGATAATAAAATCAATCTTCACATGAATATCAGAGGTACCTGGCAGATATATTTAGCTGCTGGCTGTGTTCTGTGTTGTTTAGCACCAAATAGCATCTCAGGGCGTGATATATGGGGAACCAGGTATACACACCCCTTGTCCACGGACACTGGCATCGGAGATTTGCTAATCCCTCATGACCCATTATGACACTGCCCCAAACCACTTGCAGGCCTTTCGAGAAATACAGGTCTGTTTTACAGACTGCATTAACCATTAACATAGAAAGGCTGTGGCAGGGACACTGTGCATTCAGGGACAAGCACCAACACATGGTTTGGATCAGGCTGCATCTAAGAGTTGCTTGATTGCTGTCTTAACACTTGCTCACTTAGTGCCTAACTACATGCCTGTAGCATTTATCCTTTGCCTTACCCTGCCTCATAATGCACGGGCCTCAGTCCAGTCAAGGGTAGGTAGCTGTTAATCAGGAGGTTCTGGTACAATGAGTCATCGGCATAGTCCAAAGACAGTCCAGATATGGTCCTTCATCAGCTTGGGATGCTAACCATTAGGGAATCATCCAGTGAATGAACAAGGATCCGTTCTATTGGGTATCAGTAATCAGAGGAATGACATAATGTCAGTTGGGTAGCTACAACAATAGCAGTCAGGCTTCTGGTCAGTTGTATCTATGGTCTGCTTATCAACGTCAGTCAATGATTTGGGGAGAATACAGCCCTGTGGAGAGAATGTTGCTAACATTCCAAGCATTAGATTACAAGGTTTTCATAAATTAGATGTGCATGCCCTGGAATTTAGAAGGTTAAGGAGTGATCTGATTAAGATTTTTAGAATTTGAAAGAACTTCCTGGAGTAAGAAAATTTTATCCAATCAGCCTAGAACAAGAGGATTAAACACAAAATCAGAGCCAGACCACTTTAGAGAGATGCTAGGAGGGATTTTTTTTCAAAGAGAGGATGGTAGAAATATGGAAGTCCTTTCTACAAAAGGAATATGCTAACTGATTTTAATATTTTTGTATCTGAGACCGACAGACATCTTACTGGGCAAGTATGTAAAAGGATATGGTGCTAATGAAGGCAGATGAATGGAATTATCAGAGTCCTATCAGGTCTCATTGAATGCATTTTCGACTCCAGAGCTTGAATGGCCTACCCAAGTTCCTGTTTCTTTAAAAAAACTATAAGATCTCTGATGTTCACAGGACACTCCCTTGATTGATGTTCATCCTTCCTACCTTTCAAAAAAAGTTTTTGAAGTTTCCTTACCTCACTGGCCTACCTAAGACGGCCCAGTGTTTTATGGCTGTGTGAGTGGATTAAGATCTTTAATTACCAGCAGTTAAAGGTTTCAATAGACCTAAGGGCATGCAGGCAACCCAGTGGGTAGGCCCTGTACACACCCTCTGTATTATCGGGAACAGGTCAGGAGGTGGACGGGACGGAAGTGGACTAACCACCTAAGATATTTTACGTAGCCCCACTGAGAGCAAGCTTGGTGTGGGCAGTAAAATCTAGCCCTTCATCTCAAAAAACATCACAGAATTCCAACGTCTAAAGCCTGTTATCACCATGGTGATAAGAAAATAGAAATCTCATAGATGTAGCTCACACCACCATCGTTGCCTAATCCCCAATCCCCATCCCCCATCCCATCATAATTTTAAAGCTATGCCTTATACAAATTATTACGTTGTAAGGCATTTCAGTGACCCATATTTCAATGTTAAATTGCTCATCACAGATATTACTTTTTTGCAACTGATGTTCTTTATTTTATGATTCTGTTAGATCTTGGATAATTTATTGCCCTGATTGAACTGGTAAAGCACAGTTAAATATGTTAAAGGAATAACACACTAGCATACACTGCACATGTTAAGCCATTTTGCTGGTAAACACAGTTTACCCTGATCCCAATTTGCTGAAATTTACATTCCAAGTTAAATCTGTGAATGGAGTGAAGAAGTTAATGTATTTCCAGAAGTGTACAGTCATTCATTTGAAGTAAAAGAATTTGTCTGGAATGCTGTACTCAAACATTTTTAATGTTGAAAGATCATAAACAATATTGTTTCCACAAAAAACAGATATTTCAAATGCTCTAACATCATTTTGACTAAAATTGAAACATTCCAAAGATTTTGAAAATGAAAAGCTCATGCGCACTTAACTTTAATCTTGAAATGCTAGATTGGGGAAGCAATGAAATTCAGGAACAGAAAATGTATATGTCTCTTGCCATAGTTTTACTAATATGATGGATTTCAAGATATGTTACATGTAAAATCTTTAAATATTTCAGGCTTGTCGTTATTTTTAAGCTTTGATAAAGGTGAGTAACTTCATAGGAATGAGTAACGTCCAACACTTAAGAAACTAAAACACTTTTTCTGATACTAACAACACAGTGTGGAGCTGGAGGAGCACAGCAGGCCAAGCAGCATCAGAGGAGCAGGAAAGTTGATGTTTCAGGTCGGGACCCTTCTTCAGCCTCTGATGCTTCCTGTCCTGCTGTGCTCCTCCACCTCCACAATGTGTTATCTCTGACTCGAGCATCGGCAGTTCTTACTATCTCTGGTCTGATACTGTTTTTCTCCTCTCTAGCTCAGGAAAAGGACAGGTGGAGTGAATTGGAGGCCCGCTGTTTGCTTACTGGAGATAGAATATTCGCAGTTTGAAATAGCATTGCTGCACTTACTGTTTCCATGCTGCTTTCTCTGGACCCATCAATGGCAAAATTAAAGAACTGACTTTTGACTTCAGAAAGAAAGGAGGAGAACACGTGTCCATCTACCTCAATGGAACTGATGTTGGCAAGGTGGACAACATCAAGTTCCTTGGAGTGATGATAACTGACAACCTGTCCTGGACTTCTCATGTAGATGCAACAATCAAGAAGGTGCAAGAATGCCTCTTCTTCTTCAGGCAGCTCAGGAAATTTGGTGAGTCCGTAAGATCCATCACCAACTTCTACAGATGCACCATTGAAAGCATACTGTCTGGGTGATAGCGGCCTGACAGGGCAACTGCTCTGCCCGACACCGTAGGAAACTATAGAAGGTTGTGTGCATAACCCAGACCATCACGGAAGCCAACCTTCTATCCATGGACTCTATTTACGGCTTGCTGCTGCAGAAAGATAGCCAACATCAAAGACTCCTCCCCACCCCAGTAATGTTCTCCTACAACCTCTTCCATCAGGCAGAAGATACAGAAGCCTGAACAAATGCACCAGCAGGTTCAGTAACAGCTTCTTCCTGGCTGTTATTAGACTGATGAATGAACTCCCTAGCCTC
This sequence comes from Rhincodon typus, assembly GCF_021869965.1. Taxonomy (NCBI): domain Eukaryota; kingdom Metazoa; phylum Chordata; class Chondrichthyes; order Orectolobiformes; family Rhincodontidae; genus Rhincodon; species Rhincodon typus. The sequence goes on from NC_063349.1 coordinate 40,140,664, forward strand.
AAATAATGCTGATCTTGCTAATGTTGGTCTCGCCTTGCACATGCCCTGCGCAAAGTTACCTGTATGCCTCTGTGTAAGTCTTTTTGATCTGTATATCCTTGTTTACTATGATCTGCCTGTACTGTTCATAAACAAAGCCATTCACTGTACTTTGGTACATGTGACAATCAATCAATCAAGCAATCTTGTGACCTTCCACTTGGAGGTTCAGTTCTCCCACTGGACCCAGCTGAAGAATCATCAGTGATTGTATAGTGGGTTTTAATTATGTATTTAGGATCCCAAAGATATTTTGAGTGAGAATTGGTGGACTGTACACTCAGCAGTGAAGCAGATAAGTCCCAAAACAAAGTGCAGAATTATTTTTGTAAGCAAAAATGTTCTTCTGGATTCCCCAGGAATTGGTGTGCATTGCTGTCACCCAAGTCCCCCACCATTTCTCACTCACTAATTCCTAGACTTTCCTATATTGTATCTGCTCAAAGCAATGTTGTTAAAATTGCCAAGTCACTGATGAGCTTTATACTCTAAAGAAGTGTCCCAGTGCAGCTCTCTTGCTCTAAGTAGATGCAATATTGACAGGTTTGGGAATCAGTGAGAATGAATTGTTGAGGGGAACGTGGGTTATAGCAATATACATTATTCTTCATGCTGGTATGACTTTCCTGAGGTCTAAAGTTAGGTGTAGCATTGCAATAAAGAAATCTTGTTTGATGCCATGCACTTCGGATTGATGCCCTATTGGTGCAACCCATAAGACTGTTGGATCTGCAATAGTGTGGTAATGTGCTGCTTGATTTATGTTCCATTCAGCATGTATGACCCAAAAGGGTCTGGCTATTGTGTCCTGTTGTCAGATATGATGTTGCAGGTCAACTGTACAGACTGAATACTGCACTCATTACAATCCACATGGGCACACTTGAGGGATCCTTCAACGGCCTGAGAGTTGAAAACTTAGAAACGGAGACATTAACTATTAGAAATTAGGCACATGGATAGTAAATGAACCAAGGGTGCCATAGAATCTTGTGAGGGTGTAAATGTTTATTGTGTTGATGTGGTTGTGAATCTGGCACACCTCGCACATTCTCACTGTCTTCACTATCATTGTTGATTCCCAGCTAATACACAGAATCACTTGCCAGGCGTCATGTTCACTCTATGCCCAACTATCCCTGGTGTAGCTGTGACAGTATGTCCTGGTGAAGTGCTTCAGTTGTAACCAACTGGTTTCCTTTGAAAATTGCCCTGCTTGAAATACCCAGGTCTTCTCCGTATCACCAAATACAGTTGAGTCTGTCTGGCATCTGTTGTATCTTATTGAGATAGAAAAGATCCTGAGGTGACTTGACAGATCAGATGTTAAAAGAATATTTTCCTTTGGTAACATTAGAACTAGGAGCCACAATTAAAAATATGGATCTTTTGTTGTATCTGTGTCAGTAACAGTCTGAAATGGTTAATTTCATTGCCTTTAAGATCACGCTAGACTTGCAGAGAAAACATCTTTGAAACAGTGAGACCTTACATCTGTTCTTCTACAAAGACTCTGTAACAATATCAATCACATGCAATAAACTAAATTTTGTTAAATACAAGAGACTCTTCTAGTTAGACTAGGAAGTGGTTTTCCACTGGACACTAGACCAAGGAGGCCATGAAGTTTCCTATACTTAAAGAGATAGTGATAGCAACTTTAATCATTTAGGGGAGGTATTATTGCTAGATAATAACACAGGCAATTTTATGGGGACCTGGGTTTAAATCCCACTTTGGCAGTTCATGTAGTTTGAATTCAATTAGAAATAAACTCTGGAATTAAGAGTCTAATGAAGATCACAAAACAATTATTAATTATTGGAACAACCCATCTGGTTTACTAATACCCTTTAGGGTAGGGAACTGTCATCCATACCTGGTCTGGCCTACATATGACTGCAGACCCACAGCAATGTGTTTGACTCTTAACTGCCCTCTTTACAATTAGGGATGTGCAATAAATGCTGGCCGAGCCAGCAATGCCCACAGAATGAATAAACAAAAGAGTAACAGCTCATGCAGCTGAGTGAACTGGTAAGCCCATGCACCTTCTTCCACTAAAGACAGAAATGAGAAAGACAGTTTTCTCTCAGAGACCCATGGGTTTTTGGATCTCTATTGTCTTGAGAATAGTGAAGATAGAGGCGTTGATTAGTTTTCAAAAGTGGTGGTAAATAGATTCTTGAGTGATAAAGGAGTTGGATGTTACCAGGAATAGATGTGAATTTGGAGTTGAGACTACAATCGATCAGCCACAATTGCATTGAATGTTAGAGTAAGCTGAAGGGACAGAAATGGCCTATTCCTGCTGCCAATTCACTAGCTTGTATTGCATTAGGTCAGGCGTCTATAATAACTTTCAATGGTGCCGTCAGGTGTAGATCATTTGCTGTTTCTTCTGTTGTTGGTTGCATTTGTGTTGACCAAATCTCATCAGATTGAACTTAAGGATATCTTGTGCTTCAATGCCTTTGTAATTCTAGAATTCTGCACTTCCAGAATTTGTAACTTACATTGTGTGCCATTTGACTACCTGGTTTATGACGAACGTCAAAGTCATATCCCAGTATTCTTACAACAAATCACTAGTGGCTTGTGCTAAATAATTTCCAATGGTATGTGATTGATTCCTACAATGAATCATTTACTGAATAGGTACATGTGAAATCATATGATGCTGAATACTAAAGCAAGGGTATCACACTTTACAATTGAATAATTGAATTGCACTTGCAACAGACCTTTGGAACCACATAGCATTGGTTTGCCAGCACGCATGATGCACACTCCTAACCCTTTTTGAATGTGTTGACTTGCAAGATTGTCTTTTTCATTGGATCATAATTACGTAGAGTATGCTTATCTTATATGTGACTTTAAGATGTTTTGTTTCTTGTCCTACCACAATACAGAAGACAGAGATAACACAGTGTGGAGCTGGAGGCACACAGCAGGCCAGGCAGCATCAGAGGAGCAGGAAAGTTGACGTTTCGGGTCAGGATCCTTCTTCAGAAAATGGAGGAGGGGGAAGGGATGCTGCCTGGCCTGCTGTATTCCTCCAGTTCCACACTGTGTCATCTCTGACTCCAGCATCAGCAGTTCTTACTGTGTCATAATATGGAAGGCCCCTTCTTAACAGGTCTCTCAAAACAATGATGTTTTCTTGGCAGGTCTTGGTATGTATAGTATACTTTACATGTGGGTTTCTGACTGCTAAGCTGTCACATTTGCTCCTGCATTGACTTTGGCTTTGTTCGGGTATAGGACTTTGTCGACATATTGCATCATGTTCACAAGGAAAATTTGTTTTCTGGTTGTAGGTAACTGTACTCTGAATTTTCACACTTCTTGTCTCTGTGGCCACTAATCCCACATATCAGCTTGTATCTATTGGGTGTCTGTCACACTGCCTGTCCTTGCCGAAAGCATGCTGCATATACTTTTTGTTTGGTTGCATGTAATTGTAATCTCTGGTTGCATTTCTGGAACAAGATTTCTTAAACAAAAGACTGCTGCATGACTTGCAAAGATCTTGGAACTCAGGACAGATTCACAGTGGATGCAACAGACTGAACTTCCTACATGGCTGGCATGCTTTCTACATCCTGGTTACTATATCAAGACTAGTATCTGCACCTAGTGCCTGCAGGTGTTGTTGTCTGGCCATTTATAGTTTTATAGTTTCAACCATATTTGAGCAACACATTGATACTGAGACCTTTCCTTTCTCCAAGGAGTCTTTTTCAAAAACTTTAATTGGCTTTGAGATATAATTTGCTCTATTATCAAATCAGACAGCTCAGTTTCCAAGAAATCACAACCTTTGCCTTTGTCACAGCATCTCCTGAGGAAATGATTAATTGGTTCTTGCGGCTGTTAGTGTAACGCATCAACTCTAGGCAGTGAATTCTGAAGCTCACCTTCATAAAAGCTGATCCTCCAGTCTATAGCTTAATAGAGTCTTTCTGACCCTCCTGAGCTTTATATGAATAATCCTAGGGATGAATGGCTTGTCATGAGGAGCTGTTGAGGATCCTCAGTCTATACTCAAGAAAGTTTAGATGGATGAGGGGGGATTCTAATAGAATACTGAGGGGCCTGGATATGGTGAATGTGGAGATGTTTCCACAAGTAGGAGAAACTAGGACGTGAGGCATAGACCTGAGTGAAGGGACAGCCCTTTAGAATTGAGATGTGGAGGAATTTATTCAGCAGAGGGTGGTTAATCTATGGAGCTCATCACTGCAGAAGGGTGTGGAGGCCAAGTTATTGAGAGTATTTTAGACAGTGATAGATAGGTTCTCAATCGGTAAGGGGATCAAGGGTTACAGGGAGAAGATAGGAGAATGGGGTTGAGAAACATATCAATCGTGATCAAATGATAAAACAGATTCGATGAACTGAACGTCCTAACACTGGTCCTATATCTTATGGTGTTAAATGATGGAGCAGGCTTGAATAGCTTACTCCAGCTCCTAATTTATGTGTTTGTACACATTGATAGTATCAACCACCAAACTCCCTGGCATGAATTGGAAAGCCACAGATGTCTTAACCAAATTTAGGCCTTTTAAACAAAGGATGCAGTTATTCCTTTTAGATGTATCAATTACTGAACTAGATTTTTAAAAACGGTTAAAATAAAGAAAACCAGTGTAAGTGGAGTAATGCATAGGCCTGTCTCAGGAGGTTCAGAAAGACTCTATAAGGTATAGAATAGACAGGAGGATCAGCTTTTATGAAGATGAGTTTCAGAATGGTGCATCTAATAGAATTTAGTGAGGATCCTTATGGACATGCCAAATTTCCTGAGCTGCCTGAGGAAGAAGAGGCGTTGTTGTGCCTTCTTGACTGTAGCATCTGCATGGGAAGTCCAGGACAGGTTGTCGGTTATCATCACTCTGAGGAACTTGATGCACTCCACCCTTATAGTTTCAGTTCTGTTGATGTAAATGGGGGCATGTTCTCCTCCTTTCTTAGAGAAGTGACTGATGCCTTGTCCAATAGGGTAAATGATTTTGCCTGTTCACCACAGACCCTGAGAGCCAGGCTGCCAGAACTTGTGCCATCAAGGAGGGTCTAGAATCATAGAATTCCTACAGGGTGGAAACAGGCCCTTTGGCCCAAGAGGTCCACACCGACCCTTGGAGCATCCCACCCAGACCCATCCTCCTATAATCCACACACCCTGAACACTACAGGCAATTTAGCATGGTCAATCCACCTAGCCTGCACATCTTTGGACTGTGGGAGGAAACCAGAGCACCCGGAGGGAACCCATGCAGACATGGGGAGAATGTGCAAACTCCACACAGACAGTTGCCCAAGGCTGGAATCGAAGCCGGATCCCTGGCGCTATGAGGCTGCAGTGCTAACCACTGAGCCACCGTGGTTTACACAAATACAAGAGACAATTGTAGAGCACAACTGCAGAGTGAATGCTATCATATTACAGTCACTGCTGCCTAGGGGTTTCCACACATCCAGCTCCCTAATTAAGTCTGTCTCATTACACATCACCAAATCCAAAATTGCCTGTTCCCATGTGAGCTTGACCACAAACTGCTCCAAACTGCTCTTGCATACATTCCACAAATTCCTTTTCTTGGGATCTGCTATCAACCTGATTTTCTCAGTCCACCCACACATTGAAGTCCCCCACAGTTATTGTAATGGTGGCTGGACGTAGTGGTCTCAACAGTTCTAGCTCAGCCCAACCCCCTTGGAACAGGAGTTTAGAGAAAGCGCTGGAGGAAGCTGCTGCGATGGTTGTGTTGTGGTTAAGTGGGAGGAAACTGAAGGAGTTCCCCAGGAGCACAGCGAACCAGCATTTGACAGACAAATCTACCTAAAGAACCGGCTGGTAGAAATTCCAGCTGAAATTTGTTACTTTTTGTCATTGCAGAGCCTTAACTTCTATTAGAACTGCATACAAAGCATTCCTGATAACCCAATTAAGAGAACTTGAAGAAAAGATATATTACAATGACTTCTATCTCCAGATTTATTTTCTGCCCCACATTCTGACTACTGCAAGGATGCCTGTACATAACTTCATCAGAGTCTTTCTCCTTTGCATTTCCTCAAGTCTACCCACACAGATCCTACGCCTTCTGACACTATATCACCTCTTGCTATCGATTTAATTATATTTCTCACTAACAAGGCAACCCTCTGCTCATCTGTCTGTACTTTTGTTAGGACGTGTATTTTGGATAGTTTAGTTCCCAGCCCAGATCCATGTGCAGCCATGTCTGTGATACCCCAACATCGTGCCTGCCAATTTCAATCTGTGCTACAAGTTCATTGACCTTGATTCATATACTGTGCACATATAAGTACAACACCCCCAGTCCTGCATTGACTGTTCCCCTGCTCACAGTTGTCCCCTTATCTGCTGTGCCTGAAGTTAGATTCCTGAGCCTTTCCATACTCTGAGCCTAATTACTTGTACTGGAAACTTTAACAACCTCTGGTGAGCCCTCCCCTAACCTTAAATCTTTACATAATTTTCCATGCAACTGAACCCACTCCCTTATCATTCAGCTTAAAGCCCTATCCACAGCTGTAGTTATGTGATTTGCCAGGACTTTGGACCCAGCTTGATTCAGGTGGAACCCATCCCATCAGAACAGCTCCCTCCTAACCCAGTACTGGTGTTAATGTCCTATGAATTTGAACCTGATTCTCCTACACCATCTTTGAGCCATACATTTACCTCTTTAATCTTGATGAACCTGCGTCAATTCACTCATAGCTCAGGTAGTAATCCAGAGATTTGGCCCTGTTTTTTAGTTTAGCTTGTACCTGCTCATATTCCCTCAGCAGAACCTCTTTCCTCTTTCTACTTATATCATTGGTACCAACTGGATCTTTCCCCTCCCACTCCAAGTTCCTCTGCAGCCCAGATGAGTTATCCTGAACCTGGGCACCAGGCGGGTAACACAACCTTCAAGACTCTTGATCCTGGCCACAGAGAACAGTATCTATTTCCCTGACGATACTATCTCTGAGTACAGCTACATTTCTTGTTTATCCCCCTTTTGAATACTCCCTGTATCATGATGCTATGGTCAGTTTGCTTATCCTCCCTACAGTCCCCACTCTCATCCACACAAGGAGGAAGAAACTCAAACCTATTAGACAAGCTCAAGTGCTGAGGTTCCTTCAGCACTACCTCCTAGATCCCTCGACCTGCCTCAGTGGTAATCACACCCTCCTGTCCCTGACTATTGATTAACTATCTCAAATTCAATCTAAGGAGTATGACTGCCTCCTGAAGCATAGCATCCAAGTAACTCTCCCCCCACCGATGTGTTGCAGTGTTCAAAGCTCAGATTCCAGCTCGTCAGCTCTGAGAAAGAATTCCTCAAACAACCAATACTTGCTGCAACTATGATTACTATGAACCACAATGGGGTCCACCAACTCTCACATCATATAAATACAACACATCACCTGGCCCGAAATCTCTAATTTAATTACTTAGTTCTTAATCCAATTTTTAAACATTTCGTACTGGTCATTTAGCTTGTAACCTGTAAGTATTTCCCCTATTTACTTTCAATCTAAAAGTAACCTATTGTAGATAGTCAATCTAGTCGCTATTATAAACCAAAGAAGTTATGGTTTTCCTGTAATGTCACTCTTTTGTGCTGGGCCCCTGAACCTGTGCTTCAATTTATCCTGTTTAAAATAAAATCCTTACAAACTATGAGGCAAACAGCAAGCAAAAAGCAGCTCTTCCCCTCTGCACCAAATTCCCGCACTGCCTCCAAACTCCCCGAAACTATAAATTCACTTGGGAGCTGTGTCTCAATCCAGATGTGATCTCTTCTTCCTGAAATATACAGCTTACTAATATCGTGGCTGATCTGATTGTAACATTCATCTCCATGTTCACATCAACTCATTGTAACCTCTCATGCTCTTTCTTTCAAGGGCTCTGTTTTCACCATCTTTTGAAGAAGAGTTCCAAAGACTCACAGTATTCTGAGAGAAAAAAAATAGTATCTTAGAGAATGTCCAGCGTTACTATTGCATGGAAACAATCAGCGATGCAGCTTTTTTTTTTCTGTTCTGTTTTGGAGTACAGTTCAGGTTTTATCCTATTTAGCATGCATTTTCTTTTGCGTGGAAATGGCCACAGAGGATGTCGCATGACCCTGCTGCAGCGTTAAAAGGTACCTCATTGCTTCCATGAACTAACCATCCGCTAAGTCCACAAATCTTATATTCATTTTTCAGCCAGTGCCACTTGTAGAGAAATTCTCTTTCCCAGGCTTTCAATGTATATACTGTTTCTGTGGTGTTTCATATCTCATCTGAAGCTCTTCCTATGGTCTTCAAACCCACATTGCTGATTTCATTTTGTCTAAGAGAAACCAATAATGATTACCATGCTGTGGTTCTATGTTTGCTCACACAAACATACTAATCTCACATGAGGACTGATAAAGTAGATGTAGTTTCTGCTTATTTGGAGATCTGTTACACAACTGTTCAACAGGTAGGTTTGTTATAACGATGCTGCAACTATTGTCATGGGAAAACACAAATGCACTCAACACAGACTGTAAGCTTGGGTGTGCCATGGCTCCAAGTAAAATGTCCTATGTCCTGATTAGATGAACACAGCAGGCCAAGCAGCATCAGAGGAGCAGGAAGGCTGACAGTTTGGGCCTACACACTTCTTTTTCTGAAGAAGGGTCTAGGCCCGAAACGTCAGCCTTCCTGCTCCTC
>NC_063349.1:40154447-40175168 GCF_021869965.1 Rhincodon typus
CAGCCCTGCACCTTGTTGTCTCGGATTCTCCAGCATCTGCAGTTCCTGCTATCTCTGATACAAAGTAAGAAAACCCAAGTTCTCAAACCAGTCTGAACACTGTCCGAATTCTTCAGCGAAGCACCAGCTGCAGCAAGTGGGAATGGCCAGTTGTATTTCAAAATTGTGTTTATCCCCAGTGGTGAGCTTATTTCCTCGAGATCCAAAGTATCCAACCTAGCTAGCAGGGAGGGGAAGAGAGATAACAAGGTGTAGAGCTGAGATAGTAGGAACTGCAGATGCTGGAGAATCTGAGATAACAAGGTGTAGAGCTGGATGAACACAGCAGGCCAAGCAGCATCAGAGGAGCAGGAAAGCTGACGTCTCAGGCCTAGACCCTTCTTCAGAAAATGCAGTTCCTACCATCTCTGAAGCAGGGAGGGGAAGGTGGGTTGGTGACAGTGCAGGGAACCCAAAGGTCGGGAAGTCTGATTAAAATCAGGAACAAAAACAAAGTTGCAGGAAAAGCTCAGCAGGTCTGGCAGCATCTGTGAAGGAAAAAACAAGAGTTAACGTTTCGGGTCCGGTGACCCTTCCTCAGAACTGATTAAAATGATTAAAATGTCTATGTTTGAATCTACTATTTAGTTTCTAATAGTAATTAGCCTGTGTTAAGCTAATAACTGATTGTGTCAGTTTCACTGTTTTGAATTTGCCTTTTTATCTCTTGTATTTTATTCAACTTTGTTTTATTTCCCTGTTGATTACTTTTGTCTTTTCTTTTCTTGTGATATACTCACCTTTGCATTTAATAAACGCAGAGGTTCTTTGCCCTGAAACACCTTTCGACTGCCTTCTTCACTTCACATTCCTAAATTAAGTCCAGTGTCAGAACCAGGGAATCTGGGGGTGATTCAAACCACCTAAAAATCAGCAGATTACTAATCGCAAACCAGAATCCCTACACCACTGACTCATAAATGAGAATGTTATAACTGAGATACAACTATGAATTATTGTGATAAAGGCATCATCTAATGAAATCACTTGGGGAATACAATATACGAAGCTAGCAGCTGATTTACATAATATCAACTAAAAATCTATCTCATGCTCTTCCATAATATGCAAGATGTGAATAAAGCATCAAATTGGAATGTCAAATTCTTTCCACAAAGGCTGATGTTTCTGGCTAGGAATGCTGCCCCAGAAGAACTGCAGTTTGTAACACTATCTTGTTAAAGCCCGAAGCCTGAAGGATCACTGTAGCGAAGTGGGTTCCTTGTAAAAGTTGTTGTCAGTTTATATTACTTCAAACATTTTGCCCACAGAGCAGATTGAAGAAGAATAAATATGTACTGACAGTCTGCAAAGTTGTTGTGTTGATCATTTACAGAAAAAAAATGAAAACTTTAATGGTTAGAATATAGAGAAAAGGTGACCTTAAGATCTCAACACAAACTGTGCCATTGCCTATCATGAGTTAAAGCTGGCCTGCATCCCTTTAAAGCACCCTCTCTGTTGCAGACACTGGAACAGTTTCTTAGAAGGAAGAAAGGGAGCAATCAATCCATTGAATGGGCTCTGATTCTGTGTTACTGTCCTTCGTGATGGAAGTGCAAAGGAGGGGAAGAGTTAACTTTTCTTGTAAGGAGCCAGGAAATCTCCAGGCATATTAGAAGTAATTGTGTATCTTTTGCTTTTCACACAAAACTCTGCATGGACATGTCTGGCTATGAGGACCTGGCTCCATTGCCACAAAGAAAAATATCAATAGCCTTTCATAAATAGACAAAGGTTGTGACCGCATCTTCAAATTTCCCATGTCCCATTTACTATCACACCACCCTCACTCATTGCTTAATGCACCACACCTCCATCAATCAGCCATGAGTCCTGACTGCAGGAGATTGCTATTAGGTACCGACATACAGATGTTCTATTTCACCCACATACCATTGCTACAAGCCTCACACCAATATGCCACATGTTTCCAGGCATTTAATTATGAGAAACACATCACCCAAACACATCAGAACACAGCCAATGACACCCATTCTCCTTTCTTGCAGAACAAGCTGAGATGTAACAGATGGAATCAGCAAAGAACAAACCAAAGGTCATGGGCAGGAGTGGGAGTGGATAGTAAACATGGCTGCTTATGGAGGTGTCAGTGCCCAAAATTATTAGCACGAAGGTCATTGAGGCTGCTGCAACCAGTGTCATGAAACCGTCCAAAACTTTGACCAATTGTGAGATTATTATTCTTCATTTTGATAGTAAAAAGCAGCCTTGTACATCTTCTGAAATCCCCCTTTGCCTCCACTACTCAAGCTATAAATTAAGTTACTATGTACCTTGTGCTTTTCACACAAAGCCTTGCATACAGTCTCCTAAACCCACTGCGCCACTTTCCCTACCCAATCTTCTCTTCCTTCAGTTCTACGTTCAGAACTGTTGCTTTGCTGGCCAGTACGACCTGACACTGCAGGATGTGGGTAAGAGCAAGTGTCTAATAAGGAAGCACAATCACTTGATCTGACCTCCACACTCTTCAGCTTGGAGGTTGTACAATGTATGAGTATCAGGAGTGCTTTCTAATGATCTCTTGGTTGACACAGCTTTCTTTTGGGAACTTCTTTTCCTGTCTTTTTACTCAGCTTCTCCCACTTCCGCTCTGAATGCCTTTTATGGTGCAGCCCAAGAGAGACTGCAACTATAGTTCCAAAAACTATAGAAAACTTTTCTGTTCATAGGCACTTAAGATCCATTCACCTCTTTGTAAAGATCCAGCACCACTCCTTTCTCACTCAAAGAACTTGTGTGAACTTCACCAAAACATGGTACATGGTACTTCAACTAACTCTGCAACAAAGTACCACACCTTAAAATTCTGTGGTGATCCATTTAAGTAGCCTAGTGGGGTGGAGGGGAAGTTAATTTGGGTCCAGGACCTTACAGAAAAATTAACTCTCCCTCTCCTTTGCACTTCCATCACTAAGGACAGCAACACAGAATCAGAGCCCATTCTATGGTTTTGTTGCTCCCTCTCTTCCTTCTAAGAGACTCTTTGCTTATGCAGCTGAATGGTGAGATCCAAAATGAAAGACTGTGTGCATAATCAATGGCTGATGGATGTCAAAATTTGCCCACTTTTTCACACTTCCAACACATGAATAAGACACCTAGCCCTAACCTCAAAACACCTCTCCTAAGTTTGCAAACTCAGGGGTCCCTTCGAACTGAAACCAGCAGTGTTATGACATTGAATTTTGCAACCAAAGCCTTAATTTACCTAGGATGGAACAGAAAACCATTAGAAATTAGAAGTTTACACAAATCAGTGCAGTGCCTCCAGTTACCTGAAGCCATGCACTTTATTGATTTAATGTGAAGTTGGAAACAATGATTGCAGCAATAGGGGTTCTTTAATGTTGCCTTTTAAATATTCACTGCACAGTTTACTTTATAGGTTAACTTTCTTCCCTGGAGAGGTAGTATTCATTATCGCCACTTTGATAGATGCTCTTGGTGCATAAATGCTCTTGACCTCATCATAGGTCTCCCATAGAGAAATCACTTCCTGGTGCTAGTCAAAACTATTTTATTCATTCTTAGAAATGGTCCAGTACACAAATAAAAATCTGTTACTTCAGCTTGATCACTGTGATAGTATGTATCATTGTAAAATACTGCTAATTTTCTTATCCAGGAACAACTGTTCTTGCAAACGTCCGGAGCTCCATAAAATAAGATCAGAAATTATGTTCAAAGGCATTTTAAGGTTCAATCAGGCTCCTGCTGCGTTGTGATATATGTGCAATAATTTGATTTAGGGCTGAAAGTACTTTATTCCATATGTGTAGGAGATTTCAGGCAATAGATGATGTCAATCAAAATGCAAAGTAGAATCAATTATCATTTAGTCTTAAAGATTTAATTGCCCCATGTACATTTAGTGAACCTAACAGTTTTCAGTAATTTTATAGTAGGAATGACTTTGAGAGCTACATAAAACTTGTTAATAAAAATCTTGAAATTGCTGCTTTTTGGTAATTATATTGTGAGCATATTAAACATGCAAATATACTGGCTTCCTCATTTTTATATCCCTTTTTAGATGAAACATTGCGAAGAAAATTGATAGAAATTATTTCGTTTTCATAGATAATTACAAGGAAGAACCAGAAAAACTCAGACTATATAATTGCAAATTTTAGATTACAAATCTCAACGCAAGGCAATGATGTGCTTCTGGTCAAGCAGTGATTAATTACATTGACATCCCATGTAGCTTCAAAGTTCAGAATATACAGTGTTTTTTAAGTTAATTGATTCTGTTTCCATAATAACTGTTTCAATTGGTGTTTTTAGTTTACGGCTAGCAATCATTTACTCTGTTAAAATTATGTTGGATATACAGAGTAGTTTTGACGCTGCTGAAAGAACCTTAGTGCCTGAAATGACGTATTCCAGTTGTCAGTACGTGGGTCATAAGTTTCCTGATAGTCTAAATATCTGTTTAGTATCACGGCTAATGTTAATTCAGCGGACTTAATTTGTCACATTTAGTAGCCTAGCCAAATCATTTCCCCTGCTGATGTCATCTGCATTCACTGTTTGAATACAAATCTTCAGGAAAATCAATGCAAATCATGGCAAATGTGATGTTGATGCCATTACCCTTCCAGTTCTAGTCACCCTGCTATGGGAAGGATATTAATAAGTTGGAGACGTACCAGGATGTTGCCAGGAATGAGAGATAATAGGAACTGCAGATGCTGGAGAATCCGAGACAACAAGGTGCAGAGCTGGATGAACACAGCAGGCCAAGCAGCATAATAGGAGCATGAACACAGCAGGCCAAGCAGGCTGGATAGGCTAGGACCTTTTCTCACTGGAGCATAAGAGGCTGAGGGGTGACCTTATAGTGGTTTTTACATCATGAGGGGTGTGGATAAGGTGAATGGCAGATGTACTTTTTCTAGGTTGGGAGATTTCAAGACTTAATGGGCATATTTTTAAGGTGAGAGGACAAAGATTTAAAAAAAGACATGAGGGACAATTTTTTTTTTTTTTTTACACAGAGCAATTGGTGTGCGGAATGAACTTCCAGATGAAGTAGCAGATGAGGGTACAGTTAAAATTATAAAGATATTTGGATAAGTACATGAATAGAAAATGTTTGGTGGGATACAGGCCAAGCGCAGGCGAGTGTGACCAGTTTAAATTGAGATTATGGTCGGCATGGACTGGTTGGACATGGAAAGGGTCTGCTTCCTTGCTGTATGATTCTATAAAGGATTTTTAAAAGGATATCAATGAAAATCATTTGATTGTCTACATTATCTTATCGAGGTGCACTTCCACAGTACCCCTCCTTTAAACTCTACCTGCTGAATTCCAAATCTTCTGACTCAAAGAGCAAAGAACAATACAGCACAGGAATAGGCCCTTTGACTCTCCTAGCCTGCGCTGGCACATTTTGCCCCTCCATATTAAAACTGTCTTCATTTACAGGATCCATATCCCTCTATTCCCTTCCTATTCATGTATTCGTCCAGGTGCTTCTTGAATGCTACTATTGTGTCTGCTTCCACCACCTCTTCTGTCAGTGTATTCCAGGCACTCACCACCCTTTGTGTAAAAAACTTTCCTCACACATCTCTTAAATTGCACCCTCCCCTACCTTTAACCTGTGTCCTCGAGTAATTGAATCAGAGATAGTAGGAACTGCAGATGCTGGAGAATCCGAGACAACAAGGTGCAGGGCTGGATGAACACAGCAGGCCAAGCAGCATCATAGGAGCTGAAAGGCTGACATTTCGGGCCTAGACCCTTCATCAGAAATGCTTTTTCCACCTGAAGTCAGAAATGAAATGAAGAAGGGTCTGGGCCCAAAACGTCAGCCTTTCTGCTCCTATGATACTGCTTGGCCTGCTGTGTTCATCCAGCTCTGCACCTTGTTGTCCCCTAGTAATTGACACTCCACACTGGGAAAATGCATTATACTTTCCACTCTATCTATGCCATTCACAATCTTATAACCTTCTGTCCGGTCCCCTTTAACCTCCTGCATTCCAGTGAAAACAAACTCAGTCTATCCAACCTTTCTTCATCGTTAAAATCCCCCATAATATACAACATCCTGGTAAATCTTTTCTGTACCCTCTCCAAAGCATCCACATCCTTCTGGTAGTGTGGCGAACAGAACTGTATGCAATATTCCAAGTGTGGCCTAACTAAAGTTCCATAAAGCTGCAGCATACCTTGCCTATCCTTATACTCAATGTCCCTTCCAATGAAGGCAAGCATGCCATAGGCCTTTTTTACTACCTTATCTACCTGCATTGTCACCTTCAGTGATCTGTGAATTTGTATACCCAGATCCCCCTGCATATCATTACTCCTAAGGTTTTGTCATTCATTTTATAATTTCCACCTATAGTGGACCTTCCAAAATGCATCACTTCACACTTGTCCAGATTAAACTCCATCTGCCATTCTTTTGCCCATGCCTCCAACTGATCTATGTCCTGCTGTATCATCTGACAATCCTCCTCACCGGCCTCAACTCTACCAATCTTTGTATCGTCTGAAAACTTACTAATTAGACCAGCGATATTTTCCTCCAAATCATTTATGTAGACCATGAACAGCAGAGGTCCCAGCACTGATCCTTGTGGAACAGCACTAGTCACAACCCTCCGTTACAAAACCATCTTTCCATCACTACTCTCTGTCTCCTATGACTAAGCCAGTTCTGAATCCGTCTTGCCAGCACACACTTAATACCATGTGATGTCACCTTTTGTACCAGTCTGCCATGAGGGACCTTGTCAAAAACTTTACTGAAGTCCGTGTAGACAACATCAACCACTTTTCCATCAATCATCTACGTCACATCCTCAAAAAACTCGATCAAGTTCGTGAGACATGACCTCTCCTGCACAAAACCATGCTGTCAATCACTAATAAGTCCATCTTTTCCATGAGAATCATTTCCAATAATTTCCCTACCACCAATGTGAGGCTCACAGGCCTGTAATTTCCTGGATTATCCCTGTTATCCTTCTTAAACAATAGGACAACATCGGCTATTCTCCAGTCCTCTGGGACCTCATCTGTGGCCAAAATGGATACAAAGATATCTGTCAATGCTCCAGCAATTTGTTCTCTTGTCTCTCTTAATATTCTGGGATAGATCCCATCAGGACCTGGGGACATATCTACCTTAATTCTTTAAGACATACAACACCTCTTCTTTTTTAATAGTGACATGGCTTAGAAACTCAACAGTCCTTTCCCTGAGATCCTCCTCTATCAATTCCTTCTCTTTGGTGAATTCCAACACAAAGTATTAGTTTAGGACCTCAACCGTCTCTTCTGGTCCCATACATAGATTCCCTCCTTTCTCTCGAGTGGACCAACCCTTTTCCTGACTACCCTCTTACTTGAGAATCTCCTTAATCCTATTTGCTAATGACTTTTCATGACCCCTTTTAGCCCTTCTAATTCCTTGTTTAAGTTCTTTTGTACTTTCCCTATATACTTCAAGGGCTTCGTTAGTTCCCATCCTCCTAATTATTACATATGCTTCCTTTATCTTTCTGACCAAGGTCATAACATCCCTGGTCATCCAAGGTTCATGTAACTTGCCATACCTATTCTTCATTCTCGCAGGAATGTGCCATTCCTGAACTCTTATCAACCGCCGTTTGAAATGGTCCCACACGTCTGATGTGGATTTAACCTCAAACAACCGCCTCCAATTAAAATTCTCCAGTTCCTGCCTAATATTGTGGTAGTTCACCTTCCTCCAATTTAACATCTTCACCTGAGGACTGCTGTTATCCCTATCCATGAGTATCTTAAAACTCACGATATTATGGTCACTAATCCTGAAATGCTCCCTCACTGAAACTTCAGTCACCTATGAGTGAAGGGTTCAATTCCCAAAACCAGGTCCAGTATAGCCGCTTCCCTGGTTGGACTGTTTACACACTATGTAAGAAACCGTCCTGAATGGTCCTTACAAATTCTACCCCATCGAAGTCCCTAGCATGAAGTAAGTCTCAGTCAATATAGGGGAATTTAAAATCATCTATCACAACAACCCTGCTATTTTCACATCTTTCCAGAATCTGTGTATGTATTGTCTCCTTTATCTCCCACTAGCTGTTGGGATGCCTGTGGTATATCCCTAGCATTGTGATTTCACCTTTCTTATTCCTGAGTCCTTGAATGTATCCTCCCTCAGTACAGCAATGGAGATATTCCTATCTAATAACAGCATTAAAAAAAGAAAAGGTTGAATTTATAATGTACCATTCATCAGCACAGTATGTCTCAGTATATTTTATAACCAAAGCAGTGTTTTTGGAGGCACAGTTATTGTTATAATGGGAGAAACACAATAACTAACATTCCACAGAACAGGCTCACAGCAAGCAATGTGGCAAGGAGCTGATAAACTCTGTTTGTTATGTTGACTGAGGATAAATGCTAGTGGTAACTCTCCCACGCTTCTTTGTAAGAGTACCATGGGACTGCTAAACAAAAGCATTTGTTACAGATGTATATGATGTGCTTAATTGAAAATAATTCAATGTCTACCTTCAAATGGTCTCGTAAGACATAACATTATATCAAAAAAAAAGACAAGTTGTTAAAAATAAAGCTGTGGTACATACACAGATGCCTGACACGAAAACACAAGCTGGAAGGCTTGAGGCTGTGATGAGATGCATGGTAGAATTGGCTGAGACGTTTGGTAAGTCCCATTTCAACATTAACGTCAACCCCAGAAACTTGAATGCTTTTACTTAGCATGGCGAGATTGTCACTAGGCAGCGGTAAGTTACCGGCTGGCATTATTATTGCTTGTTAAATCCCTTGTTCACATCCAATTCACCACAGGTTACAATCTTACCAAAATTGTCATACAAATTGGCCACTGGGAAAACTCGACATAGAAACCAGAAGGCGCTCTTGGCATGTTCAACTCATTGCTTGTTTCATCAGGCACCAGGTATGCTCCATGGGCACTGGCCACTCACACCCCACATCTATAGATATTAGCATCCATATGCTGGCCTCTCTCAACTCCAGAAGACTGATACTGACCTGGAGCCAACATCAGAACAAGCTGGCATGGTCTGGTTTTATGGCCTCCAATGCTAGCCCTGCAGGAGAGGAAGACCAGCCTGAGGTCTACCTCATGCAGCAGGATCTCCAGGACCGTGGCCACAAATCAGAGCATCAGTCTCCCCGTCTGCCATTTCCAGGGCAAATGTCAGGAACGGTGCAGAGTCATTCCAAACAGACAGTACGTGTGCAGGTGCACAGAGACCTTATAAAGATGGTGCCATCACCCAGGATACCAGTCAATTCTGGGATCTTTGCTGAGTGGCAAGTTGCTCCAGGAACATTCTTTGGGAAGAATCAGGCATGATGCTCACCATAAATAGTCGAAATGCCAATTATTGTAGTAAGTTTGGCAAGATATGTGAGGAAATTCACATGTCCTCCTGGGGAGAATCACTCCATCAAATTCAAAACAACTGACGCTTAGCAAATAAAACTGTAAAATTCATCTGATAGAAAAGAACTTTACGAATCGCATTGATGGGTTTGAAGGTGCGATAGCTGGTAAAATGCAATGGTTAGTCTATCTGCTGCTGACTCCCAAGCCAATGTCAGTGGAGACTTCAGATGGCTCATCCACCCTTGGATAAGTTATGGTCTGTAAGAAGACAATTAATCAGTCAGTGGCTCTCTCATGTTAGAAGTCTTTTCAGATGGCGGTGGAAGTCTTACCCCAAACCAATACCATGCTCCACCAAATGTTAAATGGTTGAACATTAGAGATGCTATGGGCATCTAAGTAAGACAATAAAATGCAAGAGCAGAAGGAGGTCATTCAGCCCATTAAGAATGCTCCACCATTCATTGAGATTATGCTTGATTTGATATCCTCAACTCCACTTGCCTGCCTTTTCCATTAGCTCGTTATTCCCTTACTGATTTAAAAAATAGTAGACACAAAGTGAGTGAGTCCCAAAGGAGCAAGTGAGGAAACCTGAGATGCATCCTGGTCTAATCCATGAGATGGGTGCCTGTCTCTGTGTGCAACGTGTTTCGGTAGCAGTATTAGAGTAATAAGTGCAGGTATGCTTCAAAGGGCAGCACTGAGGTGAAGAATTGTATTGTTGATTGTTCAGAGATGTCACATGATGATGTGTAAGGCTGGTACAAGGGAGGTGCAGGCAGTCACTGCCCATGGAGCATGCACTGAGATGATGGGGATTGCTGTCATAGATAAAGACACTGAGAGGTAAGTAACAAGCTCAAGTTGAAAGATACCTGCTCTGACTTTCATGTTAGGAATTGTCATCATCTAGTTTCTCTCTGGCCTGTGGGAGAATAGGGAAATTTACATCAATGAAGTGAAATTAGATAATACTGGCATGTCAATGCATGCAAACTGGTCCTTTACCTCTCACTAGCAGATTCTTCACTTACCATTCAAAACTTGGTTGGTGGCTCAGTGGTTAGCATTGCTGCTTCACAGTGCCAGGGACCCAGGTTTGATTCCACCCTCGGGCGACTGTCTGTGTGGAGCTTACACATTCTCCCCATGTCTGCGTGGGTTTCCTTCAGGTGTTCTGGTTTCCTCCCACAGTCCAAAGATGTGCAGGTTAGGTGGATTGGCCATGCTAAATTGCCCATAGTGTTCAGGGATGTGTAGATTAGGTGGGTTATAGGTCTAGAGGGGAAGCTCTGAGGGTCGGTGTGGACTTACTGGGCTGAAGGGCCTGTTTCCACACTGTAGAGATTCCATGATTTCTATGAATCATATTTTGTCCCCCCTAGATGTCATGAATCTCATTTGTCTGATCTCCCTTTCTCAATCAATTCACCATTGGTCAAGACAGTCAGGAGCTGAGAAGTATCCTTCCTTCTCAATGCACACAATAGGCAAATACAAACCAAACTTGTAGTCATGTATCAGTCTTTGACTTTGGAACTCAAGCTCCGCAATTCATAATTTATGAATGTTCAAGATATTATTGTTTTACAATTTTTATATAAAGCAAAGAAAGGAAACTAAGATGTTTCGCTATAACAATAATCTTATTGGAATTTCTTCATATAAAGACTCTTTACCACAGGTGAAATAATTATGTTGAGTAAGCACCCTGTGGAGATTAATATCAGATTGCAAAAGGAATGTTCTTAAGATTAATACAAATTGACAGTACAAGGTTGGTAATTCAGATGACTGCTTCAGTAGTTAGCCATTTGGATAACTGAATGAACTGCCATTTAGCAGAATCTAATTGCATTTGATGGAATAATGATATACTAAGCATGTAGATTAAATATACATAATAATAACATAATTATTCATATAAAACTCTCCCTTTCACAATTTATCATAATTTGTTGGCTTGATTGTGCCTCTGACCAAAAGAATCATAACTATATTGATTGGTTAATGCTGGTGGTGAGATGCTTTGGGAAAGGTAAGTTCCAGTATCTGAGACAACAAGGTGCAGGGCTGGATGAACACAGCAGGCCAAGCAGCATCATAGGAGCAGAGAGGCTGACGTTTCGGGCCTAGACCCTTCATCAGTATCTGTCACTTTAACAAAACTTGGACAGTTTTTCTGGTTCCACATATTCTGTTAAGTGAAGAATTGTCTTGAAAAATGTAGTTAACACTTTATTCTGGATTTTGGCACATTTAAAGTCTCTAGCGGCTTCAGAATACACTGGTAATCAATTGGAAGTAATTACATTGAATCATTAATGCAACAGAATTAGTGAATAAATGAATAGAATGCCCTTAAAAGTTCTGCTTTTGAATGGATTCAGAACTAAGTGAAATTTTCAGAAAACAAGACCATGCAGAAAATTGAAAGCGCTCATTTAACAAAGTCATTTCACATAATTTACCTTGCCCTATGATTCAGACTTCACTCTTCCAATCAGAATTACAGAATATCAGAACACAAATGAAAAGCATTGGTCCACTATGACCACCCTGGCTCTTTCAGAGATCAATATAATTGTATTACGTCTCTGAATTTCTCCATATTTCTGCAAATGTTTCCTGAATGCTTGTCAATTCTGATTATTCCTAGGAATGGCAGGTATTGTTTGTTTAACATTGATCTTGATACCTGAACTCATAAAAACAAATTTATCCATTAATTTCAATTTTAAGAGAACTACAATAGCAGCAACTCACTTGGTTATGACACTGGAAATCAAGCCCTACCATTCTCAGAGTCATCATAAAAGTTAAAGGTTTTAAAACAGTATAACAAGTTCTCTAATTTATTTGACTTTCAGATCAAGATTCTTAGAAAGCATGGACCAGGTTTCTGTCCTAAACAAGAATCATTAATTATTACAAGTGATTAGACTCTAGCTACATTTAAACAATTATAAACTACAGACATATAATACTGCTAAATCAAACTCCAATCCCCCAAAAAATTCTCCCCTACACACTGAGAGACAGATAAACAAACAGAGAAATAGGTTATTAGGCAGAGGGGAAAGGAGGAAAGACAGACCAGTAATCTTTATTACCAAGTTATAGGCTGAGATGATCTTAATGACTCTTCTGCTGGTCAGCACATGCTTCAGTCATCTTACACCAGCTGCTTCAGCTGGTTGGTAAGAGACACAATGTAGCCATTTCCTGTATGAAAGGACACAGAGGTAATGTCCCTACCACTGGCCTGGAAGACCTGGATTCAAGTGCCATCTGATTCAGAACTGTGTAATAATATCTCTGAACAGGTTGATTAGAAAAATAGGTACAACTGCTGGTGCATGGAAGAGAGACTTGTTTTTGTCAGGTTTACATGACTGCAGAGAACATTGAGACCACTCCTGAGCTGGGGAAGCACTCAATACTTTGCTGTCTCTCTCTTCAAGTTATTCTCAACTCCAAGCTTTTCCATTACTGGAGAACCAATCACAGCTTTTGGCAGACAGAATGTGTGTATGTCTTGTTAACTGGTCACTAATCAATAAACCAATTAACTTCTTGTTGCCAGCAAAAGTTGCATTCAGCTCCAAAACATCTTAAACTGAACTTCAATTACTGCGAGTTCAAACAATTGCTTGTGATGCTTGCCATGGATGTCAGCTTACTTGCTTTTCATAACTGCACCATCCTTGCCAAAACATCGCTTTTAAGACAGCTCGTTCTTATTTCAGCCCACAGGTTTCTAAAAAAAAATCACAAACTAAAACAAAACACTTACAGTGTAGTGCTAATAAGGAGTTGTGCCAGATGCTGTAAAGGAAAGGCAGGAAATCATTTGTGAAGAAAACTAGATTAAAATAAATGAATGACATTACTTATTTTTAATTAGCAAGAGAAATGAGAGGATCTGTGATGTAAGCCTTGCTATTAACTGACATACATAAACTTTTCTAACATTTGTGTACAGGACAAGTCTCTAAGAAAATGTAGATTCCATCATCTAGTTGAAAATAGTTTTGATATTTTAAGAGAAGTTCCTGAACAATATAATATCATGTGATTATTACCTTTTGAAAGCTTACTGAGCTATTTTGACCATTTGAATGTCTCTGATGATACAAAGGAATGGACACCCTATTGTTCTGAACCTGTTCTTATCTGTCCAATGTCAAGGGAATTCCCCCAGTGAGAGTTCTTTGGGTTGGTGACACCTTATTTTAGAGATTACAGGATGGGGTTTTTAGGAAGGTTTCAGTAGTTGAGGGGCCTTTGTGTCACAGAAATAGGACTGGCAGAATTTGGGTTATCTGAAGAACAAATTCTGGCCTACATGCCTCATTTTCTGCAGCAATTCCTCAGCCTAAAGATTTGGAGCCTCTAAGGTTTCTGCAAATTTCACTTTGACATGGTAGCTTATTAACGTGACACTGATAATTTCAGAGAGACTGTTAACTTTGATTTTGATGGGCTGAGACATGTCTTTCAAAAAATTGCCAGCCATGGTCATTGACAATCACTTGCTAATGAGCATGATTGTCCAACTCAGAAATTCCATGTCACTGGTCATAGATTCTGCAGGTCCTTCTGTGGCTGATGAGCCTGATCCTAGAGCCACATCTCTGAGCATATATTTGGCAGGTGTTTCTGGAAGGTGGTTGTGTTCCTTGGCTTTAAGATCATGGGCGTTCCTTTCTCCGGTTCCTTTTCTGTACTTCTTCTTGCTGACTGGTGTTCTCAAAGAATTGTGTCCCTTCATACAGAAGCTTCCTCCAAGTCAGTTTCTTTTGAATAAGAGTCTCCCATGCATTGACATTTTTGTGGCATTTTGTGAGTGAAGCCTTTAGGGAGACTTTCAAATGCTTCCTTTGTCCTTAGGGTGGAACGGTGGCTCAGTGGTTAGCACTGCTGCCTCACAGCGCCAGGGACCTGAATTTGATTCCATCCTTGGGTGACTGTCTGTGTGGAGTTTGCACATTCTCCCCGTGTCTGTGTAGGTTTCCTCCCACAGTCCAAAGATGCAGGTTAGTTGGATTGGCCTTGCTGAATTTTCCATGTTGTTCAGAGAAGTGTAGGCTAGGTGGATTAGCCATGTTAAATATGGGGTTGTAGGATATGGTAGGGGGCTAGGTCTGGGTGGGATGCTCTTCAGAGGGTTGGGGGGTGCAGATTCAATGGGCTTCCTTCCATGCCGTAGGGGTTCTATGATTCTAAGGGTTCTATAATTCCTCTTGATCGAATTCCTTCCTTGAACTGGGTGAAGATGATTTCCTTTGGTAGTTGAAACTCAGGCATCCTAAACACATGGATGGCCCAGCGGAGCTGGTTTCAGATAATTGTGGCCTTGATGCTGGTGCTGATAACTCTTTTGTCCTTAATGTATTTGTGGAATCTCTTTGGATTTTCCTTAACCCTATTTACCAAAGCCATCTCATGTCCCCTTCATTCCCTCCTGATTTCCCCTCTTGAGGATACTCCTACTGCCCTTATACTCTGAGGGATTCATTCGATCCCAGCTGTCTATACCTAATGCATGCCTTCTTCTTTTTCTCAACCTGAGCCTCAATTTCTCTAGTCATCCAATATTTGCTGCACCTACCAGCCTTGCCCTTCACACTAACGGGAAAATACTGTCTCTAGACTCTCATTATCTCATTTTTAGAAGCCTCCCACTTTCTAACCAAACCTTTTCCTGCGAATTGCCTCTCCCAATTAACTTTTGAAAGTTCTTGCCTAATACTTTCAAAAAATTGTCTTACTCAAATTTAGAGCTTTAACTTTTATATCAGATCTATACTTTTCCATCACTATTTTACAACTAATAGAATTATAACCAATAGCCCCAAAGTGATCCCCCACTGAGACCTCAGTCACTGCCATGCCTTATTTCCCAAAAGAAGGTCAAGTTCCTTCTCTGGTAGGCACATTCACAGAATGAATAAGAAAATTTTCTTGTCCATGTGTAACAAATTCTTCTCCATCCAAGCCCTTAATCTACGGCAGTCCCAGTCAACGTTTGGAAAGTTAAAATCTCCAACAATTACAACCCCATTATTCTTACAGATATTAGAGGCCTCCTTACAAATTTACTACTCAATTTCCCATTAACTATTTGGAAGCCTATAGTACAAACCCAATAAAGTGATCATCCTTTTCCCATTTCTCAGTTCCACTCAAATAACTTCACTGGACATACCTGCTGGAATATCCTCCCTAAGTAAAGCTGTAATGTTATCCCTTACTATAAACATCACTTTCCCTCCTCTCTTTACCCCTTACTATCCTTCCTATAGCATCTCTACCCTAGAACATTAAGCTGCCAGCTGTTACCTCATTCTCTGCCTTGCTCTTGCCTTCCCTGACTATTTGACTTGCTCCTTTTCCCAACTGTACCAGCCTCAGATGCATTGCTATTCTCTTTGGAGAATCCCCACCACCCTAGCTAGTTTAAAGCCTCCTGAGCAGCTCTAACAAATCTCCCCACCAGGATATTGGTACCCTTCCAATTCAGGTCCTTCTTATACAGGTCACTTCTACCCCAGAAAAGATTCCAATGATCCAAAAATGTGAATCCTTGCCCTCTGCACCAGCTCCTGAGCCATGTATTCATCTGCTTTATCCTCCTATTCCTACTGTCACTAGCACATGACATCAGGAATAATCCACATACTACTACCCTCAAAGACCTACTTTTTGACCTCCTGCCTAATTTTCTCTCTTCATAGCTTTATCCTTTTTTCTTCCAATGTTGTTGGTACCAATGTGTTCAATGACCTCCCTCTTGTCACTCTCCACTTTGAGAATATTCTGCATCCACTCTGAGACATCCTTGACCCTGGCACCAGGGAGGCAACACACCATTTTGATGTCTCATTGTTGGTCGTAGAAATGTCTGTCTGTGCCCCTGACTAGACAGTACCGTATCACAATCGCTTGGAAACTTACATACTCGTCATTACAGTAGAGCCAGTCTCAGTACCAGAAACCTGGCCGTCAGTGCTAAATTCCCCTGAGAGTCCAACACCACCTACATTTTCCAAAACTGCATACATGTTTGAGATGGGGATAGCCACAGGAGACTCCTGCACTACCCGTTTACCCCTCCTACCTTTCCTCGAGTTAACCCATCTACCTGACTGTAGCTGCAGGGTTTCTACCTTCCTAAAACTGCCATCCATCATACCCTTTGGCTCCTGTAAATTCGTCTTTGTCTCTAACTGCCACTCCAACCCATCTATGCTTTCCTATAGGATTCAGAACCAAACACTTCCGGCAGACATAATCATCAAGAACATTGAAATTCTCCCTAATCTCCCATATCCAACAGGAAGAGCACATCACTCTACTAAAGGCCATCTCTATACCTTAAACAATCTTCAGACCAAGAAAACAGCACAGTCTTACTTCTCTAAAAACACTACTCGGGGATAACTTAATACCTATGTTTTATATTTTTAAAAAAATCAAGAGACAGATCTAAGTAAAACATATATAAAAACAAAAGCCCTCACTCTACTCACTATTGTTGATTTACAAAAAAAAATCTGTAAGTTTTATAAGCCTTAAAAGCAAACACTTAGTTGATCAGGCTCTGTCATCCTGACACTCCCAGCTGTGAATAGTTCCGATAATGAGGTCTCTCGAAGGTCAGCTGTGAAATTTCACTGTTTGTTTTTCTTGGACCAATTTCAGAGATGCTTGTAATTTCACAGTCCGTCAGCCGTGAAAGTTCACTGCTTGTTTATTTTGACTTTTTTTGGAATTGTAAATGGAGAGTCATGAGGTGATCATGGATGCCAACAGACAGCTCCAAGAGCCAGTTCTCGATGGTGAATCCCATTCCATGTATCCTAGGTTGATCATCAAGTTTTCCTCTCCAGAAGAAGTTGTAACCATCACATTACTCCCTCAGCTGCCCTTCATGTGTGCGTGTCTCCTATGAATTTAACATCTTCCTCGAGCCTTCTTGTTGTACAGTCCTCTATTGTTCAATTACCTTCCTATGTATATGTTCTTCCACAGCACGTCATGGTTTATAGTGTCAGAGAGATTTTACAGTATCGAAAGAAGCCCTTCAGCCCATTATGTTTACACCTGTCTTCAACCACCTATCTATTCTCATCCCATTTTCCAGCATTTTGTCCATAGTCTTTATGCTATGATTCTTCAAATGATCATGTACATGCTTCTTAAATGTTACAATGATTTCCGGTTCCACCACACTTTCAGACATGCACATATCCACCACCCTCCAAGTGAAAAAATCTTCCTTAAAACCCCTCTAAATGTTCTTCCCTCTACCTTATATCTCTGATACTGGTAATTGATCCTTCTACTAACGGGAAAGGGTCCTTCCTATCTACCTTATCAATGGCCATCATGATTTTGTACACCTCAATCAGGTCCCTTTCCTTTTCGAAGGAAAACAGCCACAGCCTATCTAGTTTCTGTTGATCATCGAAGCTCCAGCCCAAGCAACATCTTGGTGAATCTCCTCTGCAGCTTTTCTAGTGCAATCACATCCTAACAGTGTAATAACCAGACTGCACACAGTATTTCAACTATGTGCTAACTAAAGTCTAACACAGTACAGTCATAACCTCCCTTCTCTTGAATTCAGTGCATTGATTAATAAAGGTAAGTACCCCAAATGTCTTCTTAACTACCTTATTTACCTGTCCTATTGCATTCAATGATCTGTGGTCATGCACACTGAAGTTCCTCTGATCCTATGTACTTAAAGGTCTTACCATTCATTATGTACACCCTTTCTATTTGTGTCCTCCAAACATGCTCTTTTCAGGAATAAATTCTATTTGCTATTGTTCTGTCCATTTGACCAGCCATCTATACTGGCTTGTAGCCTAAGGCTTTCCTCCTCACTATTTACCGCACCATCGACTATTGTGCCATCTATGAACTTACTGATAATACTCCTACATTCATATCTATATCATTAGTGCACACTACAAACAGCAAAGTATTTAGTAACGAACCATGTGATAAGCCACTGGACATTGGATTCCAACTGTAAAAATACCCTTTGGCCATCACTCTCTGCTTTCTGCCACTAAACTAATTTTGGATCCAAGTTAACCAGTATTCCATGGGCTCTTACCTTCTTCACCAAACTCCATACAACACCTTGACAAATGCCTTACTGAAGCTCATGTTGACTATATCTAACGCACTGCTCTTATCCACACATCTAATTACCTCCTCAAAAAACACAATTAAACATGACAGGCATGACCTCCCCCTGATAAAGCCATGTCAACTGTTCTTGATTAATTCTTGCCTCATTTTTAAATGAGCCCCTGCACGTTCTATACACCTCTAGGGCTTCTGGTGTTCTGAGTCTTCAGTATGTACAATAAGATACCTTCTTATCCCTTATCCCATCCTGTACATTAATGCCATCAGAATTTCTGCCAGTAGTTTCTCTATCACCGATCTTAAATTCACTGGTCTACAGTTTCTGGTTTATCCTCACAACCCTTTTTGAGTAACAGTCTAACATTAGCAGTTGTCCTGTTTTCTGGCCCCACTTTTCAGCTAGTATCCAGAGAAGCTTTGAAAATTAATGTCAAGGCCCCTGCCATCACCTCCTTTGCCTCCCACATCAGCCTGCGATACATCTTATCTGGGCCTGTGGAGTAATTTAATTTTATACTCACTAATACGGCTAATTCCTCATTCCTCTCAATTGTAGTTTGTTTGATAGATCACAGCACTTTTCTCTGATTTATATACTAACATTGTTCTTCTCTATCATGAATACAACTGTGAAGAACACATTTAAACTTCACCCACATCTTCCATGCACAGCTTTCCATGTGGGTCCCTAATCAGTCCCATTCATTCCCTGGCCTTGCCCCTAATATTTTTTTATGAAATGCCTTTGGATTTCCTTTATTATACCTACCAGTGTTTTTCACGCCCCAGTCTTCATATTCATAATTTTTTTTTAAATGAGCCCCTGCACGTTCTATACACCTCTAGGGCTTCTGGTGTTCTGAGTCTTCAGTATGTACAATAAGATACCTTTTTATCCCTTATCCCATCCTGTACGTTCCTCTATCTGAGATTTTCTGGAACTTTTATTCTTCAACTTTACAGGAACATGTTGGCCCTACATTTTTACTATTTTCTTTTAGAAAGACTGCAACTGCTCCAACATAGATGTTCCTACAAGTTGCTATTCCACGTATCTTTGGCCAGATTCTATCTTATCATATTAAAACTGGCCTTCCCCGAATTCAAAACTTTTATTTTCGACCCACCTTTCTACTTTTCTATGACTACCTTAATTTTTACTGAATTACATTTCCAATCGCTGAAATGCTCTCCCACTAATACTTTTACCACTTGCACAGCTTTGGTCTCTAAAATTAAGTCCGGCACTGCCTTGTCTCTTGCACACTTTTCTGAGTGTTGGCTTAAAATCTCTCAAGGATACATTTTAAGAATAACAACCCCTCTAAGCCTTTGACACTTTGTATATCCCAATTAATATTGGAAACGTTGATACTTATTACACTTATTTGAAACTTGCCTACATCGTAGAATCCCTACAGTGTGGAAGAGGGTATTTAGCTCATTGCTCTTTGGAGGGGCAGTATGGACTCATTCTACCCAGACCCAGCCTCTATCCGTGTAACCCTTCGTTTCCCATGGCTAATCAACCAAGCTTGCACACCATGGGCAATTTAGCATAGCCAATCCACCTGATCTCCACATCTTTTGGACTGTGGGAGGAAACCAGAGCACCCAGAGGACATCCATGCAGGCATGGGGAGAATATGCAAACTCCACACAGACTGTCGCCCAAGGATGAAATCAAACCTGGGTCCCTGGTGCTATGAGGCTAATGTGCGACCCACTGAATCACCATGCCACCCCATATATCCGCCCTTCTATCTCTTGCTGACTCTTTCAGGGTCAATAGTACACTCCCTACAATGTAATTGTCTTCTTTATTTTTAATGTTCTACCCATATGGTCGCAACATCTTCTAAGATATCATTTATTTCATGGCCACACTGCCCTGCACTTGCCTAATATTATGATCATGTATTGTAAAACATATTCATTTACAATCAAAACCAAAAGAACTGTGGATGCTGTAAATCAGGTACAAAAACAAAGTTGCTGGAAAAGCTCAGCAGGTCTGGCAGCATCTGCGAAGGAAAAAACAGAGTTAACGTTTCAGGTCCGGTGACCCTTCCTCAAAACTG
>NC_063349.1:40175568-40260529 GCF_021869965.1 Rhincodon typus
GTGACCCTTGCTCAGTTTTGAGGAAGGGTCACCGGACCTGAAACGTTAACTGTTTTATCCTTCACAGATGCTGCCAGACCTGCTGAGCTTTTCCGGCAACTTTGTTTTTGTTCATATACAATCAATCATTTTATTTGAGGAATGGTTTGGTTTGTTCAAGAAGTTACTTCTTTTGCATTTTTCACTGAATGTTCCATTTTGTGTTGTGCTGCTTTGGAGATTCAGTTTGTGTTTTCTTTTATAGAAATTGTAATATGGTGAACAAACTACTCTGGACATTAATATACAATGTAACATTTCCTTTCATAGGAAAGAACAGTAGAAAGGCATTCCTTCCATATGCATTCTCTATTCTTTGACAAAGATTTGACAGGGCTTTTATAATGTCCGAAAACACCAGACATTCAATTAACCTGTCAAGTAGTTTGAAATAACTGACCAGTCAAGTATCTTGAAATCAATGTATCATTTACTATAGCAAAACTCCTAAATCAGTCACTATTATTAAACTTTAGAGCAAAGAAACAGGCTAATGTATCAACTTAATTAGTGCCTTTCACTTTCTTCACTGCACAATCAATAAGAAAGTCATTTGTTATTCATCAGGTGCCTGTTGGAAATATATCTGAAAGACTTTCCATTTATTTTGCCTTAAGACACAGACAGATAAAAGTAATTTCAAAGCAAGGAGGCTACCACTAATGTTGACTGGTTCCAATCCTAATTTAGAAACACAAACGTGGGTTACATAGCTGCCTTAAGAAATGTAAGTATTTGACTCAACGTTTAATATCCAGTTTCTTTATCATTTCCAGGACTGAATGTAACAATATTCATATAATTACATATGACAGAGACAGATGAATCACGGAATTATTTTGTGCTTCTGGAGCATTTGGATGAAATGGCTTTGAATCAGTCTCAGTCATTCTTCTTCAAATCATATATTCTGTGATGCCTTTTGCAAAAACAAATAAAAAAATGAAGTAACAAGGAGCAGCAAAAGCGTGCAAGTGATCAAAAATTTTTCAAATGGAATGGACCTTGCATTGTTTCATTGATTAGCATTCTTTAATTCCGCATAATCTATTACAACAGTTCGTCAAAATTCAAAAGTTGGTTATTTTAACTCACAAAAGCAAAATATTGTAGGTGCTGAAAATCTGATTGTTTGGGGATCTAATAATCATAACATGATTGGTCCTTTTTTCTTTTTGCTCATTGCATTCAACTCTAGATCAGATAGCAAAACAGCTAGAAATGAATACACGAATTTCACTTGTTTTCAAGAGGCTGTAACTATTCAAGAACGAGCAAGGCGGTGTCCCAGCCTGACGTGGAGATCTCCCATCCTGGTGTGGTGGGATCATAGTGGCGCAGAGTGGCGGTTTCTCGGCCTGGCATGGCCTCAGTGTGGACTTCTGGTCTTGAGGTGATTTCAGAGCAGCTTCCGGGACTCAAGAATCTTGAGGTGAAGCCCAGTGTAGCCTGGAGGCTAAGTGCTGGCATGGACTGGTTTGGAAGGACTGTGGTTCTGAACCTTTTATTTCTCTACTTTCTAATTTATTCCTACAATCTGCAATGCTGGACTTCTTATTTCTTTATTTATCTAATTTTCTTTTCCTAAGAACTTGAACTGAAAAACCTGTACCTTTGTAGCTAAGGCGCCGAAAGTGGCAATTTGTAAACTTCTTACTGTAGCCATCTGACGACTTGTGACAATAAAGCTATTTCAATTTGTTTGAGTCAGTTTTACCTTGATTGGTCTTCACTGCAGCTACATTCAAATTTCAGTGAGTGTCAGCACTCAAAGCCCAGCCATCGTCAGAAACTGTTTTTCCACAACACCAATATGTTATCCTCCCAAGAAATAACAAGACAGCTCGTTCTTCATATGCATCCTCTAATAGAACAGAAAATGCTGTTGGAGATTAATCCCTCAAACAAAATGAATTTGAGGAATGGAGGTTTGACTGGATAGAGAGTGGAGCAATAGAGTTAAATTTTACTGGCTTTAAAAAAAAAAGGTACTGTAAAAGAACTTAGATGAGATATACACCAGGATGGGAGTTGAATTTGTTTTATATAGCATATATTTGCTATGACATGCTCAACAGCTATCATAGTGATGCAGATCAGCTGGAACAGAAGCTATAAAACACGTCCTTTCTTACCACCTTCTGTGTACAGTTATGTTCACTAAAACCTCTGTCTGTTCACTCACAGTCGTGTGGACTTCACATTACTACAAGTGAGAGACACTCCACTCTCTTGACCAATATTTAACCCATGACTAACATCGCTAAAAGGAGATCTGGTCATTCACCTCATTGCACAGTGACTGCCTCATTTCCTACATTACAGGAATGATTACATCTCAAAAATGCTTAATTTTCTGGAAAACACTTTGAGATGGCCTGATGTAATGATAGTTGCTCTATAAATGTTTGGTCTTTCTGTCTTCTTATTGGATGTGTGGGAGGGTCATGCTGATTAACTTAGACAACCAGTGTTTGAATTAGATTAACACCAACAACATGGGGTTGAACCCCCATTCCAGCTGAGGCAGACTTAAGTCTATCTTTAAATCCTTCTCTTAATAAAATAATCACTGCATATTGCCAAGGTTCAATAAATAATTATCAAGGACCTGACTTAAGCAGAGAACTTAAGAAGAAGACAGATTACATTAAATGCCCATGTGTTATGCCGCGCATTATTAACCTCAATAATATTCATGATTAAAAAGTTGTTTCATATTAAACAGTGCAAAAAATGGTAAGTTTGAGTTCATGAAATTTTGTTTACAGTGAATTTCTAATATCATCTGCCCCACCAAGAGATGCAGTGAACGAGGAGACAATACTTCCTCAATAACAGATTGAGCAGTACCATAAAGTTAAGATTAATACCAACCTGCTTAAAATCACATTCAAACAAATACAGAAAAATCACGAGACTACCCTTTTGTTACAACAGGGAATGGCCAAACCCCTCTGATAATTAAACTAAAACACAAGCCCGATCTGTTTTGACAGGAATAGGGGTTCCCCTCTAATAATTACCCTTCCTCTCCTCCCTTCCCCTCCAAAAACACCCAGAGCAGCTTGTCTTTTCCCTCGTAATCTTTTAAAAGAATGGTTAAAAGGAAGAAAATCCCTGATCTCCTCTTTACAAGTAACAAGACAATTTATTTAACCCAACAATGAACAAATTCATAAAATTACTAACAAACCAACAATTCCCCCTTAGATTACTAACTACACTCTAACTGGTCTAAATTCTACCGGAATGCTGTTTAAATAAAAACAAGTCCCACTAATGTAAATCCAATTAATAAAAAGCAATAAATTATAACTTAATCTCTCCAAGTTCACACATACTGTCTTCTGGAATATTCTGTCATCTTCGCTCTCTTCACAAATGCCTTTCTTCCATTAATTCTGCTGTCAGGGATATTTTAGCTCTATAATTTCTACAATGAGGACTTTGAGCTAAAATACCACGATACCTTTGATTAATTAGATGGTCTTTCTCTGAGAGCTGAATGGTGCTAACTCTGGCAGATGGTAGTTGGCTGTCCCCAATTTTCCAAATGCCCTCGTCTTATATACCCATAATGACATAATCAAATTCTGATAATATGATTGACAACCTGAAACTAACACCATCACATTTAAATTCAATTGGCTTTCTGTTTCTAGGTGTTTCATTTAAATTAATTGGCCGAATTCAAACACGTTGTCACAACATTGAAACAAGACTGCTGTTTTTCCTGTCACCTGTAAGGCATTTTTGATACCCTTCTTTCACTTGAGGCTCTTTGTACTGGCAACTTCATCTGCTGATCACAGAAATAGAATTTTAAAGCACAACCTCTTAAAGGAACCACACATTTTGGCTACCTGCCTTACATGTCACAATTACTCTACACAACTTTGCAACACTTCTCCCCTTAAGAAAAAAAAAATACCATCATTAAGAAAAGTTGGCTTCATTTTTTTTCCTAAATCTTAACACTATTACCATGAAGTACAAAATTCAGTACTCTGAAAGTTAAAGCTTTCATACTATTTCAAATATATATAACATAGAACCGGTACTATCTAATCATATCTATATATTTTCTTTAAACCCGCGATAATGCATCTGCAAAAACATTTTTCTGTCCCACCACATGTACAATTTGTAAGTTAGAAGCGTGTAACAAGACTCCAATGAAATAGTCTCATTTTTGTCCTTAAATGTTTAAAAAAAAGAGATGGTCGCAGTCCGTAGACACAACAGTCTCCGAAATATTGTTCGTAACGTAAGAATTTAAAATGTTGTAAGGCCGATACCAAACTCAACAGTGCAATTTTTTATGATGAATATTCAGGTTTCTTTGAAAAATATCCAACTGGCCTTTCAATTCCACCATCATCCCCCTGCATCAACACAGCTCCACCCTCTACATCGCTGGCATCACTAGCTACTAGGTTTTGAGAAATTTGGTGTAGCTAAAAGTGGTGCTGTGATTAATATGGCTTTTAAATTCTCAAATTCCTCCTGGCATTGTTTTGTCCACTGAAATTGTGTGTTTTTTTTTAAGCAAATCTGTCAGCGGTGCCATCATGCTACTAAAGTTTGGCACAAATGTCTGGTGAAATCCGTTCAGTCCAAAAAAGTGAAGTACCTCTTTCTTCCAGGATAATCTTGTAAATTCCTCGATGGCCTTTGTCTTTATGTTCCTCGGGTCATCCTTCCACATCCGATGTTATGTCCCAAGAATATCACTTCTACCTTCGCGAATTCAGTCTTTGTTAAATTGATAACCAGTTTTGCCTCCAGTAGTCTTTCAAAGAGCTCCGCCAAATGCACCATATGATCTTTCCATGAATGGAAAAGGATTGCCAAGTCATCTACATACACGGTGCAATTCTGCCACAACTCTGTTTGCAAGTCTTTGAAACGTGGCTGGTGTGTTCTTCATATTTTAAATTGATACAGCCCATCTGGGGTTACAAACGCAGAAACTTCCTTCACTCTCTCTGACAAAGGTACTTGCCAATAACCATGGAGTAAGTCCAACTTGGAGATATGCGTGGCTTGTTCAACTTTTTCCCTGCACAGTCCTCTAGCCTTGGAATCGGGTAGGAGTCCGAATTAGTTATGGCGTTCTCCTTCCAATAATCGATGCAGAACCATCGAGTGCCATCAGGCTTCGGAACCAACATGATCGGTGAACTCCATTCACTTTGACTCGGCTCGATTATGTCTTCTTGCAGTATAGCTTCCACTTTGTTCTGTACCTGTGCAGCTTTAAGAGGATTAAGTCTATAGGGGTGTTATTTTATTGGAACAGCTTTCCCTACTTCAACCTCACACATTATAGTATTAGTCCTCCCCATTCAACCCCACAGATATCCTCATTTCTGCAATAAGCTTTTCAATTCAGTCCTCTGTTCCTAGCTCATTATCCCATCCCATTCTCCAAGGACTTTCTCATTATTTAATTTACTGTGAAGCACATCAAAATCAGATTATTCAGATTCTGATGCCTCACTCTGGAGGGGCTGTAACTAATACCTTTTTCAAAGGTTCCCTTTCTGAAGGCGCTAGCTTTATTACTTCTTATTGCTTTTCTATCATTTGACACATATGACAGGTACGGCCAAATTCAACCACATCCTCATGCAATCCAGGCCAATAGAGGTGCTCTTGTAATTTAGCCCGAGTCTTCCTCACTCCTAAATGACCTCCCACTAGTAATTTGTGCACCATCTGTAATACTTCCTGTCTGTATGCTACCAACAACACAATCTGATGTACTTCCACCTATTTGTCTTCTGCGTTAACATGCTGAGGTCTCCATTTTTACCTTAGGATTCTATCCTAGAGATAAAAACACTCGGGAATACATTCTGATTCCTTTTCTGAGTAAGCTTTATGATATAGATATTTTATTGTCTCATCTTTTTGTTGTAACTCCAGTAATCTTTCAGAACTAAGCACCCCTGCTTGATCTTTTATCTGTTTAGGTTCTTCCTTGATCATTTCGTCAAGCAGGGTGTCAGCTAATTGAACCTCAACTCCTTTGTCTTTCTCTTTGGTTTTCCCCTCTTGCTTTAACCTTCGACTGTGGGATTTTGTCACCTCAAAATTTCCAGGGTATTTTTCTTTTAACTTCTCAGTTCCCTGGTTTTCCTTCACCTTCTCTGCTACAAGGATGGTCACTTCCACTTTTATTCCTGCCAGACCGTTTCCAAGAATAAACTGTATTCCTGGAATTGACACTCTTTCAATCAATCCCACTTTCATTTCCTCAGTCTTGATTGGACTTTCCAACCTAATTTTACACATGGGAACATTAAATCTCTGTCCATCTATTCCACAGATTACCGCTCTCGGGTTACATTTCAGAAGGAGTGCAAATACTTTCATCTCTTACTATTAGAGACTGACCAGGTCCCATATCTCAACATTGTAATTGCTTCACCTTCTCTCCCTGTTCTTACAGAGTAAACATTACCCATAGAGGTGAAGTCTTTGTAGAGATTGTGCAGCCAAGTCACAGGCTGGATAGTGAGACAGTGTCCACTCTCCTGCGGCTCCTCGACTCCTTTTGCCATTTCCTTCACTACCTCAACTAATCCCACTGGTTTAGCATCTTTTACCACATCCTTTTTCCCAGTGCCTTTTGTAAACCATCAGCACTGTGACTTTGTGTGTGCCACCTTATTGCAGTGAAAACACTTGAGGCCTCTTGCCTCCTTTCCACCCTCTTAGGTTTATTTTTTCACCTTGATGAACTGCTCCCAGTGTGATCTACTTTTTGTTTTCCATTGAAGGATGTCCCTCCTTCCCAATTTCTATCCTTCATGGAATGAAATTGCTGTCAGAAACTAAATTTTGATTTATGGACCAATATATATTCACCCACCATCTCTGCAGCCTTTCTTACTTTGGTAACTTTCTGTTCCTCAATAGGAGTTCCTATCATCTCTGGGAATGAGTTTTTAAACTCTTCCAGCAGGATAATCTCTGAGATCCTCAGTTATTTTTTCTAATTTTAATGCTCTCACCCATCTACCGAAGTTTCTCCGTTTAATTATTTCGAACTTGACATAAATCTGACCTGGTTCCTTCTTTATGTTTCTGAACCATTGCCTCTATGCTTCTGGTACCAATTCATAGGCACTCAAAATTGCCCATGTAACATCTTCATAATCTTTAGACACCTCATCTGACAGTGCTGTAAACACCTCACTAGCCCTGTCTATCAAATTGGTTTGAATTAACATTACCCACATATCCCCTGGCCAATTCATCTGCCTAGCCAATTTCTCAAATGAAATGAAAAAAGCTTCTACATCTTTTTCTTTGAATTTTGGTAATGTTGTAACATATTTGCACATTTTCCTACCATGTTTTTGTCTACGAGGGGTTTGCTCATCATCACTCTGCTTCACACGAAACTTATCTTTTACCTTCATCACCATCCTTTTAAATTAATCTTCCTGTTCAATTTTCACCTTCTGAAGTCAGTTCCCACCCTCTCTACCTCTCTCTCATTTTCTACTTGCTCAGCTAAGAACTTTCCCTCCCTTTCTTTATCTTCTAACATGGCTTTTCTTTCCTTTTTTTTCCTGTGCAACCAAAGTTCAAACTCTCTCACCTTCCTTTCATTCTCAAACTCCAGTTGTCTCATTTGCAGTCTAAGTTTTTATAATTCCACAGCACTTGCCTGTTTCTCCGGTATTACTAAATACTTAACCAACTCCATTACAGTTTCAGTTTTCCTCTTACCTCTAGTTAAACCCAATTCTAACCTGCTTGCTAATTCTAACAGTATATCCTTCTTCTATCTTTCTAAACTATCTTGGCAAATTTAGGAAGCATCTTCAAACCCCAGAACCTTTTTAGCAATGTTCAGATCCATTTCCCTCAATTAAACCTACCACAAGTAACCAAAATTAAACAGATTCTTTTCCCCCCTCGCATACGTTTTATTTAAAGATCTAGGACACTAATCCTCACATGTTTAAATCTGTCCAAATTCATTCAGATCCCAGACTCAAACCATCCAGTTCCCTGACCCAAGCCCCCAATTTTGTTACAACAGGGCACGGCCAAAGCCCTCTGATAATTAAACTAAAATACAAGCCCTGATTGGTTTGACAGGAATAGGGGTTCCCCTCTAATAATTACCCCACAAAACACCCAGAGAAGCTCATCTTTCCCCTCATAATCTATTAAAAGAATGGCTAAAAGAAAGAAATCCCCACTCTCTACTTTACAAGAGACAAGACACAATTTATTTAACCCAACAACGAACAAATTCACAAAATTACTACCAAACCAACAATTCCCCCTTAGACTACTAAGTTCTCTCTAACTGGTCTAAATTCTACTGGAATGCTGTTTAAATAAAAACAAGTTCCATTTGTATAAACCCAACTAATAAGAAGCATTAATTATAACTTAATCTCTCCAAGTTCACATAGACTGGAATATTCTGTCATCGCCACTCTCTTAAACATCTTTCTTCTCTTAATTCT
Source organism: Rhincodon typus (assembly GCF_021869965.1). Classification (NCBI taxonomy): domain Eukaryota; kingdom Metazoa; phylum Chordata; class Chondrichthyes; order Orectolobiformes; family Rhincodontidae; genus Rhincodon; species Rhincodon typus. The sequence goes on from NC_063349.1 coordinate 40,184,109, forward strand.
GCTGTCAGGGATGTTTTAGCTCTATAATTTCTTCAATGAGGACTTGGGTACCTTTGATTAATTAGATGGGTTTTCTCTAAGGGCTGAATGGTGCTAACTATTGCAGTCGGCTCTCCCCAATTTTCGAGTTGCCCTCGTCTTGTATACCCGTAATGACATAATCAAATTCTTATAATATGATTGGTTTCAGGTTGTCAACGCCAACACGTTTAAATTCAATTACCTTTCTGTTTCTAGGTACTTCATTTAAATTAATTGGCAGATTTCAAACTCATTGTCACAACATCAAAACAAGGCTGCTGTTTCTCCTGCCTCCTGTAAGGCTTTTTTGATTCACTTGTTTCATTTTTTGATGCTCTTTGTACTGGCAACTTCAGCTGCTATTCACAGAAATAGAACGCTTTTTTTGCAAAAAAGCGCAAACCTTTTAAAGGAACCACACATTTTAGCTTCCTGCCTTCCACGTCACAATTACCCCACCCAACTTCATAACACTCTCTGTTGTTGACTGTCGCAGACCCCCAAAAATTAAGTAAGAAATGGGGATATGATGATAAATGGTTGGATAGTATTTATTATTCATGTTGCATAATGAAAAATGGCAACAACAATATGCATTTATTTAGTTTACAAAGATAGGGAGGAGAAAAATTACGGAAACAAGTAACAAAATTAAAATTAAAATGTCAATCTATGTGAGGTCTTTAGATCAGAATTAGTTTATTGTTATAAGCTTTAAATGCTTCAGTCGATATACTTAGAGTATATACGTTTTACCAACTAAAAGAAACATCTCTTATGTTTATATTTGCCTATGTTATAACTGTTCATGATATGATTTATGATGAATACAGTCTATGTTCAATTTTCTACCCAATCTATACGAGGTGAAGGCTTCTAGAATTAAGTCACTAGAAATAGGAGAAGAAATAGGCTTTTCAGCCCCTTGAACCTTGGAATTATCACATCATAGAGATCGGCAGCATAGATAAAGGTCTTTCGACCCATCATATCCATGCTGGTTAAAAATAACCACTTAACTGTTCTAATCACCACCTATTAAGAGTAAGGCTGATCTGGTGGTAGCTTTAAGCAGGCTTTTCTATAATCCCCCATCTCTCCCAAATAAGATGAGCTTCTTTGACAATCAGAAATCTGGCTACTTTAGCCACGAAGATATTCAATGATCCAGCTTCTATTGCTCTTTTGGGAACAGAATTCCAAAGATCCATGATCCTTCAGGAGAAGAAATTCCTCCTCATGTCCATTTCAGATAAAAGACCACTTATTTTTAAACCATAACCCTTAGTTGTCACATTGCATAGTAGCTGAAAATATGTTCAACAAATACTAATAAATAAGATATTATATGAAAAAACTTTCATTCATTGTTTGTCTGGGAATTAATACTTATTTCTTTTTAAAATATATCCAAATATGCTTAAGCTACGTGATAGAGCAGGCAGTATTTGATTGCACCAACACGTTGCAAATATTATAATAGAAAAATATTATTTGTTAATATGGAAATTAGTGATTCAACCTAGTGACAGCTGTAATTATGAGGAAAAAAACTAAGTTTATTCAGTTAATATTAAGTTATGCACTTACATAGTAATGGAGATTGGATAATGCACTTCTGTGAATCATGATTCTAGCTCAGGTTGATCAGGTTAAGTCCGCTCACACTTCCTATCTCTTCTTTCTGCTCTCAGAGTCAGGTACAGGATATTTCAGCAATAGAGATTTGAGTTGTCTCAAACACATATCGATTTAATGCTGGCACATGGTACTTGGTAAATTAGGTATTTAACTCAGGGAGGCTGGTGTGCTGAGGAAAAGTGATACACGAGTACAGTGATTTTATTGTAAAATTGGAGGAGGTACATTTTTGGAGCAGGATGGAAGGGGTTTTACTTTGCAGTTCTAATACTGGATGTTTTTGTTTTGTATCTGCAACGATGAAAAATAGTTTCTCATCTAATAAAGCTGACAGCTTTTGCAGTATACTCTCACAGATGTAGGCACAAACTAAATTTAAAAAAAAAAGCATGGCATAATTTATGTAAAGACCACATTTTTTTACTTTTATTTTCAAATGAATTGTGAGATGGATTTTTCTACAACAAAAGACTAAGGAAGGAATTGCCTTTGTTTTAAAAGTAGAGTCACTGAATCTCACTGTAAATCAGGTTTACACCAGGAATGGGGGAAGATGGAAACAAGTAATTGATTGGAAGTGGATTTGTGACTAGTTGTGGATGCCAATATTCGTCAGTTTGACATCAACTTTCTGATTGATTCCTGGGTAACTCAATAACTTACGGGTGTGAACAATACAAGGAGAAACACTCAGAGCTCTGAAAGATGAGTTAGTGTATGTATCTTGCCAGTTAAATAACTGAAGATAGAGATGGCCTCAAAGCTAAGCTGTTGATTTTACCCAATAAGTCAGAGACTCTATAATTTGTGAACCCATCACTCTGTGTCCTCATGTGAATAAAAGAAAGAACCTGAAGGAAAAGATCAGAGGACTGAAGGATTTATGAAATAAAAGGAACGTCCCATCACATCCTGAGAACTGGGGGCATTGAACTGTTTGTCCAGTTCTTTTTTCCACTCTATTTGTAACACCAGTGTTTTGTTTTTTGTGTGTGTGTGTGTGTGTGTGTGTGTGTGTGTGTGTGTGTGTGTGTGTGTGTGTTTGTTTGTTTTGTGTGTGCGTGCCCGTGTGCATGTGTGGTTGGGGAGTGTGGGTGAAGGCATGGTTGTTTAGTTTTCTTTCACTTGTGGTAGGAATCTATTAATTTATGTACAGTAATTCTTGTTAAGTACAGAAAACTGGTCTGTGTTTATTGCTAACCTAAGTCTATCAGGCCAGTAAATTGGGGACTTTTTGAACTTTTGTAATAGTGCTGTGAACAGCAGGAATTGATTGCTAGTGCATCACTCCAGTGAGGCACAACAAATAATACTTGATGCCTGTGGATATCTACAATTTTTTTTTATTTTGTTGCAATGTCATTTCTTTTTTTTCTTCAGCTGTGTAAGGCAGATAACTTCCAATTTATCATGTTGAGCATCATAAGCTGCACACTTGTGTTGTAGAATATCCGATTATCTCTGAGGTCAAATACACCTGAGTTCAACGATGAAACACAGACATTGAAGTTAATATGTTTGGAGTGAATGAAAGCTAACCACTGCTGTGAGATTTAATTTACACTTAACATGCTGGCTGTAAAGTAAGTAAGATTCGAGTTGGCAATCTCCTGTCTCAGGTGGAGTTGCAGCGATACAGGACTTTGTCTTAGCCTTCTGTATGTAGCCCTCCAGCTCTGACCCATTTCCCTCTGTTGGAGTTCAGTACAACAGACCCTAACAGAAACCCATTGTTGAAAGGGATGTTGCCAGTGTAACAACTGAAGATTCCAGCAGTGCTCGAGCAGAGATTCCACAATAGCACCAACAGCAGCAATGCAAACTTATTTTGTGCCTTTAGTAGAAAGAGAAATGTTTTCATTTTCTTTCTTGGACATTAGCGAATAGAATCTAATACTGAACTACATGAGACAATATTAGAAAAGGTGATCAAAAGATGCTAAACTAAATAAATTTTAAGAAGTGTCTTAAAAGAACAGAGGTTTGTGGTTTAGGGAGGAGTTTCCATAGCTTAGATCCCCCCTTAACAGCTGAAGATGTTGTACTGATTAGGTCTATACATGAAGAAAGAGTTTGAAGATTGCAGAGATCACAGACAAGTGTAGAATTGGAGGAATTTACAGAAATAGGAAAAGGACAGACCATAGAGGGATATGAAAACAAGCCTGAGAATTCTCAAATTGAAGCATTGATCAACCAGGAACCAATGTTTGCTCAGCTAGCACAGAGAGTGAGAATTGTATCAGGATTTTCCCCACTTGAAGGTAAAAAATGGCAGCTAGTAATTTTCATGGCATCATCTACATTATGTTCTGGAGTGAGTTATCTTGCTCAATCACATTTTTCATCTCATTATTTATACTAGTGCAATGTTCTTCAGCAAATTGTGCAGCAAGCAAAACAAACCTTCTGCTTCCAAACTTTTTAAAGTCCAACTAGACACCACTGCAGATACTGCAATCCAGGAGTTGTACCCCACAGTGTGTTGCTTGCCTCTAAGCTCTGATCAGATGGCAGAGAATAAAACTAAGCTTGGCTGCCCGCCTCACAGGGAAAGATATCAAGGTGCTGGTGTGATGGAGAGAATGTCAGTCCACTCGATGGATCATGGCAACAAAAGATGCAGCCAGTCTGGACAGGGATAATAGCAGCACAGTGCTGTCTCCACTCTCAAAAGGGATGACCAGCAGTGCAAAAAGAAAGTCAATGATCTTCTACATTCTGCAAGTATAATTGGCATCATCTTCTCTCTGCCACATCACGCTCACACACTGTGATGCAGAATGATGCCTATGGTGTGGATTTAATTCCAGCACTGGCTGAGATTATCATGAAGGCTTTACCTCCTGAACCGTCTTTCACCTGAGATGTGGTGACCCTCAGGTTAAGCCGCCACCAGTTGTCTCTCTAATGAGAGCAGCCCTCTGGGACTCTAGTGGTTTTACTTAGTTTTACTTTAGCACCTTGCAATGAAAGTGCACTGTCTACTGCTTTCCCCCTAACAGCTACTTTGGCTTTGGCTCAATTGATGATATCATTTGAACATTAACCTGAATAATGTAACATTTAATCCACAAGGCAAACAGTGAGGAACAGCAAACCAGGAAGTTAGATGTATCATTTACTCTGATCAGGGGGTCTGCCAAATGATTATCTCAAATGCACAAATGAACAAAGTCTGAACCCAGCTCAGTCATCCCGGTGCTTGGCCTGCTGTGTTCATTCAGCTCTAACCTTGTTATCTCAGTCATCCTGGAAGAAGGTGGCAATTAGGTTGTAGCTGGCTTCTCAGGCTCTTAGAAATATTTCTGTGTTCTCCTCTTTGTGGACAGCTCTCCTGTTTAATTTCCTGATCCTCAACCTCATCTTCATTCTCATAGGATAAGTCTTGTTCACCTATTTTGTTCACATCAGGATGTCACTCCTTTGTTGCCTCAAACTGTGAAGAGCATGGTATTCCACAATGATGTGGCACAACCTACCTGGATTGCTCTGCAAAGCCTCACCAGAGTGACCCAGGCATCAAAACCTCATCTCGAGGAAATCTATGGATTGTTCCACTCTGGACCTAGTGGGAGGGTGAACAATGTTGTACCTTGGTTCTGTCCATTTCCTATCGGTGTCATGAGTCAGTTTTGGAGGGGATACCTCTTGTCTCCCAGCTGGCACCTGATATAGGCTACTGACCTTGGAAAGCAAACTGTCACTCTGAGTGTTCCTGTACACCTGAGCCATGACAGCCCCCAGGATATCCATAGCAAATATCTAAAGGTTGCAAAGTGTGTATAATTTGTCTACATAAAGCCAGCAATGGTAGGCAATCCCAACGCCCTTGCTGTTTGACTCTGTTTCAAGGTAATAAAGAGGTGGCTTTTTGTGAAAATGGCATCAGTAATATGCTGGGTGCACTGATGACTGGAAGGTTGGGCGATATCACAGAGGACCCCAGTTGCTCCCTGAAATTAAGGGCAACTGTGACCTCATCTAGCAGTGATCATAAATTTGAGATAATGGAGTGGGGTGTCCTTAATGTTTGTTGTGTAGCCCTTATCAAATTTGCAGATGATTGTGGTGAAGTTTATAAACTGTGGTTCTCACAATTCCTCTGCAGCACTTTAGTGGGCCTTGTTCTGATCTTGGAGGCTATACAGCATTGACTAGACATTGCCGCTGTCACTGGACTTGCTGGAGTTTTGTCTCCACTGTCTTCCTTCTCGGTAGGAACATGGCCACAAGAAAGACAGGCATGGCATTGGACATTTCAGCTCCATTCGAAGATAACCTGGAGAAAGTCAGAGATCATGCAGTGTAATTGAAGGGACGCTGAAGACCTTACATCTGAAACTATCAAGCAGAGTGTTATGCCCCCACAGAGGGTGGCATCCCAGCTTCTCATGGACGTCATAGTTATGCCTTGATAAGGAGCTGTTAGCTTTTTGACCTTATAAAGTGCACAGTGGTTGCACAGTGTGTATATTTTCACTGGGAGTAGGTTCCTGCCAGTAGGTCCCCATGAAATGCACTCAAACCTCTGTTCCTCATTGCAGCTTATGCCCTTGCAGACTTACTTTTCTGGATGAGTACATTGCAAATGCTGTGCATCGTTTTCCTCACTATTTGCTACAGACTGTTGTGGCCAAATTGGGGTCATCAGGTTTAGTGTTTAAATTCCTTTTTGTAATAAGATTCGCTGAGCTTACATCATAAGTTGGCAAAAAGTAAGCATAATGTAATGTCCATGACAGTTTGGTGGCATAACTTGTTATCTACATTCTTTGACAATTTCTGACCTCTAGCTATAGTGAGAATTGAAGGCAGTTGGGAAACATTGCCTAACCAGTGATGACATGTTTACAGTATTTGCCCCTTACAAGGCCTCAAAAAAAATGTTGCAAAGAAAAAAGCATAGGAGAAAACAGAAACTTACTCTTCCCATTTTGCATGTAGTCCCAGCTGTTTCGTGAATTTATTGCTCTGTTGACTTGCAGTCCAAAATGTTGTGGTTTCAAATTTGTGTTCATGTGAGTGATGTGCAAGCCCTGTCTGTGATCCAAATGTTTTCCTCATTCTTCATGTTCCCTTTTTCTAATTGCTGTTTTTGAGGCCCCTGTGGCCCTTTAGCATTCTCCTATTTCCATTGAATATTTTTATATTACTGTCAATGTGCCCACTTCACCCCCAGAACCCATGACTCTGGAGATTCCTCTGCCCTTGCACCAACATTGCCTCAAAGCTGTGTGGCTGCATGTATGCACAATTGCTCCAAGATCCTGCTTGTGAATTCCTAATCCCATCCCACTTACCATGAGGCCCAACACTACAGTTTGGAATTGCCCATTATCAAAGTCACCATTCCCACAGCAACCCTGTACAAAGAAGCCCATTCCTGGAGATTGAAAATTTTGAATGGGTTATATGGATAGGAGTTCTTGTACCAGTTGTGTCAGAAGCTGTTAGGCCTTCAAGCACTTCCCCCTCATTCCATGACTTCTTAAATCCTCCGTCCCACCTAAAATAGGGCAAACCCAAGCTTGCTACATTCCTCATGGCCCACATCCACCAAGCCATTGGATGCCAACTTATAGCCACCATCTTCCTTTATATGGCACTCCTACCTTCCATGCCAATTGAAGGCAACTTAGGCCCTCATTTCACTACCTTCGTCTCTCTTAGCCTTCATGCCATCTCTGTAGCCGTACACCTGGTATCCACTATTGCAGACCTCGAGTCATATGAAGATGGCAGAAATTTAAACCTCCCAGCACTCAAATATAGCTGTAATTTCAACAAACTTGATAATGACAAACAAGAACTTGTATCTGTACAATCCATTCAAAATTTTCAACCTTCTTAAGTGATAAATCGCTTACAAAAACAGTCTGTAGGTCATTTGGGGGAGCTGTTGAGAAATGAGTGCAAGTGGTGGGTCACAGACAGTATCAGGATTGTCTTGCCAATCCATCTGAGGAGTGAGCCACAGTCAGTCATGAGGGTTGAGTTGCTCATAATCAGGTGGCTGATCAGGTTCAGTCCATGGTATTCTGTTCAAAATGAGCAGATGAATGGGGGTAGGTGATGGCCTAATGGTATTATCGCTAAACTATTAATACAGAAACCCAACTAATGTTCTGGGGACCCGGGTACGCATCCCACCAGGGCAGATGGTGGAATTTGAATTCAATAATTTTTTTTAAAAAGTCTGGAATTAAGTATCTACTGATCACCGTGAAATCATTGCCGATTGTCAGGAAAACCCATCTGGTTCACTAATGGCCTTCAGGGAAGGAAATCTGCCACCTTCACCTGGTCTGGCCTACATGTGACTCCAAACCCACAGCAATGTGGTTGACTCTCAATTGCCTCTGAAATGGCCTTGCAAGCTACTCAAATGTACCAATTGCTACAAAGACTCAAAGAAATGAAACCGGACGGATCACCTGGCATTGACTTAGGCACCGGAAAAGACAATGACCCTGCGAAGTTCTCCTCACTTACATCTGGGGGTTAGGGCCAAAATTGGGAGAGCTGCCTCACAGACTGGTTAAGCAACAGCCTGACATAGTCATACTCACAGAATCATACTTTACAGACAATGTCCCAGACACCACCATCTACATCCCTGGATATGTCCTGTCTCACCGGCAGGACAGACCCAGCAGGGGAAGCAGCACAGTGGTATACAGTCGGAAGGGAGTTGCTCTAGGAGTCCTCAACATTGACTCTGGACCCCATGAAGTCTCACGACTTCAGGTTAAACATGGGCAAGGAAACCTCCTGCTGATTACCACATACCGTCCTCCCTCAGATGATGAATCAGTACTCCTTGATGTTCAACAATACTGAGAGGAAGCTCTGAGGATGGCAAGAGTATAAAATGTACTCTGGGTGGGGAATTTCAATGTACACCACCAAGACTGGCTTGGCAACAGTAGTACTGATCGAGTTGGTGGGGTCCTAAAGGACATGGCTGCTAGACTGGGTCTGTGGCAGGTGGTGAGGGAACCAACAAGGGGGAAAGATATACTTGACCTCATCCTTACTAATCTGCCAGCTGAAGTTGCATCTGTCCATGACAGTATTGGTAAGAATGACCATCGCACAGTCCTTGTGGACACGAAGTCCCGCCTTCACATTGAGAATCACTTCCATCATGTTGTGTGGGACAGACTTCGCAACTCAAGATTGCCCATCCATGAGGTGCTGTGGGCCATCAACAGCAGCAGAATTGTACTCCAACACAATCTGTAACCTCATGGCCCGGCATATCCCCCACTCAACCATTACCATCAAGTCAGGGGATCAACCCTGGTTCAACAAAGAGTGCAGGACAGCATGCCAGGAACAGCACCAGGCATATCTGAAGATAAGGTATCAACCTGGTGAAGCCACCAAACAGGACTACTTGCATTCCAAATAGCAAAAGCAGCAAGCTAAGCGATCCCACAACCAATGGATCAGATCTAAAGTCTGCAGCCCTGCCACGTCCAGTCATGAATAGTGGTGGACAATTAAACAACTCACTGGAGGAGGAGGCTCCACAAATATCCCTATCCTTAATGTTGAAAGAGCCCAGTACATCAGTGCAAAAGATGAGTCTGAAGCATTTGCAGCAATCTTCAGCCAGAAGTGCTGAGTGGATGATCCATCTTGGACTCTTCCAGTGGTCTCCAGCATTACCAGTCTTCAGCCAATTTGATTCATTCCATGTGATATCAAGAAATGGTTGGAGACACTGGATACTGCAAAGTCTACAGGCCCTGGTAACATTCCGGCAATAGTGTTAAAGACTTGTGCTCCAGAACTTGCTGCTCCTCTAGTTAAGCTGCTCCAGTACAGTTACAACACTGGTATCCACCCGACAATGTGAAAAATTGCCCAAGTATGTCCTGTATAAAAAAATCAGGATAAATCCAACCCGGCCAATTACCGTCCCATCAATCTACTCTCGATCATCAGTAAAGTGATGGAAGGTGTCATCAACAGTGCTATCAACCAGCACCTGCTCAGCAATAACCTGCTCAGTGACACCCAGGTTGGGTTCCACCAGGGCCACTCAGCTCCTAATCTCATTACAGCCTTGGTTCAACATTGACCTAAGAGTTGAATTCCAGAGGTGAGGTGAGAGTGACAGCACTTGACATCAAGGCTGCATTCAACTGAGTGTGGCATCAAGGCGCCCTGGCAAAACTGGAATCAATGGCTATCAGGGGGCAAACTCTCCAGTGGTTGGTGTCATACCTGATACATAGGAAGATGGTTGTGGTTGTGGGAGGTCAATCATTTCAGCACCAGGACGTCGGTGCAGGAGCTCCTTAGGGTAGTGTCCTTCACCCACCATCTTCAACTGCTTCATCAATGACATTCCCTCCATCATAAAGTCAGAAGTGGGGATGTTTGTCGATGATTGCACAATGTTCATTACCATTCGTGACTGCTCAGGTACTGAAGCAGTTCAAGTTCAAATGCAACAAGATCTGGACAATATCCAGGCTTGGGCTGACAAGTGGCAAGTGACTTTCGCACGACACAAATGCTAGGCTATGACCATCACCAATAAAAGACAATATAACCACCATCCCTTGACATTCAATGGTGTGACATTATCAACGCTATCACTATCAACCCACTATCAACATATTAGGTGTTATCATTGAACAGAAACTCAACTGAACTCACCACATAAACACAATCGCTCAAGAGCAGGCCAGAAGCTGGGAATACTGTGGCAAGTAACTCACCTCCTGACTCCTCAAAACCTGCCCAACTTCTACAAGGCACAACTCAGGAGGATACTCCCCACTTGCCTGGATGAGTGCAGCCCCAACAACACTCAAGAAGCTTGACACCATCCAGGACAAAGCAGCCCGCTTGATTGGCACTACATCCCCAAGTATCCACTCCCTCCACCGCTGATGCTCAGTAGAAGCAGTGTGTGCTATCTACAAGATGCACTGCAGAAATTCACCAAAGACCTTCAGATAACACCTTCCAAACCCATGACCACCTCCATCTAAAAGGACAAGGGCAGCAGACATATGGGAACACCACCACCTCCAAGTTCCCCTCCAAGCCACTCACCATTGTGACTTGGAAATATATCGCCATTCCATCACTGTCACTGGGTCAAAATCCTGGAATTCCCTCCCTAATGGCAACGTGGGTCAACCCACAGCAAGTGGACTGCAGTAATTCAGGAAGGCAGCTCACCACCACCTTTTCAAGGGCAACTAGGGATGGGCAATAATATCAATGGGAGCAAATTCAACCAGCATCTGCTCCAAAGATGTTGGGATATTTCTGAAATCAAATCCCTGCACAGAAATTCGGACAATGGCAAGTTGTTTAGGGTGGAAGATGGGAAGTCAACCAAGAAAGCTAAGGAGTTTTCAACTCTAGAGTTAATGATGGCACGGATAAGGAACAGAAGCATCTTAATGAATGAGGTGCATCAGGTATAATAGGGCCTTTAGCAAGCAACTGTTTGGGGACTTACTGGGGAACTCAGATTCCTTATTATCACTTCCTGGGGCTTGTTGCTACATAGTTCAAGGAAGCTGAATTATTGGAATGCATGGGTAATTTTCCAAAAGCCCTTATTCTGTTGGTGCAATGGGCATATAACCACTATAAGTTATGGGTAATTAGACAATTCAGCAAGAAATGGAAATTTGAAACTTTGATGGAGGGAGAGAGACTTACAAAGACAGTTTTGAAAAATGAAGAGGGAAGGGAAAGTAAACTGTATTTTAAAGCTCTGAAAAGCAGCTGAAATAGATGCTCTGTATCTATTGGATATGAGTGGCAATCACACATAGATGGAACTGGTAAATTTTTCAGACATCTAAAAGGATCAATAGAAGAAATGCTGAGGTTAACAATAAAGATGGCTATCGCTTCACTTATGTCCTTTATATGGGCATTGATGTCAGTTATCTCTTCTAAACCTTTACCTATGGGTGTGTTTCACTGAACATTTTCAAGAAAGAGTATCATTGGCCAGGATAGTCCTCAAATCTGCAGACTGTGCACTGAAAAGAACTGATAACGAGGATATTTCAGAAGATGGCACCACTGGCACAATAGGTAGTGTTTGGGGTCCTGAGCCCGTCCTCTCCACATCGGCGGCATCCTTCTCTCTCTCTCCTTTTTCATGTTTTTCTTCTTTTTTTCTTCTTTATCTTCTGACATGGGGTGGGGAGGGGATGGAGAGCAGAGACAGAGTGGTGTCAGCAGGGTGTCAGCTTCAGCGGTGGTGGTGCCTGGAGCGGGGACTCCTGGCTGTGGCGTGCCTGAAGGATGGATTCTTGGCAGTGTCATCATTGCTGTGTCCGGAGCAAGAACCCCTTGAGGCCCAGGACACCTTGCAGACACTTTGCAGAAGTGCTGAAACTGTACTTGAAGACCCCCTGTATAGAAGATGGACTCTATTTATGTAATTCTTTTAAAACTTCTTTTTGTAACTCAAAATGGCCTTGGATTTGGGGTTACAAAACACTTTTCACCATATCTTTCTTGATATATGTGACAATAAATAACTCATACCTCCTACCTCAACTGACAGCCACAGGACAAAACATTCTTGCAATGGAGGATGGCTCAAACATGAGTGAAGGGATAACCATTGTTTCAGCTGTGTAGGATTGCATGCAAATTATTTAGCCTGTTGCAAAATACATTGTGGGTGGTGCTCTTGCAGGAAGAGTCGGAGCTCATTTAATGCCCAATTACCACTCTACAACAGGATTTCCAGACATTGAGTGTACCAAAACTCACAGTATTGGCTGCTCTTCTTATCTTGAACCTCGGATGTATAAAAATAAGGTTAATTTGGAGGGCAATGAGAGTAAAATAAATCCTCAAGCAATTCTGTATGTTTTCCATTAATTGTTGGGTAATAAGCAGTTAATAAACAAAATAAAGCATTGTCATTGAGCCTGCTCTTTAATGTGCGTTGGATAAAAAAATACTCCCAACAGTCAAGTTCGGAAGCATGCACTAAATTTGGCATCTGTTCCATGAAAACCGGTGCACTAAATTGTTATCACTTATTACAGACCCTAGATTTGCTGCAGAGTTAGCCATGTCTCTCAAATTTGAAATGGTCCTTCACTAAAAGTAAATAAATTTCTGTGCAGCATTTTTATTATTGAAAGAACATAAATCCTGTGTTGAATTTTTCAACTTGAAATAAGTCTGACCTACTACAAATAAAATCAGATTTGCTTACGCACAAGACACACACGGGAACCCAAATAAGCGTAAATTGCTTCCACAGTACAATATCAATAAGCTCAACACACCACGGATCCAATCATTAAGAATGCATCAATTCTTATTGAATTGGCGGTCTGCCAGTTTCAGTCATTTTTCAACTCCAATAATACTTTATAATTCAAAGGCACTGAAATACATTCTTACCAAGCAAGTCATAAATTTATTTCCTGGGGAAAGATTAGAATGATGAACAAGCTGTTCACATTCAAGACAATTTGTTCACATTTGGAAAAAAAACCCACAATGTCCAATTCCCTCACATGAATAAAGGATATTATGTTGCATTAATTGAAAGCTGTGTGGATGTCTGTATAGAAAGCACTCACGTCAAAGATTTTGATGATCATCTAACCATAAGTGATTTTTTTTTATAAAGAAAAATTGCTCGCAGCTTGATCAGCAGACTTTTTTTTCTACCAGGTTGATGGTAGAAATAAGCAAAAATGATTTGTTGCCTTCAGATTTTAAAATGAATCTACCATTACCACACTTTTTTTTCCCTGAGTCTGGAGAACTTAGAAAGGCTAAAGGGTGCAATTAGTTCACATTGACCTGCTGATATAGACAAGGCACTGGGGATTCTTGCAACATAAAACTTGATATTAGGCCTTGAGCCTCAGTTAAATTAGGCTGCAAAAGCTATCTCCAGACATCCCAGTGGCAACGCAGACTTCATTTTGGGGCATTGCAAGGCAAATGGAGAAAAGGATGGTGATCTGGGAGAGAGAGGAGGTACTTGGAAATGGTGGAAGTGAGAGATGGGGAACATCTGGAGCTTGAGAGAAGTTATTGGGGGAGGTGTAGAGGTGACTGGATTGGAGGTTAGTGAAGTAAAGTTGACAGAATCGGAGCATAGCCCTCCAGGCTCAAAGTTCAAGCAAGTCTTTGTTTTGAAAACTTACATTTCTGATGATGGCATCCTGCAATCCCTTCAGACCACATATAAAATTGGTTGAGCATCAAGACAAAAGGTTGAGCAGAGCAAGAGAAGGATGAGAAATTGAGAGATGCATGTTCATTGGTGAAGTCATGGATATATGATTAAATTTGCTGATACAACCAAATGTGAAGGTCAAACTTTGAGGTGCTCTGGTGAGCCAGCATCTTGCATATAATGTTCAGCTTCAGTCAATAAGACACAAAGGAGTTTCAGAGTCAGAGCATAGAAGAAACACAAGGATGGTCCCTGTTGTGAATAATTAAGGGGCTTACAAAATGGGGAAACATTAGAGAGATTCAGACTTCAAATAAGTATGCAGGCATGTGAGAGATTATATAAAATGGTGAATGGTATGGAAAAGGCATTATGAAGGTTAGTGGAATGTTGCTATTATTTAAGAACTTAAGCTCTAAAATGGAAGAAAAATGATTTTATTTTCTCAGCTCTTTGAAGCTCTTTATTTAACGTCAGAGTGTAATTTTGAACATTGAATTTCAAAGCCACATTTACCAGCAGTCGTGTAATTTCCAGTAAATAACTAGCAGGCCACTTTCAGAGATAATTGTCAGGGCATTTGCTCATGTGTTTTATGGCTCAGACAGAGAGAGATAGGCAAAAGCCATTTCAAGAGAGAAGAGGTGCATAACAACAAAGGGGCTTTTATTAGCAGATTACAAGTAGTCAGGGATGTGGTGTAGCTTAGAGAAAGCTCCAGCAATTGATGATGGTGGAGTTACCAGAGAGGAAGATATTCTACAAGGCTGTTGAAGACATTAGTTTAGGGAATCCATGTAAAGAAATAATCATGAGTTAAATTAGCAGTTTGCGCTAATGGTCTCAGGGAAAGACATTAACTGAAGAAAATAGTATTGAGTGAATGTGCAGCAATTTGCCAAAAGGAAAACCAGTTACAGCTATACCTGCTAAGGAAGGAGCTTTAATGTGGAGATCAGGGTGACTCTTCTCTGAGGTTTGACTTTCTGTACAATTATTACTGGATTAAAAGGGGAGAATCTTTATTTCTGATATTTCTGTACTGAAATCTTTCCAATTTATCTTCTATATGTGAAATATGTTGTGGTTTTGTTTCTTTTAGGGATTGAACACTTATGATCTTTTGTCAAAAGCACATTGACAGTTTTTTTTGTGAAAACGCACATTAAGTGACCCACATGGGTGCACAAAAAAGAGAAAGCAAAATATATGGTCCATCCATCCATATAAGATGGGGCGAAGGGTTAAAATTGTTGATGATATGCAACTGCTGCATGACTTTGAATGAGTCCTGTGAATATTCCTGTACATGCCGAAGCCGGCGCAATCAACATGTTTTTCTACAATTGTTTTTTTCTGTGCCTGGCTGCTTGTTAAGTGAGAGAGAATTTTGTTCCAAGTCATTGGACTTCACCTCAGACCGGGATCGCAAACGGTGCCAGGAACAACCTGAGCCTTCAGACCAGCCGTTGATTGAGTGGTCCCCGACGGGCAGAAGGGCGTGAGGTTTATTGTTTTTTCTTTTTTTTAATTACTTAATAAATGTTCCTTTCTTTTTCATCTTTTATTATTACTCAATAAATGTTAATATTTAAGCAAATTGCCATTGTTGAGTCTTCTCTTCACCTCATTTAACTGAATCTGAAAAGAACAACTTGGATGCACTCTGTGATCCAAGACACCATCCAACTTTCACTCTGGGATCTGATTTCTCCAGCATTACTTTCAGCTGGGATCCTAAGAAATAACCCAGAACACTACTTTAAATGAAATTGAGGAAGTATGACAAAAAGACACGAAATATAATTTGAGAAATGATTTCAGGAAATCCTTCTTCTCTGAGAAGGTGAGCGATAGTTTTCTGTTTAGATTTATGGAGGTACAAATTGGTGGTTGTAATTATGGAATGGTGAGATTCAGTGGGTTGCAAACTGTAGAATTCTGAATGACAAAACTAATATGGACTGAATGTTCTTCCTCATCTGTAATTATCTTATGATTTAGTATGATCTTTATCATTATAATTACATAATAGGAGCAAAGCTGTAAGGGGGACAAAATTGGATTAGTTCAATAATCAGGTAATGCACGATTAATTTGCACTTGTTTTATAATGATGCCAGCAACACATAAGCTTTGTGCTGCTTTTGATTGATTGTGGTGTATAGCCTAGAACTGAGCACAGGGCATAGTGGCCTTTTGCCCCAAGAGGTGGCCCAAAGTCATGCAAGGCTTGTAATACTTAATGCTGTCCTGTGCTACTGAAATCCAGCCTGTACCTCTCAGAGCTCCTTGAGGCTGCTCTGCCATTTGATAAGATCACGGCTGATCTGATTACTCCAAGTTCCTGCTTGCCCATGAAAATATCTCCACCATCATGTTCATTGAGGAATTATCCAACTTTGCCTTAAAAAATTTCAAGGACTTTGCTTTCACCACCTTTCGAGGATGAGTGCTACAACTCTCACAGCCCTCTATGACAAAATATTTCACCTCATCTCTATCTTAAATAGGCAACCCCTTATTTTTAGACTTCGTAGTTCTAGAATTTTCCATAAGAAGAACAATCATTTCCACATGCACACTGTCAACACCATTCTGTATCTGTTATATTTTAATCATTGTGCCTTTTGCCCTTCTAAACTCCATTAGATCCAAGCCTAATATTTCCAAACTTTCCTCACTAACTAATCAATGCTTTCCAGATCTCTTAAATGATTCCTGAACTACTTCAAATGCATTTGCATCCTGTTTTATGTAGTATTCTAGCTGTGGTTTCACCAATGCCCAAGACAGCTGAAACAAAATCTCTCTACTTATGAATTCAATTTCCCTTGTAATAAAAGATAATATTCTAATGACTATCCTAGACACTTGCTGTATCTGCATACTAACCTTCATGCACTATGACATCCAGATCCTTCTGCATTTCAGAGGTTTATAACCTCTTATCATTTTGATAACGTGTTTCATCTTCCCACCAAAATGGACAATTTCACATTTTCCCACATAGTATTAAACTCTATCAGACTCAAGATTATCATCAAATGCTATACTTTTACAAATGAGCCATTAGCCATGGACAGTTCTATTCATTATCCCCCTTCATTGATCATATCAGCATCTGTATCTAGCATGAGTCCAATCCAAAAGTCATCGCCTCACCTTGCCCTCACACACTTAACACTGCAAGAAAGCCCACTCTAACATCACACAGACTGTATCCACTGCCAGCTGTAGTAGGTATAGCAATCCAATGCATTATGTCATCTGCTAACACAACATTTCTCTCTCTTTTGCTGGAAATGAGTAGGTTCTTTAGGACTGTGATGAGGACAAATTTCTTCATTCAGAGAGTGGTGAGCCTGTGAAATACTCTGCCGCAGAAAACAGTTGAGGCCAATACATTGACTGTTTTCAATGAGATTTCAGGTATAGTTCTGAGGGCTAAAGAAATTGAAGGGTTTGGCGAGAAAGTGGAAATGAGGTATTGAGTTGGATAATCAGACATAGAGTCATAGAATCATACAGGATACAGGATGGAAACAGACTCTTCAGTCCATGTTGACCAGATATCCTAAATTAATCTAATCCCATTTGCCAGCATTTAACCCTTCCTATTCATGTGCTCATTTAACTGCATTTTAAATGTTATAATTGTACCAGCCTCCACCAATTCCTCAGCTCATTCCATACATGCACCACCCTCTATGTGAAAAAGTTGCCCCTTAGGTCTCTTTTAAAACTTTCTGCTCTCATACTGAAAGGTGGAACAGGCTCAAAAGGTTGAATGGCCTTTACCTGCTTCTATTTCCTATGTGTCTATGTTTCTCAGATCCTACACCCCGCTCATCAATTTGTAGTGAATTACAATCTGTAGATAGTGTAGGTATGCACTTCTTCCCATACCACAGCTCTACTCTTGTGCTTCAATCCTGTCAGATACTCGAGGTTTTAATAGAAACATAAAACATAGGAAATAAGAGCAGGAGTAGGCCATTCATTTCTACAAGCCTGCTCTGCCATGGATGATCATCGAACTTAATACCCTGTTCTGGTTAGGCTACTATGGTATCCTCCTCTCAACCAGCAAACATAACCCTAACCAATTCAACCTCTCCTCATACATTAGTTCTGCATATATTAGTTCTGCATACATTAGTTCCTAGGAATCAGTCTGGTAAATCTTCGCTGCATTCCCTCCATAGAGGAACTACCTTCTTCAGATAAGAAGACCAAACTGCACACAATTTACCAAGTGTGGACTCACTTAGACCCTGTAAAATTGCAGCAAGATATCCCTGCTCCTGTACTCAAATACACGTGCTATGAAGGGCAACATAACATTTCTCTCTTAACTGACTGCATGCTTCCCTTGAGTGACTGATGTCCGAGGACACCCGGATCTCGTTGCACATTCTCCTCTCTGAATTTATAGATATTTAGATAATAACCTGCCCTCCCATTTATGCTCTAAAAATGGACAGCCCAGTTTTATCCGCAATACACTGCATCCACATTGCATTTGGCCACTCAACCAGCCTGTCCAAATCATGTTAAATTTCCACTGGAGTCCAACCTTTCCAGCATCAAATAAATGTGTGGACATCATTTTTTCAGTATCAGAATCTATCCAAAGCCTAAAATCTGCAATGAAAGCTTAGATGGCTTGTTAACCAGAAGGCTGCTACTTGCGCACCGACAGACAATAGTCACAAAAAGGCTTTCAGGTTAACATGATGGTCCAGCAATCTGTGCTAACAAATGATACATTTTTAATATCCAGTCCTCAGGTGAGCTTACCTAATTTGTTACAGTTCCAGAGAGGTTGCCCCAAATGGTTAAACTCATGAATAAAGGGAGACAATATGGCTCCCCATATTTATTCATTCGCCCTCCCACAGGTGGTCACACTAAGAAAAAGGGTCACATCTCCTATGGATATCTTCCTCCCAAACCAACTGAAATTATGTTTTAAAACGAACAAATTTAGTCAACTTTTTTGAGTTAATAAAAGAGAACGGCTATTAAGCACTAAACACAAAGAGAAATAATAATACAACACATGTACAGGCAGAAGAGGGAAGAGTAGAAGATTCCAGCCATTAGAGTGGATGATACCAGCAACATTTATATTGGGAGTTGAATAATCGATTTTGAGAATCCTGGCTTTGATTGAAATTCTTTTGCCCTGATTCCATTCAACAGTGACTGGTTAACGGCCCACACATTGGGAGATTTTGTTTCCCTTCCATGACCAACCGTGCCCTTCACAGTACACCAGCCCATACACTAAAGATATCAAGCCACTAGCATAAACAGACCTGCATTGAAGCTTGCTACTAACTCTATGTTTTTTGTACATTCCTTGGAAGAATGAAACACAGTCCTGTCTGTAGGAGATGGCCTCCTGCTAAGAAGGGATTAGGTAGTCAACGTCTTCTTATCTCTACCTTTTAATTCTTTCCATTTGAAACTACACTGGCACTGGAGAATTCCATTCCAGGCAGCTGTGGTCACCTTGGTACTATTAGTGCTCTTTCAAAAAGCACATGTTGGTGTTAAATGTTTGATATGTTATTGGGGTTACAATCCATGGTGACGATACACCAGCTGGAGAAGTGACAGTGACTCTGTGATGCAGAGACCTGCTGTCCTCTCTCAGAAGAATAATATTCATCCTTCCTGCATCACCACTTCATTACTGCTTCTGTTGTCACCTGTAAACTAGCCCAGATCACTGCCACCTACGTCAAGATAGTACTATACAAAGCCATTTCCTCAAGGGTCCCAGTTAACTGAGATCCTACTGTAAGGTTATCTGTGGTCTCTCTCACCAAAAGTCCATTCAGTCCAATGAGTTTTGTCTGCCATTCAATTAGATCATATTGCATCATCTACCTCAATGCCAGCATCCCACATTTATCCCATATCCTTTGATGTGATTAGTCTTCAGAAATTTATTACCTCACATAGGACAACTGAACCATTGAACATTACATTTCCCTCTCAAATCAAATAAATAATTTGGATAAAAAAAATGTGCTGCTTGTAAGCAGTTTCCCAAGCACTATGTACAGTGGAAGCAATTAAAATCTATATTGTTATAGAGATAGTAGGAACTGCAGATGCTGGAGAATCTGACATAACAAGGTGTGGAGCTGAATGAACACAGCAGGTCAAGCAGCATCAGAGGAGCAGGAAAGCTGACGTTTTGGGTCTAGACCCTTTTTCAGAAAATGAAGAATTGAAGAATCTCTATATTGTTATACTCCATTTGTGGTGCATAGAATCCTCTAAGAACATAATCTTGGCAGTAATGATGAATTGTGTCTGATAGTGATACTTCAGATTGAGGGGGGGTGTGTGAGGGAAGTGTGTATTCACCACTCACCACCCCGGCTTCACCTCTAGCACCAAACCCCCAACCCCACATTCACTCCCTGCCCCTTACTCCACTCCAGAATAAAAAAAAACTGAACAAAGTCTCTTTATCAGATGCCAATCATATCAACTTCTAAAATAAATCTGGCTAAACTGCTCTCAGAATTACAGACCTCAATCCCCACATAAACGCCATTTTATCTGCGGCTGCCTCTTCTCACTGGCCATGACCATCACTGTTTCTGTTAACCTCTGAGAGGGTGACTAGAAATCCTAATGTAGAGACCACCAGTATTCATCTCTTTTCATTCCATTAACCTCAGTACAGGTAGGCACAGATACCATCTCTTTCTAGACCTTTCAATAACATTTTGCACAGTTTATGGCCATTCTATCACACTCTGTCAAGATTTGGACAGGGTTCCAATAAAAAAAAGGTGGTGAATTTTAAGTCCTTATTTCGTTCCAGGCTAAAATAATTACCATAAAAATCTTATTTCATTTTGGCATTATGTCAAGAATTTAGAATCACTGGTTAGCTTTTGAACAAATGTCACTGTGGGAATTTACCTTAAAATCATGCATGCCACTCCTTTAATGATTTCTTGCAAATTTATTCAGAATTTACTGTCAGCATAAGGACAAGTTTGATGACAAACCACTGACCTGAAATGTTAACTTTGTTTTTCTCTCTGCAGGTACTGCCAGACCTGCTGAATATTTCCAACATTTTCTGTTATTATTATAAGAATGGAAATTGCATTTGAATTTGATGCCCATAAACTGGGACTCAAGGTTTGATGGGAGAAAATAATGGCACCCTATAAGGGAGGAATTGTTTTCAAGAGATCAGTACTAGGAAATGATGTACTCAATTTCATAATTTTTAAGAAGGCTCATGAAGGTACGCTGTGACGTGTCGTCTGCAGTAATAAAGAACAGAGATCATAATCTTGGAGAACAAAGGTCTACCATACACTAACCCCATCTACTGATCTAGGCTAACACCTTTTCAGATCTTGTGGTGTCCCAGAGCATGTTGCAGCCAATTTAAAGTGTAGTCAATAGTGAAACGCAAGAAATGCAGTGGCCAATTCTCACTTTGGAAACTTACCTAAACATCAACATAATGATAGCCAAAAAATCTGTCTCTTAGTGATGTGGCACTGAGGGAAAAGTCTCTGGCCTTTTGAGGGAAGTATAGATGAAGAATAGGAAACAAGGAATATTTCCCTGCTCTTGAAATCAAGCCATCGGATCTCTTTTACATACCTGAGAGAGCAGAGAAAGCCTTGTTTACCATCTCAGTCAAAAGACAGTACCTCATTTAATATCAGCTTAGATTTTTGTGCTCAAATCTGAGAATGAATTGAACCTTCTCAGTCATTCATCAGGTAAAAATATCAATGCAGTTTCATTGTTCATAACATTCAAACAAAATGCTCTATTTTGAGTTAGGGTGCACTATTATCATTTTGTCAACAGAATTACTCTTATTAGAGATTAAAAAAAAGCTGCAGATGCTGGAATCCAAGGTATACACACAGGAGGCTGGAAGAAAACAGCAGGCCAGGCAGCATCTGGAGGAAAGGAGTAGTCAACTTTTCGGGTATTACCCTTCTTCAGGACTCAGAATTACTTTTATGTTCAACCATAGATCCACAGGTATCACAGTTCAGTAAACACAACTATCATTGATTTGAAGTTACTGATTCTATACTGAGACTGTTGTGTGATATTTGATCTGCAGTGAGCATAATGGTATGTGTTAATCATAGCATAATTATGTTGTAAATGAGATTGCTAATTCAGTGTCAAACTGGGGACAATTATACGCTGCGGAGCTACACACTTGGAAGTGGTTGAGACTACACAAATTAATGTCACGGCACACTCTTAAAGCAACAGACAATACCTTCAACAGAATAGGTGACACTCAACTGAAGTACAGCTTTCAAATATAAAAGGACAATGGTACAAATCCATTTCTGATGAAGGGTCTGGGCCCGAAACGTCAGCCTTTCTGCTCCTATGATGCTGCTTGGCCTGCTGTGTTCATCCAGCTCTGCACCTTGTTGTCTCGGATTCTCCAGCATCTGCAGTTCCTACTATCTCTCCTAACTACTTCCTATTTAGGAGCTTATTAGGTCAAATAATATTCCAGTACAGTGTTCAATGTGACTAAGATTTTGAAAATAATGGTGTAAAATTATTTGATTGCTAAAACCTTTGCTCAAAGTTTGTTTAAGTGGTTTATCATGTAAGAATTCACTTACAATAGAATAGATTCATTGTTCACACACTGCACAGGTAATTGCTAATGACCTAATTAATGGTTAATTTAGTTATTGGTCAAGGTTACTGGAGGTGGGAAGATGATTCACTGAGGAAGCTGATGTTTTGGGGCTGGACCCTTCTTCAGAAATTCTTCAGGGAAATGAATGTTCTCAGGTATTTTTCCATTTGTCTGTTGTTATGAGAGTTGACATAGTGTGAAAACAATGGAAACATGACATGAAATATATTTTCCATGGTTTTGCACAGTATTTCTACTAAAATTATGGTGGACAAACAGGGGAATCTCAAAGAAAAGATTGTTTTGATGAGTCTGAATGTCTTGATTACACAACAAGTCAGCAGTGTGATGGAATACTCATCACTCGCCTGGATGGATACAGCTCCGACAACACTCAAGAAGCTTGACACCACCATCCAGGACAAAGCAGCCCACTTGATTGGCACCATATACATAAGCATCCACTCCCTCCACCACCGATACTCAGTAGCAGCAGCGTGCACTATCTACAAGATGCACAGCAGAAATTCACCAAGAATCCTTAGATGGCACCTTCCCATCCCATGATCCTTCCATCTGGAAGAACAAGGGTAGCAGATACATGGAAACACCACCACCTGCAATTTCCCCTTCAAGCCACTCATCGTCCTGACTTGGAAATATATTACCATTCTTTCACTGTTGTTGGGTCAAATCTCGGAATACCATCCCTAAGGGCATTGTGGGTCAACCCACAGCACATGATCTGCAGTGATTCAAAAAGGTAGCTCACCACCACTTTGTCAAGGCAACTAGGGACCGGCAATAAACGTTGGCCCAGCCAGCAACACCCAAATCCCATTAGTGAATAAATAGACTAAAACAGTGAGTGATTTGGAGGTGGAAAGCACTGTTTGAAACTGATGGAGGCAGATTCAATTGGGGCTTTCTAAATGGAAGTAGATAAGCACCTGGTGAAGAAAAATATACAGATACAATAAAAGACAGAGTTGTGCAACTAGATGGATTGCTCTTGCAAAGTGCCAACATGGGCTGAAGTTTCTCTGTTTGTGTTGTAATCATTCAATGATTCCATAATTCTGAGAAAATTGACCAGTGGTGTTATCCCTCTGTCTTTTGTAGCTGATTGGCAGAACCCCTGATTATATAGAGTAGCAGGATGGAGGAGTGGAGGTGTTACAGCAAGCGATGAGGACAGCATTTAAAGAAATTTTCAGTGCACAGCTATCTAACCAACAGTATTTGTTTTAGGGTCAAACAAAAGATAAAAGGGCTGGGAAAGTGATAGGTTAAATTGATTCAACAAACAAAATTGTATTTATGTGATGGATTTCAACTAAAGTACAATTTATTTAAGACAGGTAAAAAATAAGCATGTTAAATATTTATCAACAATTCAATTAAGCTGAATGGCATAATTACAATCCACTCATTCAATGGAATATTCATGAATCAAATCATTGGGCCAGAATTTTCACAGTTCACTGATACCCGCTGCCACCATCAGCTCCCACATCCGCAATTTGCAAGGTAAACATTTTCTAGCTGAACGATGAGAAAAAAAGTGAAACTAATGGTGAACAGTCCAGTCAAATTCAGAGCCATTGCTCTTCACAGATTATGAAAGAGCATTACATGTTGCAGGAAGTGAGTATATAATAAAGCACAGTGTTTCAGAGAAAAGGAGGAATACAACATGGTTTATCTGTGAAATAAATGTATGTGAATAATAATTTCAAAAATAGAGGACCATTGAAAAAACATAATGGCTCGAGTGCCCGATATTCTGGTAATACAGGACTGAAATTATATTTTGCCATAGTTAGACAACGTCAATGTAAAGTTTATTTTGCAAAAAGAAACCCAAGCCTTTTGTTATGGAAGTGTAGGATCTGCGTTTGATATGTGTGAGTTTGATTTTTAATGAAGGGACTCAGTGTTGACATGATTGTATTGAAAAGTCTAGCAGATCTCGTTGAACAGTAGTCCGACAATGACAGTGGTCTGATCGTAGTTGACAGCCTAACGCAAAACTAATACATATCCATTGTAACATTTTACCAGTTCATTTTACTTTAAAGCCAAACTGGTTATGTCAGCAGTAGCTATTATAAAGGTAAATTTGAGCAAAATTGTTGGCACAAGACATAAAATTTAGAAATTTATCTATCGGAGCTTTTCCAAGATACCTGTCCAGAATCCAACTGGATTTAGATCTAGACTTTGTGCTGATACAGACAAGAACCACCATCTCTAAAGTATGTTTTTAACTGCATTTTATGAGACAAGAGGATGAACAGTGAAAAGAGCTCCTAAATCTCTTAGGAGGCATTTGTGATCTTTAGCAGGATAGGTGCTCTAGGGACAACAGTAGCTCATTGAGGTAATTAGACATTACTACTCCAAAGTACTACCACTGGGATATGGATGTCAATAATGTAACTGTCAGTGCTTAAAGCAGTGAAGTACATTGACCGGAGGCAATCTGTATTATTGGGCACCGGGGTCTGTTGTGTTCAGTTTTACATAAAACTGTTTAATATAGTGGACAAGTTCTTGTGGGGCAGCAGGTTGATTAGGTGACGTTAGGCTCATTAACTTAAGCTTTAAATGCCTTAAGTGCTAAATATCTTAAAAATAAATTTAATGAGGAACTTGCCTCATATTATGGTTTTAGAGTATGAACAGCATCGCTGGAGCTCAACATTCACATAAAATAGATACTGGATTGGTTGGCCTGTCCAACAATGTCAATAGTTGTTCCTTACATGGGAATCTGCTTACTAATTATATTGATGTTGATCCAATGATTTTATTGTTTATTTCATTGCATCCTTGGCTTTCACTACTGTGGCTATTTAAAGCTCATCCATCTGTGCAAGTTAGCTAAGGGAAGTGTGATTGATTATTGCCTATATAGGAGATATGTGTATACCAATGGCTGTACCTCTGCGTTTTCAAGGTGGAAATGCAAACTCAGAGAAAAGCAGAGTCTGTCAGCGATGTCTAGAATTATTGTCACCTGCTGTATCTTGTACAACTTAGACCTACTTTGTATCCTTACTGGCATCAGCAATTAACTGGGAAGGTAATCTAAATGATGAGGCAGAAAATTTGTCTGTAAAAGGAACCATTCACTCAGCTCGAGTTGTGAAGCAAGCTGGGGGAAATGACAGGTTTAGTTAATTGCCCAACGTGTCCAATCTTCTTGCCTTCAATGAGCATCTCCTTTGAACACACCAATACATCGTGAAAATAAGACTTTTAAAAATGACACAAAGTCAATGCTTATTGCCTTGCACTCCTCAGGATTAGAGGACATGAATCCAAACTCAGAAGAAGAATAGCAATTCACACAGCATGAAAAGGGAGTGATGATTGGTTGGACCACAGCAAGAAAGATTAACTCTTGATCTTAGTTAGCTGATTAAACTCAGACCAGGTGGAAATAGAGCAATCACATAAGCATAGCTTCATTGATACGTTAGTTGAGAAAACTGCAACTTGTTCTCTCTACTATCTACGTCAAGCTTACGTTAATTAGTCAATATATGCCTCAGGTTTCCTCTAAATCAATGTATAACAAGATCAACTTTACTTGCAATGTCAAAAATAGCATCTAACCATCTGCTCACCACATAACCTTCATGCTGAGGAAGGTTTGTCAAAGCTATCCTGCATGATAATGGTCACTGTTTATTGTGCAGTCTCATGATAGGTCCTAAGGCCATGGTTTTTGCCCTGAAAGGTGTTTGTTCTACCTCAAATTATCCTGGAAAAAAAGGTGTCAGTGAACTTTCAGCAACAGGTGAAGCTAGCTGTCATTCTGCACTAACAGAAGTACACAGTAGTAAGCACAGAAGTGGTATTCTCCACAAGTAAGTTGCTGCCATCAGGACAAAAAGATGTTCTGCCTATAACACAAATTGAGTAACATGGTATATGTGTTTCAGTACCAGTATGATGTGCAGTAAGTAGGCTGTAAGTCCTAATGACTGATGAATCGTGTCCAACAATACATTCCTGAAACAGTCACCATTCTCTTCCATAAGCAGCAATTGATGCTAGATTAGTTGTTAGTTTTAAATCTGAGAGATAATTTTTGTTATGCAAAATTATTAAGGGAAGTGAGTCAAATGCAGATATATGGAGTTAGGCCAAAAATTTCCCATGATCTCATTAAATTGTGGCACAGGCTCAAGGAGCTGAATGACCTACACCTGTTCCTATGTTCCTTTGTTCATAGAGGGCAACTTTCAGACTGTGCTCAACAAGTCTGTGATTTCAAACCTCAGAACACCAAGCCCAATATTAGATGCAATTGTGATTTGGACAATGTTAACTAAATAATCCTGACTACGCTAACAATTACACCAAAGACCAATTTAATATTATCAATTGGGTTTGCAGTGTGACTCATTTTCATGCGCTAGAAGTCATATATATTTACCTTTACATCGAGGAAAAAGTTATGAATACTGTAAAGTCTTGCTCCATTCTCATAGCAATGTGCTGACCAGTTACCGTGTACCAACCTAATCTGAGATTAATCAACTAAGAAAAGAAAAATCCCATGTTAACAGTTTGTATCACATCACCAATGCAAGCACGCCCCAACCCTTTCCTCATGTTGAAATAAATTTTCTTTTTCTAAGTTTGTTTTCTTGCATCCTCACCCTGATGACTGCAAGAAGAAAAGCTTTGATATTGCGTTCCTTTTCTATCAATGTATAATAATATTTGATCCTTAACTACATCAATAGTTTGCAGCACAACATCAAGCTATTTGGCTCATTCGCTCTGTGCCAAACAAAAAAAAAACGCCTTCGAGCCTCATCCGACCTTCCAGCTCTTATTTGTAGTTCTGAAGACCAGTTCAAGTACACATTCAAGTACTTCTTAAACACATATGAATGGTTTCTACTTATATCATCCTTTTAGATGAGAAGTTCAGAGCCCCATCACTCTATTGATGAAATAATTTCTCCTCAAACCTCTTTATAATTCTTTTGGCAACGATTTAAATCTGCACCTAAATCTGCATTAACCTGTCTGCTGTGGAAAGTGGATCCTTCCTATAGATTTTATTGAGGCCCCTCCCTGTTTTATTCTTTCCATTTTGGAAAAAAAAACTGAATTATTGAATCAATTCTGTGCTTATAAAGGTTTATGGTGCATGAACGTTCAATCTCGTCCATCTGTTACAGACAGGGGCCTTTTTAAGCAGATGTACATGTTCCCACGGTTAAAAGAGTCTATCCTGAAAAGTTTACTACCTTTTCTCTTCACTGGGGTTGGCAGATCTGAGGTGAATTTCCAAGGTTTTTTGCTTTACCATACTTGCGCTATTTGCATTCTGTGCACAATGGAGAGGCAATTCTGCATGCATCATTAGATAAGGTACATAACTTATCTTCTACCAGTTAAAATTGAAACTAGCAGGCAACAATATCCACTGGGTAACCATTTAAATGATCACACACAGGTGTAATCATTGACCAAAAATTGCAAGGTAGACCTAGGTACTTTCGCAGTATGGTACTTAAACAATGCACGATGAATGGGTTCATGGAATTTCACAGCTTCATGCCAGAGTCAGAACTACTTAATAATGATGAATAAATAGTTAGACAAATATATTCTAAGCTATAAGGGGAGAAGGTGATGTAGTGCTAATGTATTCCAGAGGCCCAGGCAAATGCCCTGGGAACATAAATTCAAATCCAACCATGGCTGGAATTGGAAGTTGGAATTCGTAATGGTAATCATGACATTAATTACCAATTGGTGTTTAAAAACCCATCTATTCCTCTAATAACCTCTAGCGTCATTCTTGGCTGGAATAACCTATCTGTATCTCCATGCCGACAGCAATGTGGTTGATTCTTAATTGTCCTCTGTGATGGCCTAGAAAGCCACTTCATTTCAAGGGCACTTAGGGATGGGTAACAAACAGAGACAATAATATTAATGTTTCACAACATCCTTCCTATAGCAGGGAGACCAGAATTGCACACAATATTCCAAAAGTGGCCTAACCAATGTCCTGTTTAAGAGAATAAAAACTGCAAATAGATTTAAGATGCAAAAAGGACTATATGGAAATGAGAGACAACAAGGTGCAGGGCTGGATGAACACAGCAGGCCAAGCAGCATCATAGGAGCAGAAAGGCTGACGTTTTGGGCCTAGACCCTTTTATCAAGTAATGTATGTGGAATTACAAAGGAAAGAAATAAGAAGAATGGATAAAATGGAGAAATTAAGTGAAAATGGGAAAGGCTTAGAAAATTGAAACCTCTGTCTTCCTTTGCTAGAATACTATGACAGCTTCTGATTTAAATTATGAAGGTTTTCATATGTTGATGAGTTTCTAAATGCAATAGATCAGGATGTTTCATTTAATAGGGTTCAATTACGTTACCATTCATGTTGTGTCAGCAGAGCTGTATGAATTTATTACAGCATGCTTCAATTTTTGCTGATACAACTTTAAGTAATATGGTTGGGTTTGCATTTTTTGTAATTTACTATTTCATGAGGATTGAGATAAAAAGAGAGAATCAGGGACATGAAGAGTAAGCAACAGTATGACATACAGAGACAGAATCTGAGCATTGTGTTGGTCTGGATAATTAGTCTGTGGGCTGGACCAGATCTCAGAATCCATGATGATCTTTCATTGTCGAGTAATATATAGGTGATGAAAATTCAATGGGTCCTTGGCCTTAAGTCAAGAACATTTCCTGACTGAGAAAAACTACAGAAAAGCAATTATAACTAATGGTTCTGGATTGATATCATTTGAGTACAGTTTCTTTCAGGCTCATTGATGCCACTACAACTTATTCAATATGTTACAGATTTCTTTGTTGCTTATGTGACATTACAAAATATTTTAGTTTTTATTTAAAACATTCAAACATTATTTATAACTTTATTGCAGGAAGACCTACCAGTGGGAACCACATTGTCATTTGAAAAGCATTCTTCTTGGTGCTTCAGAGGAACAGAGGAAAATAAGAACAGGAGTAGGCCATGTAGCCCCTCAAGACTGTTTCACCATTCAATGAGATCTTGTCTAATCTGTCACCTAACTCCATATACTTGCCTTTGGACCATGTCTCTTAATACCTTTGTTCAACAAAAAAAACCTAACTCAGACTTAAAGCTAACAGCTGATCAAGTACCCACTGCCATTTGTGGAAGAGGGCTCCAAACATCTACCACGCTTTGCATGACAAAGTACTTTCTAATATCTTTCCTAAATAGTCTGTCCCTAATTTTAAGACTATGTCCCCTAGTTCTAGAATCCCCAAAGAGTGGAAACAGATTATCTTTATCTACCTCATCTTTTCCTGTTAATAACTTGAAGACTTTGATCAGATCACCCCTTAACCCTTTAAATTCAAGAGAAAACAAGCTTAATCTATACAATATCTCCTCATAACTTAACCCCTGAAATCCAGATATCATTCTTGGCATTACTTTTTGGATGTCAACTGCAGAAGATCGCATCCCTGCTTTCCTTTATTCACTCTTGGGATGTGGACGTCACTAGCTGGGGAAGCATTTATTGTCCATTCCTAATAGCCCTTGAGAAGGTGATAAGCTGACTTCTTAAACCACTACGACCCATCTTGTCCAGGTACACCCATAATGCCAGCAGGGAGGGTATACCAGGATTGCAACACATCGACGCTGAAGAAACAATGATATATTTATACTTAACAAGTCAGGATGGTGAGTGGCTTAGAGGAGAACTTGTAGGTAATGATGTTGCAAAGTATTTGCTGCCATTGCCCTCCTAGATGATAGTGGCTATTGGTTTGGAAGTTGCTAAGGAAACTGAATTTCTACTGCGTATCTTGCACATGGTACATACTATTGATTTGTGTGGGCTCATGAGTGCAGTTACCTATTAAAGGTAATTGATGTCATGTACCAATTTTCTGATAGCAATAGTTTAGATATGATACATTGGTTAATTAGGCAAAGAAAGAATATGACTGACAGATGTGAAAGCTCACAGATCCTGAATCTGTCCTGTAGAATGGAGGAACAGGGCAGAAGTTTTGAAGTGGTGACTTTCTCTTTGTTCTTTCCTCGGGCAGACTGAGGGGAAGTCCTGGTCTTCTCTCGAGAAGATGGTAGCTTGTTTCGCTGAATCTCTTGCTCATTACTGTCTTTCCCCCACCTGTCCCTATTGAGATCCCTTATTTTGGGAGCTGTGTCAATCACCTGTTGAATCGCTCTTCGCCAATGACCATAGGCAACTACTCATGATGCCAGGATGACCATTGTACCCTTACTCACCGTTTGAAGGTTAGTTTTCATTGCTTTGTGATAGGTATCATTCTAACCAGTGGAGTCTTTTCCCCCTAATTTCCCTTTACTCCAGTTTTTCTAGGCTTCTTGATGCCATTCTTGTTCAAATGCGGCCTTGATGTCAAGGGCTGTCACTCTCATCTCACCTCTGGAATTCAGCTCTTTTGTCCATGTTTGAACCAAGGTCTTAATAGGGTCAGGAGGTGAGTGACCTCTTTCGGAATACAAACTGGGTGTCAGTGAACAGGTTATTGCTGAGCAGTTCCTGCTTGATAGCGCTGTTGATGACACCTTCCATCACTTTACTGATGATTGAGAGTAGACTGATGGGGCAGTAATTGGTTGGGTTGGATTTGTTCTGTTTTTTGCATACAGGACACACCTGGGGTAACTTCTTACAATTGTAAGGGATCTCAATAGGGACAGGTGGGGGAAATACAGCAATGAGCACGAGATTCAGAGAAACAAGCTACCATCTTCTCGAGAGAAGACCAGGACTTCCCCTCAGTCTGCCCGAGGAAAAAACAAAGAGAAAGTCACCACTTCAAAACCTCTGTCCTGCTCCTCCATTATAGCCTCATTGAGACTCCCCCTGCACAGTTTTGGTCTCCTTTCTAAGGAAGGGTATTCTTACCATAGAGGAAATACAATGGAGATTCATTGGATTAATTCCTGGGATGGTGGGATTGCTTTAGGAGGAGAGATTGAAGAAACTAGACCATTATTCTCTACAGTTTCAGAGAATGAGTGATGATCTCATTGAAACATTCAAAATTCTTACAAATCATGGCATGTGGGTAGCATATGTCGCCTGGGTGGAGAGTCTACAGTCATGGGACATGGTCTCAGAGTAAGGGGCAAGGTTTAGAAGACGGAGATGAGGATTTTCTTCACACAGTGGTCACTGGAATTCTCTACCTCAGAGAGCTGTGGAAGCTCAAACATTGAGCATGTTCAGCACAGAAGTCAATAGATTTCTGGACACAAATGGCTGAACCAGGTATGGCAATAATAAGGAAAAATTAAACTGACTATGAACTAAAGCTACTAAACTGACTAAACTTGCCATTCATGCACCAAAAAAAAACTACCTTACAATGAAAGCCAGGACCAGGTTATTTTCAGAAGATGAGCAGGTCCAAATTGTCACAATAATGGAGACAATGTCCCTTGAACTATCCAATCATCCCTTTCCAGAACTTCTCTTGAACTATGCAAGTTCAAAAACTGGATATATGCCACATGGTTAGCTCATTGTACAAAATAATGAGCAGAACAAATTTAATCTCCAGAGTCCGTCAAAAATCATAACAGCCTGGAATTGATTTCAGAGCTGCTATGCTTCTGAAATATCATGAGAAGTATGGCCAAACCCGCATTTATTTATCGGTCTGATAACTAGCACTGATGATATCTTCCTAAAGATCTATATTTGGGATTGTATTTGAAATTATCATACACTCAGTGTTCCAGTGTACAATTGTGGATTTTATTATATTGAGCTGAAATGTTTCTTTAGGCTTTAACAGCCTGGCTATCAGATGCTATGGAAACCCATGTCATAATTAGAACTGAGTAAGCAACTCATAGTTAACCTCTTTGATGGAAGGAGGACTGACAAACCTGGCAATGGAAGCTCAGAACTGAATATACCCAATGTGGCAGACTTAGCGAGCCTGATTCCTGACCTCAGGAAGTTACAAAAAAATCTTGCATCCTCCTGAACTCTGAAGGTTCAGATCTGGCTGTGGGTACCTGTTATTCTTCTTATTCTCTTCTGCAGAGCAATGAAGGTAAAAGCACAATTTAACAAGCTAGTTCTAGATAAGTAAGAAAGTATATTGGTTGATCTAACTGCAATTAAACTTTAGCGATATCTCTGTGAATACTTGGGGAAATCCCTAACACTTGCCTTTGCCTTGCTGAATCTGAGATTTCAAGACTTAGGTAACTGAAATGTATCCCTTCAGAGAGACAAGAGAGCGAACACAAACTAAATTCCTACAAGTGGATGTATATTTTATTGGTTTGATTTACAGATTTTTAAGGGCAGGGATTCAAACATCTCGTTAAACACAGAGAGAAAAAAAAAATCCACTATTTTTTGGTCTTTTTTTTTCACCTCATCTGGGCTTCCTCTGGAAAATAATATTTTTGTCCTCAGACAATAGTTTAGAATGAGGAAAGGGATTTTCTTTCAGATTTTTGCTAATGATATTTTCTAATTAACCACTGGGATGTGTGCCAGAGTAGCTCAGGTTGAGCAGATTGCTCCAGCAAACTATCTCACATCCACTTTTCACCTTTTTTACCATTGAATTGTCCTTGTGGAGGAGTTGGGTGACATTATGCTACCAACAGTTGTGCAAATGTTGAAAGTTTACTCACAACTTTTATCTAGGTGAGAAGTAAAACAGTAATATTGATCTATTTTCTACCTTGTTGCAATGATGAGGGATGTTGGTATCAAGATAAATGTGCCTGTCTAGTGCTTTGGACATATACATCGAGATAAATCTTAAATCTGAAATGGCATTTGCTAACTCAATTACCGTGTGACTGCCAAGCATGCACTAGAATATATTTTTTCTTCAAAGCAATGCATATTGCATATTTTTTTAAGAGAGAAACGATGCCCCTGGCATTCTAGATTTGTTTACCCAGGAGCTCAATAAGAAATAAAATAGCTTTTCAGGTATCAAAGATGAAAGATTTCTTCCTTGCTGAATGCTATAGATGCACAGTTCATTTGAACTTGCAAAATTGTGAGAACCCATTATTTTTCGCAAGTGTTTAGAATTGTGTTAAATGCTTCTGTTGGATGTGCCATCCTGCCATATGTAATGGATCTGATTTCAAATCCATTAAGGGTGAGATCAGTACAAAGAAATTAAACCAATATGTACACCATAAGGAAGGATATGGGCAGCAAATTAGACTGCTCCCTTGAAGTGACATTGCACATTAACTTAGGGACATTGGAAGATAGGAAACGGGAACAGGAATAAGTAATTCGGCCCTTTGCCAATCAAATGGTTGATCTGGTTGTATCTTGCTAAGTCTGCCTTGAATAAATTCAATGACGTGGCCTTCATTGTTTTCTAAGGAAGAGAATTTTACAGGCTAATGACTCTCGGACAGAAAACACCTTTTCCTCATCATTTTCTTGAAAATAAGAAATTCTTAACTTGGACATTTAGAGTTGTTCTTTTTTTATCTTGGGGTCAAAATCCCAGAACTGTCCAATTAATTGTTTTGTGGGAGCACCTTAACCACAAGGACTGCAGACATTCAAGAAGAAGGTCCACCATCATTTTCTCAAAGGCAACTAGGAATGGGAGACAATTGTTTGCCTTCTTAGCAGTGTACATATCTCCCAAAATGAAGAGTTTTCCTTACAACTAGAGAGTTATCTTCTTCACAAAATGAAAATGGGAGAGATACTGTGATGAAAAATATATAATTATATACAAATAACATTTTTGGAAGTTATATTTTACCATAGTGGGAGTGAAATGTGACTCATTACAAAAAAGGTTTTGTTTGAACTAAAATCAAAGTCCAAATCCTTATGAAACAATGACTTGACTCGATCCTAATCACTTGCTTTAAAGAAGAAAAGCTTTTCCTCAGGTCTCCTTTGGTTTTTCTGTGAATCACCTTTTGCAAAAAGTAATAGTTCCTCCCTACCTACTCTGTCAAGACACTTCATGATTTTGAGCACATCAATAAATCTGCTGTCAAGTTTTCAGTGAGAACAACATCAGTTTCACCATTCTGTTCACTTAACTGAAGTCCCTTATCCCTGACATTATTCATGTACATCTTTTCTGTGCACTCTTTAAAGTCCTCACATCCCTCCTAAAGTGTGGGATTCCCAGAATTGAATACAAGACCCCTGTTGAGGTTGATCTAGTTTTTAAAAAGGTTCACCATACATTTCTTGCTTTTGCACTATGTTTCTGTATTTATAAAGTCTAGAATATCACGTGACCTTTTAACCAGCAGCCTCCTCAGCTCTATCATTTTCAATCATTTATACACATACAACATTCTCCCATCTGTCTTTATTCTGGTACTCTATTTAGAATTGGACACTTTAGTTTGTACTGTCTTTATTGGTTCTTCCTCTCAAAAAGTGTCACCACACAATTCTCTGCATCAAATGTCATCTGCCATGTCATCTTTCTTCTGAAGAAGGGTCCCGACCTGAAACAGCAGCTTTCCTGCTCCTCTGATGCTGCCTGACATGCTGTGTTTCTCCAGCTCTACACTGTGTTATCTCTGACTCCAGCATCGGCAGTTCTTACTATCTCATCTGCCTTGGTGTTTGTTTATTCCATTTGTCTGTCTAAATCTAGGATTATGCCAACCAAGTTCACAGTAATTCCACATTTTTTGCTAATGCAAGTTTTGAAATGGTGCACCATACAGCCAGGTCTAGGTCATTGAAATGCATCAAGAAAAGCAGTGGCGAGCACTGACTCGTCAAAAACCCCATTATTGAAATAATTCCACAGGGACTGGTATCCCATTACCAATTCACCCTTTATTTACATAGAGGAAGTTCTTGACACTGGTCCAACTGTCAACCTAAACAGAACATCTGACACTCCTGTATATATCTGTCAGCCAGGGCTCCCTGATTGGATCAGATTAACAGCCAAATTCAGGGAACTCATATTCTATTAGGTCCACCTGGCTGACATCATTACAGACACTACATCCCTCCCCCTCTGAATCCAAGGCTGTTTTCTTTTTTGTAGCTCCTCCTGGGGCATTTTAGCACCAGGACATGCTCCTCCAACTCTGCCTAAGATATAGGCAGCATGTAATGCACAGTAGCTCGCCTCTTGCACCCAGAGTGTCTCAGAAGAAATTCATTCTCTTCTTCAGGTGGCAAAGGCATTCAGACAGCAACATTCAGTGTGTCCATCTCCGATTCCAAGTTATGTTCAACGCTTGACGGGGAGGGAGAACCA
Organism: Rhincodon typus; assembly: GCF_021869965.1. Lineage (NCBI taxonomy): Eukaryota > Metazoa > Chordata > Chondrichthyes > Orectolobiformes > Rhincodontidae > Rhincodon > Rhincodon typus. The sequence continues at coordinate 40,219,967 of NC_063349.1, forward strand.
ACGGGTTCCAGAACAGTTTGAGAGGCTGTTGAGAAGCTGGGCATGTTTCGCTCCCATAGCATTTGCGAATTTGCAGCTTTCATATGGTCCACGTGCTTGTTCAGGACCATCACACCTATCTGAATTTTATACATCACTGGACCTGACCTCACGTCGACCATGCCTCTTACCCATGCAGGGCTGTTCTTACACCACACTTCGTCCCCTAAAGTAAGTTCTCTCTCTCAATTAGTGGAGTCCTGTGTTCAGCATTATCGTTTCTGGTGCCATTTCACTCATCCCTATAAAAGTCTCTGTTGTTCTTTATGCAGTAATGTCAATGAGACCTTACATTGAAAAAAATAACTAAGTTCATTCGGGGTTAAGACTAAGCTGGAAGATTTGCCTAGTTGGCATTAGAGAGACATTCATCAATATAAATCTTAAAATGATGAACAATCCTGGGATTAGAAGTCACCAGGCTAAAAAATAGAAAGAACAAATGTGATGTTGGGAAGTTGCAAAATCACTTTGTATTGGTTCCAGTACAATTGGAAGTTTCATCTTGTGGAAAAATCTAGCACTGGCAGTCACAATTACAAAATAAACAGTCTTTATTTGATGACACAGATGAGGAGAATTTCTTTCTCAATAAGGTTGGTGAGCCTTTGGAGTCAAAAGATAGTAGAAGCAGAGTCTTTCAATATTTTAAGGCAGAGATAAATAGATTTTTGGTAAACAATGCAGTGAGATGTTATTAGTGGTTGCTGGGAATGTGGAGCAATGAGCCATGATCTGAACGGAATGCCGAAGCAGCCTAAGTGAGCCAAGTGACCTATTTCTGCTCTTGATTTCTAAGTCTACATGTATGTTCATACAATCTACCTTACAGAACAATATAATCTATACTTCTGAAAGATGCCTTTCAGTTGTTTTAAAAGTAAATTGGGAAAGTTCCATAGTTTAAAATATAAATTAACTACAAGAATAGTGTTTATTCTTGGTGTTTTTAATCTGCTTCTTAAAGTCAAAGTCTGAAGGCATGAAATCTTGTGTTATCCCCTCATCTGTTGACTGCAAGTTTGAATGTCTTTTTTGAAAGATATTGGTCTCTACAGGGATTGTAAAATGGACCTTTTGGTTCCCAGATGGTGCTGCTGCCATCATTGCTGATACATACCATTGTCGTTTCCCCTTTTTTCAAATGAAGGATAATGAATGAAGCTTAATTGGATCATAAATGACCTTCACAAGGAATGGGAAAATTGACAACTGACTGAAAAGAGATGACATCCAATTCTGAACCTACATGAGCGCTTATTTGTGACGTGCTCATGAAAAATAAACAGTCTATTTGATGCTAAGGGATTGTACAATTCCACAGGTCTGATAGATCATTTTCATGATAACATCAGTCATCACCACAAAAGAAGTGGAATGTAATTAGTTTCAGCAGCGTCAGTGACTTCTTGCTTAGGTGGACTTTTAACCAGATGCATTCAATCAAAGTAAGGCTTGTGCATGTTCAGTGCTAAAGCAGACATTTAAATTGTTGGGAATCGATATCTGAAAAGGTGAAAAAATCCCCAGCCTCAGGTCTTCTAATGACAGATGTGTAAGATGAAAAATATATTCAACAATCTCATCACTCATTGTAAATTGCTGACAGGTCTTCAGGAGATTTGGGTTAGAGACAATGACCCACTGAAAGAGGCATTTGTGCAAGGTGACTGAAAACCATATGCATGCATATCAGGATTGCTTGCCAATATAATGCCCCTTACCTTGTGAAGGATGTTCATAGGACACCTAGTACTAACACTCGTGCTGTTCATTTGAGAAGTGCAACTGTAATAAAGCTCCAATCAGTCACTGATGAAAAATCCATCAGCTCGAGTTGCTCTCTGCTGATTCATCATGACAAAATATTCAGTAAATACAGATGCTGCTAGGCAGCCGCTCTGAATGTGATGGAGTGCAGTGATGACATACGAGGTTGAGTTGAAAAATCCTGAAAAGTGCAAGCCATTTGTTTTCTTCATTACATCTTCAGTGCATTTTAGGAAGCAGTTTCTTTTCAGTGAGGACCAAATAACTCACTAGTCCTATACTCTTGCCAATCTGTCTGTAATTGAGACAAATAATCACAATTACATCATCCTACAGGAATAAAATGTTAGTGAAGAGGTTTTGAATTACTTTAAAAACTGAATAACATTTCTGTCTATCTTTCTTGATGCAACTCACTTGAAATGGGGTCATATCATAGTCTGACGTTAAACCTACATGTTAACTTTAAATCCCAGCTATAGTTGCGTTAGGAATTTTTGATATTGATAAAAACCTATAAAATGGAAAGTGTATTTTGTTAGCACAATACCAATGGAGCGATGCAGTCAGAAATAATGGTTTATCTTTCTGATGAGACTTAAAAACGAGGCCTATCTGGCCTTTCAAGTGAATGTTCAGATTGTGAAGATTTATGCTGTAAATTCAAAGAGCAGGGAACCTCTCCCCAGTACTCTAACCAACAGTTATCCCTTAATCAACATCTAAAATGGATGCAATCTGATCATTTACTACATTGGATGTGTACAAATTGGATTCAGTGATTGTCACATTACAACTGCAGCTTCATTTTTTTTAGATTATTAGATGGAATTTGGGCAAGACCAGCATTTACTTCGCATCACTAATTGCTCTTGAGAATTTGGTAGTGAGCCATCTTCTTGAATTGTTGCAGCTCGTGTGATGTAGGTACACAAACAATGCTATTCAGAAAGCAATTCCAGAATTTTCACACAGTGACCGTGAAGGAACGACATTTTATTTCTAAATCAGGCTGAGGCTGATGTCTGGTTGTTCATCCAATTTTATTCATATTCTGATATCTTTTTCATAACACTTTGATATAACTGAATGGCTTGCTAGGCAATTTCAGAGGGCAGTTATGACTCAATCGCATTGTTGTGGATCCTAGAGTCATATGCTGATATTAGTAAACCAGATGGATTTTTACATCGATTCAGGAACTATGTTGTCATATGTTTAATATTTGTGATGTTCAATAGCTTGAAACATTTATATCAGGCCTAAGTTACTAACATTTTAATTGTGATTTATTTATTGAATTTAAATTTCCTAGTGATTCTCATTGGATTTAAACTTGTATTTCCCACGCAATAGTTCAGTATCAGTCACTACGATAATAATTTGTAAAAAAAAACACTTAATTGATTGTTGAGAAGTTTGGGATACTGTGAGGTCAAGAAAATGAGGACACAAAAGCAAGTCTTTCTATTTTGATACCAAAACATTATTTCCGGTATAAACATGTCAAATTATTGGCCAACGCAGATACTATACGCTTGACAGGATTTCCTTGCCTGATTTGCCAATGATGTGTGTTGTCATGCATTTTTCACAGTTTAGTTGCATTATTAAATTTTGTGCAAGAGATGAAAAATTTCTATTATCAAACAGGGAATGAACACTGCATCATTGTTATATGCCTTACACTAACATAAACTGACTTGACTCTAAACAACCCACAAAGTGTAGCCAAGTACATAATTCCATATTTAAACGCTCTGTAAAACAAGACAACAATACAGTTCTATCTCTGACATAAGGCTTGGAATTCTAAGGAACAAAACAGTGAATACACAAGCACTGGACTCCAAATCAGAAACCTAGAACTTTATTAAAGCAAATAAGGGCAAGCTCTTCTGTATTTTTGAAACCATTGGAATGATTCTCGCTTGAGTCTATTGAAATTAAAATCAGGAAAGATAAAGGAACAGATTTTCCTTGCTTCTGAAACCCAGAAAACTCCTACTCCTGTTCCTGATTGCGCCAAGTAGAAAGTTCACTCTTATGTTTTAATCAGTTCTGATCTCAAATTTCCTGGACAGGAACCTCCTGTTAGGAAAAAATTGGAGGTTGATATAGGAATTTTTGTAACCAGCAACAGAGGGGGGAGTTAGTTGGGAATGAAGACTGCCATTTACAGCAGAAAGTGTGCCATAATTGGTACTTTGAGTGTCCTACAGCCCCTTTGGCAGCTCCTGTGAAAGAAGTATGTAAGGTGATTATGGAGAAGGGTGTTCAGTTGGTGTGGTAGGCTGGTGTGTAGAGGTAAAGCGCAGTTGAAGGGCTAGGGTAGCAGTTTGCTGACGGGGGATTAGGGTATTAGATGGGTGAGAACTGAATAGTTACTTAGGGCAAGTCACAGAGTCAGGTTGGTGGGGTGTGATTGGTAGATAGGTGGTAGTGGGTTGGCGATGCTTAAGTGTGAAAGGACAGGGTGTATTTGTCAGGCCAAATGGGATCATGGTGGCTGAGTCAGGGCATAGTGTGTGTTATGGAAAGGGAGGAAGTCTTTGAAATTCTTGAGTGTAACAGGGTTCAGTTGGAGAATGTTGGATTCAGAGATTGGGTCAGAATGGTGTGAGATCACGGGGTGCCATGAGGTCTGGTCAGAGAGAAGTACAAGGTATTAGGCCTGGGATGGGGAGTGTTGGGGTCAGAGATTGCCAGGGGTTGGGTGGAATGTTGCTGGGTCCAGATGTGAGTCAGGGATTAGTCTTGCACTTTGTGAGATTTCTTTGCTCCACAACTTTGGTAAGGGCTTTTAATATTTAATGTCTCTTCTAACCAATGCATCGTCTTATTCAGTGTTTCTTTATACTTTTGTATCTTAAGAAATGAATAGATTCATAAGAAATGAGCATAATAATGAAAATGAAATATAATGTAACTGTATTGGAAATTGGTAATAAAAACAGCTAGAAAGGCTCAGTAGGTCTGACAATATCTTTGAGAAAAAGAAACAGATTTAACAAAGAAGAATAATATTAAAATTGAAATGGTACCTCAGTTTCTGTCTCCAATAACTGCTGGCTTTGCCAATAACATGCACATCCCATGGCAGAATTCAAAAAATGCTGCCAAACCTGCTGAGTTTTTGCAGCTCTTTATGTTTGTAGTTTTGCGCCCGAGTATCTGGAGTGGGGCTTGAGCCCACAAATTTTCGACTCAGATTGGATCTACCATTGAACCACAGCTGATACCTAAGTCCTGACATGTTCAGATTCCCATCTACTTTCCAATCCCCTTGTACATTCCCACAGGAATTAGAACCAGCATGCAATAGAAAGGCCGAGAATTGTCAGTCTTACTGCATTACATATTCTTGGCATGATTTATGAATGTTGTTCTGTTTCTCTTATTTTATAAGCATTCCACAGTTATTTTCTACTTTATCTTTTGGCTTCCTTTAATAACTACATACTATTATAACAATATTGATTATTCTGAAATCATTTTGTGACAAATAATTCTTCATGTTTTCTTGTAGCAGTCAGTGCTGTGATATGAAATATCAAGCAATGTTGTGGGCTTCTTTTTCGTTGTTGGAGCCACTGGTTGTCATTGTGACTTACGCCGGCCCTCATTTCCTTCTGTAATCAACTGGTGTCTCCTGTATGTGATAACCAATGTTTAGTGGCTTTGTATGCCTTACATACGTCCTTGAAGTTGAGGTTTAATACAGCTTCTGGCTCTGACTACCTCGCCATAAATAATATTCTTGGGAACGCATCTGTCTTCCAGGCTGTGAATGTGCCTGAGCCGGTAAAGTTGTCTTCTACCTAGTAAGTGCTAGAACATTTGAGATATTTGCTTTTGATAGGACTGTTCCATTTATGATTTTGTCCTTTTATGCAATACCAAGACTGCGCCACACATCTCAACGATGAAATGTGGAGCTGGAGAAGTACAGCATGTCAGACAGCATCGGAGGAGCAGGAATGTCAACATTTTGTGTCTGGACCCTTCATTAGGATCCTAATGCTGTCTGACTTGCTGTGCTTCTTCAGCTTCACATTTTATCAACTCTGACTTCCAGCATCTGCAGTCCTTACTATCTCAGGGATGAAATGATTGGGCTTCCTTTCTTTATAGTTATACATTTTTCCACGCTGCTCAGTTGTTAAAGGTGAGAGCACAGGCCTTTCTTAGTCCCAAGAATTAGCTTGTTATGCATATGATGAGTCGGCCAAGGAGTGGGTAGCTATTTTCCCTCTCTGCTGTTGAGCTCTGTATCAAGAGACAGATAGGTACGAAGTAACAATGGTAGCAGGATTGGCTAACCCCAATTTTCTGATACTTATAGCCAGGGAGAACAAGTCACAATCAAAGTATAGACTTATACAGCCACTTCAGCATGGAAGCATTCTCTGATCAAGAATGTTATATACTTATTTTCACTCCCAATCTGGACAGATTGTACAGCTTGTCATTTGACCTAGTCCATAGGAAAATTACATTCATATCGGCACGGAAGGAAAATGAGAAAGAGACACCGAACAAAATAGTAATGATAGCCTGATACCGAACAAAGGAAGTGGAAAAGATTATGTTCACTGTTTATCTTTCAGCAAAACAAAAACCACACTGCACTTTGAGATTCAATGTTGTGAGTTCCAATTTTACCAAATGTTGCTGTTGTTGTGTTGCAGCTAATTTAAAATCACCAAATTCCAAACTTTATCAACGCTAGCATTTCCTGGTAAGTCTTTAGCAGGAAGCAATTGCTTGAGTGCTGGTGTGAACTGATGGTAATTGACATAATTTCTTGAAACAAGGATGTCGATGCGTGACAGGCAATCATGTTTGGAGTCATGAAGTTTTTAGGGTTGCACCTTCACTCAGCTGCTGTGTGACAATCAGCACTGTGGTTAGTGCAGATGTAGAGAATACCTAGCTAAGTCACATTTTTTGGTGACAATCAGTCAAGATGTTACCAATGTTCAGATGTTGAATGATGCCATGATATCTTGTGGTAATGTTTGCACTGAAAGAAAATGTCGGTGATACAGAGTTCATTTTGGGTATTTCCAATGATCTTGCAAGGCACAAGAGACATTGGCTATGAATCTGTGTCCATTATGTAAATGAGTAACCACTTACTATTTAGAATGTGTACCAGAATATCATGAGGCTGTCATAGAATTGATAATTGTCTAAGACACTGGTAGTCAAGGTTAGAGCATAAGTGTAGATAATGTTGACAAGGTTTCCATCAGATGATAGATACCAAGATGACAAAATTTTCAAAAGTTGCTACTGCTGGCTCAGTTCAGCATCAAATGTTTGATGGCTGCAAAGCTATACCTTGCTCACGGTAGTTTTCTGGACTCTTGCAACAACAATAAAGGCAGTTAGCCTCATGCACAGAGCTTGTGTTAGCTGATCTTGGTTCCAATGGACATCGATGTCAACATCAAGCTTAAATAATTCACAGTCAATCAGAGTCATTCTGCATACACTTACTGTAGAATGTGGATTCAAGTCTAAGCACATAGTCACGATGTATCAAAAGACTGGTGAATTGTGAAGAGGAAACAGAGATACTTCAGTGTGATTTGGACAAATTGAGTGGGAAAATACCTGGCAGATGAAGTACAATATGGATAAATAAGAGGTTATCTACTTTGGCAGCAAAATCAGAAGGCAGATTATTATCTGAGTGGTGATAGGTAGGGAACAAGGGGGTGTAACCATATTGGGGTGTCCTTGTACATCAGTCGCTGGAAGTGAACACACAGGTGCAGCAAGTAGTGAAGAAGGCAAATGGTAAGTTGGCCCTCATTGTGAGATGATCTGAGCACAGGAGCAGTGATGTTGTGCTGCAAATGTACAGGGCCTTGGTCAGGCCACACCTCATGTATTGTGTACAGTTTTGGCCTCCGTGTTGGAAGAAAGATGTTCTGGCTATGGACCTAGTGCATTGAAAACTTACCAGACTGATTGCTGGAAATGCAGTAGAGGGAGAGACTGGCCTATATGCACTGGGGATCACGTACAAACCTATAAAATACTATAAAATTCTGACAGAACTAAACACAGTAAATGCAGGAAGGATGTACCTAGTGACAAGGGCATCCAGAACCAGGGGTCACAAACTAAGGGTTCAGGGGTGCCATTTAATACAGAAATGTGAAGAAATTTCTTCATCCAGAGAGTGGTGAGCCAGTGGAATTCTCTAACACAGAAGGTGATTGAGGCTAAAACAATTAATGTTTACAAGGAGATAAATATAGTTCTATTGGTTAAAGGGATCAAAGGGTATGGAGAGAAAGTGGGAACGGGGGCTAATTTGGACGATAAGCCATGATCAAATTGAATGGTGGAGCAGTCTCAACTGACCAAATGGTCTACTCTTGCTCCCATGTTCTTTATTTCTATGTTCCTGCTTCCAAACTTCTTCTTCTCTAAGTTGGGTAATTGTTTTCCATCAACTTGTTGAGATAAAAATCCTTCATCTTCCCATATCCAGATGAAAGGCTGATGTTAATGGGTCAATCCACCTCAAAGGCTGCCTAGCTCGAGCTGGCTGGTTACCATCCAATAGGACACAACATTCGATCCCATTGTCTTAGGTCACCCATGATGACCTTCACAAATGCCAGTTTTTCTGGGTTTGTAGGTCATTTACAGTCGCTTCCCATCTTTGTTCCCTCGCTGTTGAATGTAAGGATGAAATGACATCTCTATTACGTGCTGCATATCATGTATATTTGTACATCGATCAATATCCTCCCTGACAACAATCTGGGATTTAACTTGTCTGGTCACAACCTCAGTGTCATGTTTTCCCTTCTGAACACATATTCATGCCATCACTAAGCCTGCCGATATCCACCTGCCTTCACTTACCTCCAAACTTGATTATTCCAATGCACTCTTGAATGGTCTCCTATATTGTAAATTTAAAGCCACCTAAGACTCTGCTGCCTTTGTCTTAACCCACACCATGTCCTGTTCTGTCACCCTGGGCTTGCTGATTTACTTCACCTCCCAGTTGAACAATGTCTTGCATCCTTGCCTCTTCCTATCTTTCTAATGTTTTCCATCCCTAAAATCCTCATAGATGTCTCTGCTCATCTAATTCATCACTAATTTGAATTGCTATGTGGTGGCTGTGTTTTTCTGTTGCTTGGTCCCAGGTTCTGGAATAATCTCCCTATACCAGTCCCCATCAGTGCCTCACTTTTCACCTTTCAGACATTCCTTAAATCCTTACAGAGATAGTAGGAACTGCCGATGCTGGAGAATCTGAGATAACAAGGTGTAGAGCTAGATGAACACCGCAAGCCAAGCAGCATCAGAGGAGCAGGAAAGCTGACATTTCTGGTCGAGACCCTTCTTCAGAAAAAGAAGAAGGGTCTTGATCCAAAACATCAGCTTTCCTGCTCCTCTGATGCTGCTTGGCCTGCTGTGTTCATCTAGCTCTACGCCTTGTTATCTCATATTCATTAAATCCTACCTCTTTGACAAAGCTTTTAGTCATCCTGGGCTAATGTTTTCTTCTGCAACTCGATGTCATGTTCTGTTTTAAAATGCTTCTCAGGAGGTTTTACTGCCCTAAAAAAGCTATGCAAATATAAGTTGGTATTGTTGTAAAGCAGACTTTAATCTGAGATAAATTTGCTGTTGTCAGTTGAAAGATAATAAGCCTTCATCCTTCTTACTTTCTTTAGATTGGTCTGTGTTCTGATTTAAGTGTCATTACACTGAGCCAATCCTTTCTTGCATTGGACCTTGAGCTTCAGAGCTTCTTTGTGCGCTAAGAACTGTGTTCATCTGTTAAACCGATGTGTCAACTGTGTCACTCTGTTACTGCACGTTATCAACTGACAACTCCTGCATGATCATTCGAAGCACGTCTTACCTAAATTACAACTAATATTGCCTTCTGCTGCAGTGTAATTAAAAAAAAAAATTGAACAGAAATTATGAAAGAGCCACAGCACAGTGTGTGGTCTGTTAGGTTCACGATTTTCCTACAGAACTGATGTTGACAAATTGCTTGTTACTGTCTCTGATTTATAATCGAGCATCAGTGATCTCATCTGACCCAGTCTGAGATCATACATTTTAATAATGCATTCTTGGGGAAATTTGCTAGAGAAATACTGAGTTTCAGTTCTTGTCTCTGAAGAGAGAGATGATGGCTGCATATGGGAGATAAGAATAATCACTACATATAGGATGAAAAGACCAGTTCTCCAGTGCGTTCAAGTATATTTAGACAGTTCAGGGAATTACTCAGTTGCTGAAGGTTTCAAAGTGATTGTTGAAAGGAAATGATCAGACAAAAGCAAGAAAATAGTGGTATGGTGCTGCTTCTCCACTCTACTGTGCTCCTAACTTCAGTCTTAGTTACACTAGCTTACTGTTTAACATCCATTGCAACATCTTGACACATTCTTGTGACAAACATTTCACATGTCACACAGTTTCTTGACACAGATTACACCGCGCAATATCACATCTGTTAAGCTTAGAATTTACTGCTCCAATCACCGTGTTGAAAATTTTGCCATAATATGCCACTGGAAATTTGATTGTAATTGAAAAGCTCATTTCACTTTTGAGCAAGGAGGCAGTAAATAGGTTAATTTTGCTCAGGGTATTTTTATTGTTAGTTTCTTATTAATTTTTTTTAATGATACTGGCAGCAAATTCTTTCATTTCTCGTAGGAAATAAATCCAAGTTCCATTCCAGGTGGAAGCTGCCATGAAGCAAAGATTAGCCTCACAAGGTGATTTTAGAGTAGGTAGCCAATCATCTCAATTTTGAGTGGTCAACCATCTCATACAATCCTGTCCTTCTGTAGCATCAAGGAGCAGCAGAAGAAGTGCACAAAAAGGCCTTCATCAACTCTCACAGCAAGTACACCGTGCAGGATGTTTATGTGCATTTTCCAATAGACCGTGCACTGATGAAATGCTCATTATTAATGGCCTCAATATAAAGTTGTCAAAAACTCTCTTTACACATATTTGCTGCAACCAGCTTTAGCCTGAGGCTCTGGATTCCTAATCCAGTGACATTACTGTTGTGCTGCCATCTTTCCTTAAGTTGTTTTCCACAAATGAATGAGTAGGTATAGCAATAAGAAGAAGGTTATAAGGCAGACCGAGCCTGCACCTTCAGTCAGAAATACCAAGCTTATAACCTGACTATATTGGAAACAGGAGGCCAGGTGTGGCTCAAAGACCAGCAGTGTGAGAACACCATGATTGCAAAGCTCTAACATATCTGCGATCATGTCTTGTCTTATCACGAAGTGGCGTTGTTTGACTGAACAGTAGTACTTTGAGTTTGCTAAAGAAAACAAAACCAATGGCAAATGCTACACATTGGGATCTGAAGCTGAGATAACTCAGTCACTAACAGCAGAAACAAGGGATAAAGACCCTCAGAGAAGGTACTGGAATTGAGACTACCTCCACAACCTTTAAAGGAACTCTGTACAAATTCAAGAAAATTGTTGAAACTATTCTACAGATTTTCCCTATAAAACACAGTGACTCGAGCAGGGTAGGGTTGGTAGCATAGGAAGTTGTGTAAATAGTCATTTGGTATAAACACTTAGGTGGAAGAGAAATATGGAGTGAAGGGTTAATTGTACTTTACTCTCATAATATGAACTGAGAGTGTGTGTGAGGAGCTACTTCATAATTGTGTCAGATGACTTGGAACCTAGGCCTGAGTCCCTTGTCCTCCCTTACGTGTCGTATTGTTTTATAAAGCCTGTTAAATAAGACCTAATCTTACTACACCCTCTACTCATGTATCTGTTGTATGCCTCCCAAAATGTATTAGTGGAGTAACCTGGTTCAATAAATCTAATGCTCTGACCCTGCAAACTTTTACACAATAAAAGTCAATGAGTTCATTGGTAAAGAGTGGGTCTTGATCCCTAGCACTGGAACACATCACATATTTTCAAGACTGTGATATTAGATGATTACCTGCTGGAAAAAAAGGAATAATCCACATTTCCCTTTTAGTATTGTACAATTTATGTTGAAAATTGGTGAAGTTTAATCAAAGCACAGGCACATTTCCTTGATGTAAAACAAAAATGTGCCTGTGAAATTTACGGTCTCATGTTTGATCACTCAATGGTAGAATGATTCAGCTCCACCACATTGATTATTCTCAGCATAAAACATCAGTTGTTTGTACTTCGTGGACAACAGCAATAAAGACTATCATTGTTTAGATTTAACTCACCCCAACAAGTTAATGACCAGCTGGAAAAAAAGAACAATTTCTATTTCTTCTGACTTGTCTTAAAATACACAACTGATTCCCTGATGTTATCTGTTCTAGTAGCCTGAAGCAAGTATTAATTTCCAAAACACATTGATCATCAAATATTCTACAATGTATGTCTAATTAATTGAATTTACACATTAAGTAAGTGTAAAGAGTAATAAGACAATGTCATACTGTTCTCATTTCATCTAAAAAAATTCTTCTGTCAAACTGTTTGTGGTTGAACAGCAAAATCCCTACGATTGAACAGTTGCTGCTGTGGCTCATTGGTGCTCTATGCTGTAGTTATTGCTTAATCATGCTTTGAGATCTATGGCCAATATAAACTAATGGCTCAAGCAAAATCAATGGAGGTTTGTTGCCAAAGTTGAACAACATATTGATGGAGACTAACTGAATTTCAGAATTGTACGTATATGATGCTTTTAATATGCCAAAGTGTGGCAGTGCACTTCACAGAGGCTTCATGCAAAAGACATGTACAATTTTGATTGCCTACTTTCACACTTTCACTTTCAGTGGACAAAAAAATTCAAGGAACTGCAAATGCTGAAAATCAGAAACAAAAACAGAAATTGCTGGAAAATCTCAGCAGGTGTGGCAACATCTGTGGAAAGGAAGCAGAGTTTGTGTTTTCGGTCCAGTGACTCTTCCTCAGGAACTATCTTCAAAACATCAGAAATGTTAATTCTGCTTTGTCTCCACAGATGTTGCCAGATCTGCTGAGTTTTGCCAGGAATTTCTGTTTTTGTTTCACTGAAAGTAGTTTAGAAAAAGCTCACTCAGCTGATTCCTGGGATGAAGGTGTTTGCTTTAAGAGGATAAGTTGAGTTGGTTCAGTCTATAATCAATGAAGGCTAACAGTATGAGTAGTGACCTTATTGAAACATGTAGGATTCTGAGAGGAATAAAAACAGAAAGTGATAGAGAAACTCAGCAGGTCTGGCAGCATCTGTGGAAACAAACAGTATTAACATTTCAAGTCCACCGTTCTTCAGAACCTACTCAGTTTCTCCTGCACTTTCTGTTTCTCTTTCACGTATCCAGAATCTGCAGTTTTTTATTTGAAGATTCTGAGCGGGTTTGATTGGATAGGTGCTGAAAGGATGTTTCCCCTCGTGGGGGAATCTAAAATGTGGGACAACAGTTTCAAACTAATGAATGTCCCACTTAAGTTGGAGGTGAGGATTGATTGATTTATTATTTCCATGTGTACCAAGATACAGTGAAAAGTGTTGTTTTGCGAGCTATACAGATAGATCGTGCCATACAAAGTGAATCAGGGTCACAGAATAAAGTGCAGAATGGTGTTACAGCCACAGAATCTTTAAACATGAACATAGATTTTAGAGAATATGGCTAGTAATTTTGATAGAGTCAGAAATGAGATTGAGAAGAGCAGAATGATTATAAGATATGTAAGAATAAGATCTGCTGCAGACAGCTCGCAAAATGTTGCCACGCTCTAGCGCCATCTTGACCACAAGAAGAGGAACTGCTTCTCTCAGATAAAAACTGAAAGAACTGCGGATGCTGTAAATCAGGAATAAAAACAAAATTGCTGGAGAGGGTCAGCAGGTCTGGCAGCATCTGTGAAGGAAAAAACAGAGTTAATGTTTCGGGTCCGGTGACCCTTCCTCAGAACTTACATTGTCTTCAGTATCAATTCTGCCAGTCAGTCAGTGAAACTGAAACCAAGACAATTTTTTCTTTCTGGATGAAGTCTATTAACTGATCAGTCTTACTGGTCCTTCCACACACCATCCCACCTGCCGTCAGTTTGTATCTATCCCATCAATGAATCAATCAATTCACCCAATTACTTAACAAGTGGCTATATTAAGAGTTAGCCTTTGGAATGATCAACCCCAATGACCATTTGAGGCCGAATTGTTCATTTCATTAGAAACACTGGTGAATTAGTGACTTATATATTAAAAAAAGGTTCAGAGGTGTGTCATAGCATTTCTGGATAGAAAAAGAATCATTTGAGGCCTGGGTATTGGTAGTATTCAAGATTGAATGAAGTAGATAGGCTTTAGAACAGGAGAGTTACGGGGATGCAAGTAAGAATGTGGAGTTAGAGCCACAATCTGATCAGCAATTATTTTATTGATTAGTGAAGCAGGCTCAAGGGGGACAAATGGCCTTCTCCTGCTTCTATTTGCTTGTATTTGAATAATGGCTTGGGTTTTGCTGCAGTAATTGCAGTGAAACTGCCAACACTTACCATCATTACTCCATCGAAACTGACAAGTCAGGGATTTTGGACATGCACTGAACAACGTGGCAATCCAAAAGTTACTGTCAGTGACTGTATGTTCCTCCATAGGGTGAGATGGTGAGGATCCCAGAGATGGTCAACTACCTTGCAGTCATGCATCAGTGAGACCTTCCACTCTAACACCATTAGCTTTACTCTAAAAACCCTGGGGAGAAAAGGTTACATTTTTTGAACAATCATAACTTTTTTTTTTAAATTTTAAAGGCATATTTACTTCATAATTACTTTTAAACACATTGACAAACCCTTAAAAGGCTGATTTTACATCTATGAAATGTCATGGTTCTCTTCAATCTTAAAAGCTCCACAGTTTTTTAAGTCTCCTTATCTTTGTTGTAACTTCTATCTTATGTCTGACATTCATTTTGTTATATGAAAATGAAAGCATGATGGATTTTAAGTGTGATAACAAGGTGTAGAGCTGGATGAACACAGCAGGCCAGGCAGCAAGAGGAGCAGGAAGGCTGATGTTTCGGGCCTAGACCCTTCTTCAGAAATCTTGGCCTGCTGTGTTCATCCAGCTCTACACCTTGTTATCTCAGATTCTCCAGCATCTGCAGTTGCTACTATCTCTGGATTTTAAGTGTGTTTTTTTTGTAGTACTGTGAAACCTACACTGTTGTGAATGAAAAGCAACAAGTTTCATCGATAATAACTATTTATGGAGGAAGGCAGGAAAGGACATCTTACCTGGCTCAGGTTTCAGTTCCTTGCGAGCTATTGTCGCTATGATATAACATATATATTAGCTATACTTATTATAGAATCATACTACATGGAACAGGCCCTTTAGCCCATTGAGTCTGTACTGCCAAAATTATACCACCACCTACATGAGTCCCACTTTCCTGCACTAGGCCCATAGCCTTGCATGTACTCACACAAGTATTTTTTTAAACAGTTGTGAGGTTTCCCAACTCTATTACTCTCCCAGGTGGTACATTCCAGACTCCACCTTCCTCTAAGTGATTTCTTTTTTCCTCAGATCCCTTCTAAGTCTCCTACCTTTCAATTTAATGTGTCCCCTTGTTATTGACCCTTCAACAAAGGAGAACAGCTGTTTTCTATTCACTTTGTCCATGCCCCTCCTCATTAATGCACATTCTCCTGTTGACCTGCTCCTGCTTTTTTCTTTAGTTTTTGCACAGGCTTTCCTGTCCCTTGGTTCATCACCTAGAACACCTCCAAGTCTATCGCTTGCTGGCCCCTACCTCCGCTGAGTTTGACTTCAACTTTTTCCCTCTCCCTCTGGGTTTGGATCACTGAGCTGGCCTTGCAATTCATCATCATTGGGCTTCATTTTTTGCTCTTAACACTAGCCTCCAATTCTGTGGGTCTGAAGTTTAGAAGACTGAGGAGGGATCGCATCCATAGAACATAGAACAGTACAGCACAGTACAGGCTCTTCGGCTCACGATGTTGTGCCAGCCTATTATCCTATTCTAAGATCAAAATACCCTGCATACCCTACATGTTACTATCATCCATGTGCCTATCCAAGAGTCGCTTAAATGTCCCTAATGTATCTGACGCCACTACCACCGCTGGCAGTGCATTCCACACGCCCACCACTCTCTGCATAAAGAACCTACCTCTGACATCTCCTCTGTACCTTCCTCCAATCACCTTAAAATTATGCCCCCTTGAGATTGTCATTTCCACCCTGAGAAAACGTCTCTGGCTGTCCACTCTATCTATGCCTCTCATCATCTTGTACACCTCTATCAAGTCACCTCCCACCCTTCTTCGCTTCAATGAGAAAAGCCCCACCTCCCTCAACCATTCCTCAAAAGACCTGCCCTCCAGTCCAGGCAGCATCCTGGTAAATCTCCTCTGCACTCTGTCTAAAGCTTCCACATCCTTCCTATAATGAGGTGACCAGAAGTGTACACAACATTCCAAGTGTGATCTAACTAAGGTTTTATGGAGCTGCAGCATAACCTCGCGGTTCTTAAACTCAATTCCCCTGCCAATGAAAGCCAACACACCATACACCTTCTTAACAACCCTGTCAACTTGGGTAGCAACTTTGATGGACATGGACTCCAAGATCCCTCTGTTCCTCCACACTGCCAAGAATCCTGCCATTAACCCTGTATTCTGCATTCAAATTCCACCTTCCAAAATGAATCTCTTCACACTTTTCCGGCTTGAATTCCATCTGCCACTTCTTTGTCTGGCTCTGCATCCTGTCAATGCTCCATTGCAACCTACAACAGCCCTCCACACTATCCACAACTCCACCAATCTTTGTATCATCTGCAAACTTACTAACCCACCCTTCCACTTCCTCATCCAAGTCATTTATAAAGATCACAAACAGCAGAGGTCCCAGAACAGATCCCTGTAGAACACCACTGGTCACCGAGCTCCAGGCTGAATACTTTTGATCTACCACACCCTCTGTCTTCTATTGGACAGCCAATTCTGTATCCAGACAGCCAAATTTCCCTGAATCCCATGTCTCCTTATCTTCTGAATGAGCCTACCATGGGGAACCTACCATAGAAAATTCTGACAGGACTAAACAGGGGAAACACAGGAAGGATGTTCCTGATGACTGGGGAGTTTAGAACCAGGAGTCACATGTAAAGGTACACCATTTAGAATAATTGAGGCTAGAATTTTATAGTACAGAAGGAGGACATTCAACCCATCATGTCTGTACTGGCTCCTGAAAGAATCCCATTCTCCAGCTCCAAAAACGTCTAACTTCATTTTGGACTGAGATGAGGGTAAATTTCTTCATCCAGAGAGCAGTGAGCCTGTGGAATTCTTTGCCACAGAAAGTAGTTGAAGCTGAAACATTGAATGCTTTCAAGAAGAAGTTAAGTCTAGTTCTTAGGGCTAAAGGGATCAGAGGGCATGGCGTGAAAATGGGAATAAGGAACTGAGTTGGATGATCAGCCATGATCATATTGAGTAGCAAAGCAGGCTCAGAAGGCCAAATAGTCTACTCATGCCTCCATTTTCTTTGTTTCTTTGGTTTCTGTGTCACCATTGCTGCCAAGTAGCAAAGTGAATTCTACATTCATTGGAAAGAGCAGTGACATGCTTTATTGAACGGAGCGTGGTAAGGGTAGAATCTTGTTTGTAGCTCTGAAGCTAGTCTTAGTTTCATGTGATCAGATGTTGTTATGACATGTCTCTTTTTGCATGTGCTCAGTGTCTATATTTAGAGTCAAGGTATAATTCCCTTCACCTCACACATTTATCTTCCTCATTTGTTGCATAAATACATTCATTTGATTAATGTAGAACAAAGAACCGTGGATGCTGGAGTTCTGAAACAAAAACAGAAATTGCTGGACAAACTCAGCAGGTCTGGCAGCATCAGTGGGATGACTGTGGAGTTAACATTTCAAGTCCAGTGTCTCTTCATCAGAATGTTGATTTGATTGTTTGTCCATCTGTTTGCTTACACCTCTGCTATTGCCCAACAAGATATTCCCTTGACGTATAGTCAGATTTAAAATAACTTCAGAAAAGGAAAATATCCCTTTGGATCTTGTTGACAGATTTCTTCAAAGTCAATGGTGAGTGTCCTTGCCCTATCTCTGATAGCAAAATCCAGGCCGTTACAACATTTGGCTGAGGAGGCAAATATGAACGAGAATCTTAAAGGCAGGAAAATGTGAAGAAGTTAACGATAAAATTCCAGAAAGAAAACCCTCTGATGCACACTACAAAACTATCAAAAGAAAGAGTTTCAGGAAGGAAAATTGTTTCTTGTTAAGAAAATGATTTGTGCTTGTTGCTCAATTATATATGTATCACAGAATTCATAAACATTTATGTGTTATGAAAATTAATACATGTTCTTATCAGTACGCTTGGGCCTATACCTTTCATAGACAAATATTCCCAAGGGTAGTACATTTTCTTTCACCCATCGTAATCAAAAGCACCTAATGATTTACAGAGCAGTCTTCACAAATAAATGTAAACCATCTCCATGTAAATCATCAGATTCCTCGACTCCTTGTGCTTGTGGCTTTGTGGAAAACAATGCATTCCCCGAAAAGCAAGCACTGAGACAACATAGGGAATCTGCTGAATATCATCAATGGCTATCAAAGCAGCTATCAATTTAGGGCCATTGCGAGTGCCTGATAAAATTGGTCTCTGCATATGGTTCAACATTTGATTAATTCCCCAAGGAAACCTATCCCTTTCCTCATTCAAAACAGTGAGTACTTCTACATTTAAATTCAGCAGATTTATTTGTTAGCTCTTAAATTTCTGTTGTTTAACAATGCTGTTTCTCTCACATAACTACAATATAGACCTCACTGATCACAAAGTTTCAAAGAAGCTGAAGGCACATCCAGCTTTTAACTTGATACAACTAATGTATCATTTTGCCAGTACTGAGCTGGATAATCAGCCATGATTATGTTGTGATGTGAAGATGCCGGTGTTGGACTGGGGTGGACAAAGTCAGAAGTCA
The DNA here is from genome assembly GCF_021869965.1 of Rhincodon typus. NCBI lineage: Eukaryota > Metazoa > Chordata > Chondrichthyes > Orectolobiformes > Rhincodontidae > Rhincodon > Rhincodon typus. The sequence goes on from NC_063349.1 coordinate 40,238,816, forward strand.
CACAGCATCAGGTTATATTCCAACAGGTTAATTTGAAATCAAAAGCTTTTGGAGCACTGCTGTTCAAAATGCAGAATGGCGTTTTTTTAAACACTTACTCCTATTTTATATGTTTCTAGGCTTCTATGATGAGAGTATCACACTAATTTATTTTTCTTGAGGATTTCCATTCTTGTACTTACATTTAGAACATGGTGCCAGTAATGTAGGCTCTGTGCTGCCCCAGTGACAAGTTCTGCTTGCTTAGAGGAGCAAATAAACTGACCACCTGACAGTGTAACCTTACTTAATTTGCACCGATCAGGTGCATTGTTCACAGATCTCTGCAACCTTAACTGTACCAAGCACTTTCCTAGTTTGATTGGTGGTGGAGGAGGGGTGTTGTGTGCCAACAGTTATTGAGCATGAATACTGGAAGTGTGTGACCAAAGGGCCTACATTTTATTACAAATTACAGGCAAATTGCCGTATTTGCATCAAATTCAGGCATCTATTAACTGTTGCAGTAATTGCAGCTTTTTTGGATCCTAAATGGCCAAGAGAATAAAGACCATAGTAAGATGTTTCTACTTGTCTGAATTGCTGCATTTGAGAGCAGGTTATTTAAAAATTAACCTATGGAAGCAGAAAGCAGGAGATTACTTCATCAGCTGTAAAACACTTTGGAAGATGCTGAGCTTATGAATGGTGCCATATTAATGCAAGCTTTTCTTTTACCACACTGATAGAGGGTGAGCTGTGGTCTTTCCTCGTTTAACAGCTCCCATGTTTCAAGTGCACAGCACTTGATTTAGTAACAAACACAAAGGATGTTGTGAAAACTAAACAGGTCTGGCAGCATCAATAGAGACAGAGACAGAGTTAAAGTTTCGACTCTGGTTTGACTTCTTTCAGAACTAAAAGATGTTGGAAAATTTTCCTTATTCCTTTTTGACAGAGGCAAAGTCCAAATGCAAAAGATAAAGGGGCTGTTAATAGTGGAGAAGGAGCAAAAGAGATGTAAAATGGCTATAAATTAAAATGTGAACGGGAGGGTTTGGGTGCTCTCTACAAATAGCAATATAAACAAGACATAAGCAAGGCAAGGCTGTGGGGATTGGTGAGGGAAGAGAATGAAAGAAAATGGAGAACAGATATCATGCAACCAGTTTCTGAAGTTATTGAATTCAATATTGAAAGTTTGAGGCTGTAAAGTGCCTAACCAGAAAATGAGGTGGTGTTCCTCGAATCTGCATTGTGATTTGTTGAAATATTGCAGCAGGCCCAAGACAAAAATGTTAGTACAAGAGCAAGGTGGTGTATTGAAATGGCAGGCAACTGGGAGGTCAAGGTCAATCCTACAGACAGAACAGAGGTGTTCTGCAAAGCAATCATCCAGTCTGCCTTTAGTCTTACCAATGTAAGGGAGACTGCATTGTGAGCAGTGAATGTAGTGCTAGATTGAAAAAAAAAGTACAAGTGAAATGCTATGTCACGTAGAAGGTATGTTTGGGAGCTTGGACAATGAGGAGGATGAAGTAAGTGGGGAAGTGTTACACCTTCTGTAACTGGAAAAGAAGGTATCATGGGGAAGTGAGGAAAATTAAGTGCAATGGAGGAGTGAACTTGCGTTTCACTTTCTGGATTGGACCCGATAGAATGCTGACAGTGAACGGAAGGGGAAGATGAGTTTGCTGGTGGCAGAAATGGTGGAGGAAGATCCTTTGGATGTGAAGGCTAGTGGGGTGGAAAATAAGGACAAAGAGAATCTTATCATTGTTCTGGGAAGGATTGAGGACAGAAGTGTATGAGATGGGTCATACACATCTGAAGGTGCTGAGATGTGGGGGAATTCTCATTTGAGGAAAATGGAGATAGCTCGGTAGAAGGTGGCAACATCAGAACAGATGCAACAGAAACGAAGAAAGTGGGAGAATAGAATGGAATCCTAGCAGGAAGTGAAGTATGAGGAGATATAGTCAAGGTAACTGTAGGAGTCTGTGGTCTTTTGATGGAAACAAAAACAGAAGTTGCTGGAAAAGCTCAGCAGGTCTGGCAGTATCTGTGCAGAGAAGTCAGAATTAACATTTGAGATCCGGTGACCCTTCCTCATAACTAATGTTAGCCCAGAAATTGTCAGTTTATGTGCAGAAGATTGGGTGAGGGGAGGGGTAAGGAGTAAATGATAGGTGGGAATAAAGCCCAAAGAAAGAGAAGAATAGTTCGACAGACAAAGGAGTAGATAATGATTTGGCTGGGAGGCCAAGTTGCTGTTAATGGAGATTGTTAGTGGCTTACAATAAGTAGTGTGTTATAGCAGACTATGTGATAATAAGGCCTGATGTGTGGGGTTAGGGGCTAGGACATGAGAGAGTTCAGGCCCTAAAATTATTGAACTCGATATTGAGTCCAGAGGGCTGCAGGGTCCCCAAGTGGAAAATGAAGTGTTGTTCCTCCAGCTTGCACTGAGCTTCATTGGAACACAGTAGCAAGCCTGAAATAGAGATGTTGGCCAGGGTCTTTTGATGGATAGCTATCCTCAGAAATGGAAACACTGAAGTCAAGGAGGGAAAGGAAGGCTCTTATATTAGTTGCCAGCCAGGGTTGGCTATGTATTCAATACTTACACTGATAAATGCTGACCACCCAATTCAGGTATTGTATAGAGTGAAGTGCATCATGACCTGCATGTTATTAATTTATCTGGCCATACATGCTCAAAATATTTTAATCCTTAATAGGTTTATCATTGTCAGAAGCATTTTACATCAGGTAAATTCTAATGAAGGTTTTTCACTAAACAGATTGTTTTCCTTGTCTTCAGCAATTTTCACCCTGAACATAAAAAAAGGAACAGTTTTCTTATTGCTGAGTAGACAGTCTGCAGTATTTAGCTAATTTATTTTCCCTAGCATGTTACCGCGCAGTGAAAAGATCACATTACCTGTTCTGAAATCCTAGCATTTGCTGTTGAAAAAGCACTGAGATAATTACAGTTAGATTCATCCCTTGGGTCTCATTCCAGTCATAAAATTAAACACAATATTATGCTTCAGTCACTGTAGCATCATAACCGCTGGAAACCATCAACAAAAGACAAATTAAGCAACAGCATGAAGATCAAAATTTTAGAGAGGCACTGTTGTTAGTTATTGTCACCTCACATCTGTAACCTTAGTATATTCTTAAACATACAGTATGTAGAAATAGATTCATTGAGGATTACCTTGTGTTTATACCTTGAACAATGCATTGAACTCTTACTTTTTTCTCTTCTGATTTTCTCCCTTTATTGCTCTGCTTCTGACCACAATGAATTATAGCTTGCGCAGAGTTTCAAAGCAGCAATACCCATCAGCATCTAATGTAACTGGCCAACATTGACAATGAATATTGGTGAGGGCTTAGGTAGAAAATGACATACCCGCACTTAACCTTCATTCTTATCTGAGAAACACTGCCTAGCAACGCTAGGCCTACACGTGTCTTTTTTTGTTTACTTTGTCATTGTAAAAGGGTAACAGTTAATAGTTGGCTAGAGTATGTGGCAGAATAATGCTAATGCACGTTCAATTCCTGTACAGGCTGAGTTAATTCTTAGGGCCTACTTCCCGAACTTGACCATAGTGAATGCATTATTTTGAGCCACAGTTCGCAATTTCCAGGCAATGAGGGTGCTGTGTGGAGAGAGATTACTGTAATAAGTCTGTGAACTATAAACCTCTACAGCAATGTGTCATAGTGAGAAAGTCATTCACCAAAGCTGTTGGCAATCTAGTGGCAAAACCCATTAGTTATTCAGATGGAAGAACAAACAGTGATAGGTGTGTTCAGCAAGGAAAGATATACAGTTGCAGCACTTTGGGGAATGTTAAAATACTTAATGATTGCTGAAAAATATATCTCAAAAGAGTGGGCAACATATGAAGCTAGCTGCTGTAAAGCCAGAAAGGTATTCTACCTATGACAAAACTGAGTGATGTGGTTCTGCATTTTATTGCATGTGATGCTAAACAAGATTAAAGTTGAATGTTTCCCTCAATAAGGAATGATTAACTGCTGTGGAAAGGTCATTAGCATCAGGGTAGGCGATGGCCTAGTGGTATTATTGCTAGACTATTAATCCAGAAACCCAGCTAATGTTCTAGGTACTCAGGTTTGAATCCCACCACAGCAGATGTTGGAATTTGAATTCAATAATTTAAGAAAAAGGGAAAAAAGGGTCTGGAATTATGAATCTACTGATCACCATGAAATCATTACCGATTGTCGGGAAAAACCCATCTGGTTCACTGATGTCCTTCAGGGAAGGAAATCTGCCACCCTCACCTGGTCTGGCCTACATGTGACTCCAAACCCACAGCAATGTGGTTAACTCTCAATTGCCCTCCGAAATGGCCTTGCAAGCTACTCAGATGTACCAATCGTTACAAATTCTCAAAGAAATGAAACCGACGGATCACCTGGCATCGACCCAGGCACCAGAAAAGACAAAGACCCTGCAAAGTCCTCCTCACTTACATCTGGGGGTTAGGGCCAAAATTGGGAGAGCTGTCTCACAGACTGGTTAAGCAACAGCCTGACATAGTCATACTCACAGAATCATACTTTACAGACAATGTCCCAGACACCACCATCACCATCCCGGGATATGTCCTGTCCCACTGGCAGGACAGACCCAGCAGGGAAGCAGCACAGTGGTATACAGTCGGGAGGGTGTTGCTCTAGGAGCCCTCAACATTGACTCCGGACCCCATGAAGTCTCACGGCTTCAGGATAAACATGGGCAAGGAAACCTCCTGCTGATTACCATATACCGTCCTCCCTCAGATGATGAATCAGTATTCCTCAATGTTGAACAACACTTAGAGGAAGCACTGAGGATGGCAAGGGCACAAAATGTACTCTGGGTGAGGGATTTCAATGTCCACCACCAAGAGTGGCTCGGCAACAGCAGTACTGATCGAACTGGTCAGGTCCTAAAGGACATGGCTGCTAGACTGGGTCTGTGGCAGGTGGTGAGGGAACCAACAAGAGGGAAAAATATACTTGACCTCATCCTTACTAATCTGCCAGCTGCAGTTGCATCTGTCTGTGACAGTATCAGCAAGAATGGCCATCGCACGGTCCTTGTGGAAAATGAAGTCCCACCTTCACATTGAGAATAGCTTCCATTGTGTTGTTTGGCACAATCACCGTGCTAAATGGGACAGACTTTGCACAGATCTAGCAACTCAAGACTGGGCATCCATGAGGTGCTGTGGGCCATCAACAGCAGCAGAATTATACTCCAGCACAATCTGTAACCTCATGGCCCGGCATATCCCCCACTCAACCATTACCATCAAACCAGGGGATCAACCCTGGTTCAATGGAGAGTGCAGAAGGGCATGCCAGGAGCAGTACCAGGCATACTTGAAGATGAGGTGTCAACCTGGTGAAGCCACCAAACAGGACTACTTGCACGCCAAACAGTGAAAGCAGCAAGTGATTGACAGAGCTAAGCGATCCCACAGCCAACAGATCAGATCTAAGCTCTGCAATCCTACCACATCCAGTTGTGAATAGTGGTGGATAATTAAACAACTCATTGGAGGAGGAGGCTCCAAAAATATCCCCATCCTCAATAATGTAAGACCCCGGCACATCAGTGCAGAAGATAAAGCTGAAGCATTCGCAGCAATTTTCAGCCAGAAGTGCCGAGTGGATGATCCATCTCGGCCTCCTCCCGTGTTCGGCAGCATTACAGATACCAGTCTTCAGCCAATTCGATTCACTCCACGTGATATCAGCAAACGGCTGGAGGCACTGGATACTGTAAATGCTATGGGCCCTGACAACATCCGGCAATAGTACTGAAAACTTGTGCTCCAGAAATTACCGCTCCCCTAGCCAAGCTGTTCCAGTACAGTTACAACACTGGTATCTACTCGACAATGTGGAAAATTGCCCAAGTATGTACTGTACACAAAAAGCAGGACAAATCCAACCCAGCCAAATACCGCCCCAATAGTCTCCTTTCGATCATCAGTGAAGTCATGGAAGGTGTCATCAACAGTGCTATTAAGCAGCACCTGCTCAGAAATCACCTGTTCAGTGATGCCCAGTTTGAGTTCCACCAGGGCCACTCAGCTCCTGACCTCATTACAGCCTTGGTTCAAACATGGACAAAAGAGCTGAATTCCAGAGATGAGGTGAGAGCGACTGCCCTTGACATCAAGGCTGCATTCGACCAAGTGTGGCATCAAGGAGCCCTAGCTAAACTGGCAACAATGGGTATCAGGGGGCAAATTCTCTGGTGGTTGGTGTCATACCTGACATATAGGAAGATGGTTGTGGTTGTGGGAGGTCAATCATCTCACCTCCAGGGCATATCTGCAGGAGTTCCTCAGGTTAGTGTCCTAGGCCCAACCATCTTCAGCTGCTTCATCAATGACCTTCCCTCCATCATAAGGTCAGAAGTGGGGATATTTGCTGATGATTGCACAATGTTCAGCACCAATCTGTGTTCAAATGCAACAGATCTGGACAATATCCAGGCTTGGGCTGACACGTGGCAAATGACATTCGCCCCACACAAATGCCAGGTTATGACTATCACCAATAAGACACAATCTAACCACCATTGAATTACTGATGGTGTTACCATCACTGAATCCCCCACTATCAACATCCTGGGAGTTACCATTGACCAGAAACTCAACTGGACTCACCACATAAACACAGTGGCTACAAGAGCAGGCCAGAAGCTGGGAATACTGCAGTGAGTAACTCACCTCCTGACTCCCCAAAGCCTGTCCACCATCTACAAGGCACAAGTCAGGGGTGTGATGGAATACTCACCACTTCTCTGGGTGAGTGCAGCACCTACAACACATAAAAAGCTTGACACCATCCAGGACAAAGCAGCCTGCTTGATTGGCATTACATCCACAAGCATTCACTCCCTCCACCACCGACGCTCAGTAGCAGCAGTGTGTGCTATCTACAAGATGCACTGCAGAAATTTACCAAAGATCCTCGTACAGCACCTTCCAAGCCAACATCCACTTCCATCTAAAAATATAAGGGCAGCAGATATATGGGAACACCACTACTTCCAGGCCACTCACCATGCTGACTTGGAAATATATCGCTGTTCCTTCACTGTCACTGAGTCAAAAACCTGGAATTCCCTTCCTAATGGCATTGTGGGTCAACCTACAGCAGGAGGACTGCATCAGTTCGAGAAGGCAGCTCAGCACCACCTTCTCAAGGCAGGAAATGCTGGCTCAGCCAGTGATGCCCCCATCCCACAAATAAAGAGAGAAAAAAAAATTCTCAGTCTATGTTATCAGATAAGCACACTTTGCTTGCTGTTGGCAACACGTAGGTGTACATTTAAACATGTTATAGAGTAGTTCGATAAACTTTCAGAGAGTTATTTTATCTAAATAGTTTACGTGCGAATGTTATTTCAAAATGGTAAAGCATGTTAAGCTGAATCCGTGGTTTAGCCCATGTTTGATGCAAGATGTCTTTTTGATAATAAATGATGAAACTGGATTGGGAATGATTGGCCATAGGATCATTCATCAGGTGAATGCTTCTTGAATTGTCTGGCAATACACTGTAATGAGTTATGTGGTATTTTGGTGACTAGTATCTGACCAGCATTTGCCTGACAATGACCATGAGATTAGGAGTAAACCAGTCATAAAGAGGATTTGGCAGCACTTAAATTATCTTTTCTATTCAACTTAATTGTTTGAAGAAACATGACAAGAAGCTTTTGTTGGTATTTAAACAAGACAGGACAGCACAGTGGCTCCATGGTTAGCACTGCTGCCTCACAGTGCCAGGGGCCTGAGTTTGATTCCACCCTTGGGTGACTGTCTGTGTGGAGTTTGCACATTCTCCCCAAGTCTGCGTGGGTGTCCTCTGGGTGCTCCGGTTTCCTCTCACATCCAAAGACGTGCAGGTTAGGTGGATTGGCCATGCTAAATTGCCCATAGTGTTCAGGGATGTGTAGCTTAGGTGGGTTTAAAGGGGATGGGTCTAGGTGGGATGGTCCAAGAGTTGGTGTGGACTTGTTGGGCCAAAGGGTCTGTTTCCACATTGTAGGGATTCTATATTCTATATATACTTCATAAGCATCTTTAATATTTATTCTGGAAGATTTCTAAGAACTTCAACTACCTTACTGGGAATCTTACAGGAATCATCAGGAGACAAGGAGCACTTAGTTATTATCACTTTGCTACATACTCCCTCCAATCTACAAAATTTTTTTTGTACTTCTTCGGTGAAAGACATGAGGTCAGATCATGCAGCAATCAATTTCTGCAAAGGAGAGGAACAGAAAAAAGACAGCGTCAGGTGAGCTCTTCCCTTGTGTGGACACAGAACATCACCTGTCTTCTGAATATTATCCATCAGGATCTCCAGGGCTACATTCAAGAACCTTTGTATCCTATTGCTGAGTCCTGAGTCATCCTGAAACAGGTCTTTGGGTGTCCACTCCTTTGTTTGAAGAGGCTGCTAGAGGCCAGGTATAATGCTGTGTCAAAATTGGATCAAACCAAGGAGGCAATGGACTAGCGGTGTTAATCTAAAAACTCAGCTAATGATCTGGCGACCTGGGTTTGAATCACAACATGACAGATAGTGGAATTAGATAAATATCTGGATTTAAAAATCAAATGGTGACCACGAAATGACTACCAATTGTTGAAAAAACTAAACTTGTGCACTAATGTCCTTCAAGGAAGGAAATCTGCCATCCTCACCTGGTTTAGCCTCCATGTGATTCCACACTGATAACAATACTGTTGACTCTCAATTGCCCTCTGAAATGGCCTAGCAAGCCAACAATTGCTACAAAGTTTCAATAAAAAGTGCAACTGGACGGACTGCCAGCGTTGATCTGGGTGTCATAAATGAAAAGGGCAGAAACAAGCCCTGTTAACGCCACAAAGTCCTCCTTACTGACATCTGGGGGCTAGTACCAAAATTGGGAGAACGGTCTCACAGGCCAGTTAAACAACAGCCTGACATAGTCGTACTCATGGAATCATACCTTTCAGGCAATGTCCTAGACACCACAACCATTACCATCCCTGGATATGTTCTGTCCCACCAGCAGGACAGACCCGGTAGAGGTGGCAGCACGGTGGTCTACAATCAGGAAGCAGTTGCCCTAGGGGTCCTCAACATTGACGCCAGACCCCATGAAGTCACTTGGCATCATGTTAAACATAAGTTAGGAAACATCTTGCTGATTACCATTGCTCCTCCATGTTGAACAACACTTGGAGGAAACACTGAGGGTAGCAAGAGTACAGAATATATTCTGGGTGGAGATTTTAATGTCTACCACCACGAGTGCTTGGTAGCAGTACTACTGATCAAGCTGTTCGGGTCCTAAAACACACAGCTGCGGGACTGGGCCTGCACCTGGTGGTGAAGGAAACAACAAAAGGGAAAAATACATACTTGACCTCATCCTTACCAAACTGCTAGCTCCAGATGCATCTGTTCATGTCAGTATCAGTAAGAGTGACCACTGCACAGTCCTTATGGAAAAAAGTCCCCCCTTCATGTTGAACATATCACTGTCCTAAATGGAACAGACTTCAAACAGATCTAATAACTCAAGATTAGGCATCCATGAGATACTGTGGACCATCATCAGCAGCAGAATCACATTCCAACACAATCTATAAACACATAGCCCAGGACATTCCCCAATCAACCATGAACATCAAGCCTGGTTCAATGGAAAGGGCGGGAGGGTATGTTAGGAGCAACACTAGCCATAACTATAAATGAAGTATCAACCTGGTGAAGCTACCAAACAGAACAATTTGTGTGCCAAACAGCATAAGCAGCAAATGATAGACAAAGCTAAGTGATCCAACAACCAGCAGATCAAATCTAAGCTCTGTAATCCTGCAACATCCAGTCATGAATGATGGTGGACAATTAAACAACTCACTGGAAGAGGAGGCTCCACAATATCCCCATCCTCAATGATGGAAAAGCCCAACATATCAATGCAAATGATAAAGCTGAAGAATTCACCATAATTTTCAGCCAGAAATGCCATGTGGATGATATCTTAGCCTCCTCCACTGGTCCCTAGCTTTGCAGATACCAGTCTTCAGTCATTCCACATGATACCAACAAATCGTTGGAGGCACTGGATAGTACAAAGGCTATAGACCCTGACAACATTCTGGCAATAGTACCAAAGGCTTGTGTCCAAAATTTGCCACACCCTTAGTCAAGCTGTTCCAGTATAGTTACATCATTGCAATGGACCCAACTATGTAGAAATTGAGATAACAAGGTGTAGAGCTGGATGAACACAGCAGGCCAAGCAGCATCAGAGGAGCAGGAAAGCTGATGTTTCGGGCCTAGACCCTTCTTCAGAAATGGGGGAGGAGAAGGGGGTTCTGAAATAAATAGGGAGAGAAGGGGAGGCGGATAGAAGATGGATAGAGGAGACGATAGGTGGAGGGGAGACAGACAGGTCAAAGAGACGGGGATGGAGCCAGTAAAGGTGAGTGTACGTGGGGAGGTAGGGAGAAGATAGGTCAGTCCAGGGAGGACAGATAGGTCAAGGGGGCGGGATGAGGTTAGTAGGTAGGAGATAGGGGTGGGGCTTGAGGTGGGAGGAGGGGATAGGTGGGAGGAAGGACAGGTTAGGGAGGCGGGGACGAGCTGGGCTGGTTTTGGGATGCGGTAGGGGGAGGGGAGATTTTGAAGCTTGTGAAGTCCACGTTGATACCATTGGGCTGCAGGGTTCCCAAGCGGAATATGAGTTGCTGTTCCTGCAACCTTCGGGTAGCATCGTTGTGGCACTGCAGGAGGCCCAGCATTGACATGTCGTCTGAGGAATGGGAGGGGGAGTTGAAATGGTTCGCAACTGGGAGGTGCAGTTGTTTAGTGCGAACCGAGCGTAGGTGTTCTGCAAAGCGGTCCCCAAGCCTCCGCTTGGTTTCCCCGATGTAGAGGAAGCCACAACAGGAACAGTGGATGCAGTATACCACATTAGCAGATGTGCAGGTGAACATCTGCTTGATGTGGAAAGTCTTCTTGGGGCCTGGGATGGGGGTGAGGGGGGAGGTGTAGGGGCAGGTGTAGCACGTCCTGCGGTTGCAGGGAAAAGTGCCGAGTGTGGTGGAGCTGGAGGGGAGTGTGGAGCGGACAAGGGATTCACGGAAAGAGTGGTCCCTCTGGAAAGCAGATAAGGGTGGGGAGGGAAAAATGTCTTTGATGGGGGGGTCAGATTGCAGATGGTGGAAGTGTGTCCTGTACACAAAAAGCACAACAAATACAACATGCCCAATTACCACCCATCCATCTACTCTCACTCATCAGTAAAGTGATGTAAGTGTCATTAACAGTGCTATCAAGCAGCACCTGCTCAGCAACTATCTGTTCACTGACTGCCAATTTGAGTTCCGCCAGGGCCACTCACCTCCTGACCTCATTATGGCCTTAGTTGAAACATGGACAAAAGAGATGAGTTCCAGAGCTGAGGTGAGAGTGACGGCCCTTGACATCAAGGCTGCATTCGACCAAGTATGTCATCAAGGAGTCCTACCAAAACTAGAATTAATGGTTAGCAGGGGCAAACTCTCCACTGCGTGGAGTCATAGCTGGCACATAGAAAGATGGTCGTGTTGCTGGAGGTCAGTCATCTCAGCTCCAGAACATTTTTGCAGGAGTTCCTCAGGGCAGTGTCCTAGGCCCAATCATCCTCAACTGCTTCATCACATCCTTCCCTCCATCATCAGGTTATAAGTGGGGATATTTGATCATGATAGTCACAAGTGGTGCTGACCGTTGTCCAATTTAGCTATTGAAGCAGTTCAGGTTCAAATATGAGAAGACCTGGACAATATCCAGGTTTTGGCTGACAAGTTGCAAGTAACATTCACACCATACAAATGCCAGTCTACGACCATTTCCAATAAGAGATAATATACTACCCTTTCAAATGCAATGGTATTACTGTACTGAATCCCTGACTATCAACACGCTGGGAATTACCATTGACCCAGAAACTCATCTGGACTCACCCTATAAATACAATGGCTACAAAATCAGATCAGAGGCTAGAAATACTGCAGTGAGTAAATCACTTCCTGATTCCCTATAGCCTATCCATCATCTACACGCCACAAGTCAGGAGTGTGATGGATTATTCCTCATTTGCCTGGATTGATGCGGATTCAAAAACACTCAAGAAGCTTTAAAAGACCTCCAGGACAAAGCTGCCTGCTTGATTGGTACCACATGTATTCCCTCCTTTACTAAGTAACAGCAATGTGTATAATTTACAAGATACACTGCAGAAATTAACAAAAAATCCACAGACAACACCTTCAAAATCCACCAACGTCCATCTACAAGGACAAGGGCAGCAGATACATAGGACACCACCACTCACAAGTTCCCTTCCGAGCCCTTACAACCCTGGCTTGGAAATATGTTACCATTCCTTCAGTGTCACTGGGTCAAAAATCCTGGAATTCCCTACCTGATGGCATTGTGGGTAAACCCACAGCACATGGACCACAGCGGTTCAAGCTCACCACCACCTTCTCAAGGGCTACTAGGAACAGGCAATAAATGCTGGCCAGCCTGCAAAACCCATATCTGATGTGAGAATGAAAGAAACAATATTTGAGTGACAAATCTTTCAGCATCAATTTAAACTAAATCAAGTTCAAATTATGGTTATTAACAATTGAGACTAAAGTTGTATGCTAAAAACCCTCATATGGAAGCCAGAGCAGTTGTATGCTCCTCTTGTAGGATGTGGGAGGTAAGGGTCACTATGAGTGTCCCTTCTGACTTCACCTGCGAGAAGTGCACCCAACTCCAGCTCCTCAAAAACCATGTTAGGGAACTGGAGCTGGAGCTGGATGAACTCCGGATCATTTGGGAGGCTGAGGGGGTGATAGATAGGAGTTATAGAGAGGTTGTCGCACCCAAGTTACAGGATAAAAGTAGCTGGGTGACCATCAGGAGAGGTAAAGGGAATAGGCAGACAGTGCAGGGATTCCCTGTGGCTGTTCCCTTCAATAAAAAGTACACCGCTTTGGATACTGTTGGGGGGGAGCGACCTACCAGGGGAAAGCCATAATGGCCAGGTCTCTGGCACTGAGCCTGACTCTGTGGCTCAGAAGGGAAAGGGGAAAGAGAGCGACAGTGATAGGAGATTCAGTTGTCAGGGGAACAAACACTGTGGGACCGAGCGAGACTCCTGGATGGTATGTTGCCTCCCGGGTGCCAGGGTCAGGGATGTCTCGGATCAAGTCGACAGGATTCTTAAGGGGGAGGGTGAGCAGCCAGAAGTCGCGGTACACATCGGTACAAATGTCATAGCTAGGAAAAGGGATGAGGACCTGAAAAGTGAATACAGGGAGTTAGGTTGGAAGTAAAAGCCAGGATGAGCAGAGTTGTAATCTCAGGATTACTACTGGTGCCACCAGCTAGTGAGGCTAGAAACAGAGAGCGAGTTCAGCTGAACACGTGCTACAAGCTGGTGTAGGAGGGAGGGTTTCAGATATGTGGATCATTGGAATACCTTCTGGGGAAGGATGGGACCTGTACAGGAAGGATGGGTTGCACCTGAATGGAAGGGGCACCAGTATCCTGGGCAGAGGTTTGGTAGAGCTCTTTGGGAGGGTTTAAACTAGGTTGGCAGGGGGATGGAAACCTGAGCTACAGATCAGAGGATGGCGTAGCTGGTGTACAGGCAGATAGACCAAGCAGAGAGTCTGTGAGGAAGGATAAGCAGTTGATAGGGCAAAGTTGCAGTCAGTGCAACAGGTTGAAGAGTGTCTATTTTAACGCAAGAAGTGTCAGGAATAAGGGTGAGGAACTTAGAGCATGGATCAGTACTTGGGACTACGATGTTGTGGCCATTATGGAGACTTGGGTAACACAGGGGCAGGAATGGCTGTTGGATGTACCAGGGTTTAGATGTTTCAAAAGAAATAGGGAGTGAAGTAAAAGAGGTGGGGGCGTGGCATTGCTAATCAGGGATGGTATCAAAAAGGAAGGTTGTCGAGGAAGTTTTGTCTACTGAGTCAGTATGGGTGGAAGTCAGAAACAGGAAAGGAGCAGTCACTTTATTGGGAGTTTTGGGAGTTATTGGGACCCCCCAATAGCAACAGAGACACTGAGGAACAGATTGGGAGACAGATTTTGGAAAGGTGCTGAAGTAATAGGGTTTTTGTCATGGGTGACTTCAACTTCCCTAATGTAGACTGGAACCTCTTAAGTGCAAATAGATTGGATGGAGCAGATTTTGTCAGGTATGTCCAGGAAGGATTTCTGACTCAATATGTAGATAGGCCGACGAGAGGGGGAGGCCATATTGGATTTGGTGCTTGGCAACGAACCAGGTCAGGTGTCAGATCTCTCAGCGCAATAGCATTTCGGGGATAGTGATCACAACTCCCTGACCTTTACTGTAGTGATGGAAAGGGATAGGAGCATACAGTATGGGAAAGTATTTAATTGGGGGAGGGGGAATTACGGTGCTATGAGGCAAGAACTGTGGAGCATAAATTGGGAACAGATGTTCTCAGGGAAATGCGCAACAAAAATGTGGAGATTGTTTAGGGAGCACTTGCTATGAGTACCGGATAGGTTTGTCCAACGAGGCAAGAAAGGGACGGTAAGGTGAAGGAACCTTGGATGACAAGACATGTGGAACATCTAGTCAAGAGGAAGAAGGATGCTTTCTTAAGGTTGAGGAAGCAAGGATCAGACAGGGCTATAGAGGGCTACAAGGTAGCCAGGAAGGAACTGAAGAATAGACTTAGGAGAGCTGGAAGGGGGTATGAAAAAGCCTTGGCGGGTAGGATTAAGGAAAACGCCAAGGTGTTCTATACTTATGTGAGGAACAAGAGAGTGAGGTTAAGGCCGATCAGGGATAGTGGAGGGAACTTGTGTGTGGAGTCAGAGGAGTTAGGGGAGGTCCTTAATGAATACTTTACTTCAGTATTCACCAACGAGAGGGGTCTTGACATTTGTGAGGACAGCGTGAAACAGGCTAATATGCTCGAATAGGTTGATGTTAGGAAGAAGGATGTGCTAGAAATTTTGAAAAACATGAGGATAGATAACAATCTGTCCTGAGGAAGGATCACCAGACCCAAGACGTTAACTCTGTTCACTCCTTCACAGATGCTGCCAGACCTGCTGAGCTTTTCCAGCAACTTTGTTTTTGTTCCTGATTTACAGCATCCTCAGTTCTTTTGGTTTTTATGAGGATAGATAAGTCCCCTGGGCCAAATGGGATATACCCAAAGTTGCTACGGGAAGCGAGAGTAGAGTTTGCTGTGCCTTTGGCGATGATCTTTGCGTCCTCACTGTCCACTGGCGTAGTACCAGATGATTGGAGGGTGGCAAATGTTATTCCCTTGTTCAAGAAAGGGAATAGGGATAATCCTGGGAATTATAGATCAGTCAGTCTTACTTCTGTGGTGGGCAAATTATTGGAGAGGATTCTGAGAAATAGTATTTATGATCATTTGGAAAAGCACAGTTTGACTAGAAATAAGCAGCATAGCTTTATGAGGGGCAGATCATGCCTCGCAAGCCTTATTGAATTCTTTGAGGACTTAAAAAAACACATTGATGATGGTCGAGGCAACATCAGAGGAGCAGGATAGTTGACGTTTCAGGTCGGGAGCTCATTTCTGAAGAAAGATCCCGACCCAAAACATCAACTTTCCTGCTCCTCTGATGCTGCCTGGCCTGCTGTGTTCATCCAGTTCCACACTGTTATCTCTGACTCCAGCATCAGCAGTTCTTACTATCTCTTTTGATGAAGGTCGAACAGTGGATGTGGTGTATATAGATTTTAACAAGGCATTTGATAAGGTTCCTCATGGTAGGCGCATTGAGAAAGTAAGGATGGGTGGGATTCAGGGAAATTTGACTGTCTGGATACAGAATTGTTTGTCCAAGAGAAGACAGAGGATGGTAGTAGATGGAAGGTATTCAGTCTGGAGCTCGGTGACCAGTGGTGTTCCGCAGGGATCTGTTCTGGGACCTCTGCTCTTTGTGATCTTTATATATGACTTGGGAGAGGAAGTGGAAGAGTGGGTTAGTAAGTTTGCCAATGACAGAAAGATTGGTGGAGTTGTGGATAGTGTGGAGGGCTGTTGTAGGTTCCAATGGGATATTGACAGGATGCAGAGCTGGGCAAAGAAGTGGCAGATGGAATTTAACCAGGAAAAGTGTGAAGTGATTCATTTTGGAAGGTCGAATTTGAATGCAGAATCCAGGGTTAATGGCAGGATTCTTGGCAGTGTGGAGGAACAGAGGGATTTTGGGGCCCACATCCATAGATCCCTCAAAGTTGCTACCCAAGTTGATAGGGTTGTAAAGAAGGAGTATGGTGTGCTGGCTTTCGTTGGCAGGGGAATTGAGTTTAAGAGCCACGAGGTTATGCTGCAGCTCCATAAAATTCTGGTTAGACCACACTTGGAATATTGTGTTCAGTTCTGGTCGCATCATTATAGGAAAGATGTGGAATCTTTAGAGAGGGTGCAGAGGAGATTTACCAGGATGCTGTCTGGACTGGAGGGCAGGTCTTATGAGGAAAGGTTGAGGGAGCTCGGGCTTTTCTTTTTGGAGCGAAGAAGGATGAGAGGTGACTTGATAGAGGTGTACAAGATGATGAGAGGCATAGATAGAGTGGATAGCCAGAGACTTCCTCCCAGGGTGGAAATGACTATCACGAGGGGGCATAATTTTAAGGTGATTGGAGGAAGGTATAGGGGAGATGTCAGAGGTAGGTTCTTTACACAGAGAGTGATGGGCATGTGGAATGCGCTGCCGGCAGTGTTAGTGGAGTCAGATACATGAGGGACATTTAATTGACTCTTGGATAGGCACATGGATGATAGTAAAATGTAGGGTATGCAGGGTAGTTTGATCTCAGAGTAGGATAATAGGTCAGCACAACATCGTGGGCCATGCTGTATTGTTCCATGTTCCATGTTCTATATTCATTTTCATTTGTTGCTTTTGATCATAATTTTTATCTTATCCCTTCATGGGATGTGCGTTTGCAGTCAAAGGCAGCATTTGTTTCACAGCCCTATATGAGGCAGAGACTTTGGAGTAAGATGCTTTCTTGAATCATGCAGTCTATGTGGAGTAGGTGTATCCACCATGTTGTTATGGAGAACAATCAATGAAAGTGAAGGAACGGTGTTACAGTTTAATTTCAGGATCGTTCGTAACTTGCAAATCTGGTGATCTAATGTGTTTACTGCCCTTGTCCTTCTTAGTGGTAAATATCACGGGTTAAAAAGGTACTGTTGAAGGAATCTTGGCAATGTATGTCAGTACATCTTGTCGGCAGTTGACACTCGTGCCATTGTGAACCAGTGTTGGAGAGCTTTAAAGCGATGAATGGATGATGAATTAGGAAGTTCTATTTCTGTTATTTTACTTAGTACTTCCTTCAAATAACTCGGAAAGCAAATTTCAAACACATTTTCTAATTCAGTGAATAGGTCTGTTTATTGATTTAAGGAAGTTGTCAGTGGCCATTTCTCACCAAGATATGAATTTCTGGAGTTGGCTACAGTTTTTCTGCCACCACAATCCCAAGCCAAGGAAACACCATTCCTTTGACACATTGCTGTGCTGCTTCCCCATGCAACAAATGCACATTCTCTTGCCTTGGGAGCATCTCTTATTATTATTTCTTTTTGTCACATAATGATCACATCTGTCACTTAATCATTTCCTGTCCTTCATCTAATCCCAGATCAGTTTGTCTCACTCTTCCTCCTATTTTTGCCATGGCTATTACTCCATTATAAATTGTTTATCAGCAACACCCCTTGGTTCTGACTAAACGTCATTGGCCTAAACATTAACTCGGCCTTTCTTTCTCCACATGTGCTGCCTTGGTCTGCCAACTGTTTCCAGAATTTTCTGATGTTATTTTGTGAGATCACGCTGTCTTCTACATCTGGATAAAATGCTTTAGGAAACTGGCAGGCAAGCTCAGAAAAGCCAATATTTTTCACTGCTTTCAAAGCAAACTCCAGATTTCCTTTTCTACTGGTAAATCAGTTATTTAGAGGTCAGAGAGTTTGTGTTCATGAGCAAAATCTCGAAGCATATTTTGCTAAGACAGACTCCCTATTGTTCAACCAGAAGCATAAACCAGAAATCACTAGGCTCTGGATCTTTACTCTCAGATTTTTTTTTATTCATTTGTGGGATGTGGGCGTCGCTGGCTGGCCAGCATTTCTTGCCCATCCCTAGTTGCCCTTGAGAAGGTGGTGGTGAGCTGCCTTTTTGAACCGCTGCAGTCCTCATGCTGTGCGTTGACCCACAATGCTATTAGGGAGGGAATTCCAGGATTTTGACCCAGCGACAGTGAAGGAACAGCGATATATTTCCAAGTCAGGATGGTGAGTGACTTGGAGGGGAACTTGGAGGTGGTGGTGTTCCCATTTTTCTGCTGCCCTTGTTCTTCGAGATGGAAGTGGCTGTGGGTTTGGAAGGTGCTGTCTGAGGATCTTTGGTGAATTTCTGCAGTGCATCTTGTAAATAGTACACACTGCTGATACTGAGGTGCAAGGCAAAAAAGCTTATTGGGTGTAGTGATTGGAACTTGGTGGATTTTATTGACTATGAGATCTTTGATTGGGTATGTTAAACTGGGCCAATCAAGGAGACGTGCCTTACTATAAACAGGGAATTCAGAACCTCTTCAGTTTAGGGACTGACTCCGGGCTGGCTTGCCACAGCCAGTGTACTATGCACATGTAAATAAAGGGTGACTTGGTGACAGGATACTGGCCTCTGTGTAGTTATTTCAGTGGCCATATAAATTTATGTTGCCACCTAATGTGCCAGTTTCCTCACAACTTCCTGCCCCAAGGCCATTTTCCAGGAAACAGGACTACAGCCATTTCCCGGATGGCAGGACAGGAAGGCAATGGTACTCCCCACACACATCTGGCTGGAACTGCCATGACCCCTTCAATGGTATAAGCAGAATTACCACCCTGCCATGGCCCAGTGAGAAGTGGTATCGAAACGTTGCATGTCTCACTTAATTTTCTAACTAAATGAGCCTTTTCACTTCTGTAACCTCACACTTGCCTCTTCAAAACCTCTTGAAAACTGCAAGCAGGTTTGGCTATTCATTTGCTCGAACCTATTCTACCATTCAATTAGATCATGAAAGTATGCATCTTAACTCAACTTATAAACAATGGTTCCATAGTTCCATAATGTCTTGATCTAACAAAGGTTCAGTTGACCACGTTTCAAAGTTTATTTGGGGAGTGAGTTCAAGGAAGTGATGGTGTGAGGAAGTGTCTTACCACATCACCTCCAAATGGCCTGATTCGCTTCCTAAATCAAGAGTTTTGCAAGATGATAACTAAAGCATGATTCTTTTCTTTCTTGAGAAAACTTGGAGCTTAAAATTTCTAATTACGTCCACACTGGTATTCTTATTTGATCCATACAACATGCCACACAGTATGTTTAATGTTTATACAGATTAATACTTGGTTAACGTTTTGGCTTGCAAGTCAAAGTTTCTGTTCAATCTTTCTTTATAATTCTGATTGATAGTTATAACAGTAACTTGTATGAGTGAGTTTATCTGAAATATTACATTATTTTTACAACAAAATCAGGTCTATTCCCAATGGTGCACTTAATCAGAATTGGCTTTAGCTAAAACGATTAACAACCTTTTGAAGGAAATATATTACAGGACTTACATGACATGCTTGCCAGGTAGGTTCTTCTGTTAATAAATCTTGCCAGACCTTGATTTATTTTATATTCATCTGCTCCTCACTGACAGGTACAAGATGAGTTTACTAAAGAAGGTATGGGAGACACTTAGCTCATCACTGCCAGATGGTAGCATGAGAGTCTGCTAATTAGTATTTCAATTGTCAACAGCCAGGAGTGTGTGTTCCGAGAGTCGAGCAGGAGCTGCACACAGTCTCTGCAGCCTCCTATTTTTTTTTCACATCTGAAGGTGTGATACTCATTATATTCACTTTAGAAGGCTTAAATCTTGGGTAAACTCTACTTAGATTTAAGTCCAAGATCTTAGAATTAGATTTTATTGTCACATGTACTTAAGTCTAGAAATACATGAGAACAGTGAAAAGTGCACAAAGTCACCAGCCCCCAGCGCCATCCTGGTTACAAAACCAGAATTAAAAAAAAACATAAAAAAGTCCAAAAAAGAGCCAAAAGATAAGAAAACACCCAGATATTAAAGTCTAAAGTGTTATCTTCATTACAGCATTTAGAATGCTCAGCTACCATTGCCGAGACCCGGGCCTAGCCACGACCTGGAGTTTAGGTAAGCCTGCAAGATCTTGTGCCACCAATTAAATTAATTATCTGACCATGTATCCTCCAAGGGTGTATACTCAGAAATAGAGGAATTATGATAAAAAAAATGCTGAAGACTTTAATCTCATTGGATGAAATCTCACTCATGTTGGAGACTCTGATTCAAATTTTTCTTTTGGATTAGTTTGCAACATCAGCCCTTCCCAATACCTTTCAGTCTACCTATAAAATCAGTATCACTATCTAGGGAATAAATTAAGTTTACCATCAATCAAATGTTACTGGATCGATCCGTAGAAGTATCTGCTTGGTTTAAAAAGAAAAGCCTTTTTCAATCTCCCCTTTTTGCAGTGGTAATTTCTATTTTCAATTGTATCCAGCAGGACAAGAATATAATTTAAAATTGTGATCACATCGCTCTGAACATTAACCAGACTTAGCGTTAAAGATTTAGTCAGCAGCAAAAAATCAATTCTAGAATAAATTGCATGTGCCACAGGGTAAAATGAATGGTAATTTTCACACTTCAGAAGTTGATAAGGCTTATTTTTTCTAATCATTCCCTGGAAGGCTAGGGACTTGGTTTTGTAATTTAACTGGGGAAACTGTCTAATAACAGACCAAATCAGGTAACAGAAAATGTTTCCATTGAGATGTTATCCTATCACTTTTCAAGTATCACCAACATTAGCAGAATGCATGCTTCTGATCCTTGAAAGTAATTTGCAACATATAAAAGCTAAGGGCTGCGCATTCCACATAATAACTTCTTCTGAGCAAACAATGGCTTTTTATGATCTCTCTTTTCTGATTATTAAGGCAGGCCTTGACTCTAATTTCTCTGACAACCAAAATATTCACATTGTAAGCATGATTGATAGTTGTATTCTGTAGGGTAAGAAGATTTGGGAGTTCAGGAAATGGAAATGGCAAAGCAAGAAATCATCAGACTGGATCCTAGACAAAGATCTGGATGACAGATGGATTTCAGATGTAGAACAAAGGCAGATCTGCCATGTCTCATGAAAGAATCATGAGCAATAGATTGAATAGATTTTCAAATGGATACATTTGTCACATGAACATGAAGAATAGGAACAGATCTAACGAATAGCTCATTTGGAGAGTTAACTGTACCTCTAGTCAAAAAGTGCAAGATTTCAGGAAAAAAAAAATTGCAATTGATGAGAAATTTAGTTTGCTATATTGGAAAGGAACAGGAAGCTCCTTTGTATTTTTTGTATATTTTTTTCTGTTCAGAATAAGAGAAAGTTGTTGAGTTGATAGATTCTATTGCAGAGATAACAAGGTGTAGAGCTGGATGAACACAGCAGGCCAAGCAGCATCAGAGGAGCAGGAAGGCTG
>NC_063349.1:40260929-40354922 GCF_021869965.1 Rhincodon typus
TTTCTGAAGAAGGGTCTAGGCCCGAAACGTCAGCCTTCCTGCTCCTCTGATGCTGCTTGGCCTGCTGTGTTCATTCAGCTCTACACCTTGTTATCTCAGATTCTCCAGCATCTGTGGTTCCTACTATCCCAGATTCAATTGCATTTCACTTGATCTATGATGAATCCTGTGACATTCACAGAAATGGTCAGTTGCTGAACTGGGCACAATTTCCTAAGCAAGTCTTCAAACGGAGAGAAGAAGCATTGGTGCTTATGGAACTCAAAGTCCACACAGTAGCATTTTGGCTACAGAGGAACATCATCGATATTGATAGAAATTTGAAAATCAGCTGAAATTCAATCAATTATTATTTTTGGAGCACTTTTTGTTAATCAAGGGATATGCAGTGAAAGCCACAGCTTTGTCACAATCTCAATGAATGGCGAAAAAGTCTCGATGAGCTATATGCTTGCTGCTGTTTCTAATCCCTGGGACTCTGCATCGATCATAACCAATCTAAATTCTGGCTTCCTTTACAGCACGGATAAAATAGCTGAATAAAATCAGAAGCATAGCTTAAGGTTCATACAAACAACCATATGCAAACCCATGCAGAACAGAACCGAAAATGACATAACCCAACTTACAGACCGGATCATATAAATACCAAACAGAGTAAAACAACATTGCTTCATTGGAGGCCGCACTGATGATGTGTCCTAGCACAGTGATGAAACATCTGTACGATAACTAGCCAACTCGCTAAGAAGCATAGATTATTTGCTGGTCTTCTTTCACTGTATAATTTATTTGTGCTGAGTTGGTGGCTAACAATTAATTGAGCTACCCGTCTTCACAATCATGCTGATGAAGTCAAAATACTGGTCACATATGCGGGATCAAAAGCTAGGGTGGACTCTTGTAGTAGCAACAGGGACCTTGAAAGGTAGATGTAGATATGTGATGTAGCCCCTTTGTTGCCTCTTAGGGCAGGCCCGCCCCATTTTGTGTCAGTCAGCATTAATTTCCACTTAAGCATCTCTAATGGCAGCTGGACTTCTGCAGGCTTTCATGCCAAGATTGAACTGGGATGGAAGCAGGAAGGTGGCAGAATTTCCACCTACCTGCCCAATTCAATGCTCCTATCATTAATTATGCCTCAGAGGAGGGCACAAGTTTCCATGCGTGTTCAAAGCATGTACTACTAATAATGCTGCAAGGAAATATTCTGTGATGCAACCTGGTCCGATACATATGCAGGGTGCTTATCCATGCATGCGCTGTCCTTTTTTAGCAGCATTTCAATGCTATTTGCTGGTGTGTCTTGTTATGCAAGTCTGTGTTTGTTAAGTCTCCTGCAAGTGGATGAGAGAAATGCTATGAGGATTGTAGGAGTTGGGAAATGTAAGGTGTCGATGTCCATAGACAAGTATGTGTGTGTGTGGTTGGTGCCCATGGAGCATGCCCTCCTCACAGACAAATGTAAGCTGAAGTACCCGCTCTGACTTTTATGTGAAGAACTTTCAATGTCAAGCTTGATCTGGTGTGTTTGGCAAGACAGGAAGCTGAACATGAATGAGGCAAGTTGTGGCATTAATAAGTTGTTTAACAAGCGATAATCTATTTTAATTGGCAATTCGCCAATGCAGCCAGAAACTCACCTTGCAAATCAACCCATGGATCAAAGGTGCAGCAAGCTGTTCTCAAGATAGGCTTTGCTGGACTTCTCACCGAATTCTGCCATGAATTTTGACAAATCTCCTACTGCTTAGGCAAAGATTCTCTGATTCTAAGATTTCTAATGATTAGGCTCTTTGAATCTAATATGACTTTGCTGGAATTTGTTTTTGTCAGGACTTATGAATTGAAATTTGAAAGGTTTGAATAATTCTTAGTCTAGGGCAACATCATATTTATTAAATAAAGCCAAAAGAAATAATAAACACAAAGTGAAGAAATGAAACAACTGTTGATAAGAGAGAATTTTTTTAAAAATTCCTGTAATGCTATTAAGAAACTATGAAATATTGGGGTCTCATAAGCACTTCAAAGATTGAATGCTAAAACAGATTTTTTTTGGCAAGAATTGCTGCATCCAGATTGCACGGTTCTAAGCCAAAGAATATGTTATCGGTATAATCAGACTGAATCACACTTTATGTTGTCACAAAGTTGCACTAATTCCAAAGCATTTTACTTGTTTGGGTGTCAAGTGCACTTACATGAATATACAGCAATAGCCAAGAAATGAAAGCAGCACCTGTATTTGATATAATGGTGAGGGTGATACAAAAAAACCTGGACTTTTTAATATCCCTATTATTGTCAGTTTATAAAGACATTAAGACATAAAACAACATGCCTTCCTAAATCATTCAGAAGAAACCCTCAAATTTTACAGTCAACAACTGTTAACTCCTAAAAACAGAAAACATTGGGAAAAATCATCATATCAGACAGCAAGCAACGCAAAGCAAATGAGAGTTAAGTGTTCAGAAATACAGAAGCCAAGGACAGAAAGATCAGACTAGGAATGGGATGGAAAATTGAAGTGATGTGCAACCAGCGACTTGGGATCATGTTTGTAAACTTAACAGAGCTGTTGAGCAAAATTATCAAACAAACTGATAAAATGTCATTGATCTGAAATATTAGCTCTGTTTTTCTCTCTCCACAGATGCTGCCTGGCTTGCATGTGTTTTCTAGCATTATTTGTCTTAATTCAGATTCACACATCTGCACATTTTTAATTTCGGTTTAACCATTATGTTTCCTCTCACCCAAGTACGTCTATTTTATTGTGAATAGCAAAACAATCACACATTCCAACTGACATAAAGTAAATAATCATTACCCAATACTTCATTTGATCCTATATCAAAGGATTATGAAGATATTACGTCTTTGTCAGTTTTGCCACAGTCCATTAATGTTTATTCATACCTCTTCGAAAATGAGTACTTGACAGTGACAAAATATAAAAATATCTATTAGAAATGAAATTTGCCTTGACTTAGAAATGTTCAATCTATTATCGTAATATACTGTAATGTTAATCATCTTCAGTTATACCTGTGATGTGGATGTCCATTTCAGAATCCTCCTGAGGTTCCCAACCTCACGTATGCCAGTCTTCAGCCAATACGCCTTACTCCACATGATATTATGAAACAGCTAAAAGTATTAGATACTACAAAGCTACGGACCCTGAAAACATTCGGCAATAGCACTGAAGACTTGTGCTCAAGAACCAGTCAGACCCCCTCTCCTAGCTGGGCTAGTACGGCTGTAACATTGGCATCTGCCCTGCAATGTGAAAAATTGCCCACTACCTTGCACAAAAAGCCATCACAGCTGAATTTCACCTCATCAGTGTGCTCTTAATCATCAGGAAAAGTGTCATTTACAGTTCTATCAAATGGCATTTCATCAGTACCTGGGCAGTATTTGACTGGGAATGGCATCAAGTTGCTTCAGCAAAACTGAAAACGATGGGAGTTGCGGAATGGGGCATTGTCAATATT
Source organism: Rhincodon typus (assembly GCF_021869965.1). Taxonomy (NCBI): domain Eukaryota; kingdom Metazoa; phylum Chordata; class Chondrichthyes; order Orectolobiformes; family Rhincodontidae; genus Rhincodon; species Rhincodon typus. Next base: position 40,264,436 of record NC_063349.1, read on the forward strand.
ACTTTACACTGGCAGGATTCATGAATGACACAAGGCAGATGGTTGTGTTTTTTGGATGTCATTATCTATGTCCAAATGCAGCAAGACCAGGAACATTCAGGCTTGGGTTGATAAGTGGCAAGTAACTTCTGTAGCATACAAGTGCCAGGCAAATACTGTCTCCAACAAGACAGAATCCAAGCATCATCCCTTGACTTTCAAAGCCATTACCACTGCTGGAATCCCTTACCATTAATATCCTTGTTTTTTTTTTCTTTATTCATTCACGGGATGAGGACGTTGCTGGCTAGGGCAGCATTTATTGTCCATCCCTAATTGCCCAGAGGGCAGTCCAGAATCAACCACATTGCTGTGGGTCTGGAGTCACATGTTGGCCAGACCAGGTAAGGATGGCAGTTTCCTTCCCTAAAGGAAATGTGATTACCATTGATCAGAAGCTGAACTTTTGCAGCCATTTAAGTACTGTGACTAGAAGAGTAGGTTAGAAGCTTGACATTCTGCAGCAAATTACTCACATCCTGATTCCTCAGATCCTATAAAGCATTTAGAAGACACAATTTGGGAGTGTAATGAAATACTCCCTTCTTGCCTGGATAGGTGCAGCTCCAAAAACCAGCTCAACACTATCCTCGACCCCATTTAACTTATACCCCATCTAACATCTTCAATATGCATTCTCTCCATTAGTGGCAGCAGTGTGTACCAGATACAAAATACACTGCAACAACTCACCAAGGCTCCTTAGACATACCTTCCAAACATGCAATCTCTACCACCTAGAAGAATAAGAGCAGTAGGTACATGGGAATCCACCACCTGCAAGTTCTCTTCCAAGTCATACCATTCTGACTTGAAACTATATCATCATTCCTTCGCTGTCACTGGATTAAAATCTTTGAGCTCTCTCTCTTCCTGCCAGCCCAGTAGTTCGGAAGGCATCTTGGCCTTAATTGCAAGACTGTTTGTGTGCAAGAGCAAGGAAATCAAATTACAGGGTCTTGATGAGACGACAATGTACAGTTTTGGTCCCCTTACCAAAGAAAAGGTATGCTTGCCATAGAGGAAGTGCAACAAAGGCTCCTTAGAGGATTCCCAAGATGGGAGGGTTACTGTTTATGGAGAGATTGGGTTGACTGGACCTGTGTTCACAGCAGCTTAGATGAATGAGCAGGAATCTCATTGAAACCTACAAGTTTTGGAGAGGACTGGACAGACTGGTTGCAGGAATGATGTTGCCTCTTCGAAAACAAGTGGTCCTGGTCTTAGGATATGCAGTAGGCCATTTCCATAAGACCATGAGACAATAATAAGTAGGAACAGGATTAGGCTGTCCAGCCCCTTGAGTCTTCTCCACCATTCAATAGGATCATGGTTGATCAGACACACTCCTCAAATCCATTTTCCTGTGTTTTGACCATACCCCATGATTCATCTCCTAATCTATCCATTTTGGATTGTGATGACGAGAAATTTCTTCACTCAGAGATTAGTGAACTTTTGGCATTCTCTATCACAAGTGGAGATGAAGTTGCTGAATATATAGAAACATAGAAGATAGGAGCAGGAAGAGGCCATTTGGCTCTATGAGTCTGCTCCGTTATTCATCATGATCATGGCTGATCGTCCAACTCAATAGCCTAATCCTGCTTTCTCCCCATAACTTTTGATCCCATTTGCCCCATGTGCTATATCTAGCTGCCTCTTAATACATTCAATGTTTTGGCATCAACTACTTCATGTGGCAATAGAAAAATGTAGGGGAAGCAGGGTAGTTTGATCTTAGAGTAGGATAATAGGTCAGCACAACATTGTGGGCAAAAGAGCCTGTGCTGTACTGTTCTATGTTCTATGTTCTCACCACTCTTTGGCTGAAGCAATATCTCTTCATCTCCGTCCTAAATGGTCTACACCAAATCCTCAGATTGTGACTGCTGGCTCTGCACACACCCACCATTGGGAACATCCTCCTAACATCTACCCTGTCTAGCCCTGTTAGAATTTTATGAGTCCCTATGAGATGCCCCCCCCTCATTCGTCTGAACTCTAGCGAAAACAGAAATTGGTAGATTTCTAGAAGTCAAAGGTATCAAGTGGTATGGAGATAGCATGGGAGCATGATGTTCAGATGATCATGTTCAATTGTGAAGCTGGCTGAATGGCCTACTTCTGCTCCTATTTTGTCTGTTTCTAAGATTCGAACAGCACTGTAAGTGTTCTTACTCTATATGTTCTGCAGCAGTTGATGAAGGCAGCTCACCATCACTTCTTGAAACAAAATTAAGGATGTGCAATAAATATTGGCCTAGCCGGCAATGCCAACACATCATGAAAGAATAAAAACAATCTGTATCTTAAAAGAAACTAATATAGAAATGCTCATCTTGCATGAACTGTGATCCCTGCTTAATAGCTTAACAAAAGAAACAAAATGATGAAAAGGATAACCTTTCCAAGCGTAATTAGAATCGTCATTACGGTTTCTTGATGCACTGAGTTGAAATACAAAGGTGACAATATACTCCTCATTAAACAGGTCTACAACAAGAAAATTAACAAATTCCAAGTACATCAGTTGGTCAAATCTCTATATCCAGATGATCTTGATGAGAAAGAAGCTGAAGCATAATATTCATGCTGTAGCCAAATCTTCCATAATTATTTGCTCACAACGAAATATATGTCCAGTCAATGTTCTTAATAGTCATTGGTGATTTACCATTGAAAATGTGGAAATCTGGTGTTGAACGTTCTCTGAAACAACATAAATTACTTAACTTATATTTATGATTCATTGATAGATGAACACTCTGGCCACATCAAAGCCTTCTCAGATATACAGAAGAATTAATTCTGGACTATATAGCATTTCATATGTGGCATAACAGCTATCACAACTTTATTGATGTAGTCCTTATAATCAATATCTCCTCTCAAAGATGGAATGCCCCAAGAACTCAACACAGCACTCTAAGTGCAGTCTAACCACGGCTTTATATAATTGGAACACAGCTTCCAACCTTTCCGTTCCAGCATTCTTGATGGGAAGGTTAATATTCCACCAGTCTTTTTAATTAATATTTGCATCTATCTGTCTGCTATTTTTTTTAAATTATCTCTGTAAACAGATCCCAAAATCTCACTGCTACTTCACAGTTTCAGGCTCCTCATCATTTTGAATATGTTGTTCTATAAATGCTTAATGCATTTGTTTAAAATTCCTCTCCCAACTATTGGAGCAAAGGACTTAATCTGTTGAGGTTTAATTCAATCAATGACTTGAATAAACTAGCAGAGAAGGGAATTTGATGCAAATGCGTTATGCATTTGCATGATAATATAGCTATCAGATCTTTTCAGGGTTATACCTCTCAATTTTGATGGTTGACACACAAAAATTAATAGCTCCTTAGAGAGTTTCTGCGGTCTAATTGTTGCAAACAATGTAGAATCCATGCACTTGCTTTGGAAAACTGGCCTGCTAATGCTCGCTCAGAATCATAAAATTTTACCAAGGAGGTCATTCAGCCAATAGAGTTTTGTCAGATTTCTGAAAAAGCTATCCACTTCCTTCTATATTCTGCTTATTTTTCTCACCATAGTCTTTTAAGTGCCTTTCAAATATATAACCACTTACAATACTATAGACCCTGCTTTCATCATTATTTCTGGTGGGAAATTCCAATTCATAGCAACCGTCTGTTTATTCCTTTTCCAATAAAATGACCTCCAATTTTTACTTCTTGTGGGAATATGTCTTGTTTGCACAACATGCAACTTCATTACAGGTTTTCAATTGCATAATCTGCCCTTTTATCTGGACTTTGTTACAATCAGGTGAAAAGTGGTGATTTGATCTCCTTTGTTCAACCTCCTTAGTTGGTCACTGAAAGATTTTAGTTCTTTTTTTGCACAATGCTTTACCTCACTCCAATTAAAAAAATGTAGGTAGCTATTCTTGCTATGAACAAAAAGGAATCAATCTGTAATGTTCCCTCAAGTCAAAGGAAGGACAAATTTATTGCACGTTAAACTCAAAGAAAATAAGCATACGGCCTTTGTGCAATCACTGGCCCATACCACAAAGGACACACGTGCACACACACACAGACCCTGACAGACAGACGGACACACATGTGCGTGCGCGCGCACACACACACATGTGTACACACATGCACGCGCACACACACACACGTACACACACGCGTGTACACACACACACACACACACACACACACGCACGCGCACACACACACACTCTCACACACACACACAAACACATGTGTACACACACACACACACACACACACTCACACATACACACAAAGTTAAAAGAAGAATACAATCAGACATATTAGGAGATAAAAAGAATATATGCTTCGGTATTCTTCGATTGCTTTTAAGGCATAAGGTTTTAACCTGAGGCTGATGTTGATTAACTGGCTTTGTGGATCCAGTCAGAGCAATGTCCTATGAAAAACAGGCATCAAGCAAATGGGGAAAGCAGCTTCTCCTCCATCATTCTTTCCAAAATCCTTTTCTTGAAATACTTGGTTCCAGTGCATATTTCCATTTGGTCCTCTGGATGTGTCTGTTAGTAACAGCCATTGTATCACTGTCCAGTACTTTGCAATTTTAAATGTCTTCCTAAGACCTTGATAGGTTTCAATGGGCAAAAACCTGGCTGTTGGACTACAACAGGGACTGTCCATTTTTACAAAAAGATTGTTGGGTCCATTGGTAGAGTTCTCTGTCATTCTTTGACATAGATTTTGGGGGAGTGGGAGTTTAAATCCTTGAATTTGCATAATGAATTTCAGATTTAAATCTTTGTTCCAGCAATATTTGTAGTAGAGAGGTGTCATCCCTACGTGGGAACTGTTGAAGATGTCATTGTGGACAATATATTTCAATTGGTGAATTTTGATGTCCAGCTAATTAGCTCTTTGATACCCTTTTCCATATGCCATCATCGCTGCTAGTCATTAAACATTCCTTTGTATATTCCTGTGTGTTCCTATTTTCAAGTGAGGTCATTTTTACAGCCATTTTAAAGTAAACCAACATGTCTTTAATTGTTTTTCTATCAACTCCAAAGTCCAGACTTTTGAATTAGTCAGTGAGATTTTAAAGGTTAATAGTTTGTATATTTTGCTGAATTAGAGGTGTTTTCCTTTAGGATCACAAAGTCTCAATGTTAGGTAGGTAGAGGGTCTCTGCAGTCTCAGTTTAAATATTGTTTGGCTTGGGACTTTGACTAAAAGTTAAACAAAGATGTTACAAAAGATTTCTCACTTGAATGGTGAGAAATTTCCACATGGTGCCACACCAACTCCCATCCCAGTCTTTCCCAATCCATTAGTCACAAAATAATACCTTATTCATCTGCTGTTGTATCTAATTTCAATAAAACCTATTAGTTCACAACAGTCCTCTTTGAGTTGGGATAAGCATTTCTGGCATCATGCCTTTACTAGGGAAGTTTGACTTGTTCAATCCTGGCATCGAAGACTGAGCTCAGTATGTGGAAAGAATGCATTATTTTTTCTGGGCAAATGACATTCGGGCAGATGAAAAGCAATGAATAGTTTGAGTAGCTCCTGACAGCTTGTGAACCCACAGCTTTTTCAGTTACTTGGAATCTAACTTTCCTTGAGGCACCAGATACCAAAATCTTTCAAAAGTTGACGGATTTAGTTAAGGAATATTACAACCCCAAACTTCCTTTAATTCTGAGATGCTATCGGTTTTACTTGGCAATTTGAGAGGCAGGGGAATCTGTATCAGGATTTTTGACTAGGTTAAAATGACTGACAGAGGCATGTGACTTTGGGTTAACCTTTAATGAGATGCTGAAAGACTGGGTGGTATGTGGGTGGTGTGTGGGATTAATGATGTCACCATGCAAAAGCACCTACTAGCTGAAGCCTAACTGGACCTCAAACAGGCACTACAACTGGCTTTATCATCGGAATAGGTGGCTGGTGCAGCATATGAATTGCAGGGTATCCTGATGGAAATGGACATACTCACCAGTCCTACTGAGCTTGGGGAACACCACTCGAGTGAAGGCAATTTCATCGCCTCACTCAGGACATATCCTGAACAGAGGGACCCTAGGTCAGCCCACAGCAAAACAAAGCCAAGCTTTGGCTGAACGGTTAAAATTTTCTTCAGCATCTGGGCTGGAAAGCCATTGTAGTTGCTGCTGATATACGAACTCAAGTTAACAAAAGAGTCCCACTAGATCTAAATGGAGCAAGAGAACTCATAGGCCAGTATCCAGGAGTGTGCACATTCTGGAAAGTTCAATTACATCTGGCTTGGAGCAGTTAAATTGCTTAGCAACATCCAAATCAGAACCCATTAAAATAAACATCTGGTTAAACAGTCAACTGGTTCTAATAGTGGTCGATACTGGCCTGACCATTTCAGTGGTTGCAGAACCAGTCTTTAACAAAATTCACTCTGATCTCCAACCTTTAAATTTATGTCAGATCTAGGCTAGACTGACAACCTATACCAGGGAACCTTCACAGATTAAGGGTACCACTTTGGTTCAGGTCTCTTATCAGAAGCGCCTGGTTCAGTTACCACTGACTGACGGGGCAAGATTGGTTGAGAAAGATTCACCTAGATTGGCTCAAAATTTTTTGATTACAAAATGGCTGCCTGACTGAAGTCCTATTTAAAAACTGAAGGTGTTTCAGGAAGATCTAGAGACAATCAAAGGAGCCAAGGCCACCTTGCATGTTGACCAAGAAGCAATTTCACAGTTCTGCAGTCAACATTCAGGGACTTCATCCACAAACATAGAGAGGAAAAGGAGAGCAGACAGGTATGTGAATGTAACGGCTTTCATTGCCCAGAAGCTGCAGCAACTCACATAATTCTCTAGCTGTCGCCATGAACAGGTTGCAGAACCCTCAGAGTCTGTTAGAGAGATGAACACATCTACATTCTATCACCCTCAGGACAGTTCCAGGAGTCACTCAGTCATAGACAGAACCACATGCAGTCTCCTCCAATGCCTCTGTGCAGGGCACCCCAGTGGTGGCAAGGTCTTCCACCTCCACTCATCCTCGGCCCTCCCTGATCCTTGGAAGTTGCGTACCCTCGGTGTCACCTGAACAAACCTCCGGGGGCAATGGGCTTCATTGTAAAGCAGGCTTTCTCTGTGCCAGCTGCATATTCAGAGATGGGAGGGAGGGGAAGAAGACAACTTATTGAGGGCAGTGTGGTGGCATAGGTGACAATGCATTGAACAGTATTTTGCACTTTTTAAAAATGTCACCGATTTCATCTCGCATCTAGTGGTTTTTCTTACTGTGTGCAGCCTGAAATATTGTTATAGCATGAGGCATAACTCCATGGCCACACAGGATGTACTGTCTGGTGAGAGCCGGCGGCAGTATCTAACAGGGATATGGACAAGGTATATATGGGGCAATGGATTCTGCTGACATGTTACACCTTCTTCATCCATATTCCTTTGCAGCCTCTTTGTCCAAAACCATTCGTATGTCTGAGTTGTTAACCACGTCTGGGGAAGACAGTAGCAACACACAAACAGGCGATGCAATGCATTTGTATCTCCAGGGATTAGAGACCCAGCCAGTCTCTGTCATGTACAATATATTGATCTTTGTGCAATTTTATTTCCTTTGAAAGCCCTGTCACCAGTGGGTCCTGCAGCGAACTTTCCTCATAGGTTAACGCATGTATCCTGCTTACTACAAGTGCAGCCACCATTGCACCTTTTTGATTTTCACTGCAATGGAAGGTGTGGTATCACAGTGAGCAGCCAACAGCCAGTGACTTGCAGTCTCCGTCTCAACCTGTAAATGGGCCCCCAGACATTCAATCCCCTTCCTGGCAGACCTCCTCATATAGCCCATAGGCTTGACACCTCCGCGGGCCCCCACCCGAGCCATCTATATGAACTTGCAGTTGCCCACTTACCCATCCAGCCTCTGGCATACGAAAAGCCAAGTGTGGTCATACACTGCCCTGCTTGAAGCCAGGATGCTCCTGATGTCCCCTCCATTCCCATCCATGTTTTACAATGTCGCCCCTTGCAAATACTGTTGCCCACCCCATTCACAATTGTTATCTGCCCCTCATCCCAGCCCGAAAACCCCCAGTCCTGAAGAAAAACTTGCCAAATCTCCTTACTTCAGCATCAACTAAGTTCAAAAAAATGCAATGGTTTTATTCCACTTGTAAACTGGGCCATGTAAACCCTCTCTGAAAATTCTCTGGTCTATATGTCTCCATCCAAGGTCTGTGTTCCTTGCAAGTGCATCATTGTTGCTGTTGTACCCAGTGCCTTTGCCTTATGAAAATTTCCTTTGTTTAAATGTTCAAGAAATATTTGTGTGGATCCACGCATTCTCTCAAAAAACAAGATTTGGATTACATTCCTTCATAAAATATACATCAATGTACGGTGCTATTCCAATGCTATTACCATAAATATATTAACCAGCCAATATTCCGGATTTTCAGTCTAAACATAATAATTATAATTTAATGTAGTTAAAAGGTATTACAACTCAGCAAATGCAAATTCACTGACATGCCCTTGACCATTGAGTTTTCCATTATCTGATTATTTTCCAAAATGAAACTTGTTTTTAACTTTCTTTGTCCAAATAGAATAATGTAAAGATTTATTACCTCAGCAGCCGATGGAGCAGAAATGCTGGAAGACTGTCAAGTCACAGATACCCTTTAGCATCTTCTCCCTCAGGATTGGATCACTGCTCTAAGTTTGAATATAATAAATCACTTATATTTTGTGCCAAATCTGGAGGCATATTGGGCTAAAAATTGGTCTTCATCATTTTTGTCAGCTTTGGGAGAATTCACAATTTCTGAGTTGCCCACATCCATTAACCCGGACATAAGCAGCACACAAAGTTGATACTGCCTTCTCATTTACTTGATTGTAGCATTTGTTCACACTGGGCCCAAGCTGCTGGCTGAGTGTAATAGCAGGGAGCTGAGCATCAAATCCTAATAATAATGTTGCTTCCAGCCTGCTTTCCTTAAAGGCAGGCTGCTTCTTTTAAAGAGGAAATGGAACATCAGGGGAAACGGCAGACTCCTAAGTTCACACTGGCTGTGCTCTCATGGTGATGGACACGAGGAAAGAGGCCATGCTCTGTGGAAATCCAGGAGATCCTCAAACATCAGCCACAGAAGGGATTGGGAGCAGGTGATTGGAAGGTCAATTCCCAAATTCCGTCTGCAAGGACTTGGCAGTGATGCAAGAAGTTGAATGACCCCATATGGGTGGCCAAGTGAATGCATCTTGACATGGCATTTCTCACCCACTATAGGGCCGAGTCATACTGCTCAATGCACCATGGCTCCTTCATTCAACTGCAGCCCCTGGGATTTGGAGCTCACGCATAACGCTCAGATGCTGCATCTTACCGCCCTCCACCCCGCCGCCTTCATTCCAGTGAAGCAGGTCTCAAACCCACCTCCAATTGCTTCAATGTACCTCCAGCTATTCAACTGTGGCAGACACCCAGATTCAAACAAGGCAACTGATTACTGACATTCGGCGCTTTTACATGGAATGTACCAGAATGGCACAAAGCATTTCTGGTAGGGAACAAAGACATTGGTATCTCATGAGTCCTGTGGAGGAGATGTACCTAGGAGTCCATTATGGCAGAGACTGTGGCAACGAGAATTACTGAGAACATTGAGATTGATAATTTGTCCATGCCTTATCCCTTCTCAACTCCCAACTCATTCTTATCCTGCTTTCTGGAATGATGGGCTAACAGCCAGTGATGATGTGAAACTCCTGATTTCTTCTTCACGCCAAACCAAGCCTGCTTCCCTTACCCTGACAATCGTCTTTGGTGTTTTGTTGCCTCCAGACATTCAGTAATTGCTGCCTGGTAAAGCACAGCTATCTCAGGAGGAGGAGAGAGTGCAATGACACAGCACTTTGAAATTTGTTTCATTGCTTGATTTGACATTCCCATTCACCAGCTAGGAAACTGTGTTATATGAACTGGTGTTATACGGCATTCGTTTGACAGAATCTGTATGCATGAGTCATTAGCATGAATGGGGTGCATCCACAGTTTGTGTGCCAGTTCACCACAGGGCTCTGTTTCAGGGAACTCATCTGAAGACCTCAATGGGGTAACATGTTGGGGACTGAGTGCATTGGCAGTCCTGTCAGGCAGCTTCCTGTCACTGTCTTTGAGTAAAGGGAAGTTCAACTCTAACTTGGCAGAATGTATTGCACTGTCTACATTCTCTGTTGCCTTGTGGTACTACAAATCCAAAGGTACTGCCATTACTTCCCTCACCATGATGCAGCCTTTGTCGGAGCAGGTCAGCAGACCGTGTAAGGGTGCGGTGGCTGTTCTCCCTGTCAAGTATATCAACTCACCGCAAGAGCTCCAAAAGCAACTCACAAAAAGGGAACATCAGCAGCTCTGTGTAGACAAAGTTATTCTAAATTACCTCACTTGCAAGTTGGTTTCGAACCCTTTCAATAACACGAGCGTTGAGTCCCTCTTGAAGACAGATCAACATATGTTCTTTGTTGATTGGACTTCTGCGGTTCAAGTTTGCAAAGAAGAGCATTGAATCAATGTTAGTTGCACTGTGCCAACACCAATTCTGCAGCTTCGAGCTCTCTCAGAAGCTGCCCGTGCACATGGTATTCTCAACATGCAGCAAGGGACAAGCTTCTTTGCCAGTAGCACCTGGAGGCGTAGCCCAGCACACACCCTACCACCATCCCCAGCCTTGCCTTAGATCAGAATTTCCCTCTTGAATATTTTTTTTTTCCAAGCTGATAATTCAGAAGCTTGACAGTAAAAATTTGAGATTGCTGACTTGTATGTCTTGGGAATTATTTTAAATTGCCATTTTGAACATTGTTTAAACTTTGAAACAATCTCGAAATGGATGTGAGGATTAGGGGTGGCATTCTGGTATCTAAGTTAAAAGGTGAGGAGTTTGAGTCCCACTCCAACCCAGTGAGGAGAGATTGGAAAATGACCTCTAACTTGGTTGATATCCAGTTGCAACCTCAGGTTAGAACCAAGAGACCCATGTCTCACTGGAAGCGTTCTTGCAACTGAGCCAAATGTAATCCAAAGAACTGAAGATGCTGGAAATCTGAAATTAAAAGAAAGAAATTGCTGGAAAAACTAAGTAGGTCTGGCAGAACGGAACTAGTTCTGAAGAATGATCACTGGATCCAAAACATTAACTCTGCTTTCTCTCCACAGATGCTTCTGTTTCAGAAAATTGCTGCTTTTGTCACTGAGTCAGAAGTATAGGATTTGAGCTCTAATTCAGACAGAACCAATAATGGAGACTGTGCTACTGATCAGTCTCCAGCAGAGGTACTTGTGTCTGCTCAGTGTACGTAGTCCTACTTCTCCCTACCTTCTCCGATCTTGTAAAGGGCATTTTTTTGGCTGTAGGCACTAAATAAAAAGCACGAGGAAGTTGATGCGAAATCACCTTAGCTAGTTTTCACAAATAAATCCATATGTGAATCACATGTGCACTCTTTCAGAAATCTCATCAATCCCAATAACTTGGCAATTGTTGTGACTCTCAGGCATATCCAGGTAAACAAAATGGTCTGATCATTATGATATTGTACACTACTTACAAATCTAATTTTGCTCTTAACACATTAGAGAACTGAAATATAATCATTAGAAAATGCATCATAAAATAGCTGGAAGGCTTGAAATTAATGTGGAGATGAAGAAGGATAGAAAAGCTTTGTTGCTGGATACAAAGATAAAATTAAACCCTATAGCTGACAACAGTGAGAAAAAATTAAGGTAGTCACCAGGTCAGATACCACCAATATGCAGAGCACCCCAAGTGGCTTCTCTTCATCAATAACCTTACATGCCTCAAAATATTTGAAAATAGCAAATTTATCATGCCAATTTTTGCGTCCTCATCCTAAAAAAAATCACAGTAGATTTGTTCCTCCAGTGCTTATAAAGAAACCTTGGGCATCCTCTATGTACTGATTGTCAGCCAGCCGGACCTCATAGAATATGAATTCCCTGACTGGGGCTGTTAATCTGGTCTAATCAGGGACCCCTGACAGATACAAAGGTTGAATGTTAGAGATACTGACATTCTGGAACCTGAATTTGAAGAGGCAGTACTAAAGCCCAGGACTGTTCAAGTGTAAATAAAGGGTGACTTGGTGATGGGATACCAGCTGCTGGAGTTATTTCACTCTATTCCAAGGTTCTTCACAGTCCCTGATCAGATTCTCTTCCCAGCCCACAAAATGTGCTCCTGTCGCTACCCCAGGGACCCCAGTGTAGCATCCTGGGCCTGGCTATCAGTATACTGCTTTTCCATTTGAGATTTAAAATCAAACCTTTTGAGTTAGATTTCATAGTGGTGGTGCATAATGTTCTGAAAACTCAATGGTACAGTGCCTATTTTTAGGCAGAAAATGGCCAGCTAAGTAATCAATAAAGTAGGTCCTCATTATACATCCGAAGCACCCTCCATATTGGTGAGGGCAGAAATAGAAGTACCTAGGGCTGATATCTGAAACAGAACACTGGCATAAGCAAATGTGAAACTGGATGCCTGTTTGAGGTTTTCCACTTTCACAATTGAAATCAGTCTACGTTAGGTCATTTGGATCTAACAAATGTTGATGTTCACTCTTTATGTGTGCAAGTAAGTATGTCAACATTCAACTGTACTAATTCAATATTGTTTCATCCCCATTTTGATACCATTTTTCAATGGCAAGTAGCATGACAGAAGTAGTTTTGAAAATATTATTTGCATTCTAAGACTTTAGTGATTTATACAAACACACACTGTGGTAGTGGCTGTTTCTCCACTGATTTTGTTTAATATCTACACATTAGTTTTCTAATAATTCAATCCATAGTGATAATAATCCATTGAATTATTCATTACAGCTTTTATTACATTGCACATCTGTGTTGTGAATACTAATATAATGAAGTTTAAAATATAGAGGACTAGAAGCTTTGTTTCAATGAATTTAAAAAGATAACAGGTTTCTGGTTATGAATGTGGGCTGTATTGATATAGAGAATATCGGGAAGCAGCTCCCAACTGTTCCTATTTCCCAACATACAGTAAGTTTCACAAATAGCAGCTTTATGGAAAAAAAATTATACTCTATTACACAATCTATTGTATGTGACCCTGTCAAATGCCTTTTATAAATCAAGCCAGCTAAGAGAAATGCCAGTTATAACAATCGAAAATGTTCCCTGCTCTGGGCTTCAACACTGCAATCTAAAAGTTGAACGACCTTGCTGTATTCTTTACCAGAATTTTTGCCACCTACCTCATTCCTTCAAGCTGTCAGGCTGTTTCTCAACATATTTTCAACTTTGCAGTTCAGCTGACACATCACTTATGAGCATGAATGTATCAGTGGATGCCTCGCTGAAATAGCTCAACTCAATCACAATCCACCGTGTGAAACATGCTGGTGTAAATTGGTTACTGTGCACTACTGCCTGTAAAAGCTCTGTGCTCTGATTAGACTCAAGATTATATTTTCTCTACCTAGTTCACTGCAGAGAGGTTCAGGGCAATTCAAACACTCTAAATAAAGTGACACATACTGCGGCTCCTTGGATGGAATCTACTCCCAGAGGATGGCAGTTCAATGCTCTATTGCACAAAGAGCACTAACAGATGAACAGCAAAAACCCGAGATAAATTGTGGACAGCTATATTTGAGTGGTTCTGTTCCAGAGTTTCTTATCTGCAGACATTGAGTTTGTTTCACCTTCTTGGAGATAAAAGCAAATGGCAAGCTGCTTCACTGAGTTCCCATCAGGTGATTGCCGGCTTTCTTGATAAAGAATGAAAAAGACTCTTTATTATTTAAGTGAATATGACAAATCAAGCTGTAAAACTGTCTTCTGAAGCAGAATTCATCTGCCTATAACACAGCTAGCAAGCTGCTTTCTGTACATTAAGATTCCTGACAGTCTTCTACTTTGTCTTATGAGCAGTAATGAAATAATCATTGCTAATCTGAAGATGATGCAGAGACATGAGAAATCTTTTCAAGGGGTTATTTCTTTCAAAGTCTTCTGACAAAATCATAGTCAAAAAATAAGCAAATCGGCAGAGCCAATTTCTTTTGTATAATAATAATTAATGTATTGTCTTTTAAAAATATTTTAACAAATTATTTCTTGGGAACAAGTAGTAAAACGTAACCAGAGGCATCAAGGAATATGCACTCAATAAGGCAGTGAAGTCTATTGTTCTTAATTTTATAAGCAAATGCAACATTTATTATATGTTTGGTCCAAGATTTATTTCACAAATTGATATAGATTGAATTGTTGCATTACAAATGTAAGCATTATTTCTTACCTGGTTCCTGCCTCACCATGGAATGACCTCAAATACTGTGCCTGAAATGATTAAAAAATTACTGGATTACAAGCACAGACTAATTCCTTGGGGAACAGCGTCCTGTACTTAGGAAAAAACCGCACAAATAAATGGCACAGGGCATTGACAGATCTTGGCTAGTTTGCTGTTTATATCTTTGAGTGTGACCTTTAACAGGTGACTGCCTAGACCACATTCCCCAAATCAGTTCCATTCTTGGCACATTTTATCCTTTAGAAACAACCAAAGCATTTTTTTAAAAATTTGAGTATGAGCCTTATCAACGGCCTCTCTTAATGTCCCCTATGGCCTATGTGTTAACCCATTCACTGCCTGCACAAAAAAAGCAAAACTATTATTATCCTGGCTAATGAATTGCTGTAATTCCAGGTTTTAAATAAAAAAAAACCTTACTAGGCTGTTCTTGCTGGCTTACCCATTCAAATGTAACAATGATCGCTGACACTTAATTGCTACTAACTTTCATTTTAACGTAAAATAAAAGCGGATTTGATTCAGTTAGATATTGTCTGGAAAGGAATAGAGTAAAGGAATCAACACAATCAAGAACCAATCCAGTAAAGAGTAAGGACAGAGTATGATCCATCTGTTAATTATATGAATGTAATCTACTGTACTGTCGAGTAATTGAGACAAATCATCATTAGTCAGGAGCTGTGACCTTCTTGCAGTAAACCCAGGGCTCAATTCTTCTATTATGTTACTTTCTGTTTTTCAGACTATTCCGCTGAAGATGTGCAATGGCTAGCCATACAATTTTCCTGACAATGTGTCATCTAGTCGAGATTTAAATGTAGGGCTAACAAACAACATGCAGCTGCTGTGGACTTGACAACTAAAATTTACAAAATTATAATGAAGACGAATAACACTGTAGTCAAGGCCACACACATTTCATTTTGAGGCGAAATTACAAACTGATGAAATACTGTGCTGTTGCTAAGCAGCCATCAGCAGGTAGAAAAACCATTCTTCTCCATATTCTTCCTTTTATACTATTTCAAGACAAACAGTTATATATCCAATCTATTTTGGAAAACTTCCAGCTATTCTGTTTTAGCATCCATAGACAATGTGGAATATTATTATGAGTTTAAAGCTTGTTTATTTTGGGTCACTATCAACAACAATTTGCATTTATATAGTGTCTTTAGACTAGAAAAGAAAATGCATTAATGCTCTTCACCAAAGTATCTGACCAATAGTGGTTACAAAATCAAAGAACAAGATAGTGGGTGAGGGGGAGAGATGCAACAAAAGCTTCGTCAAAAAAATAGGTTTTAAGGATGATACAAGAAGGAAAAGTGAAGATGAGGTGGCTACAAAGGCAGTTCCAGATTTTCAGATCTGGACAGCTGAAGATATCACTGTTAATAGTGGGGCAAGGGCAATGTGCTGCATGAAAGAGGGCAGAATTGGAGGAAGGTAGTGATCTTGGAAGGCTGCATTGATCAGGTCACAGATGTAGGAATTTGTAATATCCTGAAATTTTAAAGACAAAGGCTAGAATTTCACAGAATCATAGAATCCCTACAGCATGGAAGCAGGTCATTTGGCCCATCGAGTTTCCACCACCCTTCCGAAGAGCACCCCACCCAGACCCACCCCCCTTATTCTATCTCTGTAATTCTGCAGTTCCCATGTCTAATCCACCTAACCTGCACATTCCTGGACACTTTGGGAAATTTAGTATGGCCAATCCACCTAATCTGCATATCTTTGGACTGTGGGAGGAAGCTCATGCAGATACAGGAGAGTGTGTAAACTCCACACAGACAGTCACCCAAGGTTGGAATTTAAAATGATGTATTCATAGCCTGATATAGCAGTGATCACAGCAGTAATGGGTGAGTCAAAATTAGTGTGGGGTGAGATGCAAACAACAGAGGATTTGAATAAGCTGCAGCTTACAGAGGATGTAAGATTGCAGGAGAGCCAAGAAAACAATGGGAGAATTGAATGTGGAAGTGACTAAAGTGTGGCTAAGGATTTAAGGTGTGTGAGGGATAAAAATGAGTGATTTTGTCAAGGTGAAAGGAGACACTCTTTGTGAAGGAGAATTGAATGTGGAAGTAATGGGAACAATAGTCTGGAGTCAGGTAGGATAGCGAAGTTGTGAACAATCTGATTCAGTCAAAGGCAGTGGTCCAATACTGGAATGCAATTGATGGCACAAGAATTAGGTTTGTGCAACTGGGAAAGGAAGTGGTTTTGACTAGGTAAATAATTGGAGGAAACTGCACTTCATCTTGGACTGGCTGCTGGACAAACTGAATTTCAATACAGAACTAGCAGAGGGATGTGTATAGCTGGGTGATGTCGCGGTACATATCAAAACACTTAAGATGATATTACCCAGGGAACCATCTTAATGAAAACTAGGAGAGGATCAAGGATAGAACCTGGTTTCTCCACGGGTAGTGGTATGGAGCAGGGTGAGCAGTCATTGCCAGAGATCCTGTAACTATGATTTAATGTATAAGGCATGAGGTACATGAAGCTAGTCACACTCAGGTGGACAACAGAGGAGAAGGTGTGCAAGAAGAATGGTGTGCTTGACCAATTGTATGAAAGTCCACTTCAATGGCTGAGTAGGATATAGTGTATCATGACCACAGATGATGCCATTTATGATCTAGATTGGAACAAGTTTAGTGATGTTCTGGTGTGAAAATTTGATTGAAGAGTTTCCAATAAAGGAATGTATTTGGCAGGCAACAACATATTGACAGCAGAGGAAAGATAGGTCAGTGAAGCCAAAATAGTTTATATGGACAGCAAATTCATGGATGGGTCTTCTGAGGAGAAGGTTGATTACTCCAGTTGGGAAAGATAGAGGCAGAATGCCTGAGTAGAGACAACCTATAGGAATGAGATCTACCAGGGAGACCAGGAAAGAAAACTATGTAGTCATCAGTTTAGTGGGAATAGAGGCAAAAGAGGTGGTGGGCCTCATGGACAAGATGATGTTACAGAAACATGGAGAAGCTGGAGAAAGATGTGAGTTCAGAGATACAGCAGTGAGAATCTTTTTTAAAAATTTCAATTGGAAGGTAAACAGAAAATAGAAAATATGATAAAAGCAATGGGATACATGGTTCCAGCCTTCATGACAAAGAAGTCCATGGATAAGGGGTATCAAGGAGTGACTGTTGAAACAGTAAATAAACTAAGAATATCTTTGCATTCAACAAAAAAAATGCAGGAATAGAAGCAGAAAGCAAGGCCTCAGACCAGTTCATGGAGTTAAGTCACAATTATTGGTGAATGTCTCAACGATTGCTTGATAGGTACATTGAAGTCTGCATCCTTTGATGTTGGGAAGTTTCAATAAAGAATCTACCAGGGATATGACCAGTCTGGAAGTAAGAAAGGATAACATAGAACAATAATATGTTTAAAACATACACTAATAAATGATTATATTTTGCTTGTAAATCTTCAATCGATAAAAAATGGCATTGTAATCCACTAAAATATCAGTGAAATTGTTTTCTAAAGCCAATGAAAATGTAATTAGAAACCAGAAAGTAGAAAATTAACCAACTAATAATATTGTTAATGGATAGAATCAGTCAGTTAATGGTGCATTAATAATTCCACCAACAGAAACTGAAAATCTGAATAACATGCTTTGACTTTATCAAATCACAATAAATGTCGACTACATATTTGCCAATTTTCATAATCCTGTCATTAACAGGAGCAATCATGACTGTCGTTCACTTATTTGTTTCTCCTTGACCTGCAAGTATCAAGATGGGATATACTTAAAAATACCGTGACAGAGTATGCTGACTGGCACAAAACGACACATTCTCATTTTCTCTGAAACAAGAAGTTTCACTTTCTATGGAAATCAATTCACTTAATTCTTAAGACTCATCGTGAGTGGGTCATAACTACAATAAGGTTGATGAACGTCATAATGGGGGATTGACTTTTCTATATTTAACACATTCACAAAAATGCTAATACAGTTACAAAGGGCTTGAAAATATGCACAACTCAATCTATAAAGATATCATTCAACAGCACAGTTTTTTCTTACTGCAACTAAATGCTTCTTATTTGACAGGTCATAAAAAAGTCAAGGTTATGTATTAATGGATTAAAAGCACCATTATTTAATATACTGAGTAGCACTACAGAAACTGTTAAAAGTGTACTGAATTGTTTTCTATTGTTTGAGATGTCTTCTGTCCAGCTGTGTTCACATGCTGATGTAAAGAACAGATGTCAGATTCAATTACCAATGCCAGAAGCTAAGTAAAAGCCCCAGAGTTTCAGCTGAAAGTAAGATTTGACCTCTTATTAACACTAGCAGCCCTGTTTTTTTTCTCTTTCTGGTGATAACTAATTATATTCATGTGGTGGCTCAGCAGTTTTCTCAAGGAAAAACTGATTAAGTTGTCCTTATGCATGAAAACTAAATATGACTTAAATTAATCCAGTAACACTGGTATTCTCGCGAATTGTTCTGATAAGTGCAAGATGTATGACAAAATGTGTCTTTTTCAGCAATACACAAATATGATTTATTTAAGGAAAACAAATGAGACCATCAAAACACCTATTTTCCCACATTTTAGTAGACTATGTATGTAAGTTTGTTTGTTCACTTTCAACCACTTGCAAACTATTTTGAATACTGAATGGTATTTGATGCTTGCAGCAAGAAAAATATAATTTCTGCAGCTAAATAAAAAGAAAATTCTATATTGCAGAGATATTATCAGAAAGATAAAAAGCAAAATCAAATGGTCTGAATCTTTCAAAGTAACTGTAACATTTTGAAGCTCAATTACACATTCTCGGAGAAAGAAATAGCTTAGATCATGTTGCAAGGATGGAACTGAATGGCAAGTAAGAAATAAAAGAAATTTGAGGTGGGTTGGTGTAGTATTAGAGGTAGAGATGAATTCATTTTAATTTCCATTGACCGTAATGAAATCTTATAGCAAGCTGTTTGGAAATCCTGGGGAAGAACTTGTTTAAAAAGTTAGTAAAAAGATTTGGAAAAAATGTTGGTCTGCACAATGCTATCTAATGAGCAAGGACGATATATCAAGATGTCGAGCTGTAAGAAAAGAAAATTTCAGACAATCACAGGTTGTAATAGGGAATGAACATTACACATTATGGAGGGATTGCTAGAGATCAGAAACTGAAAAGAATAAAATGCTGGAGATCACAATGGGTCAGACAGCATCCATGGAGAGAAAGCAAGCTAATGTTTCGAGTCTAGATGACTCTTCATCAGAGCTGAACTGAAGTGTGGAGGGGACAGCATTTATGCAATAGTGGGAGCTCGCAAGCCCACTTGTCTGTCTCGGCATGTTGCAATGCTCCAGTGAATCACAGCGCAAACTGGAGGAGCAACATCTCATCTTCAAACTAGGCAGTTTACAACCTTCTGGCTCAATATTGAGTTCAACACTTTCAAATTATGAACCCATTCCTTTCTTATGGCTTTGCTTGTTACATTCTCTGTCACCTTCTCTCTCCTGCCCTCACCCAGTGGGACTGTCTGTACTTTCCAGTCTGGCAGTTAGAACCACCATTGATCTGCCTTTCTCATATTCCAATCGCTTAATCTAAACTATCGGCATCTTTTCTCCTCAGCACCCTTCACTCCAAGCCACCCCCCAACTATAGCATAAATGCTGTCCCCTCCACACTTCACCAGCTCTGATGAAGAGTCATCTAGACTCTAAACGTTAGCTTGCTTTCTCTCCATGGATGCTGTTGACCTGCTGTGACCTCCAGCAGTTTTTTGTTTTCAGTTCAGATTCCAGGATTTGCAGTATGTTGCTCCTCCATTGTTGGGGATCAACTATTCCTTACATCATATCCAGGTATTCAGGAGAGATACTTGATCAAAATAAACTCTCAGATTTGGAGTAGTATTTTAGCTTTCAAATAGCCACAAAGGCATAGTGATCAAAATATTAATTTTTTGCTATGTATCCATTTTCAGTTGTGTCAATAAAACTGCACCAGATTTTTATTTTTAACACATTGGTGAATATATTTTAATGGAAGAGAAAAAAGAATTTACATTCTATTGTGGTGGCCACTCCTACTATTTCATAAAAGGTTTTATGCTAGTGATTATGAAACTTGAATTATGGCTTCATTACAGAAAACCTACCCAATTTCAAACACAATTTGTGCCCAGAGTGTTAATTACATCCAAAGTGGAGAACTTGCCCGAGTGTAAACAATTGTGTGCTTGAATGGGACACAGTGACATCACATTTAGTGATGTCGCATCTATTAAAACTTGAAATGTTACACTGATTTAAGTCCCTACTCTATGGATCTATACAAATGGCAAACGTCCTGTACAGTGGTTCGCATCTCTAGTGTACACACATCTGCATAAATATTTACGTATAAGTGCCAGCTACCTTATATATAATGAAAGATTTGTAATTAATTCACACTTAAATGGCAAAAAAATTAATGGGAGCCATGTACATTGATTTAATCCCATCTCTTACTATACAAATATAAACATTTGCGACTAGATGTGCTTCTTGGTGGGTGGCAGACGTGTTTGATGAAAATCCTGCAGTAAACCTGCACAGTTTCTGTCGGTGAGATCTAGCACTATTTTCCAACTTTAGCACAACAGTAATTATTAGTACCCAATCAAATCAAACTTGAATATAAAGCAGTTAATGATCCAGAAATGAGCTCCTTGACCTTCCTAAATGAGAGCAGCAGAATTTCCTGTGCCGGAGAGCAGTGACAAATGGTTCAGGTGAGATGGGAAGTTACAACATTTATTCACCATAATTCCCTGGTGTCATGCTTGCTCCTAATTAAATGAGCAAAATAACAAATCCTGGGAACTATTACTTCCAGAAGAGCTACAAACGAATTATACCCAGCAGTAATTTTCCTAATAATTCTATGAATAGAATATTCCTGTATTTCGCTCCAGAAAACAAGTATTTATATTAACTTTTTTCAGGAGGAAGGTACATATTCATACTTATTTGAATCAATCATTACAGACATGTTATGACACACACCTCTGGGGCAGGTGAGACTTGAACCTGGAGCTTCTGGCCCAGAGTTAGGGACACTACCTTAGTATGTCAAGAGCCCTAAAAGCCTAATTTATCTGGTATTCCCCAGTGCAGGCACTAACCACTAACCACTTAGCTTTTAAGATGGGACAAGATCAGACATTTTCAGACTGGCATGGCTCTAAATATTTTTAATTAATCAATAAAGACACACCTCCAAGGCAGATGGAATGTGAACCCAGACCTTCTAGCTAAGGGAACAGCACCACTGCATCATGTGACCCTCTTCCTACACTTCTGTCTGGTTTTGAACAAGGGCCCTTAAATATATAAAGTGAACATGATAGCCATTACACTAAGGAAATTGAACAGGTACACATTCATAGCTGTTGGCAGTTGGAAGCATGGGGCTGATTATCCAATGGTGAGTTTTTTTTTAATATCCTGATGTCCTTCCTTGACAAAGCTGGGTTATTTAAACAATTAGATTACAATCCCTGTTCATATTTACCAAGGGATTGCTGATGGAGACTATGGGCTATTTGATGTGACCCAAAAACCTTAAAGAGCTGTTACCAATTAAAGGTAAGTAGCTCTACAGGGAAAAAAGTTCTCTCAACCCTCTCTCAGAAACAATGAAAATAGTTTGAAGCCTATAATTTGCTGCAGAAAAGGAAATTGTTCGGTGTTTTATGTCTGTGCTGCCTCTCTTGGAAAAAAAACATTTAAAGCTATTCCCTCTCTGTTCTTATATTTTATCAAGGATATTTGTCAACCTTTCCAAATGTCACAAGTAGAAGTAATGGCAGCCAAAATGAAGAATAGACAAAACAAGTGTAAGGCATTTACTGGAACTAATGGGCGTTAGAGCATCCAGGAAACTTTTTGATGGCTGGTGGTAGATGCATTCCTTCATGAGACGTGGAGGTTTGCCCTGTTTGATTTTCAAGGATGCCTTCACCATAAGGCAGTGCAATACTAAATTATTGACAGAATCTGGTCATTGGTTTAGGATACTTTAAACAATATCATAAGGAGACTGGCATGACAAGACTATGCAACAGTGCTGTGCAGCAGTAGATGACCTGAAGCTGAATGTCACAAAATGCTCTACATTTACTGCCCACCCATGCCAAGCCTGAAATACATCTCCATATTTCAGCAGGGCACACATTTAAACTGAAAATTAGAGGGGAAAGCCTCATCATGACATTTCAGCCAAAGGATTCACAAATCAAACATTTGCAACACAAAAAGACTCACTTACTGACACCAAGGATGGTCCTTAGGCTGTGCATGTGGCAGCTTCTTATGCTTCGTAAAATTTACCATTGTGGTCACATTGAGCAGTCACCTCCTGCAATTAATGTGAAACCCAATGAACATGCTGTCCATGTTTACCAATGCACCAGTCACTCGAAGCTTATTAACTAACATCACAGAGGAAACGATGGCACGGTAATTATGGGAAGAGGTGACCTTGCCGACATTGTCAGTGCCATCTCCATGTTGCAAGTGACTGCAGTTGTCAAGCTCTGCCCCTGGAAGTTTGCTCAATCTTTTGGCATTATGCAGGTTTAACAAGATCTTTAAAGATAACATGGTCCTTGTTGATCTCCCTGGCGGACCTGCAAGGAAACGGTTAAATTCTTTAACTTTTAGCAGTGTTTCTGTTAGCAACATTAAGTTACTAAGGGTTTCCAGTCAGGCAGTCTTGTTGTAGCTGCTACGAAAAGATTACAAAACATTTTCATTTAACTCCAGCCTTGAAAAGATAATTTGTGTGGATCTGGTAAAGTAGGGAGTGAATCATGTTCTGGGGAGATATTCTTGTTAAAAATAAAGCCAATATAGTTAATTGCATGAGGTAACACTTTGAAACTTGCAAACCTTCACTCCAGGAGGTGAGAATTAATTTTTTTCACTCAGACAGTCATGGTGGTTTGGAATTCACTGCCAGCAAGAGTGGCAGAGGCATTAAGCACATCATATTTTTAAAAAAATCAGTTGAATATGGATTTCAAGGGTTGTAACCTTTAAGGAAATGGATCAAAAAGTGAGAAAGTGATATTCGACTAGGCGATTCTTTTTCCACCTGCCATAGGCAAGATGGCAAATAGCCTTTTGTGTCCCATAAATTATCGATATTTTTCAAAGCCTCTTCTTTGTCACTGGAATGAAAGAAAGCTATATACTAAAGGGGGTTAGTATAAATATTTCAAAGGACTTGGAAATTCACATCCCCTTAAATCTATGGTGGGGCAGACTTTCCATAATCATTACATTTTTAACCCTGGCTTTGAATAAAATATGTAATTATTAATAATAGTTATAATTATATCTGTTCTTATCTGTCCTTGCATGCCTAACCCCCATCAATTGCAGCTCACCACCACCTTTTCCAGAGCAGTTTTGAATGGGCAACAAATGCTGGTTTAGCCACTGATGCCCACATCCTGAGAATGAATTAAAAGAACCTTGAGCTGTCAGTTCATCTGTGTTATGAATTCGACATGCATACACTATTATTCTAATTGTAATATTAGTCTGTGCACTCTTAAGTTTTTACACTCTGTCGCTTCCTGACATACTCTGATTATTGTCTTCCTTGTTGCTACCTTGTCTTTTATCTTTAATGTATCACACCTTCTCACACTTTGTCTTTAATTTGTCATAACATCCCACATTGCCAATTCCCCACCACTGCCCCCAAAAAAGTATTTAATTACAAGCCTTCTATACTTTCTTAGATTTGGGATTCAAGAGAACAGCATTGCTCAGGAAGGGCCACCCTAATAGCACAGATCCTACTTTCCAGGCACTGATGCCAAAGCCCCATGAATTAAAACCCATGTCTTCCATACTAATCGTGTTCATGTGGAACTTGTGGCTTAAGTAATAATCCATAGGTTATTTTTATTTAAACAGGGTGCTGTTTTTATTTAAATTTACCCCCGAGCTGCTTATAATCTATAAGCAGTACCTGTTTCCTAGTTCTACATATGTTATTGATACTACATATCACAACTACTGTTCCCTACCCTCTTGTGTAAAAAGTCTCTCCTGTCCTGAGGTGAAGACACAAACCCTGGTCCCATGCAGACAACGCAACCTTCTGGACTCTCACTCTTGGATGTAGAAAATTGCACGTATGGATTGTTCTGTTTCTAACGTCTCCATCTGTTTACCTGCCTCACTTGAGTCATACTCTTCTATCCATGACCATAGACCAATCCAGAAGGGGTATGACTGCCTACTGGAATAAAGTATCTAGGGAACATGTCTTGCCTGATGCATCATAGTGTCTGTAGCTTAGCAGTCAACTGATTGGTTCTGGGCCATAGTTCTTCAAGCTGCAGTCCTTACTCCAGATATATTTGCCCTTAACCACACTAACGTCTTGGAGGTCCCATATTCTGCAGTCATAACGTATCATCTGCTGTGCCATCTTTATTATGTGTTAACTAATTAATTTTAATTAATTATTTTATAACTAATAAATCTTCTGCTCCTAATAAGCTTTACTACTAGAGCCAGTAGACATTGCAATCACTATTACATTACATGAGTATCGAAGATAAAGGAACTGAATACAAATCAATCAACTTCTTATTTCCCTTTAATGTGACAGTTTGAATTTTTGCCATGAGTGAGGCCAGCCCACAGACTGATCCCACTTCCCACCCCATGCTTTGTGGTCGAATCTCTATCATTCTCACGCTGTTTAATGATTTACAGAGACATCTGGATGTCTTGGTGTATGAATCATAAAAAGTTAGTCTGGAGCACAGCAAGTGATTAGGAAGGCAATGGAATGTTGTAATTTATTACAAGAGGAATGTAAAATAAAGGTAATCAGTTTTGCTACATTATTAAATGGCATCGATAAGACCACATGTGAAGTATTGTGTACACTTTTGGTTTCCTTATTTAAAAAAGGATTAGAAACTTCATTCAAATAATTCTGGAATGGAATGGTTTCCTATAAAGAAACATTATATAAATTGGGCCCACATCCATTGGAGTTCAGAGGAATGAGAGCTGATTTTATTGAAACATAAAATTCTGATGGGTGCTAGAAAGGATGTTTTCATTTGTAGGGATGACTTGAACTCGGGGACAAATTTAAAAATTGGAGGTCTACCATTCAAGTTAAAGATGAGGAGGATTGCTTTCCCTCAGAGGATAATAAGTCATTGGAACTCTGTTCCCTCGAATGATGGAGATTTAGTCTTATGATATATTTAAAGCAGAGGTCGATAATTTCTTGATTAACAGGGGAATGAAAAGATATTTATGTTAGGCAGCAAAATGGAATTGAGGCCACAGTCCAATCAACTATCACCTTATTGCATGATGGATCAGGCTCCTAGGGACAAAAGTCATGTTTGTATGTGCTCCCAAAATTGAGAACTGTTAAATCTTTCTCGATGCACAAAACAGTGTTGTTTTTAACCTGTTATTAACCTCTTGTAAATGACTAGCATTGAAGGTGTTCACATTCAAATGTGTTGAAATTGTCCTGTGCAATTTTAATAAAATGTAACAAATGCACAAACCAATAATTAAGTTGTAATATTGGAGAAGAGAATGCATTTAATGAGTGGGTTGCTAATATCACATAACTCAATTTAAACACTGCATATTACAGCTCCAGTGCATGGTTCAAATACCACACTTTTTAAAATTTCCTTAAATTGTCTAAACTAATTGCAAATATATTCATTATTATGAATGGGGAATGATTGGGCAATCAAGGTAGAGTTATAATATTTTCAACATGGTAAAACTGGTTATATTAGCAAAAAAATAAGGGCAGTTAACTTTTGGCACTCTGTGATGCACTTTGTAGTGTTGAGAAGAACAGATGGGTACAATCTAGACATATAACAATCTATCCAATGGCTTACAAAATTACTGCAGGGCATTCCAATAACAGAAGATAATAAATGTTGCCATTGAGGACTTTCTTGTGTGACATGAATACTGTCACCAGTCCCACAAGTATGGTACCCGTTTCCATTAACTTCTCAGTGACCTCTTCTCTGGATTATCTTCCCCAGTTCTTCCATATAATGTTTCTGGTCCTGCATCTTCCCAATCAGCAAGATGCCTGTCAGTACTGGTAGAGCTCAATTACCTCATCTAACTGAGGCCTAAGCATAGAAAATGCTTCAATCTTCTCTCTGGTGCATTTAAGCAACCGGTACAATTGCTCTACCCACCACCCATTTGATCTGTGCTGCGCTTGAAAATCAATACCCAAGCAAGAAAATGATCCAGCCAATATTTTCATTGCTTTACACAGAGAATTCTAATAATTGAACTTGTCAAAAATGTGAAATATAAACATCAAAATAGTCCAGCAAATATATGGGTTGGTATCATCAGCTTCCAACTAGGTTTCTACTGATATTGCTATATCACATTTCTAATTAACGTTATTTTATGATCATTGTTCAGGGTGACTGCTGTCTTGCCTATCAATTATGTAGAGCACAAATAACCAACATTGAAAATGTTCTTTTAATGGATGGATCAGACTTGCATATCTACATAAAAAATAAAATTTCCACTATGACTAATGTATCCTTCACCTTCATCGGGGTGCCTCAATCTGATGCAGCACTGATTATGTTACCCCTCATAAAATGTTAAATGAGATGTGGAAACATGGTATTGAAGGATCTAACAGATGTTCACCACAGCTGACTATTATGTACAATTATTTCATTCACAGACACCTAGCACTTGGGTTAATATTCATTTATTCCCATATAACAAAAGAATATGCTTTCAATAGCTTGTCATGCCTCAAGTAATCCAAAGTAAGATGGCACCTGAGACCTTTATACCCTCAACTTGCAAACTATGAAACAGTGATAAATCTTGAGCATGTCTCTTAAAGTTGTGCTGAATTACTATGTATCTCAAAGAAATTTTGACATATTGGGATATAACACAACATTCTCCCTTTCTCCAAAAAAAAACTATTCCAAACAGATGTACATTGCAGCTGATGTCAATTCAATATTTACACAAACAAGATTAATAGTGCCAAATTCAAAGTAACGCTTTGGAGGTCTGATAACCCATCCTGATCCAGTGGTTGTATATCTGTCTGGAGAAGTATGCATTGTTTGCTGTTGCTCCTGGTTGACAACTTGGTCGACTTGCTGCTCATTACTGTCACTCAAAACCACTACATAAGCATCATCATCAAAATTTCCTTCTTCACACCATTTACTGATCTGAACTGGCTTCTGTTTCTTTGCAATGTAGCACCATGATCTATAATGACTTTATATGTTCTGTGCTGGTTGCATCTTTGCTGGTGTCCAAGAATTTGTATTTCTAACTTGATTTCTCTACTCAGTGCACAGTTACAGAAGTTCTCTACTTGCTCATTTATTGTGTATCATTCTCCTTGTTTATTAAGAAGAGTGGTTTATGTCTCAGAATGATTTGAGTTTGAATTTGAGTTTGATTTATTGTTGTCATATGTTCCAAAATATGGTGAAAAGTATAGATTTGTATACTATACAGGCAGAATGTACCATACAATGTACATCAGGGTAGCAGAACGGAGTCCAGAATACGGTGTTATAGCCACAGAGAAGGTGTAGAGAGAGAGATCAGAATTAACATTTGAGAGGTCAATTTAAAAGTCTGAGACCAGTGTGGATAAAGCTGTTCTTGAATCTGTTTGTATGTGTATTCGAACTTTTCTATTGGGCAGAAAATGTAAGAGGGTGGAAGAGAGAATAACTGGAGTGGAAGGGGCCTTTGATTAAATGGTTGCTTTGCCAAGGTAGCAGAATGTATAGATGAAGTCAATGGATGGAAGGCTGATTTGTGTGATGGACTGGGCTGTGTACACAACTCTCTTTGGTTTCTTGCGGTCTTGGGAACAGCAGTTTTCCATATCAAGCTGTGATGCATCCAGATAGGATGCTTTCTATGGTGCATCTATACAAATTGGTAAGAGTCCTTGTAGACCTACTGAATTTCCTTAATCTCTGAGGAAATAGAGACATTGATGTACTTTATTGTTTGCTGCATCGACATGGGTGGACCAGGATAGATTGTTGATGATCATCACTCCCAGAAACTTGACCCTCTCGACCATCCACCCCAGCACTGCTGACAGGGGTGTGTCCTCCACTCTGCTTCCTGAAGAAAATGACCAGCACCTTCATTTTGCTGACATTGATGGAGAGATTGTTGTCTTTACACCGTGCCACTAAGTATGCAATCTCTTTTTTGTCTCCTCATTGTTTGAAATCTTACCTACAACGGTGGTGTCATCAGAAAACTTGTAGAGTTGGGCAGAATTAGGCCACACAATCATCAGTACAAAAGGAGTATAGAAGGGGGCTAAGTATGCAGCCTTGCAGGGCAACATTGTTGAGGATTATGGTGGAGGAGGCGCTGTCACCTATTCTTACTGATTGCAGTCCATGGGTCAGGAAGTCAAGGATCCAGTTACAGAGGGGCAAGCTGAGACTTAAGTCTCAGAGCTTAGAGATGAATTTGTTTGAAATTATGGTATTGAAGGTGGAGCTGAAAGTTGCGCTAGGAATCCCTTCTCCATTGGTATTGCATGGAAATATAGCAGTGCAATGAGAAAATTTTTCTTTGTTGCTCAATACTTAAAGATCATTGAGATAATGTTACATAGCCTACATTCTAATAGACTAATTGAGCATAGTCAAGGATTTAATCTTCACTACATATGCTGAATTGGTCTGTTGCTACTTTCATCCAAGAAACAGATGGAATATTGTGCAGATATAGAGGTCCCTTCCACTTCTGAAGTTAATATATTTTGCGTGCATCATATCCTTCTACAAGTAATTGAATATTCCAATCCATCCCTGGCCAGTATTCAACTCACGTATTGGTCATCAATACTCATGTATCCCTGGTTTGACATGGATGTAATATCTTGCCATAATGCTTCTCACATTAGGAATTGTTTGCTCTTGCAAATGACTTGAGGTAATATAACAGGTTTGTCTCAGTGTGGTCAAAATGAACAAATATTTCCTGATGCTTCTTTAATACTGCAGGTCATTCCTGAACAATAGTCTGTTGCAGCACTACAGTTGCTCAGCTTTAGCAGTTGCTGAATGCAACTGTTCATAGATAGCAGGAACTGCAGATGCTGGAGAATCTGAGATAATAAGGTGTGGAGCTGGATGAACACAGCAGGCCAAGCAGCATCAGAGGAGCAGGAAGGCTGACGTTTCAGGCCTAGACCCTTCTTCAGAAAATCTGTTCATATGTGCTTTAGCCAAAGGGAAACAGATCAACTTTGAGAACATTTTTAACTTTATAGTCTGGAGCATCAAAGCGTAAATCAAGAGGAATATGATGTGTCTTTGTGCGACTTGGATGACTTGCTCAATGTATCAGAGCTCAGTGTCTGTTTGTTTCCGTTAGTAGTTTTGTTTCTTTGGCCTTTTAAACATAGAATCATAGATACTAGAAGCAGAGGTAAGTCATTCGCCCCTTTCAGCCTGCTCCACCATTCAATAGATTCATGGTTGGTCCATTTTCTTAATGCCAAATTGCCACTTTCTCCCCATTTAATTTTCTTTTTTTGTTTGTGTTTCTTCATATTTTTGCCTGTTGTTAGTCCTTTAAGGACCTCGGTCTCTTTAGGAGTGTACTTTAAGAACTACAAGTTTTGAAGTTACAGGCTTGTGGTTCACTGTCTTATGCCGCTAGATGGTACTCCCACCAAATAAGGAGAACTGATATTAGACGGACTTCCTTTTCCTTTTGTGGCAATTTAAAGAAAAGGACAGTGGTGCAGCCAAGATAAATCTAGTGGAAACAATTGTTTTTGCCAACTTTTTCTTAACTGTATATTCTTTCAGGAGTGATTCGAACCTTTTAAGGCAATTTGTCTTTTTGCTTTTAAAATCTGAATTGCAGAATTATTTTTTAAGAGGGAGAGACGGAGAACTCACTGGTGCAAGGATTAGGCAGAGCTAACATGGTGCTGAAGTATCCAACAGATATCCACTATAGCTGGATATTGTAACCAACAATTACACTCACAGACACATGGGTGTCTTAGCTAGTATTAGATTGTTTGATTACAGCAGACAAGCGTGCTTTCAAAAGCATATCATGCTTCAAGTGATTCCAAGTAAGATTTCCTTTGTGACCTTTATACCCTCAGGTCGTGTGATGATATCGAGTGCATGTCTCATAACAGCTATACAGAAAGACTGACCGTGAGACAAAACAATACGGTAACATGACCAGTTATGTTCTTCACACTACAGAAGATATTCTACTGACTATCTGTGAGACAAATCTCCTATCTCTGATGGTAAGTGAGTGAATTCTTTTACCATTTACTTCTAACATTGTAAGAATTAAATTGAATCTGGCTCTTTCTATAATGTAAAGATAAAGAACAGAAGCTGGTGTTCAGTAATGAAAGAATAGCACAGTAATGTTTGGGTTTTTGTTAATAACAAAATAAGGTGGAGAAAGTCTGAAATGTAAAATGATTCTTTTGATCTCCCACCGAACATGGATAGAAGCAACACATCAGCCGCTTAAACCTCTTTTTAAACCTCCTCTGACTTACTGCCAAAACTACAATGGGGTATCAGAGAAACCTCAATGGAAATTTGACCTGACATGTTTAATTAAGCCCATTCATTCCACAACTCATTGTACAATTTGCCATGAACCAGAGTCTACTTTACTTAATCTCCTGAGAGAGGTGACTTACAATAAATAACATTTCCAAATAGATAAATCTCTGCAAAATTTGTCCATAACCTAGAGTTTTATTAGAATTTTCAGGTTATCAACATAACTTGGTGAACTATATTCGTCAGCACTATTTATATTCTTTAAATGATGTTTCCATGATCCCTATCATGTAAAACTATCGTCTTTTCACTAAGTACTTAACCAACTGCATTGAAACACATTCTTACAACCCACTGTCCTTTTTTAAATGGATTTTCCTTCAACAATTTTTCAGACAACTTAACTGATCTAGCATTAATTCCATTTGCAGTGAGCATTCCACAGACCTACTGCTCTCTAGGAAGAAAATCATCTTGTATCTAATCTCACACAGCAGTTTCTTAATTGTGTGCTCAAATATAGTTATGTGATCACAATCCATGTAAAATAATCTTCTCACCTCTCTGTTATCCATAGTGTGATACATTTGAAGTGTATCATTTGTAGTTGAATTATTTTATTACTTTTATGGAATACTTCTTGGGAGATTTCTGTACACTGCAATTCCTAATGTAAAAAGGATGAGAGTTTCTTTTTCCATGAGGGATTTTCAGACTTCCTACCACATTACAGTGAAAGATAGAGGGAAACCCTTGAAGATACCTGGTGAATTGCCATCTCATGTGAATTGCCTGAGGTCACGGAGGGAGAACATCCATGGAACTTTTACAACACAATGCGAAACAATGCAGCATAGGAACAGGCTCTTGGGCCCACCATGCCTATGCCGATTCCTAATCCTTATTTAACCCACTACTTATTACTCAAACACAGTTTCTCACCCTTCACTTTCACCACTTCCACTGGCAGTGCATTCCAGGCACCTACCATCATCTGGGTGTAAACTTTTCCATGCACTTCTCCCCTAAACATTTCCACTCTCACCTTGTACCTGTGCCCTCTTGTAGTTGACCTCTCCACCCTGGAAAAAAGCCTCTGACTACCCATCCTATCTATGCCTCTCATAATTTTGTAGACAGGAGCATCCATCTTTCCAGAGAAAATAATTCAAGTTTATTCAACCTCGCCTCATGACAAAATGCCCCTCAGATCAGGCAACACCCCAGTAAACCTTCTCTGCACCCTCTCCAAAGCTTCCATGTCCTTCTAGTGGTGTGGTGACCAGAGCTGCACGCAATATTCCAAATGCGCCCAAAATAAAGTTTCATGCAGCTGTAACATAACTTGCTAACTTTTATATTTGATGCCCTGGCTGATGAAAGCAAGCGTACTGTTTGCCTTCTTGACATGCATATCCACCTGTGTTGCTACTTTCGGGGATGTGTGGACCTGTATGCCCAGATCCTTCTGCGTGTAAATGCTCCTACGGGTTCTGCCAGTTATTGTATAATTTTCACCTGAACTTGATCTTCCAAACTGCATCACCTTGCAATTCTCTCAGCTTTTTTAAAGTAAAATATTGACTGAAAAATGGATTCTGGAAATTAGACATTTATTTATTTGGCTCATCTTGAAGCATATCAGGAAACGGGTCATGGTAATATTGTTGGCTGCTAATATTTGGCAAAACTGTCCACACTCTGCAATCAATTTTAATGCATTATCTGAGAATGAAGTTGTGATGTGCTCTGATCAGGAGAACTACAGTTGAAACAGCACTTTTCAGATGCTACAAACACTCGGACTAAAACTACTTATTTAAAACAACTTACTAAAACTACTTATTCATTGTCCAACTAAAATATCTTGATCTGCAGAATGGCTGCTGAAAGGCATTTTTGTATTTTAAAAGTCTGAGTGAGGGTGAGAATCAAATACTTTTCATATATCAGTTAATGTCATTTTTACCTAGTCA
The DNA here is from genome assembly GCF_021869965.1 of Rhincodon typus. NCBI lineage: Eukaryota > Metazoa > Chordata > Chondrichthyes > Orectolobiformes > Rhincodontidae > Rhincodon > Rhincodon typus. The sequence continues at coordinate 40,297,523 of NC_063349.1, forward strand.
CCATAACAACAGATGTTTTTAAAGAGATGTCTCTGCAGTTCTGAGAAGACTAGATCTTATAAAATTTAATGACAACTCCCATCAAAATGTTAAATAGTTGAAAAGGTTTTCATACTGAATGATCAATGTCAAATCCTTTTCTTTTTCCAACTTGCTTCTAAACTGTACCCTGACATGAATTTCTTTGAAAATGATACCATTCAGCAGAAACTCTGTTTTCACAATATTAACAAGGGTTACTGCTATCTTCAGGCTAAGCTACAGCAGATATTCAGGAAAACAATGTCTCTAGAGTGGTAACATACAGACTATCAATTTTCCATCGCCATCATCTGATTTTAATATCTGAGAACATTTTAGACTTAAATGGTTTTAAAAGAGAGAAAACGTTTACTTGGTATGGCTGAAGTAATCACTTGATCTGGTTGAGTCGGACTCAAGAAACCAATACAAGATAAATAAAGCAGATCTGGCAGCATTTGTGGAGAGAAATGCGAGTTAACGTTTTGAGTCAAGCGAGCCTTCCTCAGTTCTGAGAAAGGGTCACTCAACCCGAAGTGTTAACTCAAATTTGTCTCCATAGATACTGCCCAACCTGCTGAGCATTTCCAGCAATTTCTGTTTTTGGTTCTGATTAACAGCATCCACAGTTCTTTCGGTTTTTATTGAGATAAGCAAAGATAGTCTAAGCCAAAATTAACATCTTATCAAAAGCAACTGAAGAAATGCTTGTCATCTATTTTCAATTTACATCTCTGGAAGTTTTATATATTGGGATAAAAGCTGTATGAAGATTATCCAGTTTGAAAGAAACAATGATTCTTCGCATGAGAATATACAACTGAACTGTACTTCAAGAAAACAGATTTTGGGCAAAGCAGAGAAGGAAAATGGATTCATAACAACCGAACTGGAAAACTCATTTTCTCCCTGTCTGTTTACCTCAATCTCTCAATTGAATAGCTTCTGGTGATGAAGTAAATTGAAGGACCATCCATTTATTGATAACTCAAGGTGATTTACAGATTAAGAGTTTCAAGGACTTTTTAAACTGTACAAACTTGACCATCCTTTTGTACTAGACACTTTTTCGTTGCTAATCGTTATACATTTGTTGGCATTTGTGTTTGATATTGCATTTTATTATTTTTCTTGGGGTTAACAAATAGAGAGAATCCACTTTCTTTCACTCAGGAAGCCATTGTAATTAGCTCCTCCAGTTTGATTTAGTTAACTACATTTTTAATTGAAGTATAGTATAGCTGTGTGCTAAAAATAGTCCAAAATATTTGTTGCAACCCTTTTTACTTGTCACAACAAATACAAGGGAATGCTTGTGCATTTTCCTGACTGTTGTTCCAACCACAGATCCTCCCAACACTAAAATCCATCTGCCATTGTTCTTTCTATCTGATGTGGTAAAATTCCTTTGTTATCAATCACTGCTCTCATCAATTTTCTGATCCATTCTGTGGTGTCACTAGCAAATTTAAGTAACTATAGTTACACACTTCTATATGGCACACCATTTGCACAGCAATAAACAGTTTTGTACCGTAGTTCAACAAAGGGAAATTGCTATTTGTTATGCAGAGAATAAATAGATAGATGTCAAGTAAATTGTATTTTTAAAAGAGGATGAACATCACTTCTAAAATCCAAATAAAAGTTAAAAGTTATGTAAATTCAGTCATACAGATTGTCTGTCATGCTAGAAAATGCCATTATTCTTGGTACTATTGCTAGGATTTAGGTTCACTAAGGTTCAATTGGCTTTCTGATGAGCCATAGAACAAATCACTAGAGATCCTCCCGTTACTGATGCTAAGCATAACACTTTCACATCAGATAGTGCAACATTTTTTAGTGGTTCTATTGATCAAGATTACTTTTTATTGCCAGAAGAAAATGTATTCTTCTGATGCCAACAGTGTTTTAAAACCAGGGCTTGCATGACATAATAAAATGAACTTTATTTACTTTCTGGTTCTCAGATAATCCTGAGGTTTGCTAAATTATATATCGCTCCTAGCGTTTAATTCCAAAAAAAAATTTTCTTCATAACTTTTGGCCCAGATTTCACGATTATAATGATAGGCAAATCTGTCCGTGACTCAGTGTCACTGCAAGTAATAGAATGGCAGCAACCTCTGCAGAAGTGCATCTGCAGTGAAATGAAGAATATAACTGGGCAGTGCAGATGGCAATCTGAGGGTGTAATGTGAACTTCCATTTCTTTGCAATTAATCTTCCTGTGACTATGTGAAGGTAGAACATGGTACAGTGGTAATGGCATGGGACTAGCAATCCAGAGGCCCAGAACGATGTTTTGGGGGATGTTCAAATCCAACCTGGGCAGCTGGTACAATCTGAATTCATTTAGTAAAAAACTTGGAATTGAAGCCTAGTTTTAGGAATGGTAACCATTAAACAATCTTCGGTTGCTGTAAATAAAGATCTTGTTCACCAATTTCCTTTCAGGGAATGGAACCTGCCATCCTTACCTGGTCTGGCCTATATGTGACTCCAGACCCACGACAATGTGGTTAACTCATAACTGTCAGCAAACTGTGCAGTTCAATGGCAATTGGGGATTGACAACAAAAGCTGATCTTGCCAGCAATACACATATATCCCATGAAAGAATAAGGCAAAAATCCTAGAAAAAGCTACAACTTGTCAAATAAGATGTAATCAAGTCTATAATAGTATATAGAGTTTGTGATCATTGCTGAATAATACATCTGGCTCTGAAAAACTAATTTTACATTAGTGGAATGTTAGTTTTCTTTACCTTGATGAAAAAAAGCGTAGATTACTGAAATAATGTAAAGTTTCTTTAGAGTTTGTTCATGATATTTCAGTTTCTACTTTACTTCAAAATGTGCATATCAATTTGTGTAGTGCTGCCTGTATAATAAGTAAAGGTAAAAGACAATCATTACATTTTTCTTCCTGGTTTATTGCTTGTGAGATTACCTCAATGTAACTTGTCGTTTAGCCTGCTTGATGTTGCATTGTTACTGGAATTCAGTGATCTACTAATGCTAATGTTAGTGTGAAATTAAGAATATGAATGGGGAGATCTTAACCATAGAAATCGTTAGATATTATCTGAGCAGCAACGTTTCTTCACCACTGATTGCAAAATTTGAATGATTGTTACTAGTATCCTAGGCATCAAAATGACAGGCTGAAATGTTGTTGACCAAAGCTGGAAATTAACAACTCAACCCTTGCTTCCTTTGTAGAAATTCTGTTTTGATACGTTGTTATGCCAAAACATTTAAATTTGCACAGCACTTATTCATTTCGGGAAATACAGAATCCAAAATAGTGAAGTTACCTGTAAGTGAGTTTAGGACAAAAATTAGGCCACTTCCAATATTGTACTACTGTTCTAGTCTCCATGCTGTACAAAAGACATAGAAGCACTGGAGAAATGCGCAAATGTTTTACAAATACAGAGAGATCAGAGATATTGGGAAAGAATTAACTGGAGGGTGTCTTAAAGATTTACAAGAAATCTCTTTTGAAATATTTAAAAAAATGTATGGTTTGGAGAAGATAGTTATGCAGACACTAGTTTTAATTTTTCCATCCCTGGGTGATGGAATCCAGGGGAGGTGGGTAGACCTGTAAATGTTAGGAAGCCATGTCAGGAAAGGTCTCCAATGCAGATATGCCACAGTGGGCATTTCCCAGAAGTAGGCTAAGCACTGGAATGACCAAGCAGAACCAGGCAGTCAAACTGATTAATTAATGGTCACATTGGGTCCATTTTTTTTCTCATGGCACTGGGATTATGTCAGTGTGAAGAGGCCTCCTGGTACATGGAAAGGCTGCCAGTTTGCATGGAGGAGACCTTCCAAGGCATCATGGGGAGGGTAGGAGCTTTGGAAAAAAGCAGACACCACAAGCAGGAAAAGCAACCCCATCACAGGTGGCACAGTGGTTCAGTGTTTAGCACTTTTGCCTCACAGTGCCAGGGACCTGGGTTTGATTTTCCCCTTGGGTGACTGTCTGTGCAGAGTTTGCACATTCTCTGCATGTCTACTTAGGTTTTCTAGTGGTGCTCCAGTTTCCTCCCACAATCCAAACATGTGTAGGTCAAGTGGAATGGCCCCATAGTATGCAGGAATGTGCAGACTATGTGAATTAGTCATGGGAAATGTAGGGTGGGATGGGGGCTGGGATGCTCTTTGAAGGGTCTATGTGGACTTGATGGGCTGGAAGGCCTGCTTCCACACTATATACAGATTCTAATATCAATTACCCCAAGATACTTGGCCTGATAATTTAATTTTACTTAGCTGTTGAAGGCCCAAGATCGCCTGTCTACCTCGGTAGCTGTCACATTCCCCAGTGGTACTACTGGCCTTCTGATTGGGTCAGCAGCATGGAGAATACACCCACCACGTTAATTGGATGGCAAGACCCAGAGCAGCCAAGTAGGAACAACAAGCTGAAAGGTTATTCAATGCTGGCTGCACGCGACTTGCCCTGGAGCGGCGCAGACACCAGTTTCAACCTAGAGCGGCCTTCTGAACATTGAAAAGTATACATACTATACAACTGAGTTAGTAGCCTGCATCTCCTTAATCAAAGTGCAGTATTCCAAAATTAACAGCACGAGAAGAAGTTAAGATGATGAATATAATGTTAGATCCAATACAGGAAGTGAAATGAAGCGGAAGAAAGAAAAATTGGATTAAGAGAGGCAAATAGATTGAGGTAAAATATGTGATTGTTTATTTTTTGGATCTCCAATTACAAGTAAAAACTGAGGAAAGGATTCTACTTCTGTAATTGTTAATTTTCAGTGATAGAGTGAGCATTTATAGAGCCACAGACTCTTCAGTCCAACTCGGCCATGCCGACCGGACATCCCAATCAGACCTAATCCCATTTGCCAGCATTTGGCACATATCCCGCTAAACCCTTCCTATTCATAAACCCATCAGATGCCTTTTAAATGTTATAATTGCACCCAATTGATAGGAATTAAAACATATTACGTTCTTTAGAAAGCAGAAATGAGGCTGAAACGTGAGTTTTCTACCATGCATAAACATCAACTTCAAGTCATTATTGAATGTATTTCAATAGTCAGCCAGCAAAGCTAATGGCTAGGTGACACATCCCAAACAGCAACTTCTAGAGTTTTCCATTTAAAAAAGCATTTGAAGTTGCTGTGTGATTCCTGCATAAAGAATGATGAGCACTGTTAGTCTCAACAATAACATAACAGTATATTCTGGTGCAACATTGCTACTTGATATTACAAAGAGTACATCAGCAGGTCTCCACGGTAAAAAGCTCGAGAAACTAAAATGATCTATTGAAATGACTAAATTCTTTGCCAAGCTCTCATTTTCCAAAATTACAGAGAATCGTAGGTTACAGCAGTACTTATTGAAAATACCTTAATTTTTGTCATATTTGGCCTTTTATAACACCCATGGAAGTCTTCTGCAAAGGCCCGGTACTCCTCAGTCAACAGATCCCCTCCAGCAGAGACTTAATATATCTGATTTGTCAATGTCATCACCACTGCTAATCTCTTCCCAACCCACGTCAGCTTTGAAGTCTGAAAACTATTCATGCTGTAATGCATTTGCAGCTTGCAACGGCTAGCTAGGAACTGAAATTCATTTGAAAATAATGGTGAGCAAGAAGCTGCTTTCAGGTCAGATGACAAGAGGAGTAAACTGCAATTTTAAAAATATATATAAACATTCTCCAATATTAGGTCAGAGAGTCAATTTTATCTGGAAAGCAATTTCAATAATGAATAAATGAATTGCTCTCAAGAGAGAAAATGTAAAGTATTTTAGCATTTAAAATATTTTATCACTGAGTAGTAAATTGTTCTTTCAGAAATGTGCTTAATACTTTTGAATGAATTAAAAATGGTGACATTGGAGGATAAACTAGGACAGTATATAAATGAATGCTATATAGATTGTCAGATCGTTTACTTTTATCCCTTGAGCAATGAAACTAAATTTAGAATTTAAGCACAACTTTTTTTTTCTGTCTCACACTCAATTGGAATTTAAAATTGTAACTGGGACCAGTCTAGATGTTATACTGGGTTTTATTATTTTGTCTTGGAGATCAGAGTTCAAATCTTATACTTGACTAGCATTCAATCTTAGTTTATTTGCAAGAGTTCTGGAGGACAAATTGTACCACATCTCCACTTCCTGTAAAGGAAGAAGAAAATGTAGCTTGAGGTTCAGCAAAGTCTCCTTCTGTACAAGTCAACTGAGTAATACTAGGATCACATTTAATGTCTCTACAGACATGTCACCAACTGCATTAGGCTATCCTCCCAAGACCAAGAGGAGGGGAAATGCATGCAGGAAAGAAATGCATCATCAAAAACAGTGCACCAATAAGGCCAGGTATGACGCCTCAACATACTTCAGTCATTTAGTTCTGGGGTAATTTGTTGTATTCAACAGCCAAAGAGCTGACCATGCTTTCCACAGGGTAACTGACTTTTTCTCTGTTATGTAGCTGAAGCATATTATAACATTTGATAAGAATTGACCTACTTGCACATATGCTGTGAATACATTCAACTTTTAAATTTCAGCTAATTATATGTGTTTGATACATCCTGTGTACTTGTATTTTTTTGGTGTTCAGACATCAAAAGGTTAATTTGAACTTAATTTTCCTGTGGTGATCAACTCAGCTGCCCATTTTGCATTTTGCTCAATCTTGCTTTCCAGTGGCATGTTTGGTCACACAAGTGATCCTGACCCTTCAAGTTTTGCAATTTACAAGCTATATAAAGGAAATAATTGCTTCAGAAAGTTAAAATATGATTAAATCATAAAATGGTACAAAAGGGAAAGAGGAAAGGTGGGGAGTTGAAGGATCAATTTGTTGTTAAACCTGAAATCAATACTCCCTACAATGGACTTTACTGGAAAGATAAATCATTCAGGGTATAGAATTAGTGATGAGCTCTTGTGACATAATGGGTAGCATCACTGCCTCTGAATTGGAAATATACAGTTCAAGAACAACTCCAGCACTCAATGTGAAGGAAGATGTGCTCATTATTCAGCTAAACAGGTTGAATATCAGCTTGCAAGTACTTCTAACACAGGCAGCAAGGAGGGATTTCTGGTAGAGAGGTGTAGGAAGGAACATTGGACCCTCTACCTGTAGTGATCATAATGAGGTAGGCCAGGTAGACCTCATAGAATATGAGTTCCCTGATCGGGACTGTTAATCTGGTCCAGTCAGGGAGCCCTGACTGACAGATAAGAACAGGAGTGTCAGACATCCCGTTCTCTCTGAGGAAGCAGGATCAGTGTCAAGGGCTTCCTATATATAAATAAAGGGTGACTTGATGATGGGATACTGGCCTCTATGGAGTTATTTCACTACCATCACTATCTATAGCTCCAATCTACAATATTCCTGTAAAATTACATGTTGCATCATAGCTAATTGATTTGATTTGATTTAATATTATCACATGTGCCGAGATACGGTGAAAAGTATTGTTTTGCGTGCTGTTGAGACAAATTATACCTCATCTAAGTACATCAGGCAAATGCAGAATATGGGTTACAGCTACAGAGAAGGTGTACAGAAAGATCAACTCTATCATACGAGAGGTCTGTTGGTAAGTCTGATGACAGCAGGGAAGAAGCTGTTCTTGAATCTGTGGGTACCTGTTTCAAACTTTTGTATCTTCTGGCTGTTGGAAGAGGGTGGAAGAGAGTATAACTGGGGTGGGAGAGGTCTTTGATTATGTTAGCAGCAGGAAGTATAGATGGAGTCAATGGAAGGAAGGCTGGTTTTTGTGACGAACTGGGCCGCATACACAACTCTCTGTAATTTCTTGTGGCCTTGGGCAGAGCAATTACCATACCAAGCTGTGATGCATCTGGTTAGAATACTTTCTCAGCAACTTGGACTCTCTTGAGTAAAGTGTAACACATTACCACCATCACCATGTAATTGGTGGTCACTCCACTAGCGGCAGTTTCTACATCAGTAGAAATACATTTCATATTCTGTTAATTTACAGTTGTTTAATTTTTGCAGTATGTGATTAATATTAGAGTAAAAATGGTAATCTTCATATCTGCAAGTCAGTTCCATGTGGAAATTATTTCTCATCCGTGGACGCTAGTTTCCCTGCAGCTGTAAACGGATTAATAGTTAACTCCTTTTCAAGGCACTGCATCAATCAATTAAAAATAATCACATTATTTTAATAACAAAAATGAACAGTGTTGCTGAATGTTCAGAACCACTGCTATTTTGCCAAAGAAAATCATTTTGCTTTGACGGGATGCAAGGCTGTACCTCAACTTATCAAAATACAAACTTCACAGTAAAGCATCTCCAAACCTACTTATGTATTTCTTAACAGAGTTGATTATGATGTTTATGTTCATTACTTGTGCCATCTCCAATTTGGAATTCAGTCCATTTTAAAATGGAAGTAAAGGCACTTTAATCAGACAAAGTATAGGCAGGAGTTAATAAAATGGAATGCAAAAATATGTGCAAATCTTATCAACTTGTCATCAGTAATAAAGATAAATGTTGTGTGAAGAAATCCACTATCCGTAAATCTTATAATCCTTCTCTTAGCTTTCCACAGCAGCAGAAACTGCTGAATGATCACAAAACAAAGCTATTCAATCTAGTGTATATAATACAATAGAAGACTGAAATATGCAGGCTTGGTGAAATAAAAATGTTCAGTTTTACTGGCAGGAAAAGTGAGCTGTCTTTTATCAAGTAGACACAAATTCACATGAGGCATATAAATTGGGTTTGGAATCAAACATTTACATAGCACACTCGTCTGCATAAAAATGTGTTCTTTTTCAGTCGAGATAAGAAGAAATGCTGGAAGTGTTGGAAATCTGACAATGCACAGCAGTTCAATTAGCACCTGAAAGAGTCTAGGTTAACATTGCATGTATGGTCTACAATGGAGCCCTCATCATTTCTGATTAAAGGTCAGTTTGTAATGATGACTGACCAGTTTCTTTTAGTTATTTGCACCTTTTTGGCATTTTCTCATTCTTATTACACATCTGTAGCTTTTTACAGGCATACATTTCTTGCGTGGTTTATATTTTAGATTCATTCAAAGTTCAGTATAAAAAGATAATCAGTTTGCTTAGACTGAGAGGACAAGAAGAAATGCATCTTTTTACCTCCTGAGCACATGAAAAGGAATCTACAGGACTGAGAGTTCAGGCACCAGGCAGCGTATACTTCCTTTGTGTATCTGCGGGAAACTATGAACTCTCCACTGGGGAAACCCTCAAATGAAAATCTATTTTTTTCCAATTAATTATCACTACACTTTCCCCCTCTAAATAACTTGAGGAAAAGATAGCAAAAATTGTAAGTGGAATTAGCTGCTTACCAAACAAACCTTGAACAGCACTGAATTAACTCGAGCAGATTCAAAAAGAATTATTTTCAACCCAGAAGAACTGCTTCTATCTGCTCTTTACAAAACGCTTTTGATGATTGGAAGGCCAAAGGACAATTAAATTTTCTATGAGGGCTCCAGATCTCAAAACCCCATGTTTGGGTAAAGTTTTTTTTTTCTGTATACTTTTATAACAAGACAAACAGGTGTTTATATGAATGTCTGAATTGTTTGTCACATAAACTAGACTCATAGCTCATTAAGTTCTACCCACATCCTATCGGTTGCTTATGTTCTTCGAATACTAACAGTGAAAAATATTTTTGAACTGTAAATCAGCCACAGTCCGGTCTTATTGATCACTTCTTTATCAGATACTCTCTGTCTGCTGAATGGCTGGAGGAAATACCAGTAAAACTTGTGAATAGCACATATTGGTCAACTCATCATGTAATTCTCAAAATAGAGCTCTGATATGACCAGTACATACGTCTCCAAGTATGACTAGTTTTGCTTACTGGTTTTTCCTTCTGAGTTAGTTTTTTAGTTCATTCCCTTCTTCTCTTTCTGTCAAGACCATGTCTTTTCTTCCTTCCTAAAAACTGTGGATTGAAATGAGAAACAAATGTTCTAAAAATCAAGGACTCAGATGAACTGGAAATGAGGAACTGTCTACAGATGGAGCTTTCATTGACATGAGGTTGCTTGGTCTATGGACTAGTGACCAGCTAAGGACTTTTGTCTGCCAACTGTGTGATTGGTTCTTAGATAACCGGATAGCTTGGGGTTAGAAACATGATACAGAGGAGTGATTGGATATCCACCAGCTCTGTCCTCTGCAGTCAAAATCCACTTTAAAACTGAAGAAAACCACTATTCCTTCTGCAGTTTCTATGCGTTATGACTTTTAATTGTTGAGTCAGAGACCTGTTACGAATGAACAAATCACCCTGTGCTTCTTGAAAACCAGTGCAAGTGTTCAGAAAAGGAAAGCTGAGAATAAACCCTTTGATTCACAAGAAGCAGCTCAACAGATCTTGTGAACAGAGTCTACTGAACTGCTTTCCTAGTGCCTCTCCATCCATGTGTTTTCTCTATGTCTTGTCTGTCTGTGTAAGAAGGGGAGAAGATTAAGGTTCTAATCAGTAGTGTTATACGTCAATGGTTTATAACTATTTACCTGTAATTAGAATCTAATTATTTGTGAAAAATAATGATTCTTGGCAAGTACACAAACCCAACCATGGTCTCTATCAACCTGGGTCTGAAAATCAGATGAATTAGGAAATATTGTGTATTTACTTTAAATTTTTTAACTTTCATAACATAGTCATACAGCACAGAAAAAGACCATTTGGTCCAACCAGCCCATGCTGACCAAAATCCCAAACTGAACCAGTCTCAACTGCCTGCGCTTAGCCCATATCCCTCCAAAATTTCTTATTCTTGTACTTATCTAAATCTCTTTTAAACATTGTAACTGTGTACCCGCTTCAACCAACTTCTCTGGAATTTCATTCCACACACGAACCCCCACTTTCTCTGTAAAAAAATTGTTCGTCATGTGTTTTTAAAATTTTTCTCCTCTCACCATAAAAATATGCCCCCTAGTCTTGAAATCCCCCAATCTAGGGAAAAGACACCTGCCAGTCACCTTATCTATACCCCTTATGATTTTATAACCTCTGTAAGATCACCTCTCAACCTCTTATGCTCCAGTGAAAAAACTCCTCGCTTATCCAGCCTCTTCCTATGACTCAAAGCCTCAATTCCCAGCAACATCCTGCAAAACCTTTTCTAAACCCTCTCAAATTTAATAATATCCTTCCAATAGCAGGGCAACCAGAACTGCACTCAGTTCTCCAGAAGAGGCCTCAATGTAATTTCCCAGCCTCTTTACTCAAAGGTCTGAACAATGAAAGGCAAGCTTGTTAAACACCTTCTTAACCATCCTATCTATATATGGTGCAAACTTCAAAGAATTATGTACTGAACCCCTTGGTTTCTCTGTTCTACAACACTTCCCAAGACCCTACTTTTAGTTGTATAATTATTGTCTTTGTTTATTTCACCAAAATGCAATACCTTGCATTTATCTAAATTAAACTCATCTGCCACTCTTCAGCTCATTGACCTAATTGATCAAGATCTATTTGCAACCTTGGATAGTCTTCTTCACTGTCCACTATACCACCAATCTTGGTGTCATCTGCAAACTTATTAACAGTGCTTTCTATATTCTCATTCAAATCATTTATATAAATGACAGACAAAAGCGGACCAATTGGACATCTTTGGGAACAGCAGGTCTTGATTTCCAACATGCTGCCCAGTGAGTCATGACAATTCTTATTTTCAACATTGGTATTGGTGAAATGTCCAGAAACATTTATTTGAGATAGAATTAAGAATCACGTGAAAAAAGGTGGGTTGATTAAGAAGGGAATATCATGATTAACTAACTTGGTGGATATTTTTGAAGCGGTAACAGAAAGGATCAATGAGGATAATGCTATTGATATGTTTTATATATAGATTTCAAGAATGTGTTTGGTAGAGTGCCACACAGTAGACTGATGAGGAAAGTTAAAAGTTATAGTATCAAAGGGACAAAGCAACATGGATACAAAAATGGCTGAGGGATAGGAAACAAAATGTAACAGTCAATAGATATTTTTTGGACTAGATGAAGGTTTGTAGTCGAGCTCCAGTGGTCGATGTTGAGACCTGATTCCAAAATCAGCTCAGTCCATGCAAAAGGGCAATAGACTTGAAACACAAATTGTGCCTGTTTCTGCTACCTTTTCTATTCATTGTGCAAGAAGGTGAACTTGCCCACAAAATTGACAATGTTCTCAGATGAATTGAAACCCCATGGTGTTTTTATTTATTTGAATCCATTCACTAGACTTTCAAAGTTAAAAGTGGACGGAAGCTTCCCAGGTCCTGAACAAGATGGGCTGTGGTGATACTTTTAGGAAAATCGATTGAGATAATAAGCAAGGTCCTTCTCAGTGATAAGACTGAAAAGTCTCACTGAAACAAATCCTGAATGTCGAGATGAGGTTCTGTCTGGTAAACTTGTAAATGGGGATTATAGCTCCTTATAATCCTCAATGGTAATTAATTTTATTTCATTTAATATGCAGTCTTGGGTTGTCCCACCCATCAAATAGAAACTAAATTCTGAAAATTCTTGGCACAATAGTCAGAGTGGTTACCTGGTGACTCCAGCTTGCCACATGCCCCTCAGGACCTCTATCTTAGACACCTGGCATCATCTGACATGTACCAGCCTCTCTGCATCACCATGACACATCTTTGCTCCACTTATAGTACACTTCTGCACTTAAACGCTGCACCTTAAGAGTACACTGGTACCTCTTATCGAAAGGTTGCTGCTACGGTGCTGTGCATGCAGGGACAGGCACCCAACTGATAGATTGGACCAGGCTGCATCTTAGAACTGCTAGCTTGGTCTGTTCATGTCTTCCTGGAATTGACTGAGGACAGTGTGATTGGACACACTGCTCAGAGGATAAAAGGACATTCCTCCTGTTGCTCACTTCTAAGCACCTCCACTGCACAGTCAGAAAATTTGGGGATTTTTTTTGGTTATATAAAAAGGAATTTTCCAGTTCTTTCAGAACATGCCACCTTGCCAGCATTGGAAAAGGGCCCTCTCCTTTAAGAGGTAATACTGGCTTCCTTTGTTTTACAGTGGTCCACTCAATGCTTTACAAGGATGTTGCCAGGTTTGGAGGGTTGGGGCTATACGGAGAGTCTGAATAGGCTGGGGCTAGTTTCCCTGGAGCGTCGGAGGCTGAGGGTTAATAAAATCATGACGGGAATGAAGACGGTAAGTAGTCAATAGGCTGTTTCAAAGTCTAAGGGCAATACTCCTCAGTCAATTCCAGGAAGACATCCTTCAATGAGGCAGTGCCAGCACAGGATATCAAAGGCAGCCTCCAAAATCAGTCCAGTGGCTTGGTCAGAGTCAATCAGCTGCTCAGGGTGATCCACTCCTCTACAGATATGATATTAAATTCTGTCTGTTATGAAGCTCCTTCCAAGTGTTTTTCAACTTGACCATTTGATCCCTCTAGTAGTAAAAGTAAGCCACTATTGGAATCCCAAAACTTTCACTCTATGTCTTCCCTAGTTGCTCTCTCCAAACAAATATTATTTAAAATTAATCTAACAATTTAAAAAAGAGTTAATCCACAAGAAGCACAATGATTATAGCTGAAGGAGCAGTCAAGAAAACTACTCCAATGTTTTGGTCAAAGTTCCCTGAAACTGTGAATTGGTCAGTGCAGAAAAGCAGCTCATGGCTGGAGAAATCAACATCGCCTTTGATTGTTTTCCTATTCCCTTCTCGTACAGCTAGGAGCAAAAATGGTGGAACAGCTGGGGTGAGAGGATGCTGAGGGTGAGGTAATGGCATGGTAATTATGTCACTGAACTAGTAATGCAGAGGCCTGGTTAATCTTTAGGCCACATGCATTCAAATTCACACCACATCAGCTGCTGGGATTTGAATATAAATTCAGCTGAAACTATCATCTACTGTTGTAAAACCTCATCTGGTTCACTGATGTCCTTTAAGGAAAGAAATCTGGCAGCTGTACCTGGCCTGGCTACTTGTGACTCCAGAATCACAGTAACATGGTTGACTCTTACTGCAGGGCAATCAGTTTAGGGGTAGCTGGTGCTGGGCAACAAGTACTGGCCTTTTCAGCAAAGTCAATAGAAATAAAAAATAAAACCAAGTCCGCACACCTTCATGCCACATACTGGCATTCCAATGTCCCATTCAATGGATGATACTGATGAATGTTCTATCATTTTCTTAATAGTACTTTTTAGCTTATGTCTGCTTTGTTCAGCATGTACCATATGCGTTTGAGATGTCAATATTGAACCAAAAATGAGGGAAATTATGCCAAATAGAAGAGCAGACTAGCACTATCATCAGTCATTTTGCACAAGCTGCAAATGTAGGCCAGTGTTAATGCAAGGGTTAAACTAAAGAAAACGTGAAGTACTTGCTGAACTGTCAAATAGGTGTAAATGGGATAAAACCTCTTGCCGAGTGATAAGATCTCCTTTAATAAGTGGTTGTGATCAGGTATACCCTGCCTAAACGAATGGTGGAGGCAGAATCAGTAATAACTTTTCAGGGGGAAGTGGATAAATACTTTAAAAGGTACCATTTAAAGGACCATTACTGGAGGTTGTACCGAGGTCAGCCAGGTGGACCTGAAATACGAGCTCCCTGACTGGGGCTGTTAATCTGGTCCATTCAGGGACCCCTGTCTAACAGACACAAACATGATGTCTGACACTCCTGTTTATGTCTGTCAGCCAGAGCTCCCTGATTGGACCTGATTAACAACCCACTCAGGAATCTCATATTCAATGAGGTCCACCTGGCTGACCTCATTACAATCACTTCATTCCTCCCTCTCTGAGTCCAAGGACATATGCCGGTTCTTTGTTACAGGTTCTCCTGAGGTGTTTTAGCACTGGGTCAAGTTCCTCCAACTCTGCCATGACCTCAGATCAGATGTGACACCTATTGAATTTGAGCATTTTGCTAAGCAGAGGAGAATGGATTTCTTCCGAGACGCTACTGTGCATTACATGCCGCCCGTATCAGAGGTAGAGTTGGAGGAATGAAGTGATTGTAATGAGATCAGCTATGTGGATCCCATAGACTATGAATTCCCTGATTGGGGTTATTAATCTGATCCAAACGAGAAGCCCTGGCTGACAGAGTGTCAGGCACCTTGTTCACTCTGAGAGCAGCACAGTGGCTCAGTCACAAGCGGCACGGTGGCTCAGTGGTTAGCACTGCTGCCTCACAGCGCCAGGGACCCAGGTTCAATTCCACCAGTGGGTGGCTGTCTGTGTGAAGTTTGCACATTCTCCCTGTGTCTGCATGGATTTCCTCTGGGTGCTCCAGTTTCCTCCCACAGTCCAAAGATATGCAGGCTGGATGGATTAGCCATGCTAAATTGCCTGTCGTGTTCAGGGATGTGGAGCTTAGGTTGGTTATAGGTTGATGGGTCAGTGAGGACTTGTTGAATCGAAGGGCCTGTTTCCACACTGTAGGGATTCAATGAGCTGGCTCTGAGGGAGCTGGATCAGTGTCAAGGAATCTCTATGTATGAATAAAGGGTGACTTGGTGACTGGATACCAGCCTCTGTGGGATTATTTCAATTGCAAAACCTAATATAGAATTCTGCTGATTGGCATCCAAACCCAGTCTGGATGATTTACAAAATGTTTTGAGCCAGAAAGCATAAATGTATTGAACATAGTGCATCTACCAGCATTCTTAGCATCTCTGCCCGTCAATAAGATGTGTTTTCTCTGTTGGCAAATCTGTTTCTCAGAAACTGAGTTTATTCTGGCATGCCAAACACACTATTTTTCCCAAATGGCAACTGTAATGAAGCTCAAGCTTATCCAGGAGTTTAGGCTTGCTCTGGTATCTGTGAGATTTTTATAACATTTCTCTTGTTCTTCCAAAAAGAATACAACAAAATTTTATCACCTGAACAGTAATCCCTCTCTACTTTTCCATCAAAGTTCTTACTCCACCTTAACTTTGCCAATTTTTCACCATTTTGTTTACACTTCTATGATTGTTGGTCCTCATAATTTCCTCCTCTTGTTCTGTTTAAGCTGCCAAACTGGCACTCAGTACATCTTTCCTTCTGTCAGTGTCATCACCATGATAACAATTGAGGCTTATCAGATTATTCCTAATATAGCTTTTTTCCCAAACTGTGAAACTCTTCATGTTTCTCAGTCTTTTCTCCCAGCTGTCAGTGTTTGGCTTTCAAAAATCAAGCTTGGAATGTCCCAGTCCCGACATCGAGATTCACCTCTTCTCAATTACTATTTACATCCTTATGGTGCCGTTCACTATGAACCTAGATTTCATTCAGCCAAAATAAAAAGTATGCGGTTAACAGTTGGCTATTAATGTCAGCTCTTCCTGTATTTATGGCAGTTCTGAATCTTAATTTCCAGGATGCTCCGAGCATTTTTCCTAGCTACGCTTATAACAGACATTGGCATAGAAAGGAAATTAACTATTAACAAATTTACATGACAAGTTTATGATGAAAAAAGTTTCCAAGTTATACATTACAAGCTAATTTAATTTTATCTACTATAACTCAAGTGCACTTGTTTCAAGATAGACAAACAGGAGGTTGAAAGAACACAGCAGGACAGGCAGCATCTGGAGGAAAGGACCAGTCAACATTTGGGTGTTACCCTTCTTCAGGATTGAAGAATTGGTTTCCAAATTTCTAACTCTGAAAGGGCAGAATTTAAGGCACCTTGAAGAGCTGAGGATTGAAGAAGAGATTTTTCTGAGGCAATACAAATGAATATTATGTTCGAAGAGAGTAAAGGAAGGTGGGTGGTGGCGAACGCATCCTTATTTTTGGGGCAGCCTTATTTCGAGTCAAAATCAGAGAGTAGACAGGCCATGAGAGAACAAAGAACCAAAATATGAAGAGAGAGATAAAAATGTGCTTTGATAGTAAGTTACATTACGATCACAACATTTCAGAGGGGATGTATAGTGGATAGGATATCCATTTGATACCCTTCAGTAAGGTACAATGTATTAATAAGACCTGAGACACTAGATAGGCCTCAAAAGAAAGAAATGGTGTCATAGTGGTAAATATAAGCAAAACAGACAAATTGTAAAACACTGCATTATTATGACATGTGGAACGTGCAAGTGAGACTTAAATGTAGAAAGAAGGAAGGGAAAATGCACAAGCACCTTGTGCATCATTGTCCTCAAGTCACACCATCGTTAATGCTCAGTCCTTTCTTCACATTACGTTTTCTGCATTGGAATGAGCATATACACCAAGGAAGGACTTGCTGTCGTTCTTGTAGTCTCTGGGTTGTTGTGTTCAGTTTATCCTGTAAGAAGAATGTGTGCATTGTTGGATGTGTACAGCTGCATTGCATCTTGTGCTATTGGGGAAGGGGTGGCATAGCGGTAATGTCACCGGACCTAGCAATCCAGAATCCCAGGCTAATATTCTGGGGACATGGGTTCAAACCTCACAATTGTTTGTGATAATTGGATGCAATTTTAAAAAGTCGGCTTAATAGCAGCCATGTCAAGTGTTGTAAGAATCACTTGATTCATTAATGACCTTCAGGGAAGGAAATTCTAAATAAATCCACCCTTAGCTGGTCAAGATGAGGTGTGATTCCAAAATTCATCAATGTGATTGACTCTTAATTGTCCTCTGGGAAATGAAGGACAGCCAATAAATGCGAGCCTATTCGGTGACATCCATGTCCTGTGAACAAATTAACAAAATATGATGACAGGAGAAATGTAAATGTAGCAAAGATACAGAAGCAATTATGAGGATGCTAAGAAGTACTAAATGCAATCAGAAATACAATTAAGTGCTCTGTTTTGAATAGGATGATAGGGACAAGATGAGGGGAGGGGAAATGTCACGAGGTCTATGATTAATCTGGGCTGATGCCAATCTGCATAGAGAACAGGAGATGTGAAAGAGAATGTTACTTTGGAATGGTAATCTATTTTTTGCCACATTGTTGTGATGACTGACATAGATATGTTTGAACACCTCTCTTTGTTATAGTTGGTAAATTTGATTGGACACACTGCTCAGAGGATAAAAGGACATTCCTCCTGTTGCTCACTTCCAAGCACCTCCACTGCACAGTCAGAAAACTTGGGGATTTTTTTGGTTATATAAAAAGGAATTTTCCAGTTCTTTCAGAACATGCCACCCTGCCAGCATTGGAAAAGGGCCCTCTCTTTTAAGAGGTAATACTGGCTTCCTTTGTTTTACAGTGGTCCACTCAATGCTTTACAAGGATGTTGCCAGGGTTGGAGGGTTGGGGTTGTACAGAGAGTCTGAATAGGCTGGGGCTAGTTTCCCTGGAGTGTCGGAGGCTGAGGGTTAATAAAATCATGACGGGAATGAAGACGGTAAGAAGTCAAGGTCTTTTTCGCATGGTAAGGGAGTCCAAAACTAGAGGCATTGGTTTAAAGTGAGAGAAGAAAGATTTAAAAGGCACCTAAGGGGTAACGTTTTCATGCAGCGCATAGTGCATGAATAGAATGAACTGCCAGAGGAAGTGGTGGAGGCTGATACATTACGACATTTAAAAGGCCTCTGGATAGGTATGTGAATAGGAAGGGATTGCAGGGATATGGGCCAAATGTTGTAAAATGGAACTAGTCTAATTTAGGATATCTGTTCAGCATGGATGAATAGGATCAAAATATCTGTTTCCATGCTGTACATCTCTATGACTCTAATTTCCATACCCTCTACTGGCAAGCTTTCTACAAAATCAATCCCTGCTTGACGCAGCTTCTCAACAGTCAATTTTCCCTGTTCCCCTCATAAGCTGGCTGTTATTTTTTTTCAAAAAGCCTTAGTTTCTGTCATTCTAATAAATATGATTACAGACCTACACATCTGCACAAAGCTGAAGACAAATTAGACAGTTTTCACAGTGTGGATCTGACATGTTTAAGTAGCATGTGAGAAACTTAGAATGGCATTAGCTAAAGGATGACTGGGCAATGTTTATGTCTTTAAATTTTTTTTCATTTTTAAAATACAATAAAATGATATAATTTGCTTTCAAAATCAAAGGTTGCTACTTCCCAGCACTGTTAATTATGACTATAACTAGCATCTAAGATCCTCAAAGGCAAACATGTCACAATTGATTACACTTCAATGGTCCCACATACAATACTCTGGCTCATGGTAACTCTAGAGGCATCTGCACTATTTCCCAAGTGACAGTTGCCCATCGAGCCACTCAGAGTCTTTCCTGTGTGACATTGTTCAGGGACATCAGTGTTCCATTACGACAGACCATCTTTCTCGCAGGCAGATTACTGGAAATGTTTGGACAACACCTATCTGTAGTTGGTGTGGTTTGGTGCAGTGTTTCTCAAGACAATGCCATGGCCAAAACTCTCAATGCCCCTTATCACAATCCCATCCCCATGCACAATTGATGTTCGATGTGAAAGTGGCAGGACCAATTATGGCAAAGGTAATTGTGTGACTAACTCAGACTCAGCATAAGGTGGTATTAAAAACATTTAAATCCATGACCCACGGAAAACTTGCAACCAGAAAAGTGTACTTCTTTCATTGGAAATCTCTTGGAAGAAATCACTGATTAAGAGTCAGAACTTGGATGGAGCATTCCAGCAACAGAGAGAACACCATGGGACAAGATACCAACATCATTTATACATGACACAAAGTAGATGAGTGGTCAGGTTGTCCCTTATTTGACCTATGTCTTTTTCTCTGATGGTGCAGAATAAGGTATCAGTTCAGTAAAGAATGACATTTATTGGAATTGATGTAGTACAAAGGATAACTTAGGGGAGAAAGGTGTTTTGCATTATTTGATTGAGTGTACAAAAAAGCCATCTCAGTCCCTGAGATGAATATGCTTTGTATGAGCACTTGCTACAAGATTCATGCTGGTTGCACAGGTGGATCTGTAGGAATTTTTGGTGATTCAGTGCCTACATCCTGCTCCACCTTTGATTATCATTTGGCTTCCTCTTCTTCCATGATGGAGTCTCTTTGCAAAGTAAAACTAAGTAACAGTTAAACAAATATGATGCTGGAAACCAGAACATCAAGATTTCCTTGATCAGTCAATTCACCTGACATAATCTTTCACTGTTCTGAGGAAGGGTCACCGGACCCGAAACGTTAACTCTGTTTTCTCCTCCACAGATGCTGCCAGACCTGCTGAGCTTTTCCAGCAACTTTGTTTTTGTTCCTGACTTACAGCATCTGCAGTTCTTTTGGTTTTTATAATCTTTCGCTGTCTTCATAATATGTTCTCTAATAACCTTACCAGATAAATAGGTCCATTTTTTAAAATTCCGTGGTTAGCTTATGGCGCACAGCAAGCACATAAAGTCTTTATCATTCATGTGCAGGCCTTGATTTATAAGCAGCTATAATTCTTCAGCTAATTTGATTCACCTCATACGATAGCAAGTAACATTTGGAGACACCATACACCGCAAAGGTTACAGGCCCCTGGAAAAATTCTTGAAATAGTACTGAAAACTTGTGTTTCAGAATTTGCCGCATCCCTAGCCAAGCTGTTCCAGTACAGTTACAACATCGACATCTACCCATCAATGTGGAAAATTTCCCAGGTATGTCCTGTCCACAAAAACAAAAGCAGGACAAATCCAACTGGCCCAGTCACTGCCCCACCAGTCTGCTTTCAATCATCAACAAAATAATTGAAGGTGCCATTGATAGTGCTGTCAAGTGATACTTACTCAACAATAATCTGCTCATGGGACATCAGTTTGGGTTCCATAGGCCCATTCAGTTCCTGACCTCATTTTAGCTTTGGTCCAAATGTAGACAAAACAAGATGCTGAAGTTAAAAGGGGAGGTGAGGGTGACTAATCTTGATATCAAGATAGTCTTTGACTAAGTGTGACACCAAGGATCTCTGGAAAAATTGACATCAATGTGAATGAAAAGAAAAGTTCTTCAATGATTGGAGTCATACATGACATATGTCAGCTCCAGAACTTCTCTGCAAGAGTTCCTCAAAATAGTGTCTTAAGCCCAATCATTTTCAGATGCTTCATCATTGACAATCCTTCAATCATAAGGTCAGGGGTGGAGGGTATTTGCTTTGGATTGCACAATATTCAGCACTATCTGGACCTCTTTAGAAACTGAAGCAATTCAAGTCCAAATGCAGCAAGACCTGGATAACACTCAGGCTTGGACTGCTAATTTGAAAATACCAGGAAATGACCATTTCCAATTAGATAAAATCCACTCATAGCTCTTTTAATGTTAAATGCTACAGTCATCACTGAATGCCTCACTATCAATATCCTAGGGGTTATTATTGATCAGAAGCTGAACTAGACTAAATATATTGTTTTTGTGGCAACAAGAGCAGGTCAGATGCTACGAACTCTGGAGCATGAAACTCAGCTTATAATTTCTTAGGAAATGCCCACCATCTGCAAGGCAAAGTCAAGTGTATGATAGAATGTTATCAAATTTGTAGAATGGCTGCAGCTCCAACAACACTCAAGAAGCTTGAAACTATTCTTGATTGACTTCCACCCATCACCTTCAACATTCACTCCCTCTACCATTAGCGCTCAGTAGCAGCAGCATATACCATTCACAAAATGCACTGCTAACAACTCAACAAGGCTTCTTAAACACAACTTTCCAAATCAAGCACCTCTTCAACCTTGGAGGACAAGGGCAGCAGATGCATGGGAACATCGCCACGTTAAATTTCCCTTCCAAGTGACACAATATCCTGACTTGGAAATATACCACAATTACTGCACTGACACTGGGTCAAGATCCTGGAACTTCCTTCTTCCACCAGAATGTGGGTATCCATACATCCCAAGGGCTGCAATGCTTCAAAAAGGCAGTTCATCACCATCTTCTCAAGACAATTAGAGATGGGCAATAAATACTGGCCCAGCCAGTGACATTCACTTCTCTGGAGCAAATTTAAAACAAATATAGAAGTAATGAGGTTCTGCTACATTCTTCCCAAGAGCAAGTCATGCTAGTGAGTATCCAGATTCCAATAATTCCCATGTTATGTTATATGAGCTAAGACCCAAGAGCTTCATTGGCACTCAAATTCAAAACCTGCTAACTCTCTTTCAGCCAGTGGATATTGGCAGGTTGCAACTTCTTAAACTTAATTCAGTAATATTCGATTTCCCAATGGGAATATTATTTGGCATTGATTTTTTCCCTGCAAAATTATAGTTTTATAATTGCATGACAATTACTATTTAGATTTGTAGTCCTAATATTATGACCGGAGTGAAAATGGATGCTCAATATTCGACTTTCATCATTTCACTTTAATACATGGGCCCTGCATGGACTAAAAATAGGTTTAAAAAAACTTTGCTGATGTAAAATAGCCGCTGTGATCTCATGATCAGCCCAGACAATCTGCATAGAAGATCCATAAAGCAGCTGGCTTGGGATTACTATTTTAATCAAGAAACACTGTTAAGAAATTTACATCGCTTATTTTACCTACACTTGCAAGATTACTGAAATATGAATCATTTGTATATTCCCAATCTAGGTATGTTGTCTTTTCCAAATTGAAGTCTCCACATGTCTTAAATATGTGGAGAATACAACGGATCTTGCTTGGGAATATACAAACAAACCATAGTTCAGTAGCTTGCTTTGAGCAATAATGGGAAAGAAGAAACACAGACTGACTAGAGCAAGGATGCAGAAAGATTCTGTTTCTCTCTCTCAATCTTAGTAAACCAACCTTGGAGTAAAAACAATTTAGAGAAACTTCAATTGACTGAGAAACCAAGTTTCATCTCTCCTGAGGAACTAGAGCACCAACTAAACAGTTGGATTTAAGTTCATTCTCACAACTGCCTTTATCTTCATTTATGTACTAGACACCCCTCCTCTCCTCCAAATTTCTTTGTAGATATTTTGATCAATCTGTTTAGATCCTATGGAGCAGGTGGGTATAGAACGCAGACCTTCTGGCCCACAGGTAGAGGCACTATCACTGTACTATAGGAGCTCAAAACCCCAACTTTCATTGTACGCTATTCACTTGTGTTCTTTGTATGTGCTTGTTATCACATTTTAAATTATTTTTCAAAGATTAATTCTCAAGAATACCTCAGAATTGGCTCAACCTCATTTTTTTGATCTTGTTAACTTGGTTTAATGATAAATGCATGTACAAATAAAGTAAACAAAGTTAACAAGATCAAATATATATTAATGATAGCTACAAGCTGAAGAGTGAAAATAAAAAATATATTTGCTGCAACTGACTGAGAGATGATTAAAAAAAGAAAAACAGCCATGGTGCCTCTTCAACTGGTCATAACACAAAACAAAAGCTGTTTGCCTAAAACTTAAATTAAATTGAACAAATTACGCAGGAGTTGGTTGAGCCCAAAGTCTGCACGACCCAGAATGAGCCTTCCTCAGCACTAATATTAATGGGTCCTGAACCATCCTTTATACCTGCATTCACTTGTGTACACTGAACCTCTTAAGACAGATCACATCAATCGCCTCAACCTCTCCACCCCTCTCACCCACTCCAACCTCTCCCCCGCAGAACGTGCAGCCCTCCACTCCCTCCGCTCCAATCCCAACTTCACCATAAAACCCGCGGACAAGGGAGGCGCAGTTGTAGTATGGCGCACTGACCTCTACATCGCCGAGGCCAGACGCCAACTATCCGACACCTCCTCCTACTGCCCCCTTGATCATGACCCCACCCCTGAGCACCAAACCATCATCTCGCAAACCATCCACAACCTCATCACCTCAGGTGACCTCCCACCCACGGCCTCCAACCTCATCGTTCCCCAACCTCGCACTGCCCGCTTCTATCTCCTTCCCAAAATCCACAAACCTGAATGCCCTGGTCGACCCATTGTCTCCGCCTGCTCCTGCCCCACCGAACTGATCTCCAACCATCTAGACTCCATTTTCTCCCCCTTGGTCCAGGAACTCCCTACCTATGTCCGTGACACCACCCATGCCCTCCACCTCCTCCAGAACTTCCAATTCCCCGGTCCCCAACACCTCATCTTTAACATGGACGTCCAGTCCCTCTACACCTGCATTCCCCATGCTGATGGCCTTAAGGCCCTCCGCTTCTTCCTGTCCCGCAGGCCTGACCAGTCCCCCTCCACTGATACCCTCATCCGCTTAGCCGAACTCGTCCTCACACTCAACAACTTCTCTTTCAATTCCTCCCACTTCCTACAGACAAAGGGGGTAGCCATGGGTACCCGCATGGGCCCAAGCTACGCCTGCCTCTTTGTAGGTTACGTGGAACAATCCCTCTTCCGTACCTACACCGGCCCTAAACCCCACCTCTTCCTCCGTTACGTTGATGACTGTATCAGCGCCGCCTCGTGCTCCCACGAGGAGCTCGAACAGTTCATACACTTCACTAACACCTTCCACCCCAACCTTAGTTTACCTGGACCATCTCTAACACCTCTCTCCCCTTCCTGGACCTCTCTGTCTCCATATCGGGCAACCACCTAGAAACCGATATTCATTTCAAGCCCACCGACTCCCACAGCTACCTAGAATACTCCTCCTCCCACCCACCTTCCTGCAAAAATGCTATCCCCTATTCCCAATTCCTTCGCCTCCGCCGCATCTGCTCCCAGGATGAGGCATTCCACTCCCGTACATCTCAGTTGTCCTCGTTTTTCAAGGACCGTAACTTCCCCTCCTCGGTGGTCGAGAACGCCCTCAACCGTGTCTCCCACATCTCCCGCACCTCATCCCTCACACCCCGTCCACGCAATAAAAACCAAAAAAGAATCCCCCTCGTCCTCACGTACCACCCCACCAACCTCCGGATCCAACGCATCATCCTCCGACACTTCCGCCATCTGCAATCCGACCCCACCACCAAAGACATCTTTCCCTCCCCACCCTTATCTGCTTTCCGGAGGGACAACTCTCTCCGTGACTCCCTTGTCCGCTCCACACTCCCCTCCAGCTCCACCACACCCGGCACTTTTCCCTGCAACCGCAGGAAGTGCTACACCTGCCCCCATACCTCCTCCCTCACCCCCATCCCAGGCCCCAAGAAGACTTTCCACATCAAGCAGATGTTCACCTGCACATCTGCTAATGTGGTATACTGCATCCACTGTACCCGGTGTGGCTTCCTCTACATCGGGGAAACCAAGCGGAGACTCGGGGACCGCTTTGCAGAACACCTACGCTCGGTTCGCAATAAACAACTGCACCTCCCAGTCGCGAACCATTTCAACTCCCCCTCCCATTCCTCAGACGACATGTCCATCCTGGGCCTCCTGCAGTGCCACAACGATGCCACCCGAAGGTTGCAGGAACAGCAACTCATATTCCGCTTGGGAACCCTGCAGCCCAATGGTATCAATGTAGATTTCACAAGCTTCAAAATCTCCCCTCCCCCACTGCATCCCAAAACCAGTCCAGCTCGTCCCTGCCTCCCTAACCTGTTCTTCCTCCCACCTATCCCCTCCTCCCACCTCAAGCCGCACCTCCATCTCCTACCGACCAACCTCATCCCGCCCCCTTGACCTGTCCGTCCTCCCTGGACTGACCTATCCCCTTCCTAACTCCCTACCTACACTCACCTTTACTGGCTCCATCCCCGCCTCTTCAACTTGTTTGTTTCCTCTCCACCTATCCTCTCCTCTATCCCTCTTCTATCCGCCTCCCACTCTCTCCCTATTTATTTCAAAACCCCCTTCCCCTCCCCCTTTTCTGATGAAGGGTCTAGGCCCGAAACGCCAGCCTCTCTGCTCCTATGATGCTGCTTGGCCTGCTGTGTTCATCCAGCCCTGCACCTTGTTGTCCTGTAATCCATTATCTTGATGACATGGTGTGTTGCCACGGTGAAAGGAAACCATGGTGCTTTTTCAAAAGATTCTCCATTTCAATCAATACAACAATAAGGTCTACAGTATTTAAAGCACCACAAATAAAGGGAAAGTGACAAAAGTTAGCACATATTGTTCGGGTAACCAGCAACTATTGAATGACAGTTCAATGCATCACCAGTTTGTTTATTTGGGTTTCTGTCTGCCTGAATTAAAACATAACAAAGAAGGAAGAGAAAATAACAAACCTCCAAATTGTATGTGGCCTCAATCCTTATCATATCTTCTACTGATTTTTTTCCTTCGCCACTGCAATTGATGGTAGTCTCTTCCATTTGTATTTTCACCTGTACAGAGGAAAGAGATTGTTCTGTTCCTGTACCCTTCTTTCTACTACCAGGCCCTCTGGCAAGAAGAGTGAGAGTGGTTTACATGTGCCTTGTTGAAAGCTCTCTTCAAGGCAATTTGATATAGTGTAAATAGTGAAAAGATGGAGTAAATGTGGTTATGATGGGGAAAGAGTTGTGAGGTCAGTACCGTGACCAAAAAGAAATGTGGTGAGATGATCTGAACTGACAGGAAGACAAGAATGTGAATTTGAGACAGAAAGTTGCTGTGGGACTGGGAGGCGTGTTGGGTCCAATGGTGTTGCAGGTGGAATTTGAGTGGGGATGTGGGGTCATGTACTTTTGGGGAGTTATGGAGGAGTGTGAGGTGTGTTTTTGAGTTGGGTTTAGGAGTGGGATGTCGGGTATCTGTAGGTGGTTACAAGGTTAGTTCAGGGTTTCAGTGATGAGTCGAGGCAGGAGAGGTCACTTTTATAATTATGTTGGGAGTACTGCAATGTAGAAAATGAGAGATGGCAATGGGAGCCTTATCAAGGCAGCCCTGGTGAGTTATGATATTTTCTTCTGCATTACAGCGAGTGTCTAAACATTATATTTATGCTATTGAGTCAGCCTACGAACTCTCTCAGTTGGTGTTGATAAACTTGAATGGGCTTCCATCACCAATCAATGAGAAGAATACCTTCTCTGTATTGCTGACGTGAAACTGAAGAACATTCATTGCTGCATTAGAGAATGTGAGGGTCGCGATTGTTATCATATTGTCTACTATTCCAGACTACAGTGATCAATCAGACACCGTTTGAAATGAGCCCTGTGCTTTCTGAGTGCTGTTGTTTCCCTTTACTTATTAATTAACCCATCAGATTCCTTCCATCCCAAATGAAAGGTGCCAACAGAGAACACAACTAGTATTGGCAGCTCATGATTATAGTGAAGATAGGGCTGGCTACCTGGTATAGCTCCTGAACCAAACCATTTGATGAATGAAGCACACACCCTGATTATTGCCTGCTACACCAGATACATAGAGTCACACAGAAAGGAAACAGAGCCTTGGGCCCAACTCATCCATGCCGACCAGGATTCCTAAACTGAGCTAGCCCCATTTGCCTGAGTTGGCCCATAACCCTCTAAACCTTTCCTAAGCATGTACCTGTCCAAATATCTTTTAAATGTTGTAACTGTACCCACTCTATGTGCTTCCTCTGATATCTTGTTCCATATATGCAGAACCCTCTGTGTGAAAGAGTTGCCAATCAGGTTCCTTTTAAACAGAAGGAAAATGTCCCCATCATGCTAAATGGACAGAACTGAAAAAAATATATTTTCTGGAAATTAGGATTGGCTGTACCTACCAATTGCATGATTCAAATCTGGCTTTTTTTTCTTGTTTACTCCTGAGATACGGATGTTACTATCTGGACCAGCATTTATTGCCCAAATATAATTGCTCTTGAGAATGTAGGGATGAGCTGCCTTCTTGAAGAACTGCAGTCCATTTGCTGTAGATAGACCAACAATGCTGTTCAGAAGGGAGTTTAAGGATTTTGGCCCAGGAACATTGAAGGTACAGCAATATATTTCTGGTCAGGATGGTGGGGGCTTGTAGGGGAACTTGTACGTGGTTGTGGGTCTGTTTAAGGAGTTTTGGTGAATTTCTGTAATGCAACTTGTAGGTGGTATACATTGCTACTATTGAGTATCGGTGATGGAGGGAGTGAATTCTTGTCTATGTGGTGCCAATTAGGTAGACTGCTTTGTCCTTTGTCAACCTTGTCCTGCTTTGTCAACCTTCTTGAGAGATGTTGGAACTGAACTCATCCAGGCAGGTGGGTAGTATTCCATTGCACTCCTTATTTGTGCCCAATAGATGATGGACAGGCTTTGTGGAGCCAGAGGATGAGTTACATACTGCAGCCTCTACTTTTGTAGCCACAGTACTTGTATGACAAGTCCAGTTCACTTGCTGGTCAATAAGCCCCAGGATGTTGATGGAGGGGATGTCACAACACGATGATTCGATTCTCTCTTGATAGAGATAATCATTGTCTGGCACTTGTGCAGAGTACATATTACTTGCCACTTGTCAACTCAAAACTATATATTATCCGGGTCAGGCTGCATTTGGACATGGACTGATTCAGTCCATGTTGCCTTTTTGCAATTTCAAGAAAATGTATTCTAAAATAATTGAAATTTGTATGGATTAGATGCAGGCTTTCAAAAGCTAATGTGGGTGATAATTCTGCAGAAGCTTATTAAGCACTGTTGTGCATGGAATTAACTCTTTAAACAAGCCACCCTGACCAGTGTTGAATATCTTACAATGCCAATTGTGCTGGGCATGATATGTGCTAAGCCTGGATGACTCCAGAATGCCAAAGGCAGTGCTTTACGATGAACTATGCTCTGGTAAGTGAGGCACAAGTTCCAGCAGCCATTTGAAACTACAGCTCTCTCTGGCTGACATTAATCAACTGATGTGGGAACAGGAGACTTTTGACAGAGACAGCTGGTGTGCAACCAGAAAAGCAAGCTGCAAGTTTGAAACCGACACAACAGTGCTGAAAAAAGGCAAGGTAAATTAAAGGTGTCCACTTATCCCAGAGCCCTTCCAAACCCTTTCCCAAATGCTCAAGATCTTGCTGTTCAAGAATGTTTTTCTTGTCACCAAAGATCGTGCCAACTACAGAGTGCCAAACATTTCTATGATCTCTGCCTGTGAAGAAGCTGCCAAGAGTATGGGGCAGTCAAGGCTGGGGTGAGGAGAAATGAGAGGTGTGTTCTGAGGTGTGGACAAGGACTTTGATGGAGGCAAGCTCACTGTTTAAGTAGGGCAGATGGAATAGTATCAGAGGATACGGTAGGTTGCTGGTGGGGTAGTTACTGGTAGAGACCACTGTGGCCTCTGCAGGAAGGTGAAGGAGCAGGGCAGGCATCATGTAGGGACAATTTTGGGGCTTGAGGGATTGGGAGAACAGTGGAAGCAAAATCCAATGTGGTGGTCTCCATTTGGGAGGATGGGTCAAATTAAGCTGTCAAGATAGTGCAAGATAATAAGGGTCATGGAGGCTCTCTAGGTGTACTTAACAATTAGGCTGAGTCAAGTGCTGACAGTGTCCACCGTGAGCTGCTATTGTTGTCCTTGTTGAGATGCTAACTATAACAGAAATATGGCTAGGTAGAGTCGGTCTGTGTTTGGCAAAAGTGTGGAATTCACACTTATTGGACACTGAGAAGATGCAAACACACGAACTAAGTGTTTGCAAACTCCAGCTACAGTTCGTTTCCAATTATTTTGCCCGCAAAATGAACATTGACATCTCAACAATGAGTTAAAAAGAGTCATATGCTGGCCAAAAGCAACCCATAACTTTTGGAACTTTCAAGGTTACTGTGGGGTGTTGCAAACATTGATTCATGTAAGTATGACACTGGACCCTACTGATTTCAATGAACAGTGGAATGATTGACATGAGTCTGGGATAAGAAAAGTGTTGGACTACTTCGGGCACTCCCTTTTTGATTTAATGTGTTGGTCACTCAGCTGGCATGGCACCTTCACCTGAGTTGGCATATATGGTGCAACCAGGGCCATGGTAGAGCAGACAATAGGGCTGCTAAAGATGTGGCTCCACTGCTTAGACCAGCCAGGCTGGTATCCCCATTTACTGCAGATAACCTGTGCCACAACTAAACAACATGATAGATCCTGAACACCTGGGAGAGCGACAGCAGTCTTTCAAGGAGGAAGAGGACAAGGACACTGGGGAGATGGATGCTCTCCTTGTGTATAATGGAGCTCAACTGTGTCGGATGCCATGATAGACATTCTCTTCCAGTAGGTGATAGCTGGGAGCAGCCAACTATCATGGAATGTAAAACATTTATTGTTCGTCATGCCAGTATTCAGTTTGCATTGTGCAGCCTCTATTCATTTTATTTGCATTCACTTTTGCAGACTGTAAATAGAAGATTGTGTTTTGGAATGATCTGACTCCTTGGCTGCATGTAATGTTCCCCAACTGGACAATACCGAGATGTGGGTCTACGTTGGCATTGAGGACAGAGCAGCAGTGACCTAGAGTGTTTCTAGTGAATGATTAGACAGGTTGTAGCTAAGGACAGGTAAAGCGTGGTGTCTGGTGTTTGAACAACAGTTAAGGTTGAGACAATGGGATTTTATGTCAAAGGGAGCATCGGGTTACAAACTGTTAACAGCGTTACCTTTTGGCTGCTGTGCCATCGCATCACTGGAGATGAACAACACTGATTTGCCAAAGCTTGTCCAGATGCACAGTGACCTTAGAATAATGACCATAGAATCCCTACAGTGCGGAAGCAAGCCACTCAGCCCATTGAGTCCACACCGACCCTCCAAAGAGCATCCCACACAACCCTGCATCCCCATGTCCAATTCACCTAGCCTGCTCATCCCTGGACACTATGGGAAATTTAGCATGGCCAATCCACTTAACCTGCATATCTTTGGACTGTGGGAGGAAACCGGAACACCGGAAGGAAACCCACGCAGATACGGGGAGAATGTGCAAACTCCACACAGACGGTTGTCCAAGGCTGGAATCGAACCTGGGTCCCTGGAGCTGTGAGGCAGCAGTGCTAAGCACTGAGCCACTGTAACATGGGCAATGCTTTGCCAATATCTACTGAGTGGCATGTTGTTCCAGGAATGGCACTTGGTGAATTGCAGCTAGTATTGGGCAAGAGTTACATCATTGGGAGCACTGGGAAGTTAATGAGTTGTGTCTGGTAAGATGTTGTGAGAAATCTCATGAGTCTTCATGCTGACAAACCCTGATCTCATTACAGCCTTGGCTCAAACATGGACAAAAGATCTGAATCCCAGAGGTGAGGTGAGAGTGACAGCCTTTGACATCAAGGCTGCATTCAACCAAGTGTGGCATCAAGGAGCCCTGGCAAAACATTAATCAATGGGCATCAGGGGGCAAACTCTCTGGTGGTTGGAGTTATACCTGATACATAGGAAGATAATCGTGGTTGTTGGAGGTCAATCATCTCAGCTCCAGTACATCTCTGCAGGAGTTCCTCAGGGTATTTTCCCAGCCCAACCATCTTCAGCTGCTTCATCAATGACCTTCCCTCCATCATAAGGTCAGAAGTGGGGGATGTTTGCCGATGATTGCACAAAGTTCAGCACCATTCATGACTCCTCAGATACTGAAGCAGTCCATGTTCACATGCAACAAGATCTGGACAAGATCCAGGCTTGGGCTGACAAGTGGCAAGTGACATCCGCACCACACAAATGCCAGGCTGTGACCACCACCAACAAGAGACAATCTAACCACCACCCCTTGATATTCAATTGATGTTACCAAAATTGATTAACCCCCTCTCAACATCCTGGGAGTTATCATTGACCAGAAACTCAACTGGACTCACCACATAAACACAGTGGCTGCAAGAGCAGGTCAGAAGCTGGGAATACTGCTGCGCGTAACTTACCTCCTGACTCCTTAAAGCCTGTCCACCATCTACAAGGCACAAGTCAGGAGTGTGATGGAATACTCCCCACTTGCCTGGATAAGTGCAGCCCCAACAACACTCAAGAAACTTGACACCATCCAGGACAAAGCAGCTCACTTGACTGGCACTACATCCACAAGCATCCACTCCTTCCACCACTGACACTCAATAGCAGCAGTGTGTACTATCTACAAGATGCACTGCAGAAATTCACCAAAAATTCTCAGACAGTACCTTCCAAACCCACGAACATTTCCATCTAGAAGGACAAGGGATGCAGACATATGGGAACACCACCTCCAAGTTCTTCTCCAAGCCACTGACTTGGAAATATATTGCCATTCCTTCATGGTAGCTGGGTCAAAATCCTGGAAATCCCCCCTAATAGCACTGTGGGTCAATCCACAGCAGGTAGACTGCAGCGGTTCAAGAAGGCAGCTCACCACCACCTTCTCAAATGAAACTAGGGATGGCCATTAAATGCTGGCTACCCAGCGATGCCCACATCACACAACTGATAAGAAAAAAAACTTAATGAAGCTAACACTTAGCTAAAAACAAGTACGATTCAGCTCATTAATTCTGTCCTCTCCCAAATGATGCTGCCAAAAATGAAACCGTTCCTTCACATCCTTTCCTAAACGTTCATCATAGATAGATATAATATGAAGGCAACAAAGATCACTTTCCACTTCTCAGCTGCGTGTGCAGAATGACTAGATGCAGCAAAGTGCTTTTGTTCTATTCCTAATGCCCAGTCATATTCCTCCTGTAGCTTCTCAAAACAGGTTAACCAAATTGGTGGGCTTGTGGGTCTTAACTAAGTTAGACTTTTAAAATAGGCAGAACATTTTTATATCAGTGATTATGTAAAGGAACCTACATTCTTCTTACATAGTTTTATTTAAATATCAAGCTGATCCTAATAAAATGCAGTGCATACCTTTCATCCGCACACAGAAATCCCCAAAAATAATACTGGAGTTTTTAGCTCCTGACACATATTTTTAGTGCCTCCGAGGACCAGTCAGGCATCAGATGAGCTGCTGGCATCATCTCTAGGGCATGACCACTGATTTGTCAACAAAAACACCCTTATGGGATAATAGTCTTAATAGAATAAAACAGAACTTAAAATAAGGAATCTCATCCCTTGTCTGTACCTCTGTTACAAATTTGTAATTAGGTGCAAATATACATTCGCTGTCATTCAGAATCACATGTGTAGATGATCTCAAGAGGAAAAAATTCAACTGTGACCTGCAGCAAAAACACTCACCCTTCACTGCTGGTTTTGTCTGGTATTATGTACGTTGAAGATTCAAGGCAGGCAAGTGTAAACGACTGAAGCGAACCTCCTGCAGATTTCAGCTATTAATCAAGAGTCAGTGCGTGAGTTGGACAGGTAATTTAATACCTCCTCGTGCATGAACTGACTCGGGGCAGCCCTTCATATATAGACCCTAGAGATTCACAATCAGTTTGGGTCATCCAGACTCAAAGTGTGTGTGTTCCCTTTGGGGCCTGCTATGACTGGTTCCTCAAAGGTGAAATATACGAAGCATAGCCTGCTCTCTATAATATTTGCTTACATTAACCTTTTTGGTATTGAGTTTTTTTCATCGTATAACAGCATTATTTCCCTAGCAGTCAGTCCAAAGCTGAATACTTTCGACTGCACCTTTTGTTTTGCTTTAGCTTTCTCATGCTGTATTTTCTCACTGATCTCCAAAAGAGGGCATGACAGCCATACATTTTATGCAATATTAGTTGATTATACAAGTACCCTTTAATAATGGGTTTATTTGGAAACAACATCATGACAATACTGAGGCAGCAGCATGTTTAATAGACATTTGATAACAATGTAATATGTAGGTCAACTGTAAGGTACTGAATCTTGGAAATATAATTGAACAAGAGAAATGTTCTTTTTAAATACGTTCTGTATGGATTTCATTGAAAAAATAAAACTAATGGAAAAGAACACAGTTCATTCAATGTAATCCTCAAATGAACTGATTTACATTAACTTGCTTCTGAGTGGAGCTTTGAATACAATTGCATTGCATACTAAACATTTAGCTAAGTCTTCTTCATGTGTCAATATAGCAGGTTCTTTAGTTAAAATCCCTACATGAACATAGATATAAAAAATCAATTGTCAGATATCACAGGGGCACTAACTAAATTCTGTATTTCACTCAATTTATTGTCTTCATTTCTATTTTTACCAAATAAATTAAATAGTTTCGATGAAATTTTGAAATGAATGAAATCATCTGTTGGCAACTTCAGATATGATCTGAATACTCAAAAGTAAATGCAGAATTTCAGCTTTTAACATAAACTTTAAACACAACTATATAAATGTAACTGAACATGTGCAGAAATATTAGTTTGCACAATCTCTTTAATAGTTCTGAAAATATGTTGATCAATTGCAACGATTTATTCAACAATATTGAAATTTGACTTAGAATTTTCAAACTATAA
The DNA here is from genome assembly GCF_021869965.1 of Rhincodon typus. Taxonomy (NCBI): domain Eukaryota; kingdom Metazoa; phylum Chordata; class Chondrichthyes; order Orectolobiformes; family Rhincodontidae; genus Rhincodon; species Rhincodon typus. The sequence goes on from NC_063349.1 coordinate 40,331,803, forward strand.
ATAATCTTATGCTCATGTATGCCGTTCTCTAAAAGGTTTTCGAAATTAATGCATGTGGGATGACAATTGTCATATATTTATCTTTTGTCACCAACACTCACAGTAACTCCAGGGCTAATACAGTAGAGATTTCCCTTTGTTACATGTGATTCCCAGTGCAACTCTGTAAAAGAAAGAGGAAAAATGAAAGCAAATAAAATGCTCTTCTTACCTGTCCAAGGAAAATTTCTGCCCATAGACATTTTCCTCAGCTACTCCATTTCTGACTGCAATGTTGCTTTGTACAAGCTACCAACGTGAGCAAATCACCAGGCCTCCCACAAAAAGGATAATTGGCTGTAGTTGAAGTGCTGTAAACATTCATCATAATGGCACTCGTATGCTGAAGCCAGCAGCTATCTCAGCTGACTCTTTTACTTAGGTATAGCTAATGCTTCCTGTGCACAGACTTGTGTTTTACTGTTTCCTTCTTCCTTATCTCAAATATGAATGAGACAGACTAATGCTAACAGCAACCCCGACTCTCCACACACATACAGACACACAAATTGCAGCCAGAATGAAACGTGTGTTCAGCTGCTCTAATTAAGCAGTAGTTGTATTTTATCCTGAAGATACTGATTAATAAATAATTCAGCAGCTAAAAAGCAAAAATTAAATAAGCAAAAGTGCAAATGAGATGGTAATTTTGAAAAGATGTCAGCAGTAATATAACAGATGTTTTAAGTTTAATGATTGTTGCAGTGCACAATGAATTTTTGTTACTGTAGTACTTTGATAGATCTTACTGTCCAAATATCTTGTACCATTAGAACTCTATAGCTGTGGCATGGCCCTTATTTCTCAAGAAGCTCAGTTAAGCACAGAAAGCAGATTTTAGTGCAAGGTACAATTGATACAATGTGCGGTATTAGGGGGGACAGTGTGCAGGGGTTGCAAAAATGGAAGATACACACAAAATTATGAAAGTACATGAGGCATCCTGAAATTTACCTGTCAACCCCGTAACACTATCTGAAATCTGCCTGAGGTCAAGGTAAGTCATATCAAAGTTAGCTGGCAGAAGCCATAATTGAGGCTGGACAGTACTGTTATTGGACACCCAAGGTTGCAAACTGGACTCATCAGCCCCTGCGTAAAGTACCTGGGTCAGGGTCATTGGGAGGTTAAATATAAAATAAACTGAGGAAGGTAACAATGGGGCAGAGGAGGTCCAAGGATTCCTCTGGATTCCAAATGAGTAATCCTGCACACGCCTCACCCTCTCCCAAATGTTTTCTCCTAGAAGGTGACATTCTTTTACTTAACATTTTCTAATTGCATTCCTGCCTGCTGGTGAGTTTTGACACTATCTGTGCCTACCCCTGCACTTCACTACACCCTTCAAAATTTTGACATCTCATTTAAGAACTAACAACACCATTACATGGTGACTTCTAGCTTTAAATTAGGCCCCCACGTTCTTGAAGACAGAGTCTGAATCAGTTACAATTTAGGTGAAGGTAAGATGCACCTGGATGGGAATGGTTCAGCTTCATGCCATTGTGTGAACTCGGTCAATTTTAACCTCTACCACACACCAGTCTGATTTTAAACCAGACCTCAAACTTTGCAGCTTAAGCCTCTGTCTTTCTGATTATTCAATACCTATTGATTCCAACTAAAAAAGCTGCGATAAGACTCAATGACCTGTCCTTCAATCTACGAAAATAGGAATTCCTCTCAGATGCTCAATTTTTTCAAATGATTCCCATAAAAAGATTACCTTAATTTGGCATCGAGCTTGCTTGCTGTATTTTTTTCTAAAGAGATGGATTACTTCTCAATATTTCTTCTGAGATTTCAGGCAGCTGAATTCTAACAGCTTGCTGTCCCTAAAGGAATTGGTTTGTGATGAAGCTGCCAGTAATTGCTAAATTCCTGTTTTCTCTTCTGGGTCAGGAAATGTCTTGATTAAGCAACAAAACACAGAGAGAATCCTTGGATAACCAATGGTGGATGGCTTTGAAACTTGGGGTAATTTCTTGTGTGTGGATATTTTCAGGCAAAATGATGCATTCTTCAACATAGGTTTTGCGGCTTGATCTGATCATCTATTTAAAGTAAATAACTCAAGTTCTGCCTGGTAAATAGGGAAAATAAATAGTCTCCAGAAATAGAAAATATGACATCCAATTGTTAAAACTAACTGTAACATGGTCGAGAAGTGTTGTGTTGAACTTCAACTGTAGTGCATGTTTCCCACTATTCAGTTTGACAGACAAAAACTTCCACTGAGCTTCCATGCTTATTACAAATACTATTGTTATTCCATTAGCTCTCTCTGTTAGAGGTAAACAAAAATGTTTCCAGCCCAGTCCAAAGCATCTATCTATTATTATTATAAGGGATATGACACAAACATTAATCCTCTTTCTATCTCTACAGATTGCTGCCTGATACTCTGTGCTTCCATTTAAATATGTGGCTCATAGATTTAGAGAGGGAGAAATGGCCTTCAATTCACAGGGCACTCATACCAGTGCTGGGCATAAAAGAAGCTGTATTTTTGGAATGGTCTTTACCTTAACTGTGTTGGAGCCAATGTCCCAGTAAATCTTAAAAGTAGGGTTATAGAGAGGACTTTGGAGTGAATACTTGTTGGTGAGGATCACACCAAGGGAAGATTTGGAACATTAGAGAGAAGGAACAACAAAATAGTGTTGATGGTGATATGGGAAAAGGTAACCAGTGTGTTCCAGGAGGAAACAGAGTGTACCAACATAAGAGATTATGGCTTTAAACTAGCAGTTGGGAAGGAAAGTTTGGGTGAATATAGATTTGGAAATCCAGAGACATGAATAAAGGCTAAAAAAAAGTATATCAACGTGGGTAAAGATAAAGCTACCTGGTGCAGGAAGGAACAGAGAATTTAATAGTTTGGTGACTTTTGACAGTAAGGTCAACACACCGTTGTTAACTAACAAAATTGAGGTCACATTTTCTGATGCTTAGAGCATCGGCATTAATATAGATAAATGAAGCCGCAAGTAGAGATAAATGGTTTGGATCAAATCCCCATTAGATATACATGGTGACAAGGTGACAAAGTTTGGAAAATAAATATTCCTCATTCCAAAACATTTCAAAAAAGAAACAGGCAGAATGGTAAAGGAGGAAATATAGCCCTGATAATAAAATATAATGTAAGAATATTTGGGAGGAAGAAAGGTGTCTTTCAAAAAATCATGAAGAATCAGAGTGGATGGAGATTAGGAATACCAAGGGTAAGAAAGCATTGGTAAGAATAGTTAACAGAGCCTCAACAGTAATTATTACCAATGAACAGATCATTAATAAATTATTTGAAATTATAACAGAAGCAATGTAGTAATTTTGGGAGAGGTTATTTCTCATATTGATTAATAAATCAATTTTACAAAGGTAGTCTGGAATATATGTTTGTAGATATATATTTTTTCATGCCAGTTTCTTGGAACAATATGTTGCAGAACCAATTAGGGGCAATGTTAAATAAATTCCAGAATAGTGCACTGAGGCAGGGGGTTCATTAGTGCCGTCATAATAAAAGATCCATCAGAATACAATTGAATTTCACATTAAATTTGAAAATGACACATTCCAAACACAAACAAGGATCTTCAAATTAAATAAAGCTAAAAACACGAGGTATGTGGGCAGAGCTGGCTAAACTTGTTTGGATAAATAGACTGAGATAACAAGGTGTAGAGCTGGATGAACACAGCAGGCCAAGCAGCATCAGAGAAACAGGAAAGCAGAAAATTTTTCTGAAGAAGGGTCTAGGCCCGAAACATCAGCCTTCCTGCTCCTCTGTTGCTGCTTGGCCTGCTGTGTTCATCCAGCTCTACACCTTGTTATCTCAGATTCTCCAGCATCTGCAGTTTCTACTATCTCTGGATAAATAGACTGAAATGTATATCAAAAAAAAGCATTGGGCAACATTTAAAGAAACAATTCAAAAATGTCCAACAGAAGTGCATTCCTTTGAAAAATTAAAGCTCAGCAAAAAATATCAATCCATGACTTACTAAGTAGGTCGGGGATCATACTAAATTAAAAGAAAGAGATTGCAAAGAACAGTAGTGAGTCAGAGGAGTGAGTGTACTTCTGAAAGCACAAATGACCACTAAAACGTCAAGTTAAAAATGGAAAAAATAGACCTGGAGAGTGAACTAGCCAGGAAAGTAAACACAAAATGTAATAACTTTCTCAAGAATATAAAAAGGGAGGGAGTAGCTAAAATAAACATATTGTCTCAGAAGCCAAGATGAGACAAATTATCATGAGGAGTGAGGAAATAGCTGGTAGTGAATCTTCTTTTTGTAACTGTCTTCATAGTAAAACACACAAGTTACCTTCCACAAATTGAAGGTATTCTAAGGACTAATAAGACTGATGAAATTAAAGTGATTGATGAGGTATCAGCAGAGAAAAATTAATGGAAATCAAGGGACCAAAATTCAATGATTCCCCAGGACATGGTGGGCTATTTCCTAGAGTTTTAAAATAAATAGCTGCAAAGGTAAATAATTTAAAGACAATGATTTCAAAAAATTCCCTAGAATCTGGAAAGATCGCATCTGATCAGTGTTAGGGCTTTAACATATGCATATTAATGACTTTGATTTAGTGTCAGAGAATAAAGTATCTAAGTTTGATGCTGAATAGTTGGGAACACAAGCTTTGAGGAGGATTCAAGAGGCTCCAAAGTAACATTATAAAGAAACTGGAGGCTGGTTCTGTCAGGCTCCACATAGGATATCCTCTTTTATCATCAACTGTAAATAGTTATGTTGAATAAATCTCACATTACCACTTTACAGACAAACAGAACAGGTGGCAAGCAGTAATAAGATCTAGAAGCAGTACAGTGTTATGGGTGGAAAAGTACAAAGTCAGGCCAACGATCCAAACCCAGAGGTGTGTAAAATACTTGAAAGCGCTCAAAAAAGCAACTAATAGAAGCCTGCAAAGAAAGAGGACACAGTCTATGTCATAAAGGAAGAAGGTAATGGAGAGCTAATGTTACCCACAGAGCCTACCAAGGAGATCAACTGCAGTTAGATAAAGAAATCCCTTCCAATGTAGAAGGCCTGACTCTGCTGGGAATCAAGAACAAAACATGTTACTAAGTTCAATCACTGAAGTTTCAAAACTTTCTCCAGCCAGTGAACTGACTTCATGATTACTCTCAGTTTGTCTGAGTTTCATCTGTGGCACTTTCAATCCCCAACTTATTGATGTGGGCTTTCCTGACAGATTAGACTATTTCTAGTTACCCACTTTGCTGATTATGAGAGAGTTACTAAACTGTGATTATTACAAACATTTTGCCTACTGAAAGTGTGCTGCACATTCAGATGTATCCTCCCCAGCTACAGCTACTGGAAGACATGACAGAGAGGCAAATAACCTCTGGGGTGTCCTGAGTTGAAGCTGCCAAAGTGCCTGTCTGTTGTTGATTTTTTCCTGTGGGTGCCTATCCCCTGAAGTAAATGGAGCTGCTGGTGTGAGATCAAGGTGCCTCATCTCCCTTTTGCCCTGCAATTGATGCTGAACACCCATAGCTAGAGAGATGGAGTGTAGGTCTGAGCATGTATCCAGTAGCTATTAGATTTTCTGCTGGACTTGGATCTCCAAGACAACCACCACTCTTTCCATAGAGACAGCCTGATTCTCACATTCCAGAACCATGAAATTGGTGAGATTTTTGGCTCATTCATTTGGCTTCTGCTGAGTTCTTTGACACACCTGGCCTGCTATTCCTCTTCCTCTCTTCTGCTTGACCATTTTGCTAATGGCCAAGTGCATAGGCACATTTTCTTCCTGGAACTTAGTAGGTACCTGGTCTCTGGTAGTCTCCTAAGTTGCAGAGATGTTTCAGTGATGTGCTCACCAGATTTACTCTAGTTAACATAATCACCAAGGTAATATCTCTGTACTGGTAGAGAGCACAGGTGATTGTCTTTCCAGGACATCCTCTGAAGGTTCATAGGCTTCCTCCTCAGAGGTGGTGCTGGGAGAGAGGATTCAGACTATGGGCTCTTTTATTGTGTCAGTCTTGGGTATTGCTAGTACCCGTAGGAGAGAAGGGAGGGGATTATTTGGTGAAGATAGAGGATTGTTAGGGCAATGTGTGTGCTTTCTGAGAGGAGCACAAGACAGCTTTGATTTAGGGATTGCTAGCTATTTGGATTTCCCCATCATTACAGGAACAACCCTGGTCTTCACTGGCTAGTTGTATAGGTTTTTACTCAAAGGTAGTGAAGAGCTTCATAACAATCTCCCTCCTCCAGCCCTGGCCCTCTTGGCCCAGTTAAGGGCCAGCATTTCCTGAAAGTGACCTTTGACCCTGAAAAACCCCTGAAATGGTAAGTATGTCTGGCTTCATCACCATACAATTCACTGAGTACCTTGGCAACGTCATCCTTGCACAGGTAAAGAGCTGAAGAGCACTGAACTGTGTAAGAAAACTCACCCTTGGCAATAGTGAATATCATCACATGCTAGGCACCATGCTTAAACTCCAAAGTTGAAAAGCCCGCCCAAAAGTGGTTTACATCATCTGTAAGTAAAGAGCCCGTGCAGAAAGTGCCACGGACTCAAGCAGCATAATTTTGTGAAGTTAAACAGGGCAAAGTCCCAAACATACAACAAAATATCGACCAAAATGCTTTGCCTAAAGAGTGGGTTTTCATGGTCACTGAGGGTCCCTTGCAGACGAGGATGACTCTCCTCCACTTGCAGGGTGAGTCCATCCAATGCGGCTTCTGCAGACTCTGCTACACTTTGGGCAAAAGGTGGTTGTAGGATGGCGTGGGTTGGGCCATTTGTGTGGCAATGTGCTCCTGACGCAGTTTTCGCCTGACTTCTGCTTTTTCCTGACAGCCAGTCTCGAGGTGCTTGATGCCTTCGCAGATATGCAGATCCACTTTTGATGGTCTTGGGCTAGTGATTTCCAGGTGTTGGTACCAGATTTTGCCGGTGAGGCCTTGAAGGTACCCTTGAAGTGTTTCCTCTGTCAACCTGGTATTTCGGAGCTGGGAATAGAGCACTTGCCTAGGGTGTCTCATGTTGGTTATGTGGATGATGTGCCTAGCCCATCATGCCTGTATCTTGATGCTGGGATATTGGCCTGGTCGAGGACATTGGTGTTAGTGCATCTGCCTTCCCAGCGGATTCGCAGGATCTTGCGCAGGCAGGGCTGGTGATACTGCTCCAGCACCTTGAGGTGTTTGCTGTAGACAGTCCACATCTCAGAGCCATATAGAAGGACAGGAGCCAACACAGCCCTGTATACCATGAGCTTGGTTTCAGTTCTGATGTTGTTGTCCTAGAAAACCCTTTTTCTCTGGCAGCTGAAGGCTGCGCTAGCACACTAGAGGTGATGCTGGATCTCTTCATTTATATCTGCTTTGGTTGACAGGACACTCCCAAGGTATTGGAAATGGCCAGTGTTCTCTAAGGCCTTCTCATGAACCTTGATGATTGGGGGTTCATTTCGCAACGCTGGGCCAGGTTGGTTGAGAGCCTTCGATGTTCAGGGTGAGTTGTCACCTGGTTCAGGGTGAGGTGGGTTTTAAGGAACTCTTAAAGGACAATAGAGATTAAGGAAGGTAGAAAAGTTTTGGAAGGGGCTTGACAGCTGAGGGCATGTCTGCTAGTGATAGAGTGGTTGAAATAAGAGATGCTCAGGGACTAGGATGGGGGAGTGCAGGTGCTTCAGAGCATTGTTGAAATGTAGGATAATACACAGAGAGGGAGAAACAAGGCCAAGGAAGGATTTGAAAACAAGTGTAAGAATCTTAAAATATAGATGTTGGTTAACAGGAGCTAATGTAAGTCATTAAGCATGGGGTGATGGGAGAGATTTGCAACAAAATCTGCAGGGAGGGATATAAATTGAACATTTTCAATCACTAGACCTTTTCATTCTTAAATCTATTTCCTTGCTCTGTTCCCATCCTCATCATTTATTTTGTTCAAGTGTGGATATAATTCCCTCTTAATCTTGTGATTTACTTAGCTTCATTAAGGACTTGTGTTAAAGCATGCCATATCCTAATGATCTATTGCATGAGAAAGCATTTCTGCTGTTCTCCATTGTAACTTTACACCCCTTTAATGCTAATTGAAACAATCTTTCACTCTTCTTGCTCTTAGTTCATTTCATAATTCTGAGAGCTCCAATTCAATCTTCCTGAACTTCTCCAAACCAGTGAATAAAGTTTCAGTTTCTCAAATCTTTTGCATCCTATTCATTCTTGGTATCAGATTAATACAATTTCCATTGCTTTTTTTGTTTCAACTTCATTATCTTTTCTACATTGAGCTGCCCAAAGCATCTTTTCCTCTAGCCTTTGTTTTTCTTTGCTATGCCTTATAGACAGGAATAAATTCTCTTTGTCTTTCCTACTATCTTCCAAACCAAATCCACTTTTCAGCTTATGTAATAATATTTTCTGTTTCTCAAAACTATTGATAATGTTACCATTCAATGTGTGTGGTCTTTATCATCCCTTTTCCCATAATGTGCAGTTATCTAAACTGAACTGTATTTGCCACTATATGCCCACTCTACAAACCTGTATATATCCTGTGGTAGTCCATCATGTTGCCTCAGTTTGTTATTGTTACTAATTTGGTATTGTCAGCAAATTCAAACTTGTCCTTTACTACGTCATCCAAAAAACCAACATTAATGCTGAGAAGTATCACCAACAGAATTTATATGTTCCATTACTGTGTGTGATCAGTATGTTTTGTATGAAAAAGGAATATTTTGTGTTCCTCTCAGAGTGCGCATTACAATTCAATGACTTATCAGAAGAAAGCTTTTATAAGTTCAAATAAAGAAGGTTATTTATTTGCACATGTGAATTAAATGTTTCGTCGAACATAATCTTATACACACTCTCTTACACACAAAGCTTAGATACGGGTGAAGATAATTTACTTTCGACAATTATCTCAGTTCCACAAAATAAATACAATATTCTCAGTCTCTGATTTATGATTGCTGGACTCGCAAGTGGTAGGGCTATAGCCTCTGGAGTGGTTTTGATACTTTAAAGTTGAAGTGAGTATCCCATAAAGCAAAGGATTCTCAGCAAGCGGTGAGGTTATTTGTAGTTGAATTTCTTGGAGGTTGGTTTTTCAGAAAACTGTGCTTGAAGCAGGTAATAAACATTTTGATATCTTGTAGCTGTCACCAAGTCTAATTCAGAAATAAAAACAGCAATTGCTGGAAAAACTCAGCAGGTCTGGCAGCATCTGTGGAGAGAAATCAGGGTTAAAGTTTCGGGTCCATTGACCCTTCGTCAGAACAGGTCTGAGTCTAATTCCCTGTCTGCCTGAATTTAATGTTTCTAAAGGCTTTGCAGGGACTAACTGCAAGTAGTTCTTAGCTGATTTTTAAAAACAGGCAAACACATGGCTGCCTTACCATATGATGTTTCATAAGTTCAAAGTCTTTTATAAATAACATGGTGGTGTTCATGTTGATTATACTTCCTATGTTGAGGGTTTGAGATTGCAGTTTTGTTTATGATGATCTATTTGATCTGGTAATACCCTTTTGACGGCTTTCAGGGAAGGTCACTGGATTACAATGGTCTGTTTTTCTGTTCGCTCTTGAGAAAGAAGCATGGTTTCAATTTGCAAAAGAAATCAGGTGATCCACAGGCTGCCATATTTTACAGTCTTTTATATCCAACTTCTAAAAATATAAAATGAATTTGAATAGGGTGTCCCAGTGCCCGAAGTGACACAACATTGGATGCAAAAGATATACAGATTTTAACCAAAGGTAACACGTTTTAAGTGTTGGTTCTGTTGTATTAGGATTCTTACAGTGATTATGTGGAATACCGACAAAACAGTTTTTTTAAGTGGTTACACTTGTTATCTCCTGCAGCATAAATGGCAAAATGCATCTGGAAAGTGGGAGACACAAAGACACAAAGATGGGCAAGCTGACACCAACAGCACCTGCACTTGTTGTTTCCAAGAATCTCCTATTCTCACTGTGATAAGTTCATTCTCTCCCTGCCCTTTACAACACAACTATCATTGAGAGAGGAAAAAAGGATGCAGCCTCCTTTTGTTTTCTTTATTCATTCATGGGATGAGGGCATTGCTAACCAGGCAGCATTTATTGCCCAGCAGGCAGTTCAGAGTCAACCACATTGCTGTGGGTCTGAAGTCACATGTCGGCCAGACCAGGTAAGGATAGCAGTTTCCTTTCCTAATGGATATTAGTGAATCAGATGGGTTTTTCCCAACAATCAACAATGGATTCACAGTCATCATTAGACTGTTAATTCCAGATATTTATTGAAGTAAAATTCCAATATTTGCCATGGTGGGGATTTGAACCCAGCTCTTCAGAACATTATCTGGGTCTCTGGATTAGCAGTCTAAGCAATAATACCAGTAGGCCATCACCTCCCCTATTGGTTCATTCAGGACATATATACTTTATCAGAACAAAATATAGGACTGCAGATGCTGGAAATCAGAAACAAAAAAAAACAGAAATTGCTCAAAAATCTCAGCAGGTCTGGCAGTATTCATGGAGAGAAAGCAGAGCTAATGTTAACAGAGTTCTGAAGAAGGGTCACTGGGCCTGAAATATTAACTCTGCTTTCTCTCCACATTTTCAGGGATTAGCCACGGGAAATGCAGGTTGACAGGGATAGAGTAGGGGGCTGGGTCTGGGTGGATGCTCTTCAGAGAGTCAGTGTGGACTCAGGCTGAATTCTATGAGATGCTGCCAGAACTGCTGAACTATTCCAGCAATTTCTGTTTATCTTTCATATGATACCTTAGTTAATTTGAAGGACAGCATGTGTTCCAAAAGATGAGAGAAAATCCATTAATTGACTCCGGGTCAGTGAACTATTTTAGATCAAGGAGAATGAGTCTAGTATTTTTTAATGCAGCTGAAGAGCAGATGGCTAGTATTAATAAGAGTTAGAGTGGAGATGAAAACTTATGCAAATGATAGGCAAACACTGGAATTACATGGAACAGATATAACAATGAAATGTCCACAGTAAATGTTGTGTCTGTCTGTTCCATGCTCATCTTTCATAGATGCTGGGATTGTGTCTTGCATAAATATGGGCTTGAATATTTAATGGCTGAGAGGACAAGCTGTAAGTGCACATGAAGAAATTGCAATGCTATGTTACAAGTAAACCAAATGGTTAATGTGCACTTGTAGAAAGAGAGAACTAGTCATTTTAATGTGTGGAATGGGAGCTATAGTATAATGTATATGCAGACATATGAGTAACTTCTGGCCAGAATGGTTAGTGAGAAATAATTGGTGAACATGAAATCAGGTATACACTAGGATCAACACATGGGAAATGGCTTGAAAAAACTATGGCACAAAGTGTTATCAAATATTACACTGCATATTCACATAATATATGTAATCACCCACAATGTAATGTAATAATCCAAATTCAGATTAATTTTCAATGTAGAGTAATTGGCTCTTCCCCTCCCAGAGCTAGGAAATTAGAAGAAGAAGCTAGTTTTCATATGATGATATTAATTTTTACAGTGATGTTATCACCCAAGAAAAAGGCAAGGGTTCCATGAAGAGACAATAGTTCCTTTTTCAAGGTCTGTAAACCTGCCATTAAATTTATTAAAACACAACATTATGAATAGTTAACAACAACAATTGTAATACCTTTATAGTAGATCTGATGTTCACATAATGAATGATGTGACTGTGGCATACTGCAGTTGATCATTTTCTTATCTAATGAGGTGAAAACACTAATTAACATTACTCTCTAATCACAGAAGATAAACCATTGAACACGAGTATTGATTCAATTGCTGACCTGATGTAAATAAATATTTAGGTGAGAAGGTCACAGCTGCTTATGTTACTGAAGGATAAGCAAGAGATTTGGACTTAACAATGACATAAAACAGCATTTAGCTCGACGAGTATGTTCTAGCTATTATAGATATGGGCATGAAGGTTGAATAGATTCAACTTCTTTTGACTAAAAGGCACTTTCTTCCAAGTATAATATTCATAGACTGTATGGATAGGTAATTATCAGGTAAATGCGTCAATATAGCAAATGTTTTCCAGCTGAAAGGTGATTTCTCGTTTCACATTACCACCTAAAATGTCATTGAACTTGAAAACTAAATTACACAAGAATACACTTGATTGTCTAAAGTACATTAATGTTTTGGAATTCACTGGACACAAGACTCCTGAGTGTCTGATCCTAGATTGTAGCAATAGTTACTATCTGACTAAAACAGAAAAGAAGAACAAGTTGGATTTAACCCTCCCCAGCTAATTGCTTTGAAACTGGAGTACTTGTTAAGTCAATGGGTGGCAAACCTGTTAACTATCTGCCTTCCACTGCACCCAGTCAAATGATACCAGAAGTAGAGGTGCTGCTGGGTAGTCTGGCCAACCACCAGTGGACCAATTGATGTCCTTTAGTGGGCAATTTATCCCCACTTAAGACCCTCCATTCTACTTTCACTGGAATTTAATCGGGGATGGGGAAGTACCAGCCAAGTGACCAACTTGGTACTTTTCCCTGTGGAGGCTGGTGCCAAGTGGGACTGTCCCTATTTAATGGGACCCCCAAGTTCTTCAAATGCCCCCACCAAAAGTCAACACCCACCCCCTGCCTAGGTTGCGTTCCCTGTTGGACTCTCAAACCCCAGTCTCCCCTGCTCCCCTACACAGTTACTCCCTCATTAGGGCAAGCTAACTCAACACCTCACAAGATCTACACAAATTCAATCCTGAGACGCGACCCTCTGTCTGAAACTGTTGGAGTGCTGCCAACTAATAATAAGCTGGTGGCTCTCTGAGTCAGAATGTCCGGATGCAGAAAGACAGAGTGTCCCACCACCAGCCTATTAATGACCATTTCCTGTTGTGGAAGGGCTTCAGGACCCTGGAGCAACCTTGCAATGTTATCCCAAAACTGCACATCACTGAGTATAAATAGCAAAGTGTGAGAGGAGTTGGATACTCTGGGAGTCTGTACTAGACTAGACCTCAACAGACTACTAGTCTAGACTGAAGGACTTACATGAGAACATGGGCATGAACACATGAAATGGATAGTTTAGTCCTTATATCCCTTCTTACCATGCATAGCAGCATTTAGCATTGATGTACAATAAATAGTATTACTTTGAAGTCTAAGTCTGAAGAGAATACTTGATTTTGTCTTTCTCCTCAACCAGTCTGTCTCAAACACCAACTTATTGTGTGGCATCAAGCCACATAAGGAAAAAAATGGCTATTAAATGACTCCAAGGCAACCAATGTTCACCTCGGTGGTTTCTCTCCTGACATTTTAGACAGGGGCAGGGAAACGGCATGGGTAACCTGGGACATCATATACACCAGCAAAAGCCTGTATTCTTATTTCATACCTTTCACAAACTCAGAACGTCACATAGCATTTCATGTATGTTCGAAATAATGGCAAAGTATTTAGAATACTCCCAGCAGGTCGGGAAATACCTGGGAAAAGAGAGGAAAAATTGATGTATCAAGTCAGTGACTTTTCATCACAACTGGAGAAACTTAGAGTCAGAGCAGGTTTTAACCAAGTACAGTGTCAGGGAAAGAAGTAGGGGAGCAAAGCACTAAAATAAGATCTCTGAAATAAGCCAGAGAGCTGGAGGGATTAAAGGACATAGGGCTATTAGTACAAGAGAAAAGTGATGATAATCAGACCATGAAAGAAACAAAAGATTGCTCCCAATTGTAATGGCAGAGATGTAACAGAAATGTGCACACTGTAGTTCCAAAATACAAAGTAATAATGCTAGGAAATCAGTTTTGGTGATTGATGGATAAGTATTGACTAAGGCACAGCGATTGTTCTTTTTCAGAAACACAATGGGATCTTTTGTGTCCACCTGACAGGCAGAAGAGACTTTAATGTCACACCTAAAAAAGATGGAACCTCCAATAGAGCAACACTCCCCAGCACTGCACTGCAGTGTCAGCGCAGATTTTGTGTTAAAATTTCAGAGTGGTAACTCAGCCTGACACAGAGGTGAGACTGTTATAACTTGAGTGATGATGGCATGAATTAATGGACACCGGAAAATTGGAAGCTAACTCAATTCACTTCCCCATTCGCACCACCTCGGAAGTTAAAGCTCTGAATTTTCCGTATGGTATGTCTGTTGACTGGAATTAAAGAAGACAGCTCAATCCAAATTTAAAATGTTGGTTAGCTGTGTACTTGGATTTTCCAGGTTAGTATTTGGTGCAGATGAGACACAGACCATTCCAGTAAAAAAAGTGCCTTCACCTTCACAGTGGTCTTTTCTAGACTGGGAAATCTGATGGTCAGGGAGGCCATATTAACACCTCATTTTCTGCTTGGGGAGCCTGTAGCCTTCTGGATTCAATATAGAGTTTACCAGCTTGAGGGCTTGAGTTCTTCCATGTCCTTACCTCTACCCCCACATTACCAGGCCTTGTTATCTCATAGTCTGCTATTACGCACAACTCATTGTTAGCCATTAGCAGTCCTCATTTATAGTTATTCATCCTCCGAGCCAGATCGTTATCCACTCCTTTGTCTGTCCAACTGTTCTTCTCTCTCTTTGGGCTCTATCCCCATCATTGGCTCCTAACCCCCACACTATCTTCTGCAGATAACCCTACATTTTCCTAGTTACCATCAGTTCTGAGGAAGGGTCACCGGACCCGAAATGTTAACTCTGGTTTCTCTCCACAGATGCTGCCAGACCTGCTGAGCTTTTCCAACAATTTCTGTTTTTGTTTCTGATTTACAGCATCCACAGTTCTTTCAGTTTTTAGTTGGCCATATTAAGAGCTGTGTTAAATTTTTGAATTAAAAAAAAGTTTTTTCAAAACATTCTCCGCCACTTAGAGTGTGTACATCAGAATCCATGCAATTTGCCCAGTGTATGTGGTAGATACCATGTGTGATATAAGAGTCATTGGTTATGTGAAACCATCACAAACCCCAGTGTGGGTGTGGGACTATAAGATGTCCTACACCAGCCCACACAATGATGGATGCTTTAACCTGTTGGCAAGGAAACAAAACATGACTTTGATGGATCTGGAGGACAAGGGCTGTTATTACATGAATGCAAACTATTCCAATTATAGTCCGAGTGAAAGCTAAACCTGATACTAAAACAGAGCCAGGAATTTAGGAAGGAGGCATACAGAGTAATAGAACTGTGAAGAAAGATATTGTGTGAAAGGCTGCTTGAATTTTCCAAAATACATGGCATAATTGCACATGGGTTTAAATGCTGTCAAAATTTATGCAAAGTGGTAGCAGGAGAAGTAAAGATGATGTAAGGTGTAGGATCAGTATTTTTTGAAATTATTTTACACTTGTAGGTTTGATGTAGGCATTTATGAGCACTGATATGGGTTCCAAGGTGTAGAATTTGTAGGAGAGTAGGCCAGGAATTTCTAGGGACTTAATACCAGTACTGAAATTTGCATGGCTCTGTAAATGCTAACAGAAAGTTGTCTAAGGTGAGATGGATCCTAGAAAAAATTGGAACCACTCAATTTCAGTCTCATCACTTTACGTGTCATCAGTTCCAAACTTAGTTTTCCTCACTTAAAGCATTTTAGAGTAACATCTGAATGACAGTTGTAAATTTTCCTGACACATTCATCCACAATGTGCTAAGGACTGAGAGGGGTGAGATCATTAATGCTGAGGTAATCAATTTTTAATATCTATGTTTCCATAAGCAGACAGAAATATCTTTAATAGACTCACAACATCATTTCTATGCAGTTCCCAAGATTTGAAGTTGGAAAAGTATCCTGAAGCCTTAGAATGATTGAAAACTGAACTGAAAAAACAAAGTCAATAAAATGACAAATGAGTGATGAAAAAAATCATTCTTGAGAAACTACCTATTTTCTTTTGTAACTGTAAATAAACCACAAGCAATGTTGTTCCTTGTCACGATGCTTTACAGGGGCTAATTACAGGCCATGTCTAGCTAGCTGTTAAGGAATGGAAGAATTGCCTGGATTAAAGGTGCTAGAATTTAATCTTCTTTAGAAGCCTTTTGGAAAAATATAAAACAAAGATCTCAAATCTTCACAGAACGAGAGGAAAGTCATTAACCCTGAGAATTCACAGTGCCACTTAAATTTGAATGCATTATTATTGTTGCTTATACTCTTCCTTATTGATCATCCTTTTATTCGATTGTTTAACTGATTTAAGTACCACTTGGTAGTCATTAACACAATGTATATTCATCATAGGAAATACTGCCTGAAGGGGCTTGGAAATTTGGGGAAAGTTAATTCTTCTGGCACTGACTGAATTGGAACCTTATTCAAACTAAGTGGGTCAATTATGTATATTTTCTAATTAATCTGTTCAGAGATGTTACTACACACATATGGAGCAAGTGGGACTAGCAGCATCTGTGAAGAGAAAATCAGAGTTAACGTTTCAGGTCCGGTGACCCTTCTGAGGATTTTCTCTTCATAGATGCTGCCAGACCTGCTGAGCTTTTCCAGCAACTTCTGTTTTTGTTCCTGATTTACAGCATCCACAGTTCTTTCATTTTTTTATTGGAGCAAGTGGGACGTGATCTTGGGCCTCATGGTCCAGAGATAGGATCACCACCATTACACCACAAGAGCCCCCACAGTGTGAATTATGTACTCTGTTTTCTCTACATTGTGATTTTGGCAGTGAAATTGGCCTCCACCAATAGTGTCAAATGAGCTCATTTTGTACCATTTTCTTTTCCTTTGAGGACAATCAAAGATGTTTGGGTTAATTGGTATTGATTTGTCATGACCACATTCCATTCTACTGGTGGATCACAAGTCTGCTGAGTTATATTAATTTAAGTAGAATTTTTTTGTTGTGCTGCATGTTCTTGAAGAGAAATTTGGGAGAGAATGGAAGATTCAAATTAGTTTTCCTTAAGTTGAAAATCTGTCTTAAACCTCACTCATTTTCCAAGAAAATAAGTTACAAAGACAAGGAATCGCACCCTCAATGTTATGTCTTTAATGTAATTGTGAGATGTGAGAGGAAAAGACTTATTTCCTTATTTAACATCAGTCTTGTGCTACAGCAGTAGTATCCCACCCTTTGAGCCAGGAGTCCCGGGTTCAAGTCCCTCTTGCTTCAGAGGTATGGAATAATAACGTTGAGCAGATTAATTAGAAAATATCTTTTCCCCAATAGAAATTCTTGACGAGCATATCATGTCTGCCTCTAAGACACTGAATAAGAGGCATTTAGGGTTATTAGTAGATAATGTTTCAAGTACACAAGAAATACTGAAAAGTGTGCTTTATTTTGTTTTGAAATACTAACGTTTAGAGAAATGAAGAAAGCACAATGATGAAAAATAACTGCATCTCAGCTTTTGACCTTACCAATTTACTAACAAGGGCAAGAAAGGTGCAAGTACAGTTATAAAGCTTTGTGAATATGAGCACTAAGATCTAATGCCCAACATTGATGCCTATTACTCATCTTTTATTTACTAATCAGAAAGACAATCCACCACTTTCCTAACCAACCACATCAGTGGCGAAGAAGTTAAACCATTATTTAATATTGACCTACATAAATGATAAGGCAGCAATATTTTTGAATCTCAATGCCCTTTTCAATTTGTTCATAGGATGAGAGCATCGATGGCAATACTAGCATTTATTGCTGATCATTCATTATCTTTGAGGAGCTGGCAGTGAGTTACTTACTTGAATCCTGGTGCACCCACAGTATTGTTAGGGAGGATGCTGTAGCATTTTGACCCAGCAACAATCTTGGAATGACAGTATAACATAAATTTTTGCAATGATAGTAAGCCAGTATATTGTGGTGAAAATAGCAGGTATGACCGAAACTCATAAGTATTACGCTCAAACACAGAATTTCTTGTGAGTTATGAATGCATGTTCATTTTAGCTGAGATAGAGATAGCTGGCCATTTAAATTAGCAAATGCCTCTCCTGAAGTGGAGCTTTGATAGCCTTGGAATATGAAACCCTAAGTGTTTATGCAAATGTCTGTTAAAGTGAACTGTTAAAGGGACCTGTCAAAGGCATCAGAGAACCACTCAAAGGAATCTGTCAAGAGGAACTATCAAAAATATCAAAAAACTTGTCAAAAGTACCTGTCATAGAGAGCTGTTATGCTGTCAAGACATTTATAGTCTGGCCCCTTAAACATTTGATTAAAAAGGCTTGAGTGTTAAAAAAGACAATTACTTGACATTACAGTCTGTTGACATCACCCTGAACAATTTGATTACTGGATTGAAGCTGCACGATTGATTTAATAGCCATCTAATATCACAGTAGGGTGCCTGCCAGTTCACAGTTTGATTGACAGTTCCAAGTGGTTGTAGACATTTGGCTGTGAATTTTAAAACAAATTGTATTAAGGGATTACACATTTGAATGAAACATCTGTTGCTGTAAAATTGCATTCAGTAAATGTAATAAATCATTCTTTATGACTAAGGGTGAGTATTTTTCATATCATGAAGTCTACAATAGGCACTATGAACTTTATTCTATAAAACTTTACTTAACATCAACTCTGTGTGAGTCCTTAGATATTAAAAAAAGTTGGTATGGTAGGTGTAAGGTTAAAAGATGATGAGCGAGAAGTCTAGGTTTTCATGAGATGGTACTAAACTGGCACAGAAGTAATTTGGGCTCTGAGGTAGTGGAGAGACACAAGTAGGCATTGGGAATAAGGGTGACCATAGGATGGGCAGAGATGCATAGGATATATAAATGACATAGGGACTGAGTCGAGAAGCATAAGTTGTCATGGAAGGTATGAGGAGCCAGGGGGTCTTCTTGGAGGGGCCATGAGAAGGAATGGGTTGGCATGGATGGGGCATGAGAGGATGTGGGAGTTGAGTGATGGTGTGCATGAGGATTTGAGGGATGTTTAATGCCTTAATCTCTATGTTGAAAGTTTTGACACAGTGCCAGGTACCTGAGGCAGACATTCTGCATCACACCTTCACAGCTGGCTGCCTCCTTAATTCTTCTGTGGCTACCCTCTCCAACTTCTGATCTAAACTTGCTAATACTTCCAAAAAGTTCACATCTGGGCAGCCACTTCGAAAGATTGGGTTTGCGGAGCTGGATGTTCTTCCATTTCTGCACATTTGGCTCAGGAAAGAAAAGCCAAGCTTATATTGCCAAATCAGAATGATGTGTGACTTGGAAGGGAACTTGTAAGTGATGATGGTCCCATGTGCTCATGCAGTAAAATGACTTTGAAAGCTAATTACACCTTGTGGTTTGTGAACAACGTTAAATTATTAAATCAATGGAGAGGATTGAATACTCCTGCTATTTGTATAATGTGAGTATTAGAAGCCTGGTGGATCATTGATTTAGATAATTATATCAAGCAAAACCTTTAAATACATAGAATTACATACAACAGCACAAACACTTGTCATTTGGTCCAACCAGTACATGCCATTCAGAATAAAACAAAGAACTTAGGTTCAGGAAATCAGAAACAGAAGCAGAAATTGCTGGAAAATCTCAATAAATCTGCCAATATCTGTGGAGAGAAAGCAACAGTTTGTGGTAGCACAGTGGCTCAGTGGTTAGCACTGCTACCTCACTGTGCCAGTGACCTGGGTTCAATTTCACCCTCAGGTGACTGTCTGTGTGGAGTTTACACATTCTCCCTGTGTCTGTGTGGGTTTCTTCTGGGTGCTCTGGTTTTCTCCCACAGTCCAAAGATGTGCAGGCTAGGTGGATTGGCCATGCTAAATTGTCCATAGTGCTCAGGGATGTGTAAATTAGGGGAATGATTCTGGGTGGAATGCTCTGAGAGTTGATGTACATTTGTTGGGCCCAAGGGCCTATTTCCACACTGTCAGGATTCTACGATGAGTTAATGTTTCAGGTCCATTGATCCTTCTTTTTCTGTTTCAGTACATGCAATTGTTCAAGTCAGCCTCCTCCCAATCTTTCTCATCTAAATCTATTATTGTCACCCTCCATGCCTCCTATCTTATTTGCACATGCAGCTTCCCTGTCTACTATTCATTGCAAACACTCACATGGTTGTGCATTCCACATTTTTATCATTCTTTGGGTAAAGAATTTTCAATTCTTTGTTGGATTTCTGGGTATCAATCTTACATTAATGGCATCCAGTTATATCCTTTCTCATAACAGAAAATTCTCTCTCTATCTGCCCTATTAAAACCTTTCAGAATTGTAAAGATTTTAGTTCATCACTCAACTTTCTTTTATGAAGATAAAAAAGTCCAATCCTTTCTTAATATGTATACACATGCATTTCTGCTATCAATCTTGGAAATAATCTCTGTATTTTCTCCAGTGTCTGCATGTCCTTCCTAGTTCTGGTGAATAGATTTGCATGCAGCACGCAGGGTGTGAGCTAAGCAAGATTTGAATAAGGTTGAGCCCAACCTGACTACTTTTCAACCCCACCCCTCTTGAAATAAAGTTTCACTCTCAGTCTCCTTTCCTTTTATAGCTTGGCTAACTTGAGGTACAATTTTTAGTGATTGGTGTATTTCTTGCCCAATATCCCTTTTGTCCTCTCTCCCAGTTAGACTTGCAATTTACAAGCAACAAATGACCTCCTATTCTTTCTATGAAGATGCACTACCTCACATTTATGCATATTGGACAAATATTTATCAATAAATTGTGCAAATTTATTAATTGACATGTAACTTGTTGCAGTCCTCTTCAAATTTGATTATACCTCACAATTTGGCACCATCTATAAATTTTGAAATTGCGTTTTTGATTCCAAAATCCAAATCATAAATCTAAACTGTGAAAGCAGAGGTTCTAGCACTGATCGATGCATAGCACTACTTATCACCTTCTTAAACTGGAGAACTGTGCTTTACTCCCACTGTCTACTTTCTGTTTTCAAGCAAACAAGCAATCCATTTCTCCACTTTCACCCTAGTTCCACATGCTCTAATCTTATTTATTAATCTATTATTGAAAACAGTCTTGAAGCCATATTGAAAATCCAGGTAAGTTACTCCTACTCATCGGGTTCTGGTTTGCAATCAGTAATTTGTTGCATTTGGTGGTCTGAATCACCCCCAGATCCCTGGTTCTGATACTGGACTTATTTAGGGAATATGAAATGAAGAAGGCAGTAGACAGGTGTTTCACGGCAAAAGAAACTCTGAGTTTATTTAAAAAGGAAAGTTAAGCATAATACAAGAAATAAAGGTAAATGCAATAAACAGTGAAATTGACACTATCAATTACACAGAGGGAAGTATTTAAATACACTATTAAATTAATCACACTATTAATCACAATTAGAACCTAAACAACAGTTCTAATCACAGAAATTTTAATGAGGCTTCCTACCCGTGGTGTCCCATGCATTGTTACCACCTGCCTTCCCCTCCCTGCTAGCTCGGTCGGAAACTTTGGGGTCTTGGGAGTTACAGCTCACCACTGAGGAAAACACACTCTTGCTGTCGGTTCTTTTGGTTTGGAACAGGCCTGTGTTCGGAACGTCTAGTTTGGATAGTGCTTGTTTGGCTTCACCCCTCTCGGGTTTCCTTTTTTCCATTGATGCTCTTGGCTTGGCTTCCCGATTCAACTTCTCTGTCTGGCCTCAGTGATTCTTTGTTCCAAAGCTGCTTCTTGGGGCTGGAAGCCTGTGGGAAAACTGTTTGTGCAGAAGCTTTTTGTTGAAAGGGCTCTCATCAGCTCTGGCAGTTATGCAGGCCGTGTGCCCCGTTATCTCCCTTCAAATCTGTGTTGACCATTGTGTTTCTGGTATTCCCTTCTGAAGTCAATTGGTTTGCTGATGGTTAAGAATATGTGTGAATGGATTCTGATGGAAGTTGAATGTTTGGTATCTGTGTAGGCCCCATACTGTCTGTACTGAGTAGCTCAAGATCTAAAAGTTAGTTCCAGTCCAGAGTGTTAGGTTTGGTTGATTGTTCCCTGAGAGTGGAGGCGTAAATTAGAATTCCAGACTGAACAATGGTTCCAAGCAGCCATCTCTGCATTTGTGTATTTTTCCCAGACTCAGCCCAGCTGTCCTGTTTACTTTAAACATTTTGTCCAGTATTTTAGATGATGGGGATTTTTGCTCAGTCTTGCATACTGCATTGGCATTGTCCACTCTATTATTTCCTGTTTTGACATCTATGGTGACAATTCATTGTTACATTTTAGTTTCTAGATTTACTCCTACTCTCTCCTTTAATTGAGATTCCATCATTTTTCCTACCATCAAGGTTAAGCTGACTGGTATATAATTCCCCAGACATGTCCTATGCCTCTTCTGCAGTTACCTTAGCTTGTCACTATACCTTTTCCTCATGAAATATTAAATTATGTGAAAAGACAGCTGCAATCTCTTCTCTAAATTCTTTAAAAATGCATGAATACAATCCATCTAGACAAAGGTCTTATCCTTTTTGAGTTTGTTTTGTGCATTCAATACATCCCACTTTTATTCAAAATGTGTTTATCTTATGGTTCATCTCATCATCTAACGTTCTGTGCAACTATTTTTCTGGTAAATATTGAAGATAAAAGCTATTTAATAGTTCATCCATCATTTTATCATTATTTATGGTCGTCTTGTGTCTATCCCTCAAATCATCCAATCCCATCGCAGCTTAACTTTCTATTGATATGTCTGTAAAATACTTTACTGGTTTGTTTTGATGTTCCTTGATAATTTAATTTCATAGTTCTTCTATGCCTTCCTAATTGCTTTTCTTCTAACTCCATCCTTAATCACTTTGCATTCTCACTGATGTTACATTCCTCTGCTGTCTATGTGCTTAATTTATGCTTCTTTCCAACAGTTAATTTTGCCCTTACACCTTTGCTGATCTATGGAGTCTCAATGGTATTTAGTTTGTTCTTTACTTTTCATGAAATATATGATTGATCACAATTTTAAATATTTCCGAGACAACAAGGTGCAGGGCTGGATGAACACAGCAGGCCAAGCAGCATCATAGGAGCAGAGAGGCTGACGTTTCGGGCCTAGACCCTTCATCCGAAACGTCAGCCTCTC
>NC_063349.1:40369922-40424212 GCF_021869965.1 Rhincodon typus
CCCCACACCAACCCCAATCCCCACACCAAACCTAATCCCCACACCAACCCCAAACTTCAACCCCACACCAACCCCAATCCCCACACCAACCCCAATCCCCGCACCAACCCCAATCCCCACACCAATCCCAATCCCCGCACTAACCCCAAACCCCACACCAACCCAATCCCTGCACCAACCCCCAACCCCCCCCCCACCCCCACCCCCCCCCCCACCCCAATCCCCACACCAACCCCAATCCCCACGCCAACCCCAATCCCCGCACCAACCCCAACTCCACACCAATCCCAATTCCCACACCAACCCCAACCTTCAAACCCACACCGACCCCAATTCCTGCACTAACCCCAATCCCCACAACTACAATCTCCACCTCACCCACTGATAGTGGACAGAAATCAGATTTAACGTTTTGGGTTGAGTTAGAGTCAGTGTCACAGCGGCACAGTCAGTTCATGAAATTGATAATGTTTATGTGTTTTTATACTTTATTATTTCACTGTTTTTAAGTTCTTTTAGGAAGTAAGGAGAGAGTGAGAGGTTGCGGGTGTGACCAATGTCTGGTTCACGGCATCACTCCAATCCACCCGACCTTTGTGGAATGGATGCCTCATTGGGCATGGATCCCCTCCACATTGTTAATTGGCCCCTTTCTTGACTCACTGTGCTGTGACTGCAGGAATGAGTGGATCACACACTTTCTGTTCCATCACGCTCACCCTGCTGAAAAAATAAAATTGCAGGCCATTAAGTTGGAGCTGATATGAATTCAGCAAGAAAATGATTTAACAGGGATCCTCAGAGCGGCAGGGCTGACACAGCCCCAGGATTCAGAAATCCCATGGTAGTAGCACAGCGGCAGTGAGCAATGAGTCTTCAGAATGATAGCTTTCATCACCGTGCTCTTAAGGCTTGGCCATGTGCATCCACTTATTTGTTGTTGTCAAGATGAAATTTCCAGACTTAAAACCAGTTAAGGAAAAAAATCTGAAAGGAGTCATTACTTTACCTCCACGGACGGCTTCACCAAACTGAATTTAAAGTAGCAGAGGGAAACTTCAGCAGTAAGCACACTGACACTGAAGTACACTGATAAATGAGAAAGTCATGTAGTGGAAGAATGCCACCAACGTATATGCTAGTTTTCCTCGGCATGAAAGAAAAGTAATCTTGACCTATTCAGAATCTAAAAATAAATAAAAAAAAGATTAACTGGTGCAAAAAGTTTCCAAGGAATGAATTTTCAAGAGACCAAATCCAACAAGATTCAGTGACACAACCAAGCGATGCATAATTATTAAGGTCAACATAACTTCATTAGTCAGTATTACCCAGGAGTCCAAAGCTTGCCTGCAATTAATTGCTTTTAAATTATTCTTGTCACACTGGTACCATAGTTAAGCTAGCCATTTAGATTGTTAATAATGGATTGAGAAAAGTAATTAAAATATATCTTCAATACTTTCATCAACAGAAGCACTCTCCCTCTAAAGAGTTTGTCTCCTGCAAGTTGGCCGTCAATAATTAAAAATACATCCTATCTTAGTTACTGTACATTTGACAAACAGCCAAGCTGCACAAATAATATTTTCTTTGTCCCAAGTGTCTTTTGCGATGAGAACATCATGTGCAAGGGACTTCAGCTCTGCTAATTGATTTGAAACTCAGAAAGATTAACACGGCGTTATCATATCTGTCAGCAACAGGAAACTATAAGCTTGATGCTAGGTAAAAGCCAACAAAACTGATAAAACCTAGTATTCATTTCACTCTTAAATACCTATTGAGTTGAGAAATGTAACAATTGTGGAATCATCCTTTAGGAATAGATTTTGGTTCAGATGTATCTCGGAAGTGAAAGAATAGATTTAGGTGGTATTTTTCCCAACCAGTTGCTTATCAAAGTGTTTTATTTTGTCTTCTCTGTACGTAAAATTATCCAATGTCAAATGTATTTCCTATTCTATCTCAGAGAATGCAAAAGGAAAGCAAAATAGTTCACCCCTGGGAACAAATGAAACTATGGTAGTTTGTTCAGTGTCACTTGAGATGGTGTGACAAGATCAAACTTTTTCCTCAGAATTCTTAAGAGCTTGACTGAGTGGATGCTGGGAGGATGTTTCCCCTGGCTGCAGAATTGAGAAATAGGATGAAAGTCTGTAAATAAGGGATCAGCTATATTGGATGTGTTGAAGACATTTATTTTCAAGCTCCCACGGTCATGCATATTTGGAATTGATTACGCCAGAGGGCTTTGGGTTTCATCAGTGAGTATATTTAAGATAGTTTTGGATAGGTTTTTTGATACTAATTAATTAAGGGATGTAAGGATAAGATGAGGAAGTGGAATTCAGGTAAAGTATTAGTCATGATTTCATGAATGATAGTGTTGGCTGAAGTGCCAAGCGACCTATTTCCATTTCTACTCATCATTGTTGCAGTCAACTCAGTGAAGGTACATTCCACACTACTATTAGAAAGGAATCTCCAAGATTATGACCCAGTGACCATGAGAAATGGTGAGATGTGTCCAGGTTGGAAGGCTGTGTGTTTCATAAAAACAAACTTGGAGAAGATAGTGTTCCCTAGCATCTGTCACCCTTGTCCTTCTATAAGCGGAGATCACAGATTTGGAAGGCACAACTGAAGAACAGGAAATGAGGAAAATCCATAATTTTAATTAATTATTTATAAAATGTATATAATTATATTTTAATTATAAAAATACATTAAATATAATATTTTGGTTGTTGATGCTAGATGTATATGACCTAATCAGCATGATTAATCAGAGAAACATTCCATAATGCAGAAGATATATTTGGGATTTGGACTGATATTTGGAGCCCAATATCACACTTCAATAAGCTGTCTCTCCAACCAGATTGTCAAGACAAGTTTTAGCTTTGAAAACTTTCCATTGAAGAATTTTGAACTATAATATGTAAAAACAGTCTAAATAATCTTGTGATAACTGTGTTTTTATTTTCAAATTAAATGAACTGCCCTTAGGACTCAGTTTACATACCAATGTTTAAGTCATTCTCAAAGTAAGGCAAAGTATAGCAAGTGACCTAGTTTTTGTTCATTGCATTATTATTGACACTCACCGACCTCCATGCACTAATATAAATGATAATAAAAGTGAGCTGCCATCAAACCTGTCACTGTTCTGTTTCAAATTAGAACCTTAGGGTGTATATTTTCTTTTGTTCACTATTTTCAATGAACAAGCTGGGAAGAATATAAAGCAGGAACTCTTCAAAAATGTGGCTGATGTGCACAGGGGATCCACAAATGTGAACATTTTCATTAATGTGAAATGACTGAAATTGAACTCAGCAGGTCAGATAAATAAAGGATCAGGTCACGTTGAAGTGTCAGTGAACTGATAGCTGAGAAAGAAGACATCACAAGGGTGAGTTAAGAGTATGTGAGCGGAAGTGGCATCTTCACCTCCTCCTTGAGTTCTCTGCTTGAAGCCATGGCACCATAATTATAATAGGACAAGGAGGCAAGTTCTGAATTCACCTCAGCTGGAACTGGGATCAGACCAAGTGCTTTTGGCATCACTCTGAGCTCTGCCAGCTGTCGAGGCAACTGAGCAAACCAGCTCTACCAAGGAGTTCCGAGCTGCTGTGATAACATTCACTTCTACATACCTGTCATAGCCTGGAACTGTCAGTATGGATGATAGAGGCTTCAATTTATTTGCATTCCATGGCTGACCAGGGATCTCTCTCACGCTTACCACATGCCGTTGGTGTACATTGGAAGGATTTACAAATTGATGCACAACTTGTTTGGCCATGTTATAAATGCACCTTCCTTCCCATTGGCCACAAAATGGACAAAAGAGCTGAATTCCAAAGATGAGGTGAGACTGAGAGTCCTTGACATCAAGGCTGCTTGATGTGTGGCATCAAGGAGCCCTGGTAAAACTGAAATCAATGAGCATCAGGGGGCAAACTCTCTGTTGATTGGAGTCAAACCTGACACATAGAAAGATGTTTCAGAGATAGTAGGAACTGCAGATGCTGGAGAATGTGAGATAACAAGGTGTAGAGCTGGATGAACACAGCAAGCCAAGCAGCATCAGAGGAGCAGGAAGACTGACGTTTCAGGCCTAGACCCTTCTTCAGAAATGGGGGAGGGGAAGGGGGTTCTGAAATAAATAGGGAGAGAGGAGGAGGTGGATAGAAGATGGAAAGAGGAGAAGATAGGTGGAGAGGAGACAGACCGGTCAATGATGCAGGGATGGAGCCAGTAAAGGTGAGTGTAGGTGGGGAGGTAGGGAGGAGATAGGTCAGTCCAGGGAGGACGGACAGGTCAAGGGGGCGGGATGAGGTTAGTAGGTAGGAGATGGGGGTGGGGCTTGAGGTGGGAGGAGGGGATAGGTGGGAGGAAGGACAGGTTAGGGAGGTGGGGACGAGCTGGGCTGGTTTTGGGAAGATGGTCGTGGTTATTGGATGTCAGTCACCTCAGCTTCAGGATATCTCTGCAGGAGTTCCTCAGGGTAGGGTCCTAAGCCCAAAGATCTTCAGCTGCTTCATCAATGACCTTCCCTCCACCATAATGTCAGAAGTGGGGATGCTCGCCAATAATTGCGCAATGTTTAGCACCATTCGCAACTCCTCAGACACTGAAGCAGTCCGTGTTCAAATGCAACAAGATTGGGACAATATCCAGGCATGGGCTGACAAGTGGCAAATAACATTCATGCCACACAAATGCCAGGCTATGACCATAACCAATAAGAGACAATCTAACCCACCAACCCTTAACATTCAATGCTGGAACCATTACTGAATCACTAACTATCAACATCCTGGGGGTTATCATTGACCAGAAACTCGGCTGGATTCACCACATAAGCACAGTGGTTACAAGAGCAGGCCAGAAGCTAGGAATATTGCGGCAGGTAACTCACCTCCTGACTCCCCAAAGCTTATCCACCATCCACAAGGCCTAAGTCAGGAGTATGATGGAATATTCCCCCCTTGCATGAATGGGTGCTGTTCCAACAACACTCAAGAAGCTTGACACCATCCAGGACAAAGCAGCCCGCTTGATTGGCATTACATCCACAAGCATCCACTTCTCCTCTCCGAATGCAGATGTAACATTCTCCCTAATTATCCTCCACCTCTTTTATCTTCCTCAGTATCTTGTATAAAACAACGAAACCTTGGAACATCAAGCAGCCAGTCCTGTCCCTGTCTCAACCAGGTCTCTGTAATGGCCACTACATCATTGTCCCATGTACTGCTCCAGGTTCTAAGCTTATCTGCCTTACCTATAATATTCCTTGCATTGAAATAAACACAATTCAGTATATTAGTCCATCATGTTCATTTACCTGTCTCTGCCTGTCCTTGATTTCTGATTTACTGCTTCTGACATCTACCTTCCCCTCAATACCTCTACTTGCTGACCTGCTGCTCTGGTTCCCAGTCCCCTGCCACACTAGTTTTAACTCTCCTAAGTAGCAGTCGCGAACCTCCTTGTGAGGATATTGGTTCCCCTCCAGTTTAGGTGCAACCTGTCCCTCTTCTACAGGTCACCCCTATCCCAGAAGAGATCCCAATGATCCAAGAACCTGACATCCTGTCCCCTGCACTAGCTCCTTAGCCATGCATTCATCTGTCCAATCTTTCTATTCCTACCCTCACGAGCATATGGCACCAGCAGTAACTCAGAGATTATTACCCGCGAGGTATTGCTCTTCATCCTCTTTCCTAACTCCCTGTACTCACTTCACAGGACTTTATCCCTCTTTCTACCTATGTCATTGTCAATGTCAATATGCACTATGCCCTATGGCTGCTCACCCTCCCCCTTAAGAATTTCATGTAACCACTCAGCGACACCTTTGACACTAGCTCCAGGGAGGCAACAACACCATCCTGGAATATCAAACGCTGCCTCAGAAACATCTGTCTGTGCCCCTAACTAGTGAGTCTCCTACCACCATCACTTGCTTGGATCTTACCCCGACTCTGCTCTACAGCAGAGCCAGTTGTGGTGCCACAGGCCTGGCTGCTGCTGTTATACTTCCTTAAAAGGCTATCCCTCCCCCAACAATATCCAAAACAGTACACCTGTTAGAGAGGGGAATAGGCACGGGAGACTCCTACACCACCTGCCTGTCTCTCCTGGCAGTCACCCACCTACCTGATTGAACCTGTTGTGTGACCACCTCCCTGTAACTAGTGTCTATCACACTGTCTGCCCACCATATGCACCTCAATGGGTCCAACTGCTTCTCCAACCAAACCACGCATTCTGTGAGGAGCTGCAGCCAGTCACACTTCCTGCAGTGAATGCTCCTTGATCTCGCATACCTGGCAGGACAAGCACCCTACTGCCCTAACTGCCATCTCTGTCCCTTTACACTATGAAAGATAAAACAATCTTACCTTGCCATTTTCTTGCTTGCCTTACCCACTAAAGCCCAGTTATTCACCTAAGCCCATATTTATACCAACTAGCTGCACTGACTGGTCACTGAAATCACAGTGCAATCTTTACGAGCACACCAAATACCCTCTAGCCTACAACAAACCTCCTAACAGTCTCTCACAATCTCTTTCTTCTCATTTTTGTTTGGTTAGAGGAGGAGGGAGGATGGAAACACTTCAGTAATGTAATATTTGGGGCTTGCCATTCCTTGACACTGTGTTCTTCCTCACTCCGTTCATTGCTCATGGTGAGTGGGCCAACTTCCCCAGGATGCTCCTCAGCAAAGTCTCTCTGCTGTCCTCTATTGAATGCTCTTCCTGCTGCTTATTACCGGGGCTGGGTGGGGGTGGTCTTCCTCACTCAGCTGATCGGTCACTGTGACTGTGCCGACTTCTCCATTGAGTAGCAGTGGGTTAATACAGGAAATCAAAGTTCCAGGCCTAGTCTACAATGACATTGAGCTGTTAACTAGAATGGGAAGTGTGACGTTAATGAGACAACATTTCAACATATTGGAGAAATCAACAGTGAGAAGGAATAAGTGGATGTTGGGAAAATGTTTTCATTTGTAGGAGAGATGAGGACCCAATGGCACAACCTTAGAGTAAAGGGAAGACCTTTTAGAATGGAGATAAGGAGAAACTTCTTCAGCCAGAGAGTGGTGAATCTATGGAATTCACTGCCACAGAAGGCTGATGAGGCCAGGTCATTGAATACATTTAAGACTGAGATAGATAGTTCTTGATTATCAAGGAGATCAAAGGTTACGGGGAGAAAGCGGGAGAATGGGGTTGAGGAACTTATCAGCCATGATTGAATGGCGGAGAAGACTCGATGGGCCAAATAGTCTGATTTCTTCTCCTATGTCTTATGGTCTTATGCTCAAAGAAAAGTAATGTAGTAGGAGGCGTGAAGGCGCAATACTTGGTCAGGTATTTTTGTTGCAAATACAACAAATAAAATTAAAATGACATCCATGAGAAACAAAACAAAAAAGGAAAAAAAAATAGAAGTATCCAAGAAAAAGGTTGGATTTTTCATCCTGGATGTTCAATTACAAAATTAATGATTAGGAAAATAGAAGAAACTAAGGACTACTGTATGCAGTTGATCTTTCATTAAGGTGTCATTTTCAACCCATGTTTCTTGAAGGTGTACACATTGCTTCTCTATTGCACTTGCCAAAAAGCCTTTGGAGAGAGATACTATTTTGGAGGCAATTTTGAATAATGACCAGAAATGCCGTGTCAGAAAAGATTTAAGATAGTGTGATCATAAGGACTGAAATTTCCATGGCGTGATGCAAAGAGAACAATGTGCCCAGGAATATTGGGTGAATATTTTTTAAAGGATCCATAAACCATTATGGGTAGCCCATTCTACCTAAATCATTTCCTTTACAATAAGGCTTTTTTTAAAATTCAATATTTTGTGGGACGTGGGCATCGCTGGCTGGCCAACATTTCTTGCCCATCCCTAGTTGGCCTTGAGAAGGTGCTGGTGAGCTGCCTTCTTGAACTACTGCAGTCCTCCTGCTGTGGGTTGACCCACAATGCTATTAGGGAGGGAAATGCTATTAGGGAGGGAATTCCAGGATTTTGACCAAGCGACAGTGAAGGAACAGCGATATATTTCCAAGTGAGGATGGTGAGTGACTTGGAGAGGAAATTGGAGTTGGTGGTGTTCCCATATGTCTGCTGCCCTTCTCCTTCTAGATGGAAGTGGTCATGAGTTTGGAAGGTGCTATCTGAGGATCTTTGGTGAATTTCTGCAGTGCATCTTGCAGTTGGTACACACTGCTGCTACCGAATGGTGGAGGGAGTGAATGCTTGTGGATGTAATGATAATCAAGCATGCTGCTTTGTCCTGGATGGTGTCAAGTTTCTTGAGTGTTGTTGGGGCTGCACTCATCCAGGCAAGAGGGGAGTATTCCATCACATCCCTGACTTGTGCCTTATAGATGGTGGGCAGGTTTTGAGGAGTCAGGAGGTGAGTTACTCACCGCAGAATTCCTAACTTGTGGCCTGCTCTTGTAGCCACTGTGTTAATGTGGTGAGTCCAGTTAAGTTTCTGGTCAATGGTAACCCCCAGGATGTTGATAGTGGGGGATTCGGTGATGGTAACACCATTGAATGTCAAGGGATGGTGGTTAGATTGTCTCTTGTTGGTGATGGTCATAGCCTGGCATTTGTGTGGTGCGAATGTCACTTGCCACTTGTCAGCCCAAGCCTGGATATTGGCCAGATCTTGTTGCATGTGAACGTGGACTTCTTCATATCTGAGGAGTCACGAGTGGTGCTGAACATTGTGCAATCATCGGCGAACATCCCCACTTATGACCTTATGATGGAGGGAAGATCATTGATGAAGCAGCTCAAGATGGTTGGGCCTAGAACACTACCCTGAGGAACTCCTGCAGAGATTTCCTGGAGCTGAGATGATTGACCTCCCACAACCACGACCATCTTCCCATGTGTCAGGTATGACTCTAACCACCGGAGAGTTTGCCCCCTGATGCCCATTGATTCCAGTTTTGCCAGGGCTCCTTGATGCCACACTTGATCGAATGCAGCCTTGATATCAAGGACTGTCACTCTCACCTCACCTCTGGAATTCAGCCCTTTTGTCTATGTTTGAACCCAGGCTGTAATGAGGTCAGGAGCTGAGTGGCCCTGGTGGAACCCAAACTGAGCATCAATGAGCAGGTTATTTCTGAGCAGGTGTTACTTGATAGCACTGTTGATGATACTCCATCACTTTACTGATGATTGAGAATAGACTGATGGGGCGATAATTGGCTGGGTTGGATTTGTCCTGCTTTTTGTGTACAGGACATACTTGGGCAATTTTCCACATTGTCAGGTAGATACCAGTGTTGTAACTGTACTGGAACAGCTTGGCTAGGGGAGCAGCATGTTCTGGAGCACAGGTCTTCAGTAATATTGCCGGAATGTTGTCAGAGCCTGTAGCCTTTGCAGTATCCAGTGTCTCCAACCATTTCTTGACATCATGTGGGGTGAATCAAATTGGCTGAAGACTGGTATCTGTCAAGTTGGGGACCATTGGAGGAGGCCGAGGTGGATCATCCACTCAGCACTTCTGGCTGAAGATTGCTGCGAATGCTTCAGCCTCATCTTTTGCAATGATTTGGTTATATGTCATGGTGTTGCATGCTTAGGTTATATTTCAATATGACAAAAACTTCTTCATTATGTTCCGCTGAGACACTATAACAAAAACAATGCATGCATGATTAGGAAACAAATATTCTTTGTATTTTGGCCAAATTGACAGAACAGTCAGTAAAAAAATGCAATAATTGAATTTCCTAAGCCATACAAATCAGAGAAGTGTTTGCTATTGCTTTATGGCTTATTGGTTAGATTTCAATGCTAGTATTGCTTGCAGCTCCCATCACATGATCAAGAGTGGAATATTAGCCCCAGTCCTCCAGTCAATGGTGGAGAAAGTGCATTCACCGCAGACTATGATTTAAATTGCCCATTTACCAATTTACCTTGGAGCCGCGGTGCTTTCTGATCTTGACTGCAGTTTGAATCCTGTGATGAAAGGTGTTGGGTAACCAGATGGCAAGAGTAACTCCAGTGAAGCCACACTACCTATTTTTGTAATGAACTAAAGATACCCCCTCTAAATTCTGTCTTAAATTCATTGATTATGCTGTTTCTAAACGGAACTGTCAACTTCAAACTGCACAGCCTCATTCCACTGTAAATGCCTACAAACCCACCCTCACGCTTCAAGAGTATTCATCCCTCTCCCTCAAACCTAACAATGCTCAATCCCTTTATTGCTGCTCAGTAACTGAATGATGAGCTAACAGAAAGACAACCAAAAGACTCACTGAGGCTAACATTGACGATGTGGTGTACATGGGCTTTCAGAAGGCATTTGGTACATGCCACACAACAGACCTGTGAGGAAAGTTATGGATCATGGAATAAAAGGGTCAGTAAAAACATTGATTCAAATTGGCTGAGTATAGAAAATAGAGAGTAATCGTCAATGACATTTTTCAGGCTGGAAGAAGGTTTGTAGCGGAGTTTATTAAGGATTAGTATTGAGATCCTTGCTTTTCCTGGTATATCGTAAGTAAAGTTGCCACAGTTGAAAAAGACCATAAGACTGGTCTCTTATTACAGAGCAATGACTCATGGTGGTTTAACATGAGGGTCACCACACCTCAGGCGAGGGGTGAGGTAGACAAGCTGGGACCTTCGTGGTGACTTCAGCCAGTTCGGGAATTGAAAATACGCTGTTGGTGTCATTTTGCTTTACAACCCACTGTCCAACCAACTGAAGAGGGTGTTTTGTTGATGCCAACATCCCTGGATGAAGGGTAGAGGCAGTTGCTGCCCATGAACCGTACCATGAGATGTTGGAGAATAGAGGTGAACATAAAGACTGAGAGAAGCAAGAGCAAACTGAATCTGCGAGAGAACTGCTCTGATTTTCAAGCCAGAAGTTAGTACCATATAGATTCTCATCAGTGATTGGGATAATCACAAACTGTCTCTATAAAGCCAAAATAGCTAATAATGAATGCCTACGCATGGAAATAAAGCAGTGACCATTTACTTGTAAGATTCTTATTCCAGCAATTAAAACTTCATAAGGAATATTCGGGCATTTTTTTCTTGACATTGAGAATGTTTTATTTTCATTTTAGCTAGATTCTCCCTAATTTCTTGCTATTGCCTACACATATCAGTGCTTCTAGCTAGAGAATTACAATAATCCTATAACCAAATATAGCTTGACATATCACCACCAAAAGACAAGGTAACATACAATCCATTGTTGGTGAAATTTGGCTGCTCTGATTCTAATGTAATTCAAATAACTGTGATGTGCTTTTGTACATAAGCTAACATCTGAGTAGAAATTAGTTTATGTAACATTTGCAGTAATGGATAAATACAGTATACATATTTGTTGACGTTGAATGGTACAATGGTGTTGGAGATGTACTGTTTGAATATGCATGTGCAGCTTGAATAAAGTAATGGCTATACTTCTAACAGCAAAGTTAAAAAATATATATTGAGTATACAAGAAAAGATGGAAGGAGGCTCAGGTGGAACATTAATACAGATTGGTTGGACAGAATGATCTGTTTCAGTGCACTATGTCCTATGTAACCCTATATAATTCATTCATGAGAGGAAGATTCTATGCCTGATTTTTGGATGGCTTTAATTGTTCTCAAAAACCCTCAAGGTTACGAAGTGGAAAAATCCATCTTGGTTTTCTGCTCTAGCTTGTTTTCTGGTGAATCCTGTTGAAAAGTGCACATCTATAAATATCAGATAAGGACAGCATCAAGCCTGAGACTGGGATAGTCATCATTAAATGGGATATTCATCATTAAATGCCTTCAATGCATGCGCTACCCCTCGCTCACATGGACAATAGACACTTTTGTGAGGTGCAGGAAACCAAGGCACACTTTTGGAAATATGCACCAGCAGCTGTCATTGCCTTCGGGAAAGATACAAGGAAAACAAAATATTGGCTAGGCTTGGGATACACACAGAAGACTACACAACATAATTGAAAACTGTAGTAATCCTGTTCACTTTTGATGCGTTTGGACAGGTGAAATGACAAAAGAGAATTAAAATGATTTCAGATTCATCAATTACATTGAATCTGTTTGCAACTAAAGCATAACATAATTCATAGTTAGTAGGAACTGCAGATGCTGGAGAATCCGAGACAACAAGGTGCAGGGCTGGATGAACACATAATTCATAGTCTTTGCTGCCATCTAAAGGACAGCATGATTTTGTGTCTGTCTCTGGAGGTAAAGGCTAAGCTTTCCAAATTCTTCTAAAAACTAATCATAAACATTTCAAAGTTATCTCTAAAAAGATGCAAGGCAACATGCGAATATTTAAAATAAGTTTTGAACAATCCCTGCCTGGAGAAATATATAATTAAAAACTAATATGAATACAGTGTTTAACGTAGTATTCACATTATTACCCAGGCCAAAAGGTTCTTTAACTGAGGAGATTAGAATTTGCTAACTCTGTACAGGATACCAAACCTGAGGTATCTCATGGTACATGAATAAATTAACAGAACAAATTATTCAAAATATAAAATGTCCCTTGTGGTAGAATTAAGCTTCCATAAGTAAACATTCAGCCATTTTTGCACTGCAGACCATAGGAAATTAAAATTATGAAATTCTCCTCAGCAGAATGTTATTAAGTTACAAATTTACTAATTTTAATTACAAGTGGATATATCGCTTGATGTTTTTGAAAGTTTACATTCGTCATAAATTACCTCAGATTGTGAAATTCTATCTGTCTTACCAAGAGGACCATTTACTATGAGATAATTCATCAATTCTCTCTCATTAAACATTACTAGGTCTAAAATAATCTCTTCCTTGAGCATGAGATGTACTGTGATTTTGCTTTCACTTACCATGACTACCCATGGAGGTCATTGTATTTTTAGCAACACTGCTATGGACACAACTTGCTCCTGCTGCCTCCTCAAACTGGTATATGAGGACTTCTTGCCTATCCGAGTATATGTAGCCTTCCTTTCGGTCTCAGCATTGGCTTCCAGAGTTTCCAGGATAGTACGTCCCTTCTGCAATGTGCCATTTTGCTTCTTGCAATCTTCCCATTTGATCGAACAGTTGTCTTCCAGGACTGCAACATCCTTTTAACAGGGAGTTTGCCTTTAAGAAGAAAAGGCTAGCTAGACGACATGGTTAACTAACAACGTTGCCTGGATAACTTGCAAAGCACAGAGGTGTAGACAGAGGAGAACAGTGTGGGAGCCACTTGGATCTTCAGAACAATCATTTTGCCGAGATGGGTACATCGAATTTTCATACTGCCTGCTGCAATCTGGTCAGAAGTCACATGACACCAGGTTATAGTCCAACAGGTTTATTTGAAATCACAAGCTTTCTGCGTGCTGCCCTTTCAGTCAGATGACTTCAAATGAACCTGTTGGACTATTACCTGGGTGCTGTGTGATTTCTGACTTTGTCCATCCCAGTCCAGCACTGGCATGTCCACATCATTGCAATCTGAACAGATGCGCAGGTCACAATTTGCCATGTCTGCATAAAGGAGCTGTCCTATCTAATTTCTAAGCCATTATATCTTCCTGTATTTTGGTACAATCCTCTGTAATATTAGTCATATGTCCAACACCATAATCACCTAATCCTAAGGTTACATCTTTTCTGTATCTGCTGAAAAATAGTGACCCATTATGGATCCCTACTGGACACTACTTTCTACTTTCAGTCACATTAATTAACTCCTACCTAGGGGAGAAAAACAGTAAAAAAAGACATAATACTTGAAAATGAACTAACTGGTTGCACTGGAGCACTGTTCTGAGGTACATAAAACAATTCAGATCTGTATGTGGCATTTGTAAGTTTTACTCGTGCTTCTTTCTGGGTAGGCCAGGATTTTACTGGCACATAGTTAGTTCTATTCTCAAAAACTGAATGCATAGGTAGAGAATGATGCTGCAGAGACAATTTTCCCAGCAAGGTCCAACAAAGATGCTGCCACTAGATCTCCAGAAAGTGGGGGATGGGAGCCTATTGCTCTGAGCTCTCAGTCCAATAAGAAGCCTCAAACAGAAACTCTGCAAACCTCAGTAGCATCACCATAACAGAGACAGATAACCAGCCAAGTCCTTCTTCAAATGTCCTCATAATGAATGTGTGGCTGAGCTCCCAAACTTTCTAATGGATGAACTCAACAGGAGTCTGTTTTCAAAGATGGAGATATCGAGTCCATGCTGATAGATTGACATCTTGATGAAGTTATTACAACTATCTCTTTCAATATTTGTTTGCTTGAGTGGAGAAGATTAAGAGATGTTCATTGAGGTGAGGCTGGTGTTCTATTGTTAATACCATATGACTCTCTCTCTCAGATTGATACTTTTACAGGGCTGTAAGAACAACAGTTCTTTCTTCTAAACAGACTTTTAATTGGATGTTTTCTTTTCAGTCCATCTCAAGACTTGCCATTGTTTTTATACTCCTCATGGTTTTCTAGTGCATGCTGAATGAATGGGCATGGAGGATGTTGCGGGACAATGGAAGAGACATGACGGCATGGAGGGGGTATGGGCATGAAGGCAGAATAGGGCCAACTGGGACATGGAAAGGGGTTATGGACGTGGTATTGGAAGTGATGGAAGGGTGAAACAATGTGAGGCATAGGAATAGGAGGGCTAATCGCCTTTAAAATAACTGTGTCAAGGTCCCTAACAATCAAAGCAAGCCTTTTAACCTACCTTGCAAACTTTGTCGGCTGCATCTGAACTATTTCTGAGGTTGGAGGGTCCAACACAGACTCCCCAGAGCAAAGATACTGCAAATCAGGGACACATATGTGAAAACTCATCTGCTGTGTTGGACTATATCGCTACTCAAGCTTCTCACCTGCAAGACCTATCTTGCACTACGATTTGGTGAGTTTCTGGAATCAGTTTTGTACTGTTTCATGGGGCCACCCAGGGAGAAAAGTTGCATTGGACAACAAATTTTAAATAGATGGGTTTAAATATGAGACAAAGAGCTATTAAACAAATGCTTCGAAAATATTGTTCATATCATATAGGACTTTGCACTGTCAAGGGATTAATACTTAGTCAAGAATCTTTTTAGACACACATTATCATTCTCATAATTTGAATAAATTTCATTGCATGGTTTAGGATAAAATTATTTGACAAAATTATATATGATTAATTTTGATAAGTACTCCTGAAAGACTCATGAATATGTCTTTCAATTTCCTCTCTATTATTAGGAAATAACTCATTTTAAAATGGGAAAAATGCTGCAATATTAAGAACCCTTGATTTATTCCTAACCAGGAGTAAATCACAAAGGATGAGGAGGCTCCTAATTTGGGCATTTAATATAATTTTATTGAAGGAATTGAACAATTCCATCTGAATTCATGTACATTATCCTAAAAAAAAACAAATGCAGCTGTGTCTCATTATTTAAAATATTTTAACATAATTGTTGGCACTGAAGTAAAATTGCTCATTATGGGCAGTTTCTTTATTGGTCATTTTTTGAATTAAGGTTAGAAAACATTAATTTTATTAGTATCTGCACATTTGTGAGATAGAGATAATGGAGGAGAAGGACGCAGAAAGCTGCTTGCTAATTTGTGTTCTGATAATACATTCTCTAACTTAATGAAGAAAATGCTGAAACCAAGACTCGTTCTCTTCATTTGTCAAAGGAAAGACACCATGTCTATTGCTTATTTTATTATTTCTTCACAGCACACATTACCTTTTACAGCTCTTGAGGTTTCTGCTTGTAATCAATAACTCTCAGAGAAGTAATTTCAGTGGTAAATTAAATTAGAAAAGAAGTGAGTTGACATATTTAAGACATGAAATAATATTATTAAACCATTTACTATATTGTACCTAAACAACAAATAGGTATGGAGTCAAAAACACGACAACAAGAGTGAAATACTGTATATGCTTCAGGTCTGAAGTAAAATGATAAAATATTGGAAATACTCAGTAGGGAAGGCAACATCTGCTGAGAGAGGATCAGAGTTAATTAACCAGAATTTCAATGCATGGTTTAGGAACCTAACACCTTAGTAACGTTCCAATGCATTTGTTGTGTTTGTTTTTCTTGGTGGTGGAGTACATGGATTTGGAAGGCGCTGTTGAAGAAACCTCAGTGACCTGTGACTGTGCAGCCTGTTAACATACTTTACTGCCATGGTATATCGATGGTGGAGCCGGTAGGTAGTCATCAGCTAACAGATAAATTTCTGATCAGGCAAATTGCTTTGTCTTTGAGTATGTTGGTTTTCCTAAGTGCTGTATAGAAATTTAGGCAAATGGAGAGTATTGACATAAATCCTGTCTTGCACCTTGTAGGTGGTGAGTTGATTTTGAAGAGTTAGGCGGTATATCTCACTGCAAAATACCAAGACTGTGATCTACTTTAGTAACAACAGTATGTAGCTGGTCCAGTTTAACTTTTGGTCAACGATAGTATTGCCAAGGAAAGGTACTTAAGCACTATTTTGTGGAAGATGATAATTGCCCAGCAGGTTTTTAGCCTTAATACTACAAGCCACATATGAACCCAAGGTTGGGAGTTATTCACGTTTTAAGTTATATGGGCCTGGATTATTTCATTCTCTGATGAATTGAGAATAGTATTGAGCACAGTGTAAACATCAGCTAACATCTTCATTTTTGATCTTATAATCTTATAATTTCAGGTCTTATAATAGAAGGAAGATTGTTGATGAAGTAACTTAAGATAATTGAGCCTAGAATGTTTTGGTGAGGTGTTCCTGCAATGGTATTCTGGGCTTAGATGAATGGGCTCCAGAAATCTCAATAATCTTCCTTTGTATGATTCCACCAATAGGCAGCTTTCCTCTGAATCCATACCAACTTTCATAGAGAAGTTTTAATAGTTTTCTTGATATAGTACTTGATCAAATTATGCTTTGATGTCACTTTCACTTCACTCCTGGAATTCAGCTCTTTTGTTCATGTTTGGACACAGCCTGCAATCAGGCATAGAGCTGAATGGTTCTGGTGGAACCCAAATAGACCATCGTTAAATAGGTTATTATTTACTAAGTGCCCTTAATTACGCTATTGACCATGCATCTATTATTTTGTTCATGATAAAGAGTAAGATAAGAGAGCAGTAATTCAACTTGACCTTTCCCTCCCTCAAGGGGGATAATTTTCTATATTTCTAATAGGTGTCAATAAGTTTTTAGAGTAGATTTGTAGCTCGGGTTGTGGGTGTTGTGGTTGGTTGTCTTGCCGAGCTGGTTCATTGTTCCGCAGACGTTTCATTACCCTGCTGGGTAACATCATCAGTGCAGCCTCCGATGAAGCACCATTGTGTTTTCCCGCCTGGTTTTTAAACTCTGCAGTCCGTTGAGCTGGATTGCTTCACTTCCGGTTTTTCTTCGCAGTAGAGTGTATATGGGGTTGAGTTCTGCGGAACAACGAATCAGTTCGGCGAGCCAACCAACGACAATAGGTGTCAATGTTTGAATAGTATTATCATATATTGCAAACACTTGGTTATCGTTAGTTCTAGACAACATCTTCAACAGTGCGACTTAGGTATTTTCAGGACTCACGGTCTTTGCCATCTCCAGTGTTTTCAGCCCTTTCTGGATGTCTATTGGAGTGAATCATATTGGCTCAATACTGGTATTTATGTTGGCAAAAACCTCAGGATGATATTCTAAAGTATCAATCACATGGAAGCTATAGCTGAAGATCAATGATAAACACCAAGATTTTGTTTCTGTTGATTTGAGGCTTGAGGCTGTTTTACACATTGCACAGATGGTTAACCTTGTCTCTTCTGGCAGTTTGTTTTTTGCCATGTGGACTTATGCCCATATCCACGCATTTAGGTCTGAGACAACTAGTTGAGAAGAAGGCAAAGTCAAGAACTGTCTTCAGGCTTGGGCTTCTTTAAAACACTGTCCATAACATATTAAGACTAGATACTGCAACACATGTAATTCAGACATACGCCAGGCTCTAATCTCACTGTTACCTTTTTCAAAGACTGCACTATGATCTCTATGCCCTAATGCTAGTCAGTCTATTCCACATGCTTCTCTCCTCTTTTCTTAATTTCATCCACTTTACTATTTATGTTCAGTGAGAATCAGCTCCAAGACATCATTTCTTGTTTGCTCCAGGGTCCTAATGTTCTTACATCATAGTTAGTGGCCTGCACTGATTTTACTTTACCTATGAGTGACTGCTGCCTGACTGTGGTAGTTTTCTGCAAACTCTATAATTTACAATATTCTTCATAATACTGCACTTATAAGCACATCTCTCATAAAATCTCCAGGATTTGATCAGATATCCTAAATTAATCTAGTCCCATTTATCTGTATTTGGCCTATATCCCTCTAAACCCTTCCTATTCATATACTCACCCACATACCTTTTAAATGTTGTAATTGTACCAGCCTCAACCATTTCCTCTGGCAGCTCATTCCATACACATACCACCCTCTGCATGGAAAAGGTGCCTATTAGATCCCTTTTATATCTTTCCCCTCTCACCTTAAACCTATGCCCTCTAGTTTTGGACTCCCCTCCCCTGGGAAAAAGACCTTAGCTGTTCATCCTATCCACACCCTTATGATTTTATAAACCTCTATAAGGTCACCCCTCAGCCTTCGACTCTCCAGGGAAAATAGCACCAGCCTTTCCAGCATCTCCGTACAGCTAAAGTCCTCCAAGCCTGGCAACGTCCTTGTAAATCTTTTCTGTACCCTTTCAAATTAAACAACATCTTTACAACATCGCAGTATTTCAGATCAAGACATTGGTTAAGACAATATTGCAGTATTGTGTGCAATTCTAATCTCCCTGCTATAGGCAAATGGAATTAATTTAGATTGGGAACATGGTCGGTGTGGACATTTTGGACTGAAGAGTCTGTTTCCATGCTGTATGACTCTATGACTCTATGACTCCATTAAGACAGACAAGCCCATCCTTTCTTCACAGTCTCTTCCACATATTACCACTATACTATGAAGTATATTACCATCTCATCCTATTTATTCTCATTGCTGTGCAGCATTGGTTTATAAGCTGGGCTCTCCCATTTTTGATGACACCAATGTTCATGAGCCAACCTCCACCCTTTGATTTATTTCTTTATCAATAAACATTCATAACTAGATGTGGTAAAGCTGCAGAATTTTAACCTGATTTGTTGGCTTTGGGAATGAGCTCTATCTGTTATAGTGTCATAGAGTCACACTATGGAAAGAGACCTTTCAGTTCAATCAGTCCATGCCGACCATAATCCCAAACTAAATTTGTCCCATCTGCCTGCACTTGGCCTATATCCCTCCAAACATTTCTTATTCATCTACATATCTAAATGTCTTTTAAACGCTGTAACTATATCTGAATCAAACACCTCCTCTAGAAGTTCATTCTACACACAAACCGCTCTATTTGTAAACAAAACTGCCCTGCATGTCTTTGTAAAATCTTTCTCCTCTCACCTTAAAAATGAGTCCCCTAGTCTTGAAGTCCCCCACCCTAAGGAAAAGACATCTGCCATTCACCTTATCTATACCCCCCTTTATTTTATAAACCTCTATGAGGTCTCCTCTCAACCTGCTACGCTCCAGTGAAAAGAAGTCCCAGCCTATCCAGCCTTTCTTTATAACTCAAACCCTCCATTCCCAGCAACATCCTGGTAAATCTTTTCTGAACATTCTTGCTTAATAATATCCTTCCTGTAACAGGGAGACCAGAACTGGACGCAGCACTCCAGGAGAAGCCTCACCAATGTCCCGTACAACCTCCCAACTCCTTTACTCAAAGTTCTGAGCAATGAAGGCAACCCTGCCAAATGTCTTGTTCTTGAAGTCCCATCACAAAGCTTCACCAGGTCTGCACCATAATTTTCGGTTTGCTTGCTGCTCTCTGCCCAACATGTTCTTCTACTCTGATGGGTCTATCCAATGGGCTGGGACATAACCAGAGATGGTGATAGAGGAACCTTCAGTCTTAAACAAAGCAAATAATTATTTTGGCCTTTAATGTTATTTTGTATTGTGCCTAATTCTTTTTGTTTCCTTAAACAAAAAAAATTGTTCAATTGTTCAATTGTTCATTTAATAAACAATATTAATGATATAATGTAGAGAGCTGGTTTGCTGTAATTACTGAGCCTGATAGAGAAGAAATTTGCTCTTCTGAATAAGGGCGGTACAGTGGTTAGCAGTGCTGCCTCACTGCACCATAGACCCAGGTTCAATTCCAGCCTTGAGTGACTGTGTGGAGTTTGCACATTCTCCCAGCGTCTGTGTGGGTTTCTTCTAGGTGCTCCAGTTTCCTCCCACAGTCCAAAGATATGCCGGTTAGGTGGATTAGCCATGGGGAATGCAAAGTTACAAGGATGGGTTGGATCTGAGGGGGATGCTCTTCAGAGGGTAGGTGTGGGCTCAATGGGCTGAATGGCCTGCTCCCACACTGTAAGGATTCTATGAATAAATG
Organism: Rhincodon typus; assembly: GCF_021869965.1. Classification (NCBI taxonomy): domain Eukaryota; kingdom Metazoa; phylum Chordata; class Chondrichthyes; order Orectolobiformes; family Rhincodontidae; genus Rhincodon; species Rhincodon typus. Next base: position 40,390,479 of record NC_063349.1, read on the forward strand.
TTAGTTGAGTCAGTGATACTATGCAAAAGAAAAGAGATTTAACTGAACATACCCACGATAAAGGAAACAATGATCAAATTATTCATAACTTTAATTAGTCGTTGAAGAAAATAGCACTGATGATGAAACTTAGGCCTATCTGTCAAATGCTCTTGTAACATTTTCATTTTGAGTGAGTGTGATCACAAAATCGAGGCTTACGTTTTCAATCAGAAGCTCTGCAGTAGTAAGTACAGACAGCCATCTGTTGTCTTATCATTGAACTGCACATAGATTTGACATGCAAATTAAGTCCCAATTTAACAAGTTCCACAAGCCGATCCCACTTAAAGGCTTGATATCATGTCTACACCATCTGCCACAAATTTGTCAACCCATTCCTTCTAAAACAGTTTGCAACTTTGTTTCAACTAAAATACAATTCAGGTCTTTCCTCATGCATGATCATAGCCTCTCTGTTGATAAGCACTTCATTCCAAAATCTTTGAGCAGCACTCCAAATATTGTTTAAATGAAACTCCTAAAAGTACAAATGATCAATCAATGCAGCCAGGTAAGGATTCCTGCTGGTAGTAATCATGGAAACAATTTAGGTCTTTTCCAGCTGGCTCCACTCTGTACATGTTTATGTCAGTTCATGTGAATTAAATAAGCATTCCTACCTTAGTGCACTTAATATTAGGTTATCAGCAGTCATATCTCATAACTATACATTACTAAACTGTTAATTACAAGCATTTTCTAGTCTGAAACTGTGGAAATATTAACCCCTTGCTCCTCACAGATAAGGTGTATCAGAAGCAGCAAATTAAATTTTTAAAATTAGGAAGCTCCAAACTTTAAACCTATCTCAAACATTTTGAAGAGATTGTAATGCGGTCAGCCAGGTGGGCGTCATAGAATGTGAGTTCCCTAATTGGGGCTGTTAATCTGGTGCAATCAGGGAACCCTAGCTGATAGATATGAACAGGAATGTCAGACATTCTGTTCACTCTGAGAGCTTTTTCTGAGGAAGCTGGATCATTGTCAAGGAGTCTCCACGACTAAATAAAGGGTGTCTTAGTGACAGGATACCAGCCTCTGTGGTGTTATTTCACATGTTTACTTCTGTTTTAGGTGATCTGGGATAGGCAGAGTAACTGACTATTGAGAGACAGATCAGTAAGTATAATATTGAATGAGGTTGCATGTCTCAAGTTGTTAGCAAGGCAGTTGAGAAGGGTTTCCCAAGGTTTATTAAACTTGGCAACAGACAGGAATAGATAGTCTTCAGTCCGACTGGTATGTTAGTTTTTCAGCACTGCTTGTTGGCCAAAAGGTACAGGAATGTTTTACCAAGAAGAGATTAACTGCTCTTCCAATTACTTTTCATAATTAACCACTCAGTCTCCATATAGTCAACCTCAGTTGATCTGAGGATAGACTGTAAGAAACTGCTATATAACTATTAATTCTTTCATATTTGAAAAGTAAATGATTAATGTTCGTAATGGAAAATAGACGTGTCCAATATTAGATACGTATAACACACTCAAAAATAGAAATTGCTGGAAAATCTCAGCTGGTCTGGCAGCATCTAAGAACTGAGGAAGGGTCACTCGTAACTCTGATTTCTCTCCATTGATGCAGAGCTCTTCCAGCAATTTCTATTTTCTTTCTGATTTACAGCAGTTCTTTCAGTTGTTATTATTTATAACACATAACCTGGTCGACATTAACCTTTAAACCAATTCCACCAAAATGCATAGATCATAAGATAGAGGAGCAGAATTGAACCAGTTGACCTACCAAGTCTGCTCTGCTATTCAATTATATCTGATGTGCTTCTCAACTCTATTCTCCTGCCTTCTCCCTGTAACACTTGATTCACTCATTTTCAAGAATCTATCTATCTCCATATTAAATACACTCAGTGACATGGCTTTCACAGCCTTCTGCAGCAAAGAGTTCCACAGATTCATCACCCTCTGGCTGAAGAAATTCATCTTCATCTCAGTTTTATAGGGTCGTCCCTTCACTCCGAGGCTATGCCCTCTGGCCCTAGTCTCCCCTACTAGTGGAACCATCTTCTTCATATCCATTCTATCCAGGCCTCTCAGTATTCTCTAAGTTTCAATGAGATCACACCTCATCCTTCTGAACTCCACCAAATATAGACCCAGGATCATTCTTCTGGACCCCTTCCAAGGCTGGAAAGTCCTTCCCTAGATACAGACCCCAAAACTGCTCACAATATTCCAAATGCAGTCTGACCAGAACTTTATACGGCCTCAGCCATACATCTCCACTCTTTACTCTTGACATGAATGCTAACATTGCATTAGCCTTCCTAACTGCCAAATTAACCTATATGTTAACCTTACAAGAATCCTGAACTAGGACTCTCAAGTCCCTTTGTGCTTCAGAATTCTGAAGCCATTGCCCATTTAGAAAATAGTCTACACCTCTATTCTGCCAACCAAAGTGTGTAACTTCACATTTTACCACAATGTATTCCATCTGCCAGTTCTTTGCCCACTCTCCTAGCCTGTCCAAGCCCTTCCTCAACCTCCCTGCCCCCTCAACACTACCTGTCCATCCACCTATCTTTGTGCCCTCTGCAATGATGCCCTCAGTTCCTTCATCCAGATTGTTAGTGCATAGCATTAGTAGCTGTGGTCCCAACACTGATCCCTGCAGAACTCCAGGGTCACGAGCTGTCATCTGATAAAGCCACTTTTATCCCCACGCTCTGCTTTCTGCTAGTCAGCTAATCCTCTATCCATGTTAGTACCTTGTCCCCAGCACTATGGGATCTTATTTAGCAGCCTTCTGTATGGTACCTTGTCAAAGGCCTTCTGAAAATCCAAATAGATCACGTCCACTGGCTCTCCTTTGTCTAACTTGCTCACTACCTCCCCAAAGAATTCTAACAGATTTGTCAGGCTTCCTCTTAATGAAGCCATGCTGACTCAGTCCTACTGTACCAGGCACTCCCAAGCTCTCTGCAATCTCATCTTTAATAACAGACTCTAAAACAAAAACAAAGTAGCTAGAAAAACTCAGCAGGTCTGGCAGCATCTGTGAAGGAGAAAACAGAGTTAACGTTTTGGGTCCGGTGACCCTTCCTCAGAACTGATGGTGGCTGGGAAAACGTCAGTTTATATGCAGAAAATACGGAGGTGGGTGGGGTAGGGAGTAAATGATAGGATAGAGCCCAAAGAGAGAGAAAGACAGTTGGACAGACAAAGGAGTTGCTAACAATCAGGCTGGGAGGGTGAACGGTTGTTAATGGGGACTGTTAGTGACTAATAACAGGGGGTGTGTAGTGGCAGGCTATGTGGTAACAAAGCCTGGTGTGTAGGGTGGGGGGCTGGGACATGGGAGAGTTTAGGCCCTAAAATTATTGAACTCAATATTGAGTCCAGAGGGCTGTAGGGTCCCTAAGTGGAAAATGAGGCGTTGTTCCTCCAGCTTGCGCTGGGCTTCACTGGAACACTGCAGCAAGCCAGAGGCAGAGATGTTGGCCAGGGAGCAAGGTGGTGCATTGAAATGGCAGGCAACAGGTAGTTCAGGGTCTTTTTTGCGAGCAGAACGTAGATGTTCTGCGAAGCGGTCGCCAAGTCTACGCTTTGTACACACACCTTGGGACTATGCTGTCTATTTATACCTTCCCCCATTACTACAATGCAGCAGTGCAAACACAATTTACATTGAGTTTCAGTAACTGTCTTTTCTAAAAGTACAGTAATTTATTCCTCAGTTTTTGATTGTAAAACAGCCCTTTTCCCAACTCAGCACTGAATCAAAGATAAGATACAATAAAATGGTACGGCCTTTATATTGCTTTTAGATAAGGCTGATTCTGAAATGAAATTGGCTAGGTGTCATTTCATCGAGTTTCATGAATGATTTCTCTCAACGAGGTCTAGTGAGTTTTGTCATGCATTTGTCCCAACTACGTATCACTCTCCTGTGGCACCCCTCTTCCCCACTGTTAGCCTGACCCTTATATTTGCTGCAGGTCAAGTATTTGTCACTGCCAGAGTAATCCAGGGCTCCAGTGCCATCACCATCTTGGAATACTATCACTGGATTCGATGGAGCATTGGCAGTTCAGATTTGCCCTACAACATGTACGTACTGGCACAGGAGCATCAAACCAATGCTTCCCACATGACCCTAAATATCAACTTTCCTGCTTCTCTAATGCCACCTGATTTGCTGTGTTCCTCCAGCTCCACACTGTGTTGTCTCTGACTCCAACATCTGCAGTTCTTGTTATTTCTCTAGGTGGTACGGCTGACTCTTCTTCGCACAAAGAACTGCTGATTCCTACCTTCTACTATTTAAGCACCAGGCCACACAGCACAGCTGTTCTTAGTTACATCTCATCTTACAACAATATAAATCACTGCTAACGTTTCCTTAGTGCCCACCGTAGTCCAGCATCTTATCATTGTTCACTGTAGATTACATGCAGGGAAGCTGTCAATTGCTTCACAGCATTCACTTCTATTCACAAACACCAAAAGCAAACAGAGATCAACCAAACAGCAGCTGTATTTGCCCCTCAGAAAAGAAACAAACTGCATGCAACCTTCACCCAGCTCTCATCAACGTTCCCTTTAGGCTGTGTGGCATCACACACAGGCAGGTACTCCTGGGGGTCCACCTAAAGCAATCAGCAGGTCGATACCATTCACAGCACGGATTTCCAGTTCTGGAAGTCACTTCCGCACATGGAGTTTGGAATTCTGCACAGAAGATCAAAAAGACACCAGCAAGTACACTGGCACTTATCTACTGGAACTGGATATCAATCAATACAGTTTGGCTTTCAGCAGCCAATTCTGTTGGACTTGATCATGAAGATAGTGATGTTGCTCCAAATCCATGTCCTTTTCTTCTTTCCTGGAAGATTGCTCCTGCTGCTGCTGTCCCAGTGTGTCGGCCCCTATCATATCCCTATTTTGTAACTCCAGTTGTGCAGAACACCCTGTCTGGAGTGTATGGCAAAGCCTACCCAGATAGATTGGAGCTGCAGAACCTCAACTTCAGGGGGCCTGTCATCCATGGCCCTTGTTGAAGAATTAACAGTATCGCATCTATGATCTGCCTCAGTTAGGAACTTCTGTCGCAGAGTTGTCAGCCATGGTCACAGAGGGTAGCTTTTGTTTCCTAGTAGCCATCCTTTTAAGGTATGTGCCCCCTCAATTGATGTTAGAACAAGAGAGTTCTCAATGGTATTGATATCATGGCTGCTTCTAGAGTACCACGTGCAAATTTCCAAGAATTTGCATTGATGATCACAGATCACTCACACTTTGGTGGAATGGAACACTTTGCTATTGATGAACACAGTTGCAGTTTGATCCGGCCCTCTCAACATAATGACTATACATAGTCTCTGGTGACCTGCTCTCGGGGAAGTGAGTGGGGAAATGAGATGAAGTGATGCAACGTGGCAAACTGGCCTTGTTATATTTGTGGGCGGACAGTCAAGATATCTCACCTAGGTCTTCAGTGGGCCCTTAGAAGGAACACACACTGGTATAAATCATTGGTCAGACTATTTCTGAATATTGTGGTCAGTTCTGGCACCTTATTTAAGGAAGGATGTTAAAGCCCTGTAGACGGTACAAAGGAGATTTATTAGAATGGTACCAGGAATGAGGGATTTTAGATATAAGGAAAGATTAGAGAAAACAAAAACAAATTACTGGGAAAACTCAAGTCTGGTAGCATCTGTGGAGAGAAAGCAAAGTTAATGATTTAGGTCCAATGACCCTTTTACAGAACATTAGAGAAATTGGGCTTATTCCCCTTGGAGTAGAGAAGATTAAAAATTGACTTCATTGACGTGTTCAAAAATGTGAACAATTTTGACAGGGTAAAGAAGGATATTCTGTTTCCATCAGTAACTAGGGGTCACAATTTCAAGATTGTCTGCAAGAGACCTAGGAGTGAGATGAAGAGAAACTTCTTTATTTAGAGAGTTGTTAGGATTTGGAATGCATTTCCTGACAGAGTGGTGGAGGCAGATTCCATATGAGATTTCAAAAGAAAACTGGATATATATTTGAAAGTGGTGAATTTGGAGGGGCTACAAAGATAGGGCTGGAGAGTGGGGTTAGCTGGATAGCTTGTTTAAGAGTCAGTACAGACATGATAGGCTGAATGGCCTCCTTCTATATTGTAAAATTCTATGAATAGTCCAGCGCAGCTGTCTTCCTGAGCACAAACAAATAAGATGGCCACCTTCTCACTTAGGGTACAGGTCCCACTCCAGCAGTTGGTTGGTTGGGTGACAGCGGCCTGGGACATCTTTAGTCAGTGCTCATATGGTGCGTTCATCTAGAGGACATGGGATTGAGGATGATAGATGCTGGCCATTCTGTATGTCCTGCTTATCCTGAGGCCTTCAGCCACAAACTTGTCACTTGGAGGCTGTTCAGCATCTGCTGGAGGTTGCTGCTGGACCTGTGCTTACAGCATATATGTTCCTCTTCCATTTCTCTGCCTCTTTGGTGCATCAGTGCATTAGTAATGCTAACTCCTGATGCGCTGGATCCATTGATTACAGTTGCAATGAACCTATGTGGGGAGCAGAAGCAACAGAACAGGTCCTCAGTAAAGTGAGCAGTCAGCTTTCACATCATTTACAAATGTTGCTCCAGTCAATGGGTCATGGAGAATTCTGATGAAGAGGGAATGGCTCTACTTGGACATTGGACATTATTCTGATAAATTCACAACCAGTCATGACACAAAGAGACAGTAGGTGAGTGTAAGTGCTACATTAGTACTGAACTCTTCTTCCAGACCAACAACATCCACCATCCATCATTGCATATAAGACAATGTTGCATTATGATCACAGATTAAGTTGAGAGGAAATCAGTTCTATCTTCCTGTACACTGCTTGAGGTCTTTCGTCTGCTTTGCAGTTTGTAGGTAACTCTTTTAAGGTCACCTGTCATTACTTCTGCTTCACAGATGTCTATCTGCAATTTCCATGCTCCAATGAAATGGTCAACATCACTTGTGAACAACATTTGCATCCCATACAGAAATACACTGCCTGCATTTCACATGCATGATGGTATGATTGCAAATGATGTGAACTCTGCAAGTGCGTGACTGACACAACTGTTTCTTGAAGAACCTCCTTCCTCAGTAGTGGAGCCCATATTTTTGGCCAGCAAATAAGCACTGAGTCAGCCCACAAGGAGGAAGATGCCACCTAGGGCATATTGGAAAGGAAATCTATTGCCAAAAGGATTTAAGATTGATGAACAGGTATCCAAGAGACTACCTATACTTAAAGTTAAGAAGACATTTGAGCTAAGTGGGATGAATCCAAGGGAAGTAAAAACAGAAATTTCAATGTAACTGGCAATAATTTTTCAGTTTTCCAGAGATTCAGATCTGGAATCAGAGGGCTGAAGAATTGCAAACATTGTGCCTTTGTTCCAAACTAGGAATAAGGATAAGCTAAGTAACTACAGACTAGTCAGTTTTATATTGGTGATAGGAAATTTCTCAGAAATATAACGTGGGACTAAATTAATCAGAACTTTGCCCATACAGGTTAATTAAGAAGAACCAGCAATGATTTCTTGAAGGAAAATCATGTTTAATTAACTTACTTGATTTTTTTTTGATGAGGAAACAGAGAGGGTTGATCTGGGTAATGCTGATAATGTGGCACACATGGACTTCCAGAAGGTATTTACTGCAAGCTGCACAACAGACTTGTGGGCAAAGTTCCAGCTCATGAAATAAAAGGAACAGTAACAACATGAATGCAAAATTGGCTGTGACAGGATAAAGCACAATGATTAACGGATGGTTTAGGCCTAGGGAAAGGTTGTATTGGAGCTTCGCAGGGATCAGTATTGGAATGTTTGCTTTTATTCATGATCTTCATGTGCAGGGCACAATTTCAAAACTTCTGGATGATTATAAAAAACTTGGAAGCATTGTAAACTTTGAATAGGGTAGTGTAGAACTTAAAAGTATATAGTCAAGATGGTGTTGTGGGCAGATAGGTGGTAAATGAAGTTGTATGCAGAAAAGTGTGAGGAGACAGATGTTGGGTAGAAAGAACATCGAGAGAGAGTATAAAATATAGGGTACAACTCTAAAGGCGGTGCAGGAGCGGAGGGACCTGGATGAATAGGTGCATAAGATATTAAATATTACATGACAGGTAGAGGGAGCAATTAATAAAACATTCATTATCCTGGACTTTGTTTTTATGGTCATAAAGTACAAGAGAATGCTACACTTTAGGAAGAATGTAAACACATTGGAGAGAGTGCAGAAGAGGGTTAGAAGAATGGTTACAGAAAAAATAAATTTCAGTTGCGAAAATAGGTTAGAGAAATTTGAAGGGAGAACACTCAGGAGCTATTTGGTTGAAATATTCAAAATCATGAGACATGTGAACAGAGGAAGTAGGAAGAATGAGGGGACAGAGATTTAAAGTAATTTGGAAAAGAAGCAAAATTGTCAAAGGAAAAAGCTTTATCTGCAGCAATAATTGCCAAAGGGAAAAGCTTTATCTTGCAACAAGTAGTTAGGATCTCAGAGTGCACTGTCTGAAAGTGTGAAGGAAGCAGGTCCAATCAAGGTATTCAAAAGGGAGAAGAGTTTTATGAAAAGGCAGAATGTGCATATTTACAGGAAGAAGGCAGGAGAATGGCATTAGTTGGGATGTTTCCATGGATAGCTGGATTAAACACAATAGGTCAAATGGCCTCCTTCCACACTGTAACACATCTAATGTAGAACAGTACAAAATAGGAACAGGCTCAATCAATCTGCAAATAGTCCACATCCCTCCATTCCTTGCCTTTTCATGTGTCTGCCTAAATACCTCTTTAATTTGCTAACTGTGATTCTTTGGTTAACGGGTCTCAATTTTATTTTCAAGCAGCATTGTACTCTACTTTGAAAGGCTCTTTTTATTTATTTTGTTTATTCCTTTTCAGACAAATTAATATTTGAGGGACTAATTCATGAAAATACATTCTAAATTTAGGGTCAATATAAAAATCTCAGCAATGTTTAAATCACTGCGATTTTGCTCTGAAATTTTATGTCTTTAATTAAAAGTTAAAAATAGGCTTTAGGTTGACAGATTGATAACTCAATCTTATTTACAATGCTGTTGCATTCTCATTTATAAGTATCAGAATGACTTAGATGAAATGAAATTATAGGAATGTATGTTGTCGAGTACTTCAGATAGTATCACTTTGTTTTATAATAATTCAAATAAATTCCATAGATGTTAACCAGTCGTAGTTCTGGCTATTTTAAGCTTAACACTTTTTTTTTTCTCTTTATCATAGTCAGATCTTCCCTATAAAATAATAACAAGCCAATGCGATATTCTCAATTTTAATAACAGAACAGCATAAACTGTGTAAGTGAGGAAGAAATTAAATGATAATTTTGTTCTGATTTTAACGTAGAGGAAGAGGTCACAGTGGGCCTTGTAGACTGAATGGCTTGACCTGAATCATTGCTATGAGGGCTGGACCATTTTAACTATAGGGCCTCATCTCCACACTTCATGCCTGACTTCCGCTTAAAACAGAAAAACTGGCGACAGTGACTCTGGCTATTGCAGTGATCATTCTGAAGAAAGGATTACCAGCAAATGGGAGAAACCCAGTGTCTGCTTTTGACACCTGGAGATGCACTATTGCAGTCCTTGGTCCACTGGGAAATACTGTTTAAAAGATTAACACATTTTCTCCCACTACCTCTGGTTCTGCTCATTTTTGTTGTTCTCTGAATTCTGAGTTACAAGATCATGGGTTCTGGTGAATTGAAATCAACATGTAATGAAACAAGATATTTCAGCATTGTTATGATGCTATTTGTGGGAAATTGCAGTCAGCAAATTGGCTACATATTACCTACATGACAAAATCACTGTATTTCTGTACTTAAAAGTACTTTGAGATCTGTTGAGATCAGGAATGAAACAATGCATATTCAAGTTTTTTCTTTTCTATAATGTAGGCTGGCAATCCAGTGCAGTGTTGAGTGAGTACTGAACTTATAGTAGAACTATCTGTTGGAGGAAACATTAAATTAAGACCTCATCTGCTTTCTCAGGTAGACTTAGAAGATCCCGTGACACTATTTTGAAGAAAACCAGAGCAGTTCTCCCTGGTGTTCTGGAAAATATTTATCATTCACCAGAATTACTACAATTGAGCTATAGGGAGAGGCTGAATAGACTGGGGCTAATTTCCTTTGAGCATCAGAGGTTGAAGGATGACTTTATAGAGGTTTACTAAACCATGAGGGGCATGGATAGGGTGAGCAGCTAAGGTCTTTTCCCCTGAGTAGGGGAATCCAAAACTAGAGAGCATAGGTTTAAGATAAGAAGGGAAAGATTTAAAAGGGACGTAAAGGGCAATGTTTTCACGCAGAGGTTGGTGAGTGTATGGAATGAGCTGCCAGAGGAGGTGGTGGAGGCTGGTACAATTACAACTTTTAAAAGGCATAAAGATGGGTACATGAATATGAGGGTTTAGAGGGATATAGGCCATATGCTGGCAAATAGGACTAAATTAAATTAGGATATCTGGTCAGCATGGACGAGTTGGGCTGAAGGGTCTGTTTCAATGTTGTACATTTCTATGACTGACTTTATAACAAGGATAAGCTTGTTATTGTCATATCTAGGGCCTTGCTGTATTCAAGTTGGCTGCAGCATTTCCCCTGACTCTGATATCCTTTAAGAGTAATGGCTTTAAATAATTTTGGAATGCTCCGGAGTTGTGAAAGCTGCTTTCAAAATGGCGCCAGTAATTTTTCTGCGAAGTAGGCACCATCGCAAGTATGGCATGAACGAAGTGGCTCTAAATCTTTCCATGTTTCTACATAAACTACACTCTACAGCTATTTTAACTCACCCCACACCCCAGACACATTGAACAAGATGTGTTAAAATTGGCTGTCACCTTTTTTAGCAGCACTTTCAAAAACTGAAAGTGCTTAGACATACAAGGACAGAATAGCGAGCCCTTTTACCTTTCTGCATTAATTGACCGCTTATGAGAAAAACAAACCATAGCCACTGGAGGGAGCCCTCTGTCAGTCTGAATTGTTCATATCAGCTTGTTTTCTTCAGTGTTTTCTACAGTGCCATACCAATACATGTCATACATTTGGAAGAGTTTGTCTTGCAAATTCTTTCCTTTCTGACATGCGTTGCTATTGCTTAACGTTTTCACTTGCCTTCCTGTGTCCTGTTATCTTTCAATCATTTTCCTTCTTTTTGAATTGCATGTAATTTATTGTTATTACTCATTATGTGTATATCTTTGTATGGATTCTCTTCTTGAAGTGCTGTAATAATGTCCCATTAAATAATCATCTGATTCATAATTTATTCAATTTGCTATTTCTTTCATGACTCTCATAGTCTCTGATCCCTGCTGATTGCCTTTTAAACATGAATGTTTCGCTGTGTGTTTCAGCTTTCTGATCTTCATCCATGGCCAAGTAGGTGAAGGTAATCCTGTGGAGCAGTAAGACCAGAAGATATCGGCTAGAAATTCTAATCTGTGGGGTGCCGACTGATCTCAGGCCTTGACAGAAGCTAGCTCTTTGTAATTGGTCTCAGCACATTTTGTTGAGGTGAACAAGGTAAAGAGAGGAAATGGGCAATGTGACTGGATTTTACAGCCCCCCAATGGACATGTTTTCAGAAAGATAGTAGGGATTAGCCCCTCACCTTCACACCAATCACTAACCTGGTACCCTAATGCAGGGGCTTGGGTAAGATGACAGCTAGGCCACCCGCCCTGGGGCTTTCGAGACCCCAAATATTGTCCTGTTACAATTATTGTCCAGGCTTCTGGCTGGGAAAGATGCCCTCAGCAGATGTTACATTAGCATTTCCTGGACTCTAGCAAAGATCATAACAGAGCTGTTCCCAGGCAGTGTCAGCATAATGGATCAACTCATCCCAGGCCACTGTTTTACTGTTGTACACACCCAATGCATTACAAACTGATGGCTTACCATTTCAAAAAGAGGATTTTGAAACTTGGGAGTCTCAGTATTCACACTCATCTGAGTCCTCACTTTCTTCTGACTGAGTCTTTTGGCAGCAGCCTAATGCCTGTCTGCAAATACACTGGGATTTGTGGTGGACTAAGAACAAAGAACTGTACAGCACAGGAACTGGCCTTTCGGCCCACCAAGCCTGTGCTGACACATGACAATGTTCTAAACTAAAAACCTTTTGCTTCTACTCGGTCCGTGGACTGTTTAATACTGACTAATGCTGGGTGGAAATCAATATCTATTTGACCCAGTGCCCTTTTTCTGTCCTTATCTATAACAGTGCAGCTGTGAACTCCTCTTTAACCACAGTGCAGGTGCCCTCCTCACCTCTCTCTTGTTCAGACTTTGCCATGACTCATGTGACCACACACACAGGCTTTGCTTCACTGTTCAAGAGAAGGGAGCAATTGCTTTCAGCTACACTGTCCTAACAATGTCTCAAATCACCAGGGAAGCTACTCTCGCAGTAGCTTTTCCATCACGTACAATCAAGTTCACTAATCCTACTAGCAGAGGATGCAGCGATTACTGCTCATTTTTAGCTAAGGCCTGTTTGTAGGTTTTTAGTTTTGGCTATACAAGGGATGTGGTCTACTTCAGGAGAAATTTGTGATCATAGTTACCTAATATAAGCAGCCAACAATTTGTACCAATTTTCTAATAGTTTCTTGAGTTTGTTATGAAGCAACAGTTTAGATATGATACATTAGTTAATTAGAAAAAGAAAGTCTGAAACTGTGACGGAAGAGGATGCTTTACCAATCCAGAAACTATCCTGTAAAATATTTCCCATGTAATACTGACTGAAAAATAATATTATTGTGGACAGTTGTTGAGTGTACACGTTTTGTTTTGTTTTTAATTATATCTAGATGCTATACTCTAAACTGAAAATTATGTTGAAGTGTGGTATCAGAGCAAAATCACAGAATCACAGAAGTGTTTCTGTACAGAATGAAGCCAGTTGGCCTTTCTTGCCTGCACCGACTCATTAAATAAGCATCATTATGCAGTTCCAATCTCCCCATACCCTTGCACACTATTCTTATCAAATAATCTTACAACGCTCTGTTGAATGCCTCAGTTGAACCCACCTCCACCACATTTCCAGACAGTGCACTCTACAACCTAACTTTTTGCTAAGTAATAAAGTTGCTCCTTGCTTCACCCTTGCTTCTTTTACAGATCACTTTAAACTTATGCCGTCTTGGTCTTGTTCCTTTTCTGAGTAGGAATAGTTACTCATCACCTACTCTATCCAGCCCACTCATGATTTTGAAAACTTCTATCAGATTTCCTCCAAACCTTTTTCTCTGCAAGGATAACAGTCTCAACTTCTTTAATCTATCCTTATCTGGAACCAGTCATAGAGTCATAGAGTTATACAGCATGGAAACAGAACCTTCGGTCCAATTCGTCCATGCCGTCCAGCTATCCCAATCTGACCTAACCCATTTGTCAGCTTTGGCCCATATCCCTCTAAGCCCTTCCTATCCATGTACCACCCAAATGCCTTTTAAATGTTATAATTGTACCCATCTCCACCACCTCCTCTGGCAAGTCATTTCATAAATACACCACCATCTGCGTGAAAATGTCCCTCAGGTCCCTGAAAAATCTTTCCCCTCCCACCTTAAAGCTATGCTCTCTAGATTTGGACTCCCCTACCCACTTGGCTTTTCACTCTATCCATGCCCCTCAAGATTTTATAAACATCTATAAAGTCATCCCTGAGCCTCCAATGCTCCGGGGAAAAAAGCCCCAGCCTATTCAGCCTGACTCTATCGCTCACACCCTCTAAACCCGGCACCATCCTTGTGAATCTTTTCGGAGCCGTTTCATGTTTAATAATATCTTTCCTGTAGCAGAAGACCAGAATCAAATGCAGTATTCTAAAAGTGGCCTCATCAATGTCCTGTACAGCTGCAACATGACACCCCAACTCCCAGACTCATTGCACTGACCAATGAAGGTAATTGTGCCAAACACCTGTCCATCCTGTACACCTGCAACTTGTCTTGTAAACTGCTTTTGCATTCTCTTAAATATGTTCAAGTCCTTCCTATAATGTGGTGTCCACAACTCTACATGATTCTGCAGACGAGATCTAACAAGTGTCTTATATAAGTTCCACATCACCTCCTTGCTCCTGCACTCTCTAACCCTATTAATAAAGCCAAAGATACTGTATGCTTTATTTACTGCTGCCTCTACCTGTTCTGCCATTTTCAATGATCTGTGCGCATACACATTCAGGTCCCTCTGTTCCTGCATCAACTACCTGCCCCCCTACTTACCCCCTGCCCTGCGCCTCCCCACTTTGAATTGTACCCCTAGTTTATTCTGTGTTTTATGTTCTTCCTACCAAAATGCACCACTTAACACTTCTCTGCATTGAAACTTATCTGCCATTTATCTGTCCACTACACAAACTTATCTTTGTTCTTTTGGAGTTCTATACTAAACTCCTTATAGTTTACAATTCTTCCAACTTTAAGGTCACCTGAAATCTTTGAAATTGCCCCGTACATGCCAAGATCTAGGTTATTAATTTAACATGTCTCAGATAAGTCAAAAAGCTGCTATCATCAGCTTAAGTGATAAGTTTAAAATGTTATAACTCCATTTAAGTCAAACTTTGAGATCATAATAATATTATTGACCTATCACCGGGAGTGCTATCAAAGCGTGTCTGTAAAGTTATTTACCTTTAGGCTTCTTCAAGGAGATGAGGTAGTTTGTCTGAAGTCAGCCAGTTGGAGAATAGGGAAACTGGCCTGATTGAGTAAATATTGCTTTAAGTAACCATGGCCATGAAAATTTGATTTCTCCAATTCCTTCAGCAGCAGTAACAGAAAGTTATTCCAATTTTGGGAATGTAGTATGGCAATGAATATGTGACAAGCAATGAGGATTTTTTTGAGACTCAAATCAACTATTATGGCAGGCATTTTGCATTCAAAAGATAACTGTGGGCCAGTCAATATTTTTTGCCATGTAAGACAGTTGGTGTGAAGATATCCAAATGCTGTAGAATTAGACAACAATGCTTCAGTAGCAATCTTCTTTGACCATTGTTCTCCTTTCATCAAGAAGTCAGTATAAATACACAATCATTATATATGCATTATATTGTAAGCACTCTTCTGTTTTCGAAATGCAGGCAACTTGCATATTGTTAACTAAATACTGCTGGCAGTGATTTCAATGCAGCAATTACACACTAATGTATTTTTGTTTTTTTTTAGTTCTTAATGGTAGTTTTTTTCAGGGATTGGAAACAAATGTAGATAGTTATTAAACTACTAATTCCAATGTTAATTCAGACATAACATCGTTGAGTCATAATTCTCTGACTTCAACACTTACTCCAGGACTTGTGCACATAGGTGTGGCGACTCGCCAAGGCAGTTACAGCAGAAAGTATTACATAGAACACAGAAAAACATAGAACAGTACAGCACAGTACAGACCCTTCGGCCCATAATGTTGTGCCAACCTATTATCCTCCTTTAAGATCAAACTATCCTGCATATCCTACGTTTTACTATCATCCATGTGCCTATCCAAGAGTCACTTAAATGTGCCTAATGTATCTGACTCCACTAACACCACTGGCAGCGCATTCCACTCACCCACCACTCTTTGTGTAAAGAATCTACCTCTGATATCTCCCCTATCTCCAATCACCTTAAAATTATGCCCCCTCATAATAGCCATTTCCCCCCCCGAAGGTTCTATACATGGACCATTAAACATAGCTCTCTTCGACTTGTTTTCAAGTAGATGTTTAAGATCGGATGGCACCAAGAAATTAGTAACTAGTCAATCATCTGATTGCTGTTTATGGGATGGTGCTGCAAGTAAATAGATGCTGTATTTGCTTAAGTAGAAAAGATGCAAAGTAAATAACAGGGATTTACATAGCACCTTTCACTAATCCAGGATCTCCCAAAGTTATTTTACCAACTGTTTTTAACCACTTTTTGAAGGTAGTCACCGTTAGAAGGCAGGGAAGCAAAGAAGGTACACAATTTACTCACAGCAATGTTCCACAATTAGTAAACAGCCAGATATCTGTTCTAGTGATGCCAAATGAGGGATAAATACTGGCTCCATTGCTCCATTGCCGTTCTTCTGGTAGTGTTTTGGAATCTTCCATATTCACTTCAGAGGACAGATGTGATCTGAATTAAAAGTCTCATCCAAAAAGACAGCGCTTCCAATAATATACACTTTTTAAGTACTGCACTGAAGTATCGGATTAGATTAGGTGCTAATTTCAGAAGTAGGTCGGCGTAATTCATTGTTTTGCTAATTTTGAATTAATTATAACAAGAGCTTTTGTATGAATATATTAGAAGTCTTATGTCTGAATGGACTCTCTGTAAACTGTTCCACATATATTTTGCTAACCCTTTATTTATAATGTAAACTATCACAACTTATTGCACTGTAATTGCTCTGTCCCCATTGCACTACTGCAGCGCCACAACTGGTGGGAGGGTGTAATTATTTTGTTGCAGATTTACATAGGCAGTTTGCATTATGAATGGAACATAGGAATTGTAACGAATATATAAATGTATGATTTTTAAATGAGAGCTTAATTATTATCAGTGGCAATAATATTTTGAAGAACCTGGTTCAAATGATTGGCCCTGCTCTGTAATCCGTTTTCCTCTGAAGTTTAAACTTTGCTGTCTTTCCCTATTTGCAACATGCACAGACACTAACAAGTCTATCTATTAATTATTATAAACAGTACGCTCTGTCTCCTCTTCATTCAGAAAGCCCATGTCAACCGTGTCTCTTTTTAGTTTCCACTATATTCATTAGGTGCACATCTGGTGTGATTCTGCCCTGTCACTTTTTAAATCTTGTTTCCCATTAACATGACAGACTATGATTCTACATTTCCACACCAGTTGATGTTATAGAGCAGATTTGTCAATGTCTTTTTAATTGTCATGTTTTATCAGTAACTGTGGATTCTAACTTGCAACATCAGAATTTAAACAATATAAAATATTGCAAAAAATTACTCATTTTCTTTTATAATAGTATTGTGGCTTTTTTCTATTGAATTATGTGGCAGTGTTTTTTAATGTCTGCACTTGAAAGTCAATCTTGAAAAGCTAGTCTTATCGATTGGAAGGGATATTTGCATAATATCAATGAATTCTGAGTATATGCAATTTGCAGAATATTCCAGAATGCAGGCAGTGCATTGACAGGAATTAAATAATCCCCTCAGTTTGGACAGGAAGGGGAGGTTTGAAAATTGCTTTGCTTTTTCTGAAATGCTTGAATCAAACTGGGAATTGATTTCTAAAAGATTTTAATTCAGCCAAGTGATAAATTAATACAGACAAGAGGTTGCACTGCTTTATGATGAAGCCCTTACAGAAAAACAAAAGCAACACATCTTTACAGGAACAGCTGTTACCACATGAGAGAGCAGTGGGACAATGAACAGCTGGTCATGGTTCTTGGAGAAGATCAGGCAAGAAAGCAGGTTGTTTATATGGATTTTTTTTTCCATTGATCATTGATTGTGATTGTAAATATGACATAAAAATCATTTCTAAATATTTTTGAGCCTTAATAGGTGTCAAAAAAATCCACCAAAACGTTTAAAGTTTCGTATGGGCAAAATGTCAGGTATGGGGAGACTGTTGATGGGCGATCTGACATGTAGGAATGCACACTTGATGAGGGATTGATTGTCCAAAAGGGAGTAAAAGCAAGTTTGAATCCAATTCACCTGCACCATCCCCACAAAAGCTTGAACCTGCTCTCCTCATTGTGGTCATGGAAATCTCCTTTGGACCACTTTCACACCCTAAGAAGCCTCTCAGAGTACTGCTTCCAGACCCTGTAACCCTACCCTAGTACCCCCCAAAACCTACCTTACTATTGAAATTAATGTGTTGACATAATTTTCTAAGACATCATTTTCACTATAAGCAGCACTATGGGAGATGTGTTAGTAATATGTTAATAATCTTACATTTGTGCATACGTCACATTACAAATTGTAAAGTTCCACATTTATATCGAAAACTGCAAATATTAATGTGTCACACTGACATTTAAGCTTTTACAATACCATCACTGGCAGTAAGTATAGTTCTGGCAAAACCACCTTACATCGGTAGTCTTTTCTCATTAATGTTACTCTCTGGGTGGAATTACCAGACTCTGAGATATGCGGCAGATCACACAATAAGAGGTAGAAATCTCCACATCAAGACAATCTCCACCGCATCCCCACTTTGTTTAAGCAGTATGGCAAGATTCTCGCCAGAGAACAGCGAGTTCCTAATTGATGCCTGTACTTGCTCAATAAATGACTTGTTAACAGCCCAACCTACCACAATTTGCAATCCTACCAAATTTGCCATGCAAACTAGCCATCAGGTAAACTCAACATAGAAAACAAAGTAGGTCCTTGGCAGGTTCAACTTGCCACTTGCTCCAAAAGTCTCCATGTTGGACACCAGGCACCAACAGGCAGCAATTACTTGCTTCGGGGCATACCCCCAGCTCCTGGGCTTAACCTGCTCACTCACTGTCATGGACCCCACTCACTCTGATACTACTTGGATGCTTGCAGCATCCCTGCCTTGCATTGTCTTTTCCCAATCAGCCAGACATACCTTGCATTACTATGCTTTGCTTTTTGTACAGAAACAAAGCCAGGAAACTTGTCACAATTGTTTCAGATCAGTCAAGGGGGATAGCCTGCACTCAGGAAATCCTGGCACAGCAAGTCAAGCGCAGTCTCCAATACCAGTCCAGGTCCTGTTCAGGGCAGTCAGAGTCAGGGCTCTCTGCTCATGAAGGAACTGAATGACTGGCAACATGCCAACTGTTTTGACTCCTTCTGCTCTGTTGAGGGCAGTTTTGCTCTGAGAATGAGAGACAGGCAGGTATTGCAGAAGATGAAATTGGGTGGCACAGCTATTACCGTAGGTGCAGGTGGGGATTTTTCCCAAGTGGGTGAATAGGCAGCACACAGGGTATGCAGGATCAGTGGAATCAGTTTGGGCTGGATGAGTTTGAGTGGTGAAGATGCTGCAGGCAATATTTGGAGTAGTCAATAATGAGCCTTGGTGGGAGTTTGGTACATGAGCAGTGATATAAGGAGTTTGAGGTTTTGGAGAGAAATGGTGGCAGTTACACTGACAGAGTAGAGATGGACATTTGACCTTCTTCCTACATTGCTGGGCATTCCTCCCGAGGCTGAGACTGTTTCAATATGGGTGGCAACCTTAGGCCAGGCTGGCATGGTCTGATATCATGGCTCCACTGCTGGTCCTGCTGGAAGGGGAAGTTGCGACAGTGCACCACTCCACCAGCAGCTCCGGGGGCATGCCCACAAAGCAAGATGGCGATTTACCCCTATAGGCCATGTTTGTACAAAGGCAGGAGCCATGCAGGGCAGTTCCATACTAACAGTGTTGTCCAGGAACACAACAGATTGCAACATCGCCCAGGATACCAATCAAATCTGGGATCTCCAGTGAGTCATGATTTGCTCCAGTAACAGCCCATAGTAAGATGATGAGATGGAACTACAGCTTGATTCTCACCACGAGTGCTCAAGCAGCAATTAAAGCAGCAAGTTTGTCAAGATACAACAAGGAAACCCATTCAGCCTCCTAGGAAGAATCACAATACCAAACTCGCAGGATCTCACACTGAGCTAATGGATGGTAAGATGCTGCCCATGATATCTCATGTCACTGTCCCTTCATGATTTACTGGCTAAAATACTGTAACTCAGTACTTAACAATAAATTGAGAGCATCTTGGGCCTGCAAGACTGCAATGGTTCAGATCAAAGAGCCATCACCACCCAGATATGGGCAACCTATACAGTTTGGTAAAAATGCCAGCCTTGCTAAAAGAGTCAACTCTCCAAAATAAAAGAACTAGAACAGATTAGATGACTAAAATTGAGTTCAGTTGAATCAGAATTGACCTCCAAAGCCTCCAGTTTCCTAAACCTCCTTCAGTTTGTGACTAGGCTGGATCTAGGCTTACCTTATGCAACATCACAGCAGACAGTTAACATACTCATAACTTCTTTTCTAAAAAACAATTAACGTGCCACATTTGATATAAACAATCTAAAGCTAGCACTGAGAAATGCATTGAGAATATTCAATTTTCTATTAATTGTTTGCTCGGAGGCATAGATTTGTCTAGGCCAATATTAAGTTATTAGGTTTCCACAGAGGAACATTCTTTCAGTAGAGTATCATGTTTTGAGTGATCCATGGTAAGACGGAGTACGAAATCATTATACCCACAGGTCATATGCTACAATATAGTGATGGAATCATGAACATCTCTCTTAAAGGCACATTGACATACTGACCATGAGACATAATACAACAGCAAATGTATAGGAAACTTGCATTTTTAAGTACCCAATTGTAGACAGTTTGGTGACGTTATTGGAATTTTCCTGGCATGGCTTGAGCCCTCCACTGAGACCAAAGCCTGGCAGGTGCTTGGCGTTATGTATGTAGTTGGGGGTGCTACCCCTTTAAGAGAGCTGGTCAGGTTCCCAAAGGAGCAGAGCTTGGGTGCAGTCGAGAACCAGCTGTGGAGCTGTGAACACCATCAATAAAGTGTTCCTGTTCAGATTTACCATTCATCTACCTGATATTTAATTCCTGGTTCCAAAGGAAACACCATCGTAACACCTTGCGGTGGCTTGCACCAAGTCGGCTCGTGTCTTATGAGGCTGCTATGCTCAGTCGCCCCCTCCACAACCAGAACCACAGAGAACGGTGCACCAACACTGAAACTGCATGCCATTCTTTGGTTCCTTCCACAGGGGTGGTCTGTTAGCTGTGGCTACGGTTTATTTAACAAAACTGAGTGCTGTTCAGAGGTTGCCTCCGGCTGATGGGTAATGCTCACTGTCTAACTTTTCCAGTGTCAACGCCCTCCTTTATTAGTGCGTCTGCCCACTTTCCATGGTTAGATGCTGTCTGATTAAATCTGATGCCCAAGGAATCCTCCTGCCTCTCGCACCCCCAAAATATCTCAACAATATCCCTAATTGACAGCCAACTCAGAGATGGCCAATATCAGAAGACACATTTCCAAAGTTCACACCTGGGTCAAAGTAGAGCAATCTCAGGAAGACTAGGATTAGAGCCTGGGCATGTTGTAACAGGAGGAGAGATTGAGTCAATTTAGGATTGTATTCACTGGAGTTTAGAAGTATCAGAGGGATCTCATAGCAACCTATAAAATTCTAACAGGACTAGCCAGGTTAGATACAGGAGGGGTTAAAACATTTTTGTATCAATAACATTTTCTTTTCTCTGAAGCTTAATTTTAATTTAGGTTTTGTCCTAATCCAATCATAATCATTTCCAAAATTCAACTAAATTCTCTGGTTTGCTGACTGGAGAATACTTCCGAATGACTGGTTGATGATCCTGTTTGATGGCACCATTTTGTTGCACACCTGAAGATCTCTTTCACTTGGCATGAGATTTACAAAGTTCTCAAAAAATGGGAAACAGAGTGCCACAGAGATAACTGAATTTTTGTGGTAGCCTTCCTTGAGGTTGATAACAAATGCAGTTGATTTGACATTGATGGTGAAAGATATAGATAGTTCCTATCTGACCAACTGTATCTAATGCTGAAGACCATAAGAAACCTCTTAATTCTAAACGTTGATCCTAAACTATTATTAGTGTAGTTTTACGCATATTTACATGTATAAGCGAAGGTTAGAGTTGTGAAATGATATTAACATTTTTACGCTTGGAATTGGCATGAACCAATCACAGTATCATGATGTAACTCAGAGATGTTTGGACAAACAAAACGTATTTGTACCTAACAAATGTGATGTATGTTACTGCTACTTGTAACTCCATGTGTGTTTTGAAGCTGGATCTAACTAGTACTGTTTAAAGGTACACTATTTAGAATTATGCACCATTGGAAGTGCTGGGGTACACTAGTGATTATACAGGTAGTGAATAGACCAGCTCCAATCACATTCACAAGGAATTATACCTAATATACAGGCCATTTTCAGAAGGATGCACAAGTCAAAGCTCCCAACATTTAGTGACTTTGGCACAGCATGCAGGACAATCTGCGAAGCACCTTCTTAGTCACTGTCGTTGACAGTGGTAGAGTTTGTTATGTGGTAGCTCAGACATGGGTACCCAACTATGTGTTTCATATCTTCAAAGAGCATATCTCCTCTCTGAGCTCTTATTAATTTGTGAACAATTACCTGGATGATTGAAAAAATACTTTGAAGTAGATGACTGCAAATGGAATACCAACATCACTGTGCTCATGCCTCTGTATTGATTCAGTGAGCGCTAGGTTCAATTGCATAGGTTGGCTGCTGTTTATTGTGCTGTAGACTGGTACCCTATACTTTGAATTGGATTCAGATTGGCCAAATTAATTTAGTTAGGCCCTTCACAGCTGACAGGGAAAAGAAGAATCCATTCTATTACTTTCAGGTCAAATTCAGTTGGATTTACAAAGTGAAAAAGCACAGTTTAAATAATTGCTTCACTTGGCATTTTTCAAAATGAAACTAATTTAGTGACTTGACTGGGAACAATAATATTGTGAGCAAGAAAGATATCACAAATAAGTTGGTCACCAAGATGTTTATTCTTAGGTGTAATAGATTTTCTGTGGGCAAAATATCATGTGGTAGAAACGGTCACAACTAGATTGTTGTATTTGACACATGTATTCTCTTTTCTTAACTTACCTATTGAACGATAACTATTGGGAAGCTGATAATACTGTTGGGGAGCCTACACTGATGAGAAGACGTTAGCCTAGATATTGTAGTCACTGACTTTAAAGGAAGCAGTCCACAATGATCTAGCAATTTCTATGGTCTTGGTCTCCTCTTTCTCCAACGTTAATTTGAATCTGATAACAAGGCAAGGCGATCACCAAGCATTCAACAATGGTGATGTCATCAAAAATCATAAGCAGCCAATCACATATAAGAGTTCTCACAGATACAAAAACAGGGAAAATGTGCCAATTATCATTCACTTCATATAAGGTTTACAGAAAGGGGGAGAAATGAGATGCATACTAGCAGTTGAAATTTCATAAGCAACCTCAAAAAATATTAAAAAGCTACAGAAATTTTAGCATAAGATGTTGGTCAGCAGTAGTCATTACTCAGTAGGCCACTAAAAATCCAAATACATTTCATTAACAAGCCATTTGTTTCTCATAGGTTTTACAATGAAACTGTATAAATCCATAAGGTCTCAACAGTTCAAAGGTTTCTATAGTGTGCCATCTGCAGGTCCATAACAATGTGTCATTTTAAGGATCTGGAAATCATTGACAACAACTTCTAGACTTATAGAGTCATACAGCATGGAAACAGACCCTTCGATTCAACCAGTTCATGCCAAACATAATCCCAAACTTAACTAAAGTAGTACCATCTGCCTGCTCCTAGCTCATATCCCTCCAAACGTTTCCTATTCATGGACTTTTCCAAATGTCTTTTAAATGTTGTAATTGTACCCATATCCACCACTTCCTCAGGAAGTTCATTCCTCATGTGCTGTGTAAAAAAAATTTCCCTCATGTCTTTCTCAAATGTCTCTCCTTTCACCTTAAAAATGTGCTCCCTAGTCTTGAAATATGAAATCTTTGACGATGTTGGCCGCCTTTTCACATCAGCGAGCTCTGTAAATAGAGTCCATGGATGAAAAGTTGGTTTCGTGATGGCCTGGGCTGTGCACACCACCTTCTGTAGTTTCTTACGGTCCTGAGCAGGGCAGTTGCCATACCAGGAAGTTATGCACCTGGACAGTATGCTTTCAATGGTGCTTCTGTAGAAGTTGGTGAGGGACCTTATGAACATGTCAAATTTCCTCAGCTGCCTGAGGAAGAAGAGGCATTGTTGTGCTTTCTTGAATATTGTATTTACATGGGACGTCCAGGACAGGTTATTGCCACTCCAAAGATCTTGATGCTCTTCACTCTCTCAACCTCAGTTCCGTTGATGTAGATGGGGGCTTGTTCTCCTCCTTTCTTTCCGAAGTCAATGATCAGATCTTTAGTTTTGCTGACGATGAGAGACAGATTGGTTTCATTGTACCATGCCACCAAGTCCTCCATCTCCCTTCTAAATTTTGACTTGTCATTGTAAGATATCAGTCCCATTACAGTGGTGTCATCAGCAAACTTGCAGATGGCGTTTAATCGGAATTTGGCGACACAATCATAGGTGCACAAGGAGTACAGTAGGCTTCATCAATGTCCTGTTCAAGCTCAACGTGACTTCCCAACTCCTACACTCAAAGGATTGAGCAATGAAGATAAGCGTGCCAAATGCTTTTTTAACCACCCTGTCTATATGTGAAGCAAACTTCAAAGAATTGTGTACCCGCACCCCAGGTCCCTAGTTCTACCCAAGGCCCTACCATTCATTGTATAAGCCCTACCCTTGTATGTTATACCAAAATGCAATACCTCACATTTATCCAGATTGAACTCCATCTGCTATTTTCAGCCCAATGACCTATTTGATCAAGATCCTTTGTAATCTGAGAAAACCTTCACTGTCCTCTATGCCACCAATTTTGGTGTCATCTGAAAACTGACTAACCATGCCTTCTATATTCTCATTCTAATCATTTATATAAATGGCAAGCAAAAGAGCACCCAGAACCAATCCTTGTAGAACTGCACTGGTGACAGGTCTCTAATTCTGCATTTGACTATCCATGGGTGGGCACCAAAAGTCATTGTCGGTTTCGTACTTTCAGATACAAATGGTTTCTCCTTCATCATAACCTCAAAAATGCAAGGTCATGGAATGGATTTAGCAAATATTTCCTCTCCCGGGTTTTCCCAAGGGTTTAATTTTATTGTGTACCAGGTGACTGTCTAAGGTTCATAATGTAAGAGTTAATGAAATTAAAAATAAAATAATATAATTCTTCTTCAGTCGTCCACCTAAAAGCAGATAGCTGGTAATTAATAATTGAACGACAGCACAGCAGGGTGATGTTTTACTGTGGGTAGGACAAGGAGACAGACATCAAATCTGCCTCAGCTGGAATAGGGATTGATGCCCTTGCTATGGTCAATAATCAAAACCATGTACTAGATGGTTAGTCAATGGAGCTAACTTGCTACCCATCCCTACGCAACAATAAATTTAATCTTTAAATGGACAGCTTACATGAGGATGAAGAGAATTTAGGTGACAAGGAGTCATAAGTTTAAGGATTTTGAATGCTAAAGAAGGAGAAAGCATGATTAATGTTGATTTTTCAAAGGCAACTTGTATTTTGTAGTACTTTTTTACATAATGTAACACCCCAAGTGCTTCACAGGAATTTTTTAAAGTAAAATCTGGCATAATCACTTAGGGTAATATTAGGACAGATGGCTGAACGTTTGTTCAAAATGATAAATTCAAGGAATTTGAAGTGGAGAAGAGGCAAAGAGTGGACTTCCAGAGCTTGGAACCTAGGCAGTTAAAGGTTCAGCAACTGATGGTGAAAATCAGAAATATTGAAGAGACCAGAGTTAAATGCGTGCAAATATCCTGAGATTTAGGATTGATAACATAATAGGATTGATAACAGAATAAGATTGATAACATAAAGGCAGAAAACGTTGTGATAGCATGACAGAGGTTACTGAAAAAAGATGGGCAACTGTCCATCTCCAGACAAAAGCCTATGCATTTTATCAATGACCATGTTACTCTATGTAATATAATGGATCTCTTAGGGCATTGTTATAAACTAATCTGTGAGTTAGAGCACAAATATGAACCTATGAATCTTTCACAACTTTTGATATAATTTCAGCATATAATGTGGCCAGGGAAAATTTTTGTTGGGAAATGGGAAGGGAATCTATTAACAGAGTTTCTCTGAAAAAGATCTTCTGCTGTATAATACTTCCATGGCCCATCCAGCTAGTTCATGTAAGTGTATTAGCAAATACTTTCATGGAGGCCAGTGGTGTTGTGGTTCAGTTACCTGTATGTATACTCAACATACACCAGGGTTAATGGCAAGAAATAATTATAATTTACAGATCTGTTTACAATTAGCTGACACAGGTAGGTGTGTGAAATTTATAAGCCTGAAGAATTTTGAAAATTTCAGTTGCAATTTCTGAAGCTGAGAATGATATTTTGCATTGTTTTTTTGGCATTGCAATTACAAAGATCTGGACTTACTTCTGGCAGTGTGTACTACTCAAAGATTTTTATCAGCTGCCAATCACAGCACAAATTTCTCAAGAACAGCCACAGTATTTCCCATGGGCATTTTTTCTACGTTATTATCATGGAAAAGGAAGACAGAATGAAGTAAAGACATGGAATATTTAAGAAGGATGGACCTAGTAAATATTATTCCAAAAAAGTAAAGGAAGTTCAGGTTATGTGAGGATGTCAGAAAAGAAACCTGTTTACAAAAAGTGTGCTCCATCAGGGTACAACAAGGCCTGTCTGCCAACTATTTCCCTGAGGACCTACTGTGTGGATTTTCTTTGGCTATGATTCGATAGGTAAACATGGAACCAAGTGGGGAAAATCCCTTTGAGTTGGACAATGGTGCACTTTCTCAGCATTAAAATGAAGTGCAGATGTGCAGGTTTCCACACTGTACGGATTCTATGATTCCGTGAATCCATGACATGCTCAACTCTTCAATTTTTGTTTTAAATCAATGATGTTCTGATTCTAGTATAAACATTCTGACACGGAGCTATGTCTGGCATCTAATTAAATGAATGCCTGATTGAATATACCAGCATCAAATTTCTGCAGCCTTCCATTTTTGACACCAACCTCCAGGAATAGCTAATAAGGATGAGGGTCCATGTTCAATTTTACCACAACCAACTCAAGTACAACCTATTTTTATCATACGCAGCTTTCCCTGATGTCTACATGTACTTTCTTTCACCTATCTTGGGTGAGACTTAGTGACCAATGTAGTAATAGATGCCTGCCTCCATTGAAAGGTAGTGAAACTAAGGGACACCTCTCCAGTCAACTTATCTGGGGCTACATCTGTGGCCCAAACTGGTGTTGTCTCCAGTGTTCCACTGGAGTGGAGACATGAGGGAAAAGGCCAGAGGCCTGGAATATGCCTTTATTCCAGCCATCATCTTTCATCTGGGCCTTGGATCCATGATGAATGGGATGGCTACTCAAGTGGCAGCTTTCTAGAATCTGTAAGCTCTCATGGACAGCAACATGCATGACAAAGCATCAATCAGAAAGCTGATATGCCGGGTGGTGTCACCAGAGCCAAACTCTAGGGTTCCATGAATGTACAGGTACCGACTTTTCTCAAACACTTCTGAAACTATCATATATTCTATCGATGACTGGGACAAAGAGAAATCTGTTCCTTGTGGTTGCAACTTGTGGAATCTAAAGTTGATGGCGGTGATGCTCCTTGTGAGGGAAGCGAACTCTCTTTTACATTCTCTTGTCTTCCCTTCCTGGACTTTATACTATTTTCAATTAAGTTATTCTATTTCCCTTAGGAATCTCAATGTACTGCTTGGAGCCTACAGTTGTTCCTTAGAGAGATTGCATTGCTAAGGCCTATGTATTTCCTAAGTGCAGTTAGCTTTATTCTCTTTTCGCAGCCCACATTCCAGCCCAAGCATTTGTTACCAGCTTCTGAATTAAGTTTTGCCTTTGGAGTACTAGCTTTCGTTTTGTTGCTTCCATAGCTGCTGCTATTCTCTCTTTCTCAGTAATTGTCTATGTCTTCTTAAAATGGTAATACTCTTAAAATGCATACACAAACACTTTAATATGGTACAACAATCCAATCAGATCAGTTACAAACATGTAATGTGCATAAGAGTTGAAAATGTGTACATAACTTGTAATCATTCAGTTTGAGACAGCACACCAGTTTAGACTTTAACTTCTTTAAGAAATCAGAGGAAGTCCTATTAATCCCAAGAGAACAACTGGTCCAGGAACAAACCATTGTCAACCACCCAGCCAAGAGGCAACTGGTAGAAGATTTAATTGACTTTCCAAGATCCACTGTGGAAGAAGGAATCTGTTGATATTACCTACATTTACATAAAATAAATATTTCATATGACTGAGAGGAAACAGTGTCTGGCAGGCCAAACAAATTTGACAAGAGCAAAAGATTGACCAAGACTATGTTACCAGTCAGCAATATTGTATTGAAGGATGACTAAAGCAAAAATTCCAGCCATTTGGCCAAAAATGCCAAAACAGAAATTGCTTGAGAAACTCAATATGTCAGCCAACATCTATGGGAAGAAAGCAGAGTTAATATTTTGAGTCCAGTGACCTTCATCAGAATGCATTCTTTGAGCACAAATAGCATTTCACAATTATGAACAGTTTACTAGCATATGACGCAAGACTAGTTAAGCCAGCTTCCCTTGAGGAAGATCTATTGGAAAGACTACATTAAGGACACTTAGATATTGCCAGATGTATAGACAGTGGCATGGTGGCAATAGGTCTCAATAAAGATTGAAGATTTCATATCTCATTGTACAATTTGTAATTTCATTGTCTTCTGTTGCTCCCACAGCTGTTGCTATTCTCCCTTTCAGTAAGTGCATTTCGGCTGCTGACTAATTATCTATAGATAACACAGTGTGGAGTTGGACGAGCACAGCAGGCCAGGCAGCATCAGTGAAGCAAGAAAGTTGACATTTCGGGTTGGGACCCTTCTTCGGAAATGTCTTCTTAAAGTGGTGATACACTTAACAGGAAGGAACAGCTCAATGCACTTGACCCAAGAATCTTTCACCGATCATTTTCAGACATTGTAACTACCAAATAAAAGCAAAATTCTGCAGACACTAGAGATCTGAAATAAAACTAGAAAATACTGGAGTAACTTATGGATCTGGCAGCACCAGTGGAGAGAAAAACAAAGTTAACATTCAATCTGATATGAATCTTCTTCATAACCATCAATACCAGTGATATAGTACTAAGTGAATAGCAATCTTTCAGCAGCATGATAACATGTCTTAACAAGTTTATTTCTTCAATCAAACAACCACAATTGTTGACTGAAGGCATCCAGTTTGATGAACAACTCAAGGGAAGCTACAAATGGTTCCAAGGGAGTGAAACCAATATCAACAGATCAAGAACGTGGTCAAGAAGAAGAATCTTCCTGATTTAAGCCTCGAAGATCATGCAAAAAAAAAGAGCTTTTCCAGTTCAAAAACAATTTTCTGAAACAGAAACCTAGGATACTACAAGAAAGTATTTATTTCAACACAGCAGCCACCTTCCAGGAAGGAGATTGAGGAGATTCAGGTTCCTGAACTAAAAAAAATCTACAAAGGATGACTTTCTCTCCAAAGGATATCTGAAAGACAAATGACTTGCCAATGGAGAAAAGTTCCACAAATCAGAATCAGGGTCAACAGAGTTATTATGTATTATGGGAT
Source organism: Rhincodon typus (assembly GCF_021869965.1). NCBI lineage: Eukaryota > Metazoa > Chordata > Chondrichthyes > Orectolobiformes > Rhincodontidae > Rhincodon > Rhincodon typus. The sequence continues at coordinate 40,420,056 of NC_063349.1, forward strand.
GAGGGAACAGTTGACAGATATATTAATTAAGAGATAATTGGAATTCTGTATAAATACTTTTGGATTATAATATTGTTTTCAAAGGATGCTTAAGTCAAAATATAAAGTTGAGGGTATGATTACCCACACTGTTTTCTGAAAATTGGCCTTATGACGAGTGGATGAATAAAGTTACAATGTGGACCTGGGATACTTGTTTACTAAAGAATAAACAAGGTATGTCTTTAGCACTTACACTGCTACACAGAAGCAAAATAAGAAGTAAAGCTTGTTTTTCAAAATTGGAGCCTCACGGTTTGAACTGGATGAGGTTTGGACAGATGGTTAACATTCATGGGTAAAGTTTATCAAAAAGATGACCTATTGACCGCTAATGAGGTGCGGTCATAGTTTGACAAATTTAGAAAGACTGAGAACAGTATTATGGAAGAGTACACGATGGAATTCAGTAGGTTGTATGTGAGATTGCAGGTATTTTATTTAGAAATCCCCCAGTCTGTGCTCATAGTTAAGTTAATGGACTGTACCAAAGTACTAAGTATGGGTAGACTTCTAGTTATAATTTACAGATAGACGTGCATAAGAACATTAGAAATAGGAATGGGATCATCCCTCCAAGCCTGTCCAACCATTCTATAAGACCATGGCTGGCCTGCCCCAGATCTGACTCCTCTTTTGTGCCAGTTACCATATCCCTTAAAACTACGATATTTGAAAAAAAGACTATACACTTCCTCATTAAATATTTTCAATAATCTAACCTCATCAACTCTTTGGGGTTGAAAATTGCAAGGGAACATAGGTTTAAGATAAAAGGGGGAAAGTCAAAGGAGATGTGAAAGACAAGTCTTTACGCAGAGGGTATACAAAGAATGCACTGCTGTGGAGGTCTTAGAAGCAGACACAATAGCAACATTTAAGAGGCATCTTGAAAGATACATGAGTAAGCAGGGAACGGAGGGATACAGATCACATAGAGGCAAAAGGAGGTTTTTAGTTTAGAAAAGCATCATGTTTCATCGCAGGCTTGGTGGGCTGAAAGGCTGTTCCTGTGCTGTTCTGTTTACTTCCCTCTGAGGGAAGAAATTCCTTCACAGCTTTGAAAATTTTATATTTTAAATGAATGTCCCTTATTCTCTAAGTATATCCCCGGTTCAAGATTTCCCCAACTAGAAAAAGAGCAAAGTGCAATACAGCACAGGAACAAGCCATTCGGCCCTCCAATCCTGCGGTGACACATTTTGCCTTCCATGCTAAAACTATCTTCACTTACAGGATCCATATCCCTCTATTCCCTTCCTAATCATGTATTTATCCTGGTGCTTCTAGGAAGTGGAAACATCTAGTGGAAATTAGTGGAAACATCTTTTCAAAATCTACCCTGCAAATCCCTTTCAGATTGTGTGTTTCAATAAGATCACCCCTCATTCTTCTGAACTATAATGAATAAAGAACTATGTTCTTTAGCCTTTCTTGATTAGTCAACCCCTTCATCCCTGGAATTAGTCTAGTGACTCTCTTTCAAGCTGCCAGTATATCCTTTCCTAAATACAGGTGCCACAACTGTGCAGAGGACTCCACTGTGACCTCACTGATAACTTGTAAAGTTGTAAAAACACATCCCTATTTTTAAACTACAATCCCCTAACAATAAAGGCCAATGTTACTAGAACAAATGTCAGAAGCACCAATATATTTGTACCTATTGCTCTCTCTCAATAAACCTTCTTGTTATCTAAGAACAGTACATATTCTGTAGATAATCTACAGTGGTGTATCCTCTTCCACTATTCACATGACAGGTCCAAGACAAAGGTAAATTAGAGGCAGCAAATTACCTCAAACAACTGTTAACCATTGCCATACACTGGCAGAGGTGGAAAATAAGGTACCAGGGATAGTCAGTGAACAAATACCACATCACACACCGCAGAAGCAGATTATCACCCTGTAAGCTCCATGGCTTTTCCCTTGAAGGCTGTGAGGTGGATAACATTGGGAATGTGTCCCTCTGCTGGCATACTATTCACAAGTGTACTGAATCATGTTCACCCTTGTCAAGGCTGAGCAAAGAACAGGTCAGTTACCTGAATTTTAACCACAAACAAAGTTCACTCAGAGTCATAGAAATATACAGCATGGAAACAGACCATTCAGTCTAACTCGTTCATGCTGACCAGATATCCTAAATAAATCTAGTCTCATTTGCCAGTATTTGGCCCATATCCCTCTAAACACTTCCTCTTCAAATACCCATTCAAATGCCTTTTAAAAGTTGTAATTGTACCAGCCTCCACTACTTCCTCTGGCAGCTTATTCTGAGTAAAAACGTTGCTCCTTAGGTCCCTTTTAAATCTTTCCCCTCTCACCTTAAACCTATGCCCACTAGTTTTGGACTCTCCCTCTCTGGGCAAAAGACCTTGTCTATTTATCTTACCCATGCCACTCATGATTTTATAAACCTCAAAAGGTCACCCCTCAACCTCCAACACTCCAGGGAAAATAGCCCCAGCCTCTTCAGCCTCTCCCTAAAGCTCAAACCCTCCAACCTTGGCAACATCTTTGTAAACCTTTTCTGAACCCTTTCAAGTTTCACAACATCCTTCCTGTAGCAGGGAGACCAAAATTGCACACAGCATTCCAATAGTGGCCTAACAATGTCTTATACAGCTGCAACATGACCTCCCAATGCATTGACCAACAAAAGTAAGCATACCAAATGCCTTCTTTACTATCCTATCTACCTTTGATTCCACTTTCAAGGAACTATGAACCTTCGCTCTAAGGCATTTTTATTCCGCAACATTCCCCAGCACCTTGCCATTAAGTATATAAGTCCTGCCCTGATTTGTGTTTCCAAAATACAGCATCTGACATTTATGTAAATTAAACTCCATCTGCCACTCCTTGGCCCATTGGTCCATCTGATCATTAGGTCACTTGACAAAAAAACAGATGGAACATGAAGTTGAGGTGAAAAGAGGTGATTGTTCATGATAAACAACAATGCAAACCAAATTTGAATGATGACTAGTCATGATTAATGTTAGTAATCTGCACTCCTGGATGCGAAAGTGTTGGCACCAATTAAGATATCACCTCTATACATGGTTCAGGTGATGATTTTCTGGATGTAGCTATAGGAATATTATGGTAAATGGCAGACCAAAGGTTAGACAGTTGTGAGATTGAGATTAAAGAAGTTGAGATCCTCAAAAGAAGAGGAGTAGGACAAGCATTTAATTTGGTGAAAAGAACCATGCTGTCTTGACTCATTGCAAAGGTTGCGTTGTAGTAAGTATTGGAAGAAATAGCCAGAAGATGGTGCTTTATAAAGGTACCATTTACCCATTAACCTATGTTTAATGCCCACAGGTCAGTAAAATTATCCAAGCATGATAGCAAGGGCATCAGTCACAAGTGACCAAACAATCTGGAGGGAGATGTGAAGAAAGTTGATCTACTGGAAGACTCTATGGGTTAACATTCACAGGAAATAATTAAATGAAAAAAGGTTAGAAAATATCGTCCCTGAGGTTTGATGAATGTAAGGGTCAGCAAGACTGTACGAAGGAATAGTTTGAGTTGTGCTCATTGGCGTGAGGCTCACAGGAGAGAGAAGAGGTACAGAGTGAAACCGTAGGATCGTCTAAGAAGGGCTCGACTCAGGATGGGATAACACTGTAAGATTGGTTAGACTACAGATTTGAAAAAGCAGAATATCCCAGTGAGGAGAAAGGAAAGGAAGGTGGATGACAAGAAAAAGGGGCCTAGGAAGCATAAGCAGAAGAGTGGGGCAGAAGGGAGTAAAGGAAGAAGAGATGATCGAGATGGGTCATGAACAACACTTAAAATATGAATGTAAATGGCCATAAAGAAAGTCAATTTACAGGGACCTAGTTACATTGTCAAATTTGAATTGATGTGCACAGGTAATGATCAGAAAACTGAAAGAAGGCAATAGGAAGGAATCCAGCCTCAAAAGGAGAGATCTTTTGATAGAATAAAGATGACACAGACAAGATGAAGTGTAGTATATGAATACTGCTGTAATAAGCATTCTCCCAAATGTACTGAAATAACTTTTTGTGATTGGCTGTACAAAGTAAATTGTGTCAGAGATAGCAGGAACTGCAGATGCTGGGGAATCTGAGATA